>NW_022631000.1:25230952-25961931 GCF_010015895.1 Lontra canadensis
ATATATATATATATATATATATATATATATATATACTGATGCACCAAAAATAGGCACTAAACCATAAATTGATATGTAACACAGAATGTAATTACTATTATCCTAATTATTACCAAAATTTAATAGACTAGGGCTTGTGCTTTTTTTAAAAAAATCAGGAACAATATAATGGCGAATAATAACTATTACAATCCAATAAATCTGGAGATAAATTTCATTACCACTGTGTCTCAGCAATTTATTTTCTGGAAAAAAATTCTTTCTCTAATACTTGGTAAAAAGGGAAATAATAAGAATTTTATGAGGATTAAAGGCCAAAAAAAGTGGAAGTTGGAATAAAGAAAGCAGTTAATAATATTACTTTTGATTCCTCCCATCATTCGGAAGAAACAGATCTACTAGAATGGAGAAAAATCATAATGATAAAATTAAACTTGTTTGGCAGTCTCAGAACAGGCACTTTGGAATGAAATAAGGATGAAGACAAAAGGAAAGAGAAATAGAACAGATAATATTGTGGGAATATGCTAAAGACTTAGAGAAGCCAAATAGAACAGACCAGCAAATATATTTCTCTAGAACATAAAACTGACCTGAATGCAAGATAAAGTTGTGATGAGAACTTCAAGTCCCAAGCCATCTGCTGGGAGCCTAATACTGTTTAATGCCAAAGATCTGATAAATTGTTAATGAATTCAATACTTGACTGATGAAAATAGCTTTCCACAATGTTGGAATAGTTGAAAGATGGATATGAACTTGTCAAAAGAGCTGTGTAAATCAGTTTCATCCAAACAGGGCATCTTTATCATTGAAACTAAAATGATGTCAATATGTGGCACCTGGGTGGCTCAGTGGGTTAAGCCTCTGCCTTCAGCTCAGATCATGGGATCTTAGGGTCCTGCAATCAAGACCAACATCAGGCTCTCTCCTCGGCAGGGAGCCTGCTTCCCCCTCTCTCTCTGCCTGCCTCTCTGTCTGCTTGTGATCTCTCTCTCTGTGTCAAATAAATAAAATCTTTTTAAAAAATCTTTAAAATGATGTCAGTATGACTACCATTCCTCTTAGTTTTCTCTTTACTGGTGGACCTTTTAGAAGAATGTGCATGTCAAATACATACAACTTATATACATATAATAAGATGTGAAAATAAATTTAATCATGATTTTATAAATAACTGTCTAATAAAAGTAGCAATGGAGAAATGTCTATTAGAATTCTCTCTGAAACTATCAGAGGACAAAAAATGTTATAAAAATGACCACTCATTCATTTATTCATTTAATAAGAATATATTAATTGGTCACATGTAAAAGAATAAAACTGGACCACTATTTTACATCATACACAAAAATTAACTAAAAATGGATTAAAGACTTGAACATAAGACCTGAAACCATAAAACTCCTAGAAAAAAAATATATAGATGGTAAGCTCCTTGACACAGATCTTGATCATGATTTTTTTTTAAATCTGACACTAAAAGCAAAAGCAAAAAAATGTGAAAACAATTGTAAGGAATGATATCAAGCTTGTGCACAGTAAAGGAAACTATTAACAAAATGAAAAGACAACCTCTGAATGGGAGAAACTATTTTCAAATCATATATCTAGTAAGGGGTTAATATTCAAAATACATAAAGAATACAAGTCAATAACAAAACAAAATAAAACAAAATAACCCTATTATAAGGTGAGCAGAAGATCTGAATACACATTTTTCCAAAGAAGACACACATTCAGCCAAGAAGTACAAGAAAATATGCTCAACTTTACTAATTATCATGCCAGTATCTCACTTGAGAAAGTAAATGAAGCTTGTGTACGTAAGTGTGTGTGTGTGTGTGTGTGTAGCAAGAGAAAGGGGAGACAGTGGTTCTCAAGGATCTCAAACTTGTGGTCTCAGTATGCTTTACACTTTGCAAAGCAAACAAGCAAAGAAACAAACAAACAATAATAAAAAACCCCAGTGTGTGGGTTATATTTAGACCATCTTTGAAATTTAAACTAAGAAATTTATTTAAAATAACGGTACTAAATCCATTATTAATTAACCCTATTAACATATTTTAATAAAGATAACTATATTTTGCGGGGCGCCTGTGTGGCTCAGTGGGTTAAAGCCTCCGCCTTCAGCTCAGGTCATGATCTCAGGGTCCTGGGATCGAGCCCCACAACAGGCTCCCCGCTCGGCGGGGAGCCTGCTCCCCCCACCCCCACCACATTCTGCCTGCCTCTCTGCCTACTTGTGATCTCTGTCAAATAAATAAATGAAATGTTTAAAAAAAAACAACTATATTTTCCAAGACAAAAGAAAAAGTAAGAAATAAGCAAAGCAATCCTGAGAAAGAATAAAACTGGAGGCGTCATGTTCTGTGATTTAAAGTTAGAGTAATCAAACAGTATGGTATGGCATAAAAACAGACTCATAGACCAGCAGAACTGAATCAAGAGCCCAGAAATAAACCTATACATATATAGTCAATGAATATTTGACAAGGAAGCCCAATGAAGAAAAGACAGTCTCTCTAGTAAGCGGTGCTAGGAAACCTGGATATGCGTATACAAAAGAATGAAACTGAAATCCCTATCTTACACTGCTCACAGAAATTAACTCAAAATGAATCAGTCTTAAATGTGAGGCCTGAAACTCCTAGAAGAAAACGTAGGGAGAAATTTTGAAATTGGTTTTCACAATGACTTTTTTGGATATGATACCTAAATTATAAGTAACAAAAGCAAAAATCAACAAATGAGACCACATCAAACTAAAATGTTTCTATGTGGCAAAAGAAATGAAAAGTGAAACGAAAAGCACCCTACAGAATCAGAGAAAATACTTGCAAACCACATATCTGATAAGGGGTTAATATCCAAAACCAATAGTTGTCAAGGAAATGCAAATCAAAACCACAATAAGATATCACCTCACACATATCAGAATGGTTATAATCAAAAAGACAAGACAAAACAAGTGCTAGAGAGAATATGGAGAAAAAGAAATCCTCATGAGAAACCCTCATGCACTGTTGATGGGAATGTAAATTGGTGCAGACATTATGCAAAACAGTTCCTCAAGAAATAACAGAACTATCATACAATCCAGAAATTCTGAGTATGCATCCCTAGGCAATGAAATTACTGCTTGAAGAGAGATCTGCACTCCTTTGGTCACTGCAGCATTATTGACAATAGCCAAGACATGGAAAGAACTTAAGTGTCCAACAATGAATGAATGGATAAAGAAAATGTGGCATTTATATACAGTGGGATAGTATTCAGCCATACAAAAGAAGAAAATCCTGCCATTAGTGATGATATGGATGGACTTTTAGGGCCTTAAGCTAAGTGAAGTAAATCAAACAAAGACAAATACTGTCTGATCTCACCTGTGTGTAGAACAGAAAAAAACAATCAAATTCATAAAAACGGAGAGCAGATTGATTGTTGGCAGAGGAAGGGTATGGGGTGTGGGAGAAATGGCTGATGAAGGTGGTCAAAAGGTACAAACTTCTAGTTATAAGATACGAAAGTTCAGGGGATGTAATGTACAGCATGGAGACTAGAATTAGCACTACTAAATTGTATATTTGTAAATTTCTAAGAGAATAAATCTTCAAAGTTCTCATTACAAAAATATATATATTGTAACTATCTGAGGTGATGGATGTGAGAACTTACTGTGGTCATTTCACAATATATACATAAATCATTATGTGGTACACCTTAAACTTACACAATGATAAATGTCAATTATATCTTTTTTTTTTATTTTTTTGTTAACATATAATGTATTATTAGCCCCAGGGGTACAGGTCTGTGAATCGTCAGGCTTATATACTTCACAGCACTCACCATAGCACATACCCTCCCCAATGTCCATAACCCAACCACCCTCTCCCTACCCCCTCCCTATGTCAATTTTATCTTAATAAATGTGGAAAAAATAAAAATTGCTCTGATAAGCTCAATGATTTTGAAACTAAAAAATCTTAGATTTTGCAACAATTATCTTAATTTCTGATATATAATTATTTTTTACAGTGAATTAAAATCCAAATTTTATGGAAAAAAGAGAAGAGAGTGGCATTATTTTAAAGCTTTGGAAACATCTTTTAATTCTGACTTAATAGGAGACAGCTTGATTACTATATAGGCTTCTTTCTTCAAAATTTTGCTATAATAGGTTTGGTTGAAGTACATTAAGAAAACCTGCCTCAAAAATATGCACTTACAACAGGGAAAAGTATTTTAATAGCATTTCCAGGTAATTATAGATATTATTTTTTGATAGTACATCAATCGTTGACAAGCAGTAATTTTTTTAAAGTCGCTCGGAGTGTGGAAACTGCAATCATGTCAAGGAAACTGCAGATTCGGTTACATTATAATCTATTGATCTATATCCTGCATTTCAATGGCTCTTTTACCTCTGTGTGATTTTGTAACATGTGCATTGTTCATTTGGAAAATATTTCACTGTGGTATGCAGATCTTTCAAATGTTTACACATTTCATTATGCAATATTTTTAATACCATACTTGTTAACATCATCAGGAATCTAATCAGAAAAGTCAGTATAGGGAAGTTGTTAGGCTTACAGTGGCAGGAGCAAGTTATCTAAAACTCTTATTTTCACTTGAAAGTTCAAATTCTCCCACTGGCAACAAATAGACAGTTGTTTTTCCTTGAAGTGACAGGCCCAAATGATTCATTAAAAGAGAGAAAGAAAAAAAGTCTGTCAAATACTCAAGTCTGACTAGGTATAGTTTGACAGTCTTTCTTTCAAATAAAAGCAATATTTCATGAAAAGAAAAGCAGCTAAGTAACCAGCTAGTTCAGGCTCCCACTCAAGTAATTACACATGTACTTCCTTTTGTGATAGAAGAGCTTTTTGTGCATTTCCCATTTTGACACAAAATATTAGAAAGATGTAAACTCAAGGGCTGAGATTTAATAAAATGAAAAGTTGCTACTACTTCTACTACTTTATCAAGGACATTCCTAAATGAAACTAGCATTTTTTTTTTCCTTTTAATAGGAAAAAAACACACGATGTGTGACAGTAAAGAACACAGTACCTACTAGAACATTCTGCTGCCACTGTCTTGGTTCGTGATGAAACACCAGCAGTTTCACACACCATTGCCTTGTGCTCTATCAGTGCAAATGTCAATACAGTGAAAAGGGCAAATCACGTTTTAGTATTATTATGAAAATAGGTTTTGCCTCATGGACCTTCTGAAAAGGTCTTAGGGATTTCTAGGGGTCCACAACACTTTGAGAATTGTCCTTCAGAGCTCTGGTTCTTTGTGAGGTTGCATATGAGCATCACCGGGGGAAATTTAAAAAGCTACCTACCTTCTGGCTCCCCTCCAGATTCCCTAAATTGGTCTCTGGGGTGGGGCCTGGCATAGGTATATTTAAAATCAGGTAATTCTAATGTAACCCAGATGAGAACAACTAGTTTAAAGACCAGCAAAAGAGAAGGGGGAATGATCTACTCCTTTCTGGAAACTAAAGCAGAGGACTTGATGAAACTGTGAAGAAGCTGATGACCTATTGCAGACTTTTTAGTACCTTGAATCTCGTCTTTGATTCTTATCCCTAAAGCCTGGCATGTCTCCACATACTCTTGAATATAAAGTTTCTTTTATAGTGTCTGAAAGGCCTGAAACAAGGAATTCTATAAAATTTTTAACAAAATACAAAGATGGTTCTAAAAATTCAACAATACAGAGGCATATATATGAAAAATTATTTTTTACATATGAAAAATTACTAAGGGAGCCTCAGTGTTCACCCAAGATAAGCAAAGTTAATGATTCTACATTTTTTTTTATTTACAAAGGTATATCAGTTTTTCAAAGTTACACACAGTGTCCTAAATTGTTTCACTTCTTTAGCCATCAGGATCACCCTCTGTAAAACAAGAAGTGAGATGCATCTGAGGTTCATCAGGTAGCCCATGAGAGCATCACTTAATTGGGCTTACGCATGGTGAAGTGGGTCACTGCCTGCATAGCATGGCATTGAGAGAGCCATGAAACCATTTCTGCCCCTTTCCACAAATTCAAATGATACTTGTCAAATATCTGCTCACCATTAGAACTCTATCCATTTGACTTAAGACTTAAAGTAGATTTTAGCCCTTAAAAATAATTTTTTTCTTAGTATTGCTAAAAAGGTACGGAGGATATTTATTTCTCCCCTACAACGAGCAAATCAGAAGCTTTCTCAGTGGAAGCTAAACTAGTCAAGTGGAATGGAATCCCTGTGTACTGTGACAGCTGACCCTTTCCCAGGCATCCAGGCCCTCCTCTGTATGAGGCACTGTGTTTGACGTGGAATTACTGAATCTGACACCTCTCTCTCTATATCCCCATCCCTTCTGTCACCTTCCGTTATTTAGCTTAGAGAACTTCCATTTAGTTTCATCATAGGGCTTCCTTTGTGTGGGAAGTACAAATCTTAAAGTACCTGAGCAGAATTTACTTATCTCTTAAAGATCATTCAAGTGTGGCGCATAGTGATCAACTAAGATGATATTTAGTGTAACGTATTGTACAAATTTTCAGTCAGTTCAGCATCCTAATAATATAGGTAACATGTAATTTGAAATCAAATCATTTTTATTTACCCTTATAAAAAAGTACATTTTATATGGGGGTGATTAATATCTTGTAGTTACAACCTTTAAACTTTTTTTCAGTTATCTTCTTCCCTTTTAATTCAACTGACATTTTTTATTCATCAAAAATTCTTAAAATTTATGACATCTATCAAAAGATCTCTAGCTTCTGCCTTCTCACTGATACTGGAAATTTCTTGAATGAATGGACTTGGTCACCCATTTGCTTCCTAAGCACACTGAGTCTGTTCTGCTACTCAAATGTTTCTACAATACCAAATGGCCCATAAACAACTGGAAAGTAGGGGAATCATAAAGCATCATATGAAAATTATAATAATTCAAAAGAATCTTATCTAGAGAAGGGAAAACAAGATGGGAAATAGTAAAGTTAAATTTTGAACAGTAAAGGAGAGATCCCTTTCAACTGTATTTTAAGGAAATTTAAACGGATTTCCTGCAGCCAGGTTTCCCTCTCCATGGAGGAACTTACTCGCAGTGTGACTTTGGGTTCAAGGAAGGTTGAACTTTCTGCTGTGTGTACCTCAGCTGCAACCACACTGCTCAGCTCTCTATATCTGCACAAGCTCAGTGTCCCTGAGTCAGTATTTCTGTTCTGTTGACTTTATATAGATTAATATCCCAAAAGGCAGTCCTTAACCACTCTGAACTTCCTGCCTGGACTGTCCATATTATTTCCAAATCTACAAATATTATTCATTTTTGGTAGTGCTTTCTCCACAAAATTGCATAGGCATTGCAAGCTCTGCCCCCTCCCCCTCTCTAAGACATTCTATTATCTTTACTGGGAGATTTACAAAATGCTTGGGTTTTCAGGTTTACACGCACTGTGTTATGGAAAAATCCCCTATGCCTGTTGTGTTGAGGAAAATAAATGGTGAATATAGGTTCATCTACATTGAATTTTTCTGAGATAATTCATGGTTAAACTTTCAAATGTGTTTCCTTAAGTCATCTAGTCACCATGATGCAGCATCCTTTATCAAAAACTCTCATTACAATAATATCTGTGTTCTAATCCACTTATTTTTTGAAATATTCTCTATTGTTGCTTAGAATAAAATTCAGGTTTGAGGTTATTCTTTGTGGTATTAATTTTCCCCATTTAAAAACATTAAAAATATCATGCTGAATACCAATCAAAATAAAACAACCATTCCATATTCAACACAGAACTAATCCTTTCAATACATATGTTATTTATTAAATTAAAATGTAGTCAATGTTTCAATTTGGGTGAGATAGACATTATTTTTCATTATTTTTATTTAAAGAAAATGTTTCTAAATATAACTCCCTCATATGAAAATAGCCTATCCCATTTGTGCAAAAACATTTGCAAAAAAGAAATTTTCATGTTTCTAGTCTGGATGAAACAATGCTACTAGACATTCACAATTGTTCCCAAAGTTATATCTTTCTTTTTCTTTTTTGCCAAAAGAAGTAGGAAAAAGGGCTACATAATGTAAATGTTCAACCTCTTTCCCCTCTCTAAAAGAAGAGGAAAAAAAGGAGAGAAGTAGAAAGGTTGATGATGCTATTGAAGAGAAAAAAATACAAATTCTGTGCTAAGTGAAAGCATGTATTGTGCCCCTGTGAGAACAAATGGATTGTAATGAAGCTACCAACACTTAAGTTATGAAAGCAGTACTTACAGAGGTTTGTTGAACATATTACATCGATTGTTAAATTACTCCTGGAAGAGAAGTAAGAAATATTGCATCCATTTTCTAAAGCCACCTTGCAGGTGGGTCTTGGCCAAGACAGTGAAGTAGATCAATCATGCCCTCCACTTAAAAAAGGGGGGGGATATATCACATATTTAAGAAATTAAATGTAGGATGATTTGCAGCAGCTGAGGCTCTCCCATCTACCTAGAAAGCCTTCAGCTGCCTTTCCTGACGGATCACATGTCTCAGTAGACTGCTTGGGACCCAGACTGCTAGCTGTGTGCAACAACCTTACCCAGTTCAGAAATCTTGAGACACCAATTTTTGAACATTCTAACATATCTGGGATCATAGCGTGTCTTCTAATGTTCTCTCGTGATTGTTGTTGTGGAATTGCTACATAACGCATTACTGTTCATGTGCAAACTTGGTCACATTTTTATTGCTTCAATTTAGTTTCATGCTTTGAGCTTAACTGCCATTTACAACTGCTTGCTTGATGTTGAAAAGCTTTATTTTCATACCATCTAAAATGATTAAGAAAGTGTCAACATCTAAACTTAAAAAAAAAAAAAGTGCCAGTGGCTGAAAAGAAAATCTGAGAGCCCAAAATTGAGCATTCTTTAATGAAATATAGTATTACTAATGTTTTTGAAGATCCAAAAGAGAAAATGTGCAGAAGAGCTCCATGTGATAAAAAAGCATGTGTCATACTTCAGTTGGCAACAGTTTTTTCTTTCTTAGAATGTACAATAAGGGTGCTTATTAGTAATGGCAGCATAAGATTCAATAAATAAAATGTTTTTGAGGGAAAGAATAACAATTGTTAGTAGCAATGGGTTTTCAACAACAGTTAATGATCCCTTTTTCTTACAGAACTCCAACCTGGTAACATTGAATTAACTGTCTCATTTGTAAATTCAAAAAAGATGATTTCACATTTTTATCAAACCTGCTGTCTTCAGAATAGGAATATTGTCCTTCTAGGTTCTTGGTTCCTAAAAAACTCCTTACATTATTAATTGAAAAGGTGTGAGAGGCTAAAGAAAAGCTTTAATTTCTAGATCCTCAAGAATAAAGAAAATATTCCTCCACACTTTACTAGATGGATTGTAAATTAATGTGATGTCAGATAATCTACTGATATCAACAAAGAAATGACAGATGTGAGGGAAAAAATGATACCTCTTTAAGAATATTTTAAGAAAGAGAAACATACCTTGTATTACCTCTTACATTTATTCAGCAATGACATATTAATTATCTATTTGCCAAGAAGAGCTTGAGTATGCCATTGCCCATACAAATATACCCTAAAATATTTTCTAAAGAATGTAATACTCTTTTCCAAGGTATATATTCATTGCCTTACCCATAGTAATGAAGTTCTACCTTTCAGAAGAGGAGAAAAATATATATTGTCCTGACAAGATGAACAGGGAGCAAAAATAAAGCCCCAAATACCCTATGCCCCATTTGAAATGTCTACAGGGTTTCACTGAATATGTAATAAGACCCTCATATTTTTGATCACCAAAGGCCATGAAGCTGGCAAAAAAAAAAAAAAAAAAAAAAAAAAAGGTATCCTGTGGTTTTTCCCAGGTGTTTTCTACAAATAGTAAGAATGAGGATACTCTTTTGGTATCATACAACTCTCAAATTTCTGAGAAAATAGTGTTTAAATATCAAAATCCTCTCCATCTGGCAACTTAAAAGAAGGTCCCTGTTGAACTTTCTGAAAAGCAGCTCAGTATTATATTTATGTGTGGTTTCTTAGGTTGAACTAGGAAAGAACTGCTAGGTAACTTCACATGGTGGTAACAAACTTTAATGAGCATTTAGTTGGCTCTGTGCACGGAGTCAAGATCTAAATAAAACAAATGTCCCTACAGACATGAAGGATTTTGAGATATATAAACATTGGATTATTATGTTGTACATCTGAAACTAACATAATGGTATATGTCAATTATACCTAATTAAAAAAAAAAAAGAATTTAGAGATTTAGGTACTGAAACATCTTCCTCTGTTACTTCTCCACAGAAATGAAATTCCCCCCACCAAAAACTTGGTTCAATATAGAGAATAAAGATACCAGATACCACACACTTGCCAAGAGGGTACAAAACTAAAGAAATCATTATTATATCTCTCAAGCAGGTCTGAAAATGGCATAAGAGAGCAAGAAAGGAGATTGGATTGGGATTTTTATAGGAGCTGGGGAATTTTTATAGGGAACTGACCTGAGGGCTCCCATGCATGGTTTGGACTTCCTGCCTGCATCAGAAGAGGGTGGTCCTGGGCCTACTGAGTAGCTCTCCAAGATGTGGGGCTAAATAGGAAGGAGAGGTGAGGCTTAAAACTTGTCAGCGAACACCAAAACACAGATCCCAACTGTTTAGTCCACTATCCTCACCCTTTACAACTTAAATTCTCATACCAAACTAAGACTAAACCCTTCAGTTTGACTAATAATACTTCATTAGTGGACTGTCCATTTCTTCCTTCTTCAGCTTAATGGTTTTATAGATGCCCTTGCTATCAGGCAGAGTCCAGTTAGGAAATCAAAGGTCATAACAAGTAGCTCAACAGAGAAAATTTAATATATGTAACTCTTACAGAAGTGTTAGAATCACTAAGAAGCCATTTACAGTTGGTAGGAAAGCCAGAAATTAAGAACAACATGGAGCTAGAACAATGGCAGAGGCTATACCGAGGAAGTGGGAACCACTGAGGTGATGTTGTCTGTTATAGATCCAGAACCAGGTAGGGACACCAACAGAAACAAAGAACAAAGATGGATTTACTTGAAACCATTGAAACTTAAGCCTCAGAGCCCCTGTAAAGGACCCTAGCAATGTGTTTACATGGTCCTGAGTTGTGAAAATGTTAAGAATAAGAAATTTAATAGGACAAATTAACTGCAGTTGGTTAAGAACACAGTCTATTTCCATTCTAATTTTCCCAATATCACATTTTCCTTGTGTCATGTGACAACGGAGCAGCTACCAGAATTTGAATCCAACTAAGGGGCAGTAGAATTAGAGATACAACTTAAAGAGATCTCAGTGAGATATAGTGCAGCTTGCAATCACTTTGACATATAGTGAAATTTTTGCTGGCCATCCTGGTATAAAATCTGGCTTCTAGAAACTCCTCTACTGTCCATTATGTATATCTATCTAATGTCCTGATAGCATGGGGCACTCTACCATGATATGAAAGTATTCTAGGGTGTCCAGCACCAAGTGTATGGGTGATGGAAGGGAAATTGCATTTGCAATGTGTGTACTCAAAAGCTACTTTGAGGAAAATTCTTCTAATAGTCTATCATATAAAATTCTAAGATAATACTTAGGTTGTTAAAATCCAAAGAAAACAAAGTGCCCTTTTTTAGGAATATACTTTACATGGTGTATATATAACTATAAATGTGCAATATGCTTTTTATAAAAACCTTGCAAAGTAGAAAGTTATAATTCTATGTTTTCAACACACAAATCTGTAGCAGTACTATGAATAGCCAAAATGTCTGCACATGAAATCACGTGTTTTGTGCATCTCAACTATAAATAATAAAAGAACAAGTTTTGATCAGCCACGCCAAAGGAAAGACTATTATTTTACACTCTGTTTAGGTAAAGTATTACAAAATCATTGTCATATGAAAAAGTAATTAAAGAGTATGCAATCAAAAATAATGAAAACATATATTACCAAATATTATGGAGGTATAGCAGTATGTTAATGGATATTTTTGGGATACTTATCTTGATATTTTTATGTTTGTGATATTTTTCAGCTTTTTGTTTTGTTTTTATTTTTTTTTAAAGATTTATGTATTTATCTGAAGGAGAGAGAGTTGGGGGAGACGGAGGGGAGAGGCAGAAGGGGAAAATCTCTAGCAGACTCCCTGCCAAGCACAGAGGCCAACACAGATCTACATCCCATGACCCTGAAATCATAACCTGAGCCAAAATCAAGAGTCAGACACATTAACTGACTGAGGCACCCAGGCATCCCTTGACAGCTTTTTAAAATCATTAAATGTGATTTCTTTTCTCACTCTAATATACACTCCTAAAGGTACCTTGCATATGTAATTTTATATTCTTTTTCTTGAGAGGGCTCAAAACATTATGTAATCTTCAGACCCTGACCAACTTTTATTCCCTAGTTAGAAGAGAAATCTCTGATTTCTATCTTCTTTCTGCCCCCTACTACTCCCCAGCACTTTGCATTGACTGAACTTAGCTGTGGGTTAGCCAACAAGGGAACCTGGGAAAAAGAGATTGCAGGAGTCATCTCCCTGAGTTATAGTCCAGTGCTCTACCATAATCTGGGGCTGGGAGGTTGGATTCATGAGTGAAAATCAATGACCAGCACCAGCCATTTATGAAACCATATTTAGAAAATCTCTTCCCACCTCCCACTCTGTCTTTCCTGGCATTGAGTGTTGGAGTTGAACACCAGAATTTCCCATTTTCTGCCTTAAATTTCTAAACCAATATACAAGTTCGATTTCTAGACAGGTTCAAGGTGAGCTGTTGCATTTCATTAATTCCTTTTGGCAAAGCAAATGCTGTTTTAAAAAACAGAGGAAGAAGAACAGGACGAAGTACCATAATTCATCTTTGCATATAACCCTCTTAGTCACCAATGTGAATCCAATCTATGAAAAAAAATTTTTTAAAAGCTGGACATCCAATACTTTCCTCAGCTATAACAACCCTAAACTAAAAATCACATTGAGCGAAGTTCCAAAAGACTTAAATTCCTTAAAATGAGTCTAATAAACTTTAGACCTCTTATATACATTTATAATATTTTGTAGATAATAAGAAGAATATCTTCAGGATAAAGTAAACAGAAAAGGCTATTCTATTTAATTTGTTTGCTTTCAAGTGTGTTTAGAGATGGTCAGGGAATACACGACCTAGTTCATTTCTAGATATATAATTAAACTAATGCCAGAAAAATAAGTGAAAAAGATGTGTTACTACTAAAGTATGTACATGTCTGTGTTGATCTTACCACTTTAAACACTGGTGGTTATGAACAACTTAGGAGTAAGGGTTTATTGTAAAATAACATTGGTTTTAAGAGATGAAATTAAAGAGTCCTCTAAAACAGAGCGCATTCCTTCATGAATGAAAATGATTAATACCATAAGTGAAATTCTAGTTTCTCATGAATTATATTAAGATGACTATATCCCAATTTGTAAATGTCAATATGGAGAATATTACCATCTTAACAATAACAGATTTTGTAACTGGTGCATATAAGATGTCAACAAAAAAAATTTTAAATCTTGGGTACAAAGAATGAAAGATACCAATATTTTTAATAATGTTTTAATTTAAATATGATTTCAAATGTGAGCAACAAACTATGATACAAAAAAAGATGTTTTAATTTAAATATGATTTCAAATGTGAACAACAAACTATGATATAAAAAGGAGTCATTCATTATGTATTTAAGTTATACACTGCTGATGAATATATGTATGTATTCCTTAAGGAGACACACTATCATTAGTTTTCTTATTTTACAATCAGCAAATTAAAAACCAGGAAGAGGGTGATGGATATTAAAGAGGGCATGTGATGAATGAGCACTGGGTATTATGTAAGACAGATGAATCACTGAACTCTACCTCTGCAACCAATAATACCCTACATGTTAATTAATGTATTTGAATTTAAAATAAAATAAAATAAAAACCAGTGAGATTAACTGATTCTCCCCAGTTCACAGAACTATTAAGTAATAGACTCTGAACTAAAAAAATAATAACTTTTATATCCCCTTATCCCAATATGCTATTAAGTAGAATAAGTGTTTAAAATTGTGTATTTGTTGTATAAATATGTTTCTCTTGGGGAATGTCATTAAAAGCATGCTTTATTCTTTAATTCTCCAAAAAGAAACAAATTTAACTACATTGTTTGCATAGTCCTCAATCATCTCCTCTAGGGGCTGTATCTATGAACTGGGAAATGGACACCTACCTTTTTGTGGGCTTTCAGTATGGGCTTCAGAGGCCTCAATCCTGTCTTTATTTGTCAATATATGAAATGTTGTCTGAAATTTTATTTTAATTCACTTTCTCAAAATCTAATCTTCTAACCTAATTCTAGCATCAGAATTACTCAAGGAGGGGTGCCTGGGTGGCTCAGTGGGTTAAGTCGCTGCCTTCAGCTCAGGTCATGATTTCAAGGGTCCTAGGATCGAGCCCCACATCGGGCTCTCTGCTCAGCGGGGAGCCTGCTTCCCCCTCTCTCTCTGCCTGCCTCTGTCTACTTGTGATCTCTCTCTCTGTCAAATAAATAAATAAAATCTTTAAAAAAAAAAAAAGAATTACTCAAGGACCCAAGCAATTAGGCAAGGAAAAGTTTGGAAAAGAGGAGAAAAAATTACCTATATTTGCAGATCATAAGTAATCCACTAGAAAACTATTAGAACTAATAAGTGAATCCAACAAGTTTGCAGATACTAGATTAATACAAAAAAATCAATTATCTCTATATGCTAGCAATGACCATTCCAACAATGACATTAAAAAAACTATTTACATTAGCATCAAAAGAATAAAATATTTAGTATAAATTTCATAAAAGATGTACAGGATCTGGACACTGAAAACTACCAAACATTACTGACTGAAATTAAAGAAGATCTAAATAAATGGAAAGATATTGTATATCTACCAATTATAAAACTTGATATCATCAAGATGGTAATATTCCCCATACTGATCTATAGATTCAAAGCAATTCCTATCAAAATCTCAGATAGCTTCACTGCAGAAATTGACAAGTTGATCTTAAAATTTGTATGGAATTGGGAAGGACCCAGAATAGCCAGAAAAATCCTGAAAAAGGAAAATAAAGTTAGAGGACAAACATTTCCCAATTTCAAAATTAACCCAGATATATGGTAAACAAGTGTATAATGCTAGCTGGCATAAGAGTAAACAAAGATTAATGGGACAGATTGAGAGTCACAAAGACAATCTTACATTTATGTCAATTGATTTTCAACAAAAGTGTCGAGACATTTCATTAGAGAAAGAATAACTTTTTAACAAATAGTTCTGAGACAACTGGATATTCACATGCAAAAAAAAAAATGAAATTGAATCCTACTATACACCACACACAAAAATTAACTCAAAATGGATCATAGAATTAAATGTAAAAGCTAAAATTATAAGAAACACAAGAATATATCTTGATCTTGTGTTAGGCAACAGTTTCTGACATATGACACCAAAAGCACAGACAACAAAAGAAAAACAGAGATAAACTACATCAAAATTAAAAAGTTTTGTGCTTCAAAACAAACATCAAGAAAGTGAAAAGACAACTGACAAAATAATGGGAGAAAATATCTGCAAATCATATATCTTACAAGAGACTTAAATTGATATGTAAAGCACTCTTACAATTCAGAAATAAAAGAACAAATAATTAAATCCTAGGCAAAGGATTGGAATAGACATTTTTCCAAAGAAAATATACAAATGCCCAAACACACACAAGGAGATGCTCAAGGTCTTTAGTACTTAAGGAAATTCAAATTAAAACCACAATGTGATACCACTTGATATCCACTAGAATGGCTAACATTTTTTAAAAAAAGGTAATTGTAAGCATTTGTGAAAATGCAAACCCTGATACCTGCTGATGGGAATGTAAATGATACAGTTGTTTTGGAAAAACAGTTTAGCAGTTCTCCAATAAGTTAAACATAGAGCTACCATATGACCCAGCAATACCACTTTCAAGTTTATACCCAAGAAAAATGAAAACATACAACCAAACAAAAACTTGTCAGTGTACATTCATATGAGCACTATTCGTAACAGTCCAAAAGTGGAAACAACTCAAATGTCCATCACCTGATGAATGGATCAATTAAATGAGGTGTACCCATACAACAGAGTATTTTGTGGCAACAATAACAACAACAAAATGAAATACTGACACATGCTACAACATGAATGAACTTTGAAAACATTATGCTAAATGGAATAAGGCAGTCACAAAAGACCACATACTGTATGATTTCATTTATATGAAATGTCTAGAGTAAGCAAGTGTGGGAAGACAGAAAGATTCTTGGTTGTCAAGTAGCAGCAGAATGGAGAGTCACTGCTAATGGGTATGAGGTTTCTTTAGGGACTGATGAAAATGCCTTAAAGTTCTATGGAGATGGCTGTACAACTCTGAAAATATGAAAAGCAACTGAATTTTACATTTTAAATGGCTGAATTAAATGGCATGTGAATTATGTCTCAGTAAGGCTTTTTTTTTTTTAATGTCATAACAGGAAAAAAAAAAAATAACAACTCTGGGAGCTTGTTTAAAACACAGATCACTTGATCCCATTCCACACAGCTGAAAAAAATTCTGGGAATGTTACCCAAAGGCTGCAATGTTGTTCACAATCTCACCAAGTATTTCTTAGGCACCCCCAAATCTGAGAACCCTGCTTAGACTTCAGAGGTTACTAAAATGGAAACACCCCTGGAGCAATGACTATTTTTGCTATTAGTTGTCAGTCCGCCCCCAGATCAATGACTGGGTTGCATTTGGTCTACAACGAATGAGCTCCTTACATAAAAAGAAGGCAATCAGTCCTTCTGGGTAGGGTGCATTAAGACCGAAGAGTTTGAGGGGCTCCAACAGACAAAAAGCTGCCCACTTGATGCTAGTCCCCCGGGGTAGCCAAGTAGGAGCCAGGAGCACCAGAGGGGTAGCCACCACAAGAACCCTGGACTTGCACTCTCTGTGGCTAGTCTAAATCTTAGCAGAGATAAAAACAGGAAACAACTGGAAACTCAAGGATGTAAAAGATCTGGATTGTCAGTGTTCAGATAATGCAGAAAAAAAAATAAATCCTCAGCTTTATTTTTTAAGATATTACTTTCTATGAGAGATTATATAACACACTGTTGTTGGCAAGAAATTCACTAATTTCCTACTACTATTAATTTTTATCTCTTTGCAAAGTACATCTATGATCATCTCTAAATCACCCATGGAGACTTCTGTAATCACCTCTTTTAACAGATTAAAATGGACCCACAAAAACGAAGTATTCGTCTATTAATACACACTGAGAGCCTTTTGCTTCACACAGTGTTTTTAAAACGAATTCATTTTATAAACTGTGGCATGTTCCTTCTGACTCTGTCCCATTTTAATCAGATTAACCACAAATGTTTGGGGATGTAGATAGCATCTTTTAAGTTATAAATTCATATTTTTTTTCCAGAGAGTAGCAGGAAAAAAGAAAACCTGTCATACTGTCAATGCCATTGGTAAATGTCAATGTGACATTTAATAACTAATCTGCAAAAAGCAAATGAGTTTACCTTTATTCTCTTGCCATCACACCAGGGCAGGCTTCCTCTCAGTTGACCAAATTACCATCCTAATGAAAAAGACTCAGGAATCAAGGCCTTTGTCAAAGAATATGAGATAATATTAGGGTCTGTGAAAGCCTTAAAAATACAACTTAATAATTAATTTAACATTCTGCATTTTCAGAAGAGTCATTTCTTCTTGGGGTCATTTGAAAAGAATGAGTTTTTAGCACAGCTTCAGCTCACAGCGGGAACATTATAAGAATTTTAAAGATTCTTACAAAGCTGTCTACATCAAGCTGAGTCCACTCATCATTGACTATTTGAAGTCCAACTATTAGCTCTTAATTTTATGATTTAACAATTTTAATTTAGGGTTCTCAGGTTCTTTTCAAGTTTATAAAAGGACGTTTCATGAGGAAAAAAATCTGTGCTATTACTTATCCATTTGATATATTAATTTGAAATGAAAAGCTCCAAAATGCCTTAAAGGTCACTTTAAAATTTGTACTTTGGGACCACTTCTGACATTTTAATGCAGCAATCCTTTTCTTTATTTTTAGTGTCTCTTTGAAAGAAGGAATATTAACCAGATTCCTATACATTAAGTATTTATCTAAATTTATTCAAGAATTAAAATTTAATGACTCTTTAGTAACTAGTAAATAACTAATTTAACTATTTAGAATTTATATATGTGGACAAAACCAAAAATTGTCCTGTTTTGCAAAACTGTGATTGAAGACAGGTTAATTTTGGAATATGATATGGAGGTAATTTCATCTATGTCCTCTAGCCCCTGACAACTTCCATAAAGCTTCCAAGTCAATACAATATACTTATCGCATGTTAGTATAAATAAAAATAAATGAGAGGGGTAGCATAGGGAATAACATCAAGGAAAAATGATGGAAGATTCTGTTTAAATCTTAAATTTTATGTTGAACATGATAAGAAAGGAAACAGGGTTGTTATAAAGTATTTTACATACCTTACTTTTTATAATATTATAATATTTTATTGAAGATAAATATTAATTTGATATATAAACATCTATAATCTCAGCTATGATATATAGTTATTTTCTGAAGAATTCTATTTATTTTTGTATTTATATGGATATGTGTATAATTTTCATGTTTACATGTATGAGTAGATAATGTATGTGGCTTATATTTTGCATTGCTTCACAAAGTATTTTCACTTATTTTTAATTATGAAAAATTCAAATGTGCATTGAAGTAGAGAGGTTACTACAATGGACTTCCATACACCCTTTGCAGAGTGAACAATTATCAAAATTTTTATTCTTGCTTCACATTATCTCTTTCTCACTTTATCTCTCTCATTAATGAATTATTATTTTTTTAAAAGACTTTTTTAATTTAATTATTTGACAGCAACAGATCACAAATAGGCAGAGAGGCAGGCAGAGAGAGAGAGAGAATTATTTTAAAGCAAATGGAAGATCTTTTCACTCTCACATAGTTTTAGATGCAACTATTTTTAAAAAGGGCCTTATCTTTTGTCACCTTAACTCCTAACAGAATTATCAATAATATGGACGTATTCAAACTTCCCCAATTGCCTCAAAAAAATTTTTTTTATAATTGTTTTGTATTAGGATCTAAACAAGAGCCACACATGATGTCTGGCTGCCCCACTTTTAGCCTAAAAGAAAACATATTCCTTCCTTTATTTATCTTTTTCTCCCGCTATTAAGCTGTTAACGAAACTGGGTAAGTTGTCCTGCAGAATGTCCCTAATTCTGAGTTTGTCCACTTGCTTGTGTTTTGTGCCACTTACCTATTGCTGAGTAACTAACAATTCTGAAATTTAAAATAATAATATACTACTTATATTTCAGTGTTATAGATAAATCAGGTTCAATTCTAAAGTTCTTACTTGGAGTCTCTCACGTAATTTCAGTTAGATGATGGCCAGACCTGAAAGAAACAGAAGACTTGACTAGGGTAAATGTCCAGCTTGGTTCACCTATATGTCTGGAAATGAATGCTAGTTCGCAGCTTGGAGGATGGCTGACTCTCCATTGGGTTGTTAACAGAAACACCGATCCATGGCATTTCCGTGTGATTTGCACTACTTATAGCATGGAGGCCAGATTTCAAGAAGAAACATACCAAAACAAATATTCCAAGGACAGAAGCTGCAAGGTTTCCTATCTTCTAGCCTGGGATGTCCCCTAGTGTCATTTTCATAATATCTATTGATCAAAAACAAGTCTTGAGACCAACCTAGATTCAAGGGGAGAGGATACTGCAAGAGAGTGAATATAAGACATATATCCTGGGGACGCCTGGGTGGCTCAGTTGGTTAAGCAGCTGCCTTCGGCTCAGGTCATAATCCCAGCGTCCTGGGATCGAGTCCCACATTGGGCTCCTTGCTCGGCGGGGAGCCTGCTTCTCCCTCTGCCTCTGCCTGCCATTCTGTCTGCCTGTGCTCTCTCTTTCTCCCTCTCTCTCTGACAAATAAATAAAATCTTTAAAAAAAAAAAAAAAAGACATATCTTCCTGAAGATAAATCTTCAAAGTTTAGTGAGTACATAGCATTTGTCTATTTGTTCCTTTAGTACCAATATATCCTATAAATGGGAGTTAACTTTAAAGTCTTAATTATATTAATTATATTTTTTTTCTTTGGCCAATTATATGTCCTAGTGATACTCCATACTTCATATTATGCCACACTGGAAGGCTCATGGTGCCAGGTATGATTTTAAAAGCAGCATACAAATTTATATAAAAACCAACATGGCATATGGGACATCTGGGTGGCTCAGTGGGTTAAAGCCTCTGCCTTCGGCTCGAGTCATGATCCCAGGTTCCTGGGATCGAGCCCCACATCGGACTCTCTGCTCAGCAGGGAGCCTGCTTCCCACCCCCCTTCTCTGCCTGCCTCTCTGCCTACTTGTGATCTCTCTCTGTCAAATAAATAAATTAAATTAAAAAAAAACCCAACACGGCATAAAGTAAGATAATAAGTAAAATACTAAAGATAAAAGAGGGTATATATTTAAGATACTATTAAAATGACTGCATAAAAGTATAAACACTCAAAGAGTCTCCAATTCCCACCTCTCACAGCTTCCTTGCCCTGCTATGGGAAAACACATCATAATCTCCAAGGAGAATGAAGCATGACCCTTAGAGTGTCTTTCTAAATGCTGTCTTAATCATATGATTGAGTTCTTTAATAAGTGCATATGTGTTGTTGGAAGAGAATCACATATGTCACATATCAGAGGGTCATTCAATGTGAGTCATTAGGAAACCACTTCCTGATTTCAGGCAAGATGGAGGTCTCCCCAGCACCACTCTGTGGGAAGTTACAGGATGCACTGGGTGAAGGACATTATTTTTCTCAAAGGAAAGGCTCTGAAATCATTCAAATGATTGAAAAGTATTTGTCTAAGACTAAGGAGAATCACCAGATAGATGTGTGAACAAAAATACTAACTAGATGCCCAACTAAATGCAAATTTTGAATAAACAATGATTTTTTTAAATTGTAAATATATTGTATGCACTATTAGGGACATAGTTATACTAAAAAGATTGTTTTTGTCATTTATCTGAAATTCAAATTTAACTTGGCATATTTTTGTTCGCTAAATCTGACAATTTGAACCCCAGAGAATATGAGAGTTTATCTGGATTTGATAAATTTAAGAGAAACTCTATTATTATATTGATTTAATTATAATGAAGCATCAGTTTGTTTCAGACACCATGTCTGATTTGCACAGTATTGTCCTAAAGTATCAAATTTCCTCTTTATCTTGTGCCTAGAAAATATTATTGCACACTTTACTACTCAATTCAGTACATTATAACTCAATTCAGGGCACGTAGTTATTCTAAAAGTAGTATATAACTAGCTATGGTTACTAATTACACTGTTACCTAGTACCAGGCAAAGAATAAAAGTATAAGCACCAAAAATAAAACTTTTCCAAATGAAGAATGGATAGAAGAGTTACTCTAATTATGAAGTAATTATAGTCCAAAGCATCTTTGTAAACCAAGCTCACCACAACTAGCATTCAAAAGATATAAGTTCAAAAGGCTTGACTGGAAGAGAAATAACACAAAGGTTACTAAGAGATGACTCTGTTATCATGACTGCCTTTTCAAGACTTTAAACAACACCCAGTTTAATATAGCATAATCTCAAAAGTACAGCTCAGGATTCAGGTTGTCCAGATGCGTATCTTGCTTCTTCCAACACTAGCTATTTGTCTTTGGGTAAACTCCATAACTTCTCTAAGTCTCAATTCCTCTTCTGCAAAATATAGAAAATAATATCTATAGTATAAGTTCTTTTGAGACTAAATTACTCCGAGTAACACGCTTAACCCAGAGCTGGTACAGAATGGGCACTCAACCAGTTTTGTCAATAAAGATGACAAAGAGAAATGGTGAGAAGATAATAATGGTGGCAGTGATCTGAAATTAACATGTATAAAAAAAGAGGCATAGAGGGGCGCCTGGGTGGCTCAGTGGTTAAGCCTCTGCCTTCGGCTCAGGTCATGATCTCAGGGTCCTGGGATCAAGTCCCGCATCGGGCTCTCTGCTCAGCAGGGAGCCTGCTTCCCCCTCTCTCTCTGCCTGCCTCTCTGCCTACTTGTGATTTCTGCCAAATAAATAAATAAAATCTTAAAAAAAAAAAAAGAGGCATAGAAATGCTATCAGTTGTTATTCCCAGGCTGATGTGGTTTTCTATCTTATTCTTGTTATTCTTGACATTTTCTAAAACTATGTAACTTTTAAAATCAACTAAGCCTACTATTTAAACTGTTTCTACAATAAATAATGAGTTCATTTTTGTACAGTTTGAGCACAAGAGTTACCTTTGCCCCAACCAATTTCATCAATCCTCTATTGTGTCTAAATGATAATCATGCCTTTAGAATGACAATATATATGTGTTATTTGGGAGAAAAAAGAGAATATTTTACATATATATGTATGTATAAATAATTTTATGTATATATGCATATATTATGTGTGTATACACATATATAATATCATTAGTGTTCATTAGTATTGAGCACATCATGCATCAGATAATTTAGCTAATACTGAGGGGAAAAATAGAAAAGAAGATAACAAGGTTTTCATGGAGTAAAAGCATGAATGGATGGACTAACAAGGAAAGCTCTAAAGTACTAGGCACATTTGGGATAAGGCTGTGCACAATCTGAGACACAAGTCATCTGGGGATTATTTCATACTGGAGAGATTTAGGGCCACAAAGTTGGAAATGAAAGAATAATGTGATTTACAACTTTGCCTACTACAGTCCCCAGAGTAATGATGCTGGTGGAAACAGTGACCTGTTGTGTTTAGTTGGTGGCAAATTTTCATGTATTTTTTAAGTTTTCAATTATTTGTTTCCCCCTTACTTAAATGTAGTGTTGAAAGCCAGTGAATACTTTGGAGATACCAGGTTTTTTTCCTAATCTCATGTCTCCTTTTGACCTAGAAACCTTTAATATTCATGGCTTTCAGATTCTCATAATTTATATCTTCAATAACATTCAACAACTTTTCCATCACCTCTAAAACAATAATCCCAAAATCTTTTTCTGTAGCTAAATCTTCTTTCACGAACTCCAGTTCTATATATATGTACCTAGTTATCCCCCAGCCACAGCAAACTGAGCATGTCCTAAGAGGAACTCATCTCTTTCCATCAGCCACACTCCAGTATGAACTATGTTAGAAGAGTGGAAAACCCCATTCTTATTTCTCTCCACACAACCCACAAAGTTCTACATTTCCAGCTCCCCTTTACCATTTTAGTCCATGGTAGTCCTCCTCTCTCTCTTCCTCTCTCTCTCTCTTTTTTTCTGTTCCCTTGCAATATAGTTATTTATACCACAGGAAAAATGTAAACTCCACCCTTGGAGACTATCCTCATTTTTTCACAGTGTAACAACACTGCTATATATTTATCAGATTGCATTTGTACTTTCCTAAATTAGCCCATTTAATGCTTTGTAGGCTAACCTCATACAAACTCTTCTTTTAAAGGGCATATGAATTTCCTTAGTGTTTTAAAATGTTCAGCTGAACAAGGAGAAATTTTGCCTACAAATTTTCCAAACACAGAATGTTTTTGTTAATAATTAAATGCATATCTCTAATTTGGAAAATCCTCTTATCTCTAGATAATGAAACAATATAAAAAGTTGGTAATGTATAGACAGTGAAGCTTCAAATATGTTGAGGAATTCAAAGAAAATACTTTTGTACAGGTTTTGTCACTTTGTAAAGATCATCTGCCATTAACTTTCCTTTAAGAAACATGTGACTGACATTATTGTAATGATGTCAAAATAAATGAATTGGTCAGCTATAAGAATTTATGCTTTATCCACCTCACAATGTTTACTTCAGCCTCCCTCTACCATCCTGTGAATTACCAGCCTTTTATGACAATTTTTTAATGACAATTAGGCAACACTTTGTCATCTGAGTTATGAGTAATATTATTTTCTCTTCATATTCTCTCCAGGATAACTCTATAGGTTGTCTAAAGTATATGAAAACGTTGAGATAAAATGATATTGTGAAGCACTGACCAATTGTGTTCTTTCCGAAGCTTTACTTGTACTCTGTGACCCTCACCAGCACTCTCAAGAAGTTCTCAAAAATTCATGAAAGAAAAAGAGCCAGTTACTGTAAGGGTTTTGTCCCTGCTGATAAGAAAGATGGGGTTCTCGGTGGAGGGATCAGTGATCACTGGAATGGAGAGCAGATGGGAAGGTGAACACCTATGGGGTTGGTGGCAACAATGATACACTGTACTCCAGATTAAGACTAAATGATGCAGAGCTGAGCAAATGACTGTGTGGTATACATAATGGTGTGCCAGCAACCAGAATCCTCTCTTAAATCACTCCCACTCCCCACACACCAATCCTACAGAAATCCTCTCTTAAATCACTCCCACTCCCCACACACCAATCCTACAGAATTGCGTGAACATTCTGGAATTTAGAAGCCACCTCAGGAAGAAAGATGGTGAGGGGATGATGAATTGAGAAAAAGTACCTCTAATTTTTGCCCTCCTTCTGGAATCTTTCTACTCATAACTACTCAGACAAGAGTAAGGTACCAGTCTTATCTCTAATCTCAAAATGTTTTTTCTGGGTGGTTTTTTTTTTTGAGAAATAATTAATATACATCACTGTATAAGTTTAAGGACAATAGTATGGTGATTTGATTTACATATATTATAAAATGATTACTACACTAGATTCAGCTAACATCCATATTCTCCTACGGATACAATAAAGAAGAAAAATATTTTCTTCTTGTGACAAGAACTGTTAGGATTTACTCTTTTCACAACTTTCCTGGACTTCATACAGCAGAGTTAGCCATAGTCCTCATGATGCTGTATGTGACCTTTCTACAATGTGGATGGGAATGTAATTTGGTGTAGCCACTATGGAAAACAATATGGAGATTCCTCAAAAAATTAAAATGAAAACTACCATATGATCCAGTAATGCCACTTCTGGAAGGAAAGGAAATAAAAACACTAATTCAAAAAGATATCTGCATCATCATATTCATAGCAGCACTATTTATAATAACCAAGACATGGTAATAAGACATGGAAACAACCTAAGTGTCCCTCAACAGATGAGTGGTTAAAGAAGTTATCATATATGGGTGCCTGGGTGGCTCAGTTGGTTATGCGTCTGCCTTCAGCTTAGGTCATAATGAGTTGAGATGGAGCCCTGGGTCAGGCTCCCTGCTCTGTAGGGAGCCTGCTTCTCTCTCTCTCCTTTCCCGCCCCCCCCCCAACTTGTACACACTCTGCCTCAAATAAATAAAATCTTTTTAAAAAAAGAAGTTGTGGTATATATAGATACAGAATGCAATAATATAGGAATATTATTCAGCCATTAAAAAATGAGGAAATCCTACCATTTAACAATAACATGAATGGACCCTGATGGCATTATGCTAAGTGAAATAAGTCAAATACAGAAAGACAAATACCATATGATATGTGGAATCTAAAAAACAAAACCTCAATGAAAAGAGATCAAACTTATGGTTACCAGAAATAGAGGTAGGGGGAGTGGGAACTGGAGGAAAGTGATCCAAAAGTACATACTTCAGGGTGCCTGGGGGGCTCAGTCCATTAAGTGTTGGCTCAGGTCATCATCTCAGGGTCCTGGGACAGGTCCCCCATCAGGCTCTGCACTCAGCAGGGAGTCTCCTTGAGATTCTCTCTCTCCCTATCTCTCTACCTCCTCCCCTTGCGTCCTCTCTCTCTCTCTCTCTCTCCCTCAAGTAAACAATCTTTAAAAAAAGTAAAAAGTTCTAGCATTAGGATAAATAAGTACTAGAGATGTATCTCAGAACTTTGAATCCATTTTCCCTTTACTATCTGACACATTTAAATGCATTTGCAGGGGCACCTGGGTGACTCAGTAGGTTAAGCTTCTGACTTCACCTCAGGTCATGAACTCAGGGTCTTGGGATCAAGATCTCCTTCAAGCCCCACTTCAGTCTCCATGCTCAGCAGGGAGTCTGATTATCCCTCTCCCTCTCCCTGTGCTCCTTGCCCTGCTCGTGCTCTCTCTCCCAAATAAATAAATAAAATCTTATTAAAATAAATAAATAAATACATGCATGCATTTACTATATTCATTACTAGAACTATGTAACTGCTCCATCTTTTCCAGTGCCCTGTGACCTTGTGTTGGGGAAATATAATTAAAAACAAAATCTCCTCCCAACCCAGGAAACTTCTCCATGAAGGTAAAAGAGGAAGAAAACAACTTATTATTAAATCACCATTAAATCGGAATGTGATATGCATTCCATGCAATCTGTTAAAGACAATGCCAACGCAGAAAGAAATCTCACCCCCTCTTCTGGAGCCAAGGAGATACAATCCCTACACACATATTCTCAAGATAAACCTGAACTGGTCCTCAAGAAAGAAGACTCGACAGCACCATTTGTCACACAGTTCATCCTAAATTCACCAAGTAACTGGGGTGACTATCTATGTTAGCTAATTGACTTTATATAGAGGAAACACGAACTTGTATCCATGTAATAGGAAACGGTTTTGTAACTTGGTGTGAGGTGTGTGCTGCCAAAGCTAGGCTCCTACCATCCCACAGAAACTGGGAAACAGGGTCAGGATATTCCTTGATGATTACCTTCCAAAGTGATGTCTCCCAGATCCTTAGGAAAGACAATCCTGGGTCATAAAGCTGGCAAGAGCTGTATTTAGCTTTTAGTAAGATTCCTATATCTTTCAAAAAGACAGAGGGGTACTTGGGTGGCTCAGTTGGTTAGGCATCTGACTCTTGCTTTCGGCTCAGGTGATGAATTTATGGTTGTTGGATCAAGCTCCACATCTCGCTCACATCCCGCTCTACACTCAGTGTGGAGTCAGCTTCAGATTCTCTCTCCCTCTCACTCACTCTCCCTCTTTTAAATGAATAGAAAATCTTAAGAGAGAGAGAACTTACCAGTTTTCTAAAGTAAAAGCTCTCCGAAAAAGGAAGGGGAAGTCTCCTTTTTTATTTTCAACAGGGAGAATTAAGTCTCTGACTTTTAATTTGTATTTGCCCTTATAATTGGATAAGTCATTAATTGTTTTAGGTCTTTGTTTCTAGATTTATAAAAGGCTAATTTGTATTTTATAGTCTCTAACTTACATTTTATCTCTAAAGTCCATGTGACTATCTTTTCTCAACTTGATGTCATCCACAAATTTAATTAAGTTGCCTTCTAAGTACTTATCTAAACAAATCTTGAGAAAGAGAAAAGAACCCCTTGACATTCTGGTCTGATGGCTTATAGCTACACCATGTTGTTCTCTTATCGAACATAAGCCATCTTACAGAACAACAACATCAGACAAGGTCATTCTAAGATTATGATAAAGTGAAAGAAACCAAGGTCACTGTATAAGCCACAAAATATGAAATTTCCTCCTCCCCTGGCTAATATAGATGACTACTGCTTTGTTTTTAATCAATTGGGCTTTATCCTAACTATGTTCTTTTCATAGGTAAGACTGATTACAGTACCTAATCATAGAATTACCCCTATTTCCTGATAACATCAAAAGCCCCATTTCCTTAGACCCTCTCCAAAATTATTCTGTCAAAACTCAAGTCCTATAATAGAATGCCCATAACAGTTTCCTGCAATGTCAACAAGTAGTAAACCCATCTTTTTCATCTACAGGTATGTTGCTAGTGGTCTCTGGCAGGAAGGAGGGGATATCATTGATTTAATTTGAATGTGGAATAGGACAAAACCAAGGGCACAGCTTGTGAAACAACACTGGAGCCTTCACTGCTTATAGTCATTGATCCTTTAATCAATAACTTTGGCCATGGTAATTTAACAGAATACATATCTACTGAACTATATAACTATTCCTCATATCTCTCTTTATTTTCTTCACAGGATTATCAGGAGACTTTTTCAAATTAACTTGTCAGACATTTTTTTATGTAATACCTATGACATTGTCCTGATATTTTTTTCACTTTTGGATTATTTGATTTACGTGTGTGCACGTTTATAAACTGTATATATTTTCTAATTATGGGGGGATGGTGGTCGAGGTTGTTTGGTTTGCCAGTGTTTATTAAACTCATGTCACCACTTACTGCCTCCTTATATGTTACTCAATATGACATCTTTCCCTGGTTTGTCTATTGTATTCTCACCCGAAATATCGAGTTTCTATTTTTTCTCCTCCATTTAGGCTTCAATTCCCTTATTAATATACTTGTGCTGTTCTTTTA
This sequence comes from Lontra canadensis, assembly GCF_010015895.1. NCBI lineage: Eukaryota > Metazoa > Chordata > Mammalia > Carnivora > Mustelidae > Lontra > Lontra canadensis. The sequence goes on from NW_022631000.1 coordinate 25,259,481, forward strand.
ATTTAAAGTTGTTGCTGCTTATTTTAAGCAAAATGACTTGTTGAAAGGCTCTTCTTTCTGTCATGTGAAGTCTACAGCATCTATTAAAATCAGTAGTAACAGAAGCTAATTAATGTAATGTTCTATTACAAAGAACACCTAATAATTAGCCTTAGTAATTTTTTTTTTTTTACCAAAATTAACTCAGTAGATGCTTAAGAATTAGGTCTAAAACTAACTAGGAAAGGATCAAAATGGTACACAAATGTTCAATGGAAGTAGCAAATCTGGGAAGCAATGACCTGTCCTAGGAGTAGAAGAACGAAGGGAAAGGTTGGCATTATTACAGCCTAGAGGAGGGGTAAGTGAAGCTGAGGCTTGGAGAAGGGGTAAGTGAAGCTGAGACTCGGACTTCTATGGAGAGTGTGTTGTCAGACTGCTGCTGGTATGTCTGAGGGGGGTGCCTTGAGACCAGGTCTACAAGGGATGGAAAAACTGCAAACTGAATCAAATGCTGTACCTAAAAGGAGCTGGGATGAAAAGCGTCACTGGCAAGACACTCACAGGAATGGGAAATACAGGTAAGCTCACAAAAAGGAGAATATCCTTTCCCCCTCCTTCAACCTTGTGTGTCCTTTTTGCTTAATATTTTTTTTTAAGATTTTTATTTATTCATTTGACAGAAACAGACACAGTGAGAGCAGGGAGCCCAATGCAGGGCTCGATCCCAGGACCCTGGGACCATGACCTGAACCAAAAGAAGAGACTTAAAGTCTCTGCCACCCAGGCACCCCCACCCTTGTGTGTCCTTTTGGCATCCTTATTGCCAGACAGAAGCTGGCCAGAAATGTGGTCTGCAGAGTCGCAGCCCCAGAATCACAGGGGGAGTCTACAGGGTGGGTTTGAAACCAAGAAATAATAGCTTAATGACTAGTACAAACAATCTCTCAACAGTCATGCCAAGCTTCTACTTTTTGTGCTTGCCTTTGATTAAAGGTCCCTCTTTTTCTTTTTTACATGTCCTATCACTCAAAATGAGTTTTTTAAGTTCCTTTGTCTAATGCCCAAACCCATTTGGCTGTTTCCAATCAGGATTATGATTTCTAAGCTTACATGGTCACTTTCTCTCCTTGTGCCTTTGGCTCCTTTTTGAACAACAAGTTTTCCTGATAGGCCATAATTATACACAGAGCGGTACTTTCCCTCACTGTTCCCTCTGCTTTCAGAAATATGTTACCTAAATTTCCACAGGGTGACCTATGCACTCATAAATCTGTTTATCTCCTCTTGATTCCACCTTCATGAACATATATCTTATTTCCTTAATGGTACCTATCTTTTGAATATACACACAATGTGTTCATGAAAACTCTGGCTAGCTTCTAGTTAAGTCTTTCCCTAGCAATAAATAAAAATTCCCTTATCCTATCTCTACATGGAAAATAAATTTTCTTCTTTATATTCAGCCATTTTCTTGCTTTAGTTTTCTTGTATTAAAGCCTTCTACTTTTTTTTCTCTCCAAGCTTAATAATTAAATATCCAGTCTTCTGATTTTTTTTTTTTTTGTATGCTCCCCACCTCCAAATCATATGTATTTTTTCTTTTCCTAGTTCACTTTCTGTGTTTCCTCTCTTCTCTTCTTTTATCTTCTCTGCTTACGTTCCACCTACACTACTCCTAAGATTCTTACTGTGCTGGGTCTTCCTAGTAAATCTGAAGAGGCTCTCTACTTCATTTCTTTTCTTCCCCTGGGGACTTTAGACAAAGCCAGTTCTTCAGAACTTAACATTCTGTCTCCTCTCTCCACAAGAAGGCTCTTCTCCCTGATGTATTCTTGTTGCCCCTCCCCTGTGGTCACTTGTTTTCTTTAATTTCTTATTTCTTTACTATTCTCACGCCACCACCACCACATGGGCCCTTTCTCCCACCCGCCCCTCTATTTCTTTATCATCATATGGTTTTCAGTAATTTGAGAAATAGAACATAACACACAACATGACACTGACTTGCCTCTTCTTCTTACACGTAAAATGTTTCCTCTTACCAGTCATTATGCTCTACCATTTTTGTAGCTGACATGTATAGCTCATCTTTGGCTTTTATATATCCTAGCTATAATTCTTTTCTCTTTTCAAAAAGAAATGAAATGTTCCTGGCAGATGGAGAACCTCACCTTCTCCTTCCTACAACTATTACACAAATGGGTTGCCTCATACAAATCTAAGCTACCTTGCCAAAAGCCAGAATTGCTAAAATAATGCAGTATTAGAGATTAAAGTAAACAAATTCTGTATTATGCAAGAAAATGGAATCAGCCCACAGTTCTCAAGTAACAGAACTATTTTATTGTGACACAGTCCAAAATAAGTAAAATGTCTCTGATGATATAAATCTAACATCAAAGCCCTCAATTTCCAGGGTCTGGATTTCTATCTTTATTATACTAGGTTAAAAGGCCATTTTATTTTATTCTACTTGAATTAATAATTACAGTACTTTGCATTTTCCAAAATCCTTTCAAATATTTGAATAGTAAAATACTCTTTAAGCCAGGCAGAGAAAACATATATATTATTTCTATGCTACAGATTAAAAAAAAGAAAACTGGAAAAATGTTCAGTGATATTCAAGGTCACCAAGAAGTGGCAAAATGAGGATTTAAATTTAGCCTTCCTAAGACACTGCCTACAAAAGGACTTTCAGCATTCTTGCCACCTCATATCTTCCTAGCAAGATTCCAACACAATTTGTGAAACAAATTAACTTAAAAAAAAAAAAAAATCATCCATTAGACATTGTTATAAAACTCTAACAAATTCTTCTGGAAAGCTATTTGGCAATGGATAACAAATATCATAAATGTTTTTTTTTAGTCTTCAACCTAATTATTCTACTAGCACAAATCCATTGTGAGAGAATAATCTGAAATACAAAAATGATTCATGAAGAAATATACCCACTGAAGAGTTACTTATAACCGGAATCAAACTACAGCTAAAAATGGTAGAAGGTTAAATAAATACAGTAAATCCACAAGGTGGAATTATGAACAGCTGTTAAACTAAGTCCCATCATGAGTTTATACTACCATGAAAAATTATTATTCTATGAATACTAATTGAACAGAACAGGGTTCAAATTTACACATATACTATGATCCCAACTACCATATATCCTCATCCAATATATCTTTTCACTTATGTACATTTTTTTTTAAGATTTTATTTTTGGTGACTCAGTTAAGCATCTTCCTTCAGCTCAGGTCATGATCTCAGGGTCCTGGGACTGATTCCTAAGTAAGGCTCCCTTCTCAAAGGGGAATCTACTTCCCTCTCTGCCCCTCCCCCCCACTCATGATTACGCAACGCTCGCTCTCTCAAATAAATAAATAAAAACCTTTTAAAAAAAGAGAGACAGATTTTATTTTTAAGTACTCTCTACACCCAACATGGGGCTCAAACTCACAACCGCAAGATTAAGAGTTGCGTGCTCCACCAACTGAGTCAGCCAGGTGCCCCTCAATTGTGTACATTTAAAGTGGTAATTTTAAAATTTTGTTTTCTGAAAATGTATTATCAAATTAATGTTGCTGCTATAATCAATGGTGTTGTTTACACAAGGAAATATACATTGTAAAATTCATTTAAAAATTCTGGAATAAAAGTCAAAAAATATTAAAAGCTATTTGGAGTGGAATTGTGGATAATTTTCTTCTTTTATTTGATTACATTTCTCCCCAAAGCTATAATTTAGTAAACTGCAACAACACAAACCCTCCCAGAGAAGTCTTGTTGCCTATTCTCTCACATAAACCAAATACCTTTTTTTTTAAGATCTTATTTGTTTATTTGAAAGAGAGGAAGAGAGAGAGCAGGCATGTGCATGTGCAAGGAGAGGGGTAGAAGGAGAGGGAGAGGGAAAGGCAGCGAATCTTAAGCAGACTCCCTGCTGAGCACAGACCATGACCTGAACTGAAACCAAGAGTCCTTGGGTAACTGACTGAGCCACCCGGGTGTCCCCCAAATATCTTTTTCCTTTAATTTTTTTTTAATTTATTTGATAGAGAAAGAGAAGAAGCAGGCACAGCAGCAGGCAGAGGGAAAAGCAGGCTCCCCCACTGAGCAAAGAGCCCAATCCAGGGACCAATCCCAGGACCCTGGGATCATGGCCTGAGCTGAAGGCAGTTGCTTAACCAACTGAGCCATCCAGGCATCCCCCAAATATCTTTTTTTATCACTGACCTTCATTCTGACATCCTTTATTAATGTAGTTATGACCGAAACATTTTATACCAACAATATTTTATTTTTTTATTTTCCTTTTATTTCCCAAATTTTTCCTCCCATTTTTTCAATTTAAATTCTCATTTTTTGTTCATTTTGTATTGTTCTTATATGCTTTCCAAGGCTGCATCAACTCATAAAACCTTTGTTCTATGTGCCCTCTGCTGCATGTTTCATGGAAGCTATTCTCTGGTCTGGTCTCTCAGGTCTCCAGATTCTTAATTTCTCACCCGATCTCGAAAAGTGACATAGCAAACTTCCAAAATTCTTTAGTGTCAGACCTCAGTGCCTAGCACCAAAGCACCAGGAGTCTGTTTTCATGAGGAAATGACGAGTCTCTCAAGAGGAAGTTTACATTAAGTAAACAAAAGCTCCTGCTTATGTCTATGCACAACAGTAAAGCCCAAACTAGTGGAAAATACATATCTGTCACTCAAAAAAATGTCTCCTACTCTAGTACTCTTCTGGAAGAATGCTGGTAATAATAAAATTACTTTTTCTCTATTAAACATTCATAGTTTTATACAATGCCTCTTTGAGCAAGAAAAAAAGATGTTTCCTGCACTATATATGTAACTTTGGGTAAGCAGCAAAGAAGAGTTGTTACCTAGGATGTTAAACTAATGTTTGGTAACTTGCCAGACCTCTAATTAAACTAAGTTAAAGGACCATGGTTAGACCCAAAGCTAGAGCACAATTTTCATTACTATAAGACTGCCTGAGCAATAGTAACAAGTGACAAGTACTGATCAAAACCTAGATATGAAGGCTCATCAAATACTACCATAACCCAAACTACAAGTGAGTAGAGAGTCAAAGTGGTAAAGTAGGTAGAATGCTCTATACACTATGCTGTGCTATGTGAGGTCAATAATTAAATGTTTTTAAATTTCTTCATAAGATAGATGATTTAAAGTTAATATTTCTTCAACCTCCACAGAAACCCAATTTCTCAAGAAACTGGAATACATCTGCACCCAGGAAGGACTGCATGGTATAATGGTTGGTGCATTCGCTCTGCAACCAGACTCAATTCCTTTCTTGTTTCTGCTTCTTGGGCAAGTTGCATAACCACTTTGGTCCTCAACAGGTGAAATGGGACTGATAAAGGAACCCACCTCAAGGTATTATTATGCCAATTAAGTAACTAAGTTATTACAATGTGCCTAGAAAAATGCCTACAAAGGATAACTGTGCCATTCCAAAACATGACTCCTAGGCATAAGGATTACTTTTGAGCTGATTATTTTTTAAGAAACAACAGACACAGTAGAAGCCTCTGAAAACATGGTAGAAGTTACCCTTTCTTAAGAAAGATTTACATTGACAAAGGAAATCTGCATTTGAGTCTTCCTCTCTGTACCAGGAAGAGAGGGACACTCCAAATCACAAGAAACTCTTAAAACTGGAGAAGGAATTAAATCTACATGACAACCTTGCTCTTACTTAGAGTGCTTTTCTTGACAACCTCACTCAAGCCCTCACCTCCCAACATGTTTCTTTTGTCCTTAGCTGGAGATGATACTTAAGGTGGTGGCTCGGCCATTTCAGTTTTCCTATTCCCCTAGGGATATCCCACGTATACATGAAGTATATACATTCTTAACCTTTGTTTCCCTCTTGTTACTCTGTCTTCTATTACAGGAGTGTCTCAGCCAAGATCCTAGAATAGTAGAGGAAAAATTATTTTTCTTCCCTTAAAGCTGGTACATAATGGGCACCAAATAAGTTTTGCTAAATAAATAAAGAGAGAAAGCTTGAAAGAAGGTCAAGGTTTTGTTCTAAATATGTTTTGTTCCACTGGTTGAGGCCCTTATCCACTGGGGTCTGGGCCCTGCAGTGGGTTTGTATTATTATAGTCTACTACCAAAATATGGCAAGATGATGGCTGTAATGGTCAGTTTTATGTGTTAATTTGGCTTGGCTGTAGTAACCAGTTTTAGGGGAGAAAAAAATAATTTTCTCTTTATCCTGATTCTCAGCTGGGAACCCTGATACAAAAGCCAGATTAACAAGAGAAAAACAAATGGATATTTATTAATACATCTATTTCATGTATACATGGAAGGTACTCAGGGAGGTGGCTTAACTCAGGCTTAAGTACCATCTTAAGTACCAAGACAAGGAGAGAATGGTGTAGGAGAAGCTAGTTTGGGTAGAGGACTATGAAAGGTATGGTAAACAAAAGTAAGGTTTGTTATGAGTATACATACGCACACACACATACACACACATGCATATCCTATTGTTTTTTTTTCTGGTGGACTCCTGACTAATCAGTTGTCTGAAGCGTCGAGTCAAAGAATGCATTTTTGTCAGATACAAAATCCTTTGCTAGAAGAATAGAAAATGGATCAACTCAGATGTAACTCTGCCACAACTGAAAGATTACAGGGACCTAGTAAGAAGGTTGTTTGTGAAGTCAGTGATAATTAAAACCATTTTTATGCAGAAACACATCACTGTCCTTGAATAATTTATAGCCACAAATGAATTCATAACCATCAATTGATCACTCCGAGAAAACTACTACAGGTGCCATCCATGGGGTGACAGCTAATTGAGTTTCCCATGGGCAGGGAGGTGGAGTGAAGGTAGAAGATGAAAGCGGTCAGAAGTAAATCACCACTGCTGAACTTCACAACCCTGATAAGTCACCTGAATTATACGATTTAGGAGAAAGCTGATATGTGTCTATGAACTTTTAGGAGTCAAAATAACAAAATACACATCTAAGACACAGAAATAAATTGAGAAACCAGCAATATTTCAGTTTTATCTCTACCCTTAAAAGGAGAACCCAGCAAGTGAGGTCCTGGTGGATAGAGTTAAGCCCCTATCCAAGCCTAGACTAGCTCAAGGCCAATTTAAAATCATTTGCCTCTAAATTACTTCTAGTGTGAGAGTTGACCATGTGTATAAATTCTCTTACTAAGAACTTTCCAAGTATAAATGACACCCACTAAAAATAAAATTATCGTGGAATAATACTGTGATTAGGAGCTTTTGGGGGGGAAATCCACATTAGAACAGAAGAGAATTCCAACAAATAACTAATTCTTATGACTTGGCATATTTTCAATTGCAGACCTTCTTAGTCTGCTAAATTTTATACTATAAATCATTTTATATTTATCATTTCAACTTTAAAAATCAAACCCAGTGTTACTAAATGTAAGGTAGATAAGTTACCTGATAAAAATTGTGATAATTTAAATTTTCCTGATTATTATTCTATCATTTTAAACTATATGTGTATAAAAGTAAACTCACCAATAATGCTGAATTTCTTAACAGAAAAACAAACAGAAAAATAACTAACTTGCTTTCTTTGATGGAAGAAAAGAAAAACCTACATTAAGTTTAAAACCCCTAACTTATGTCACAAGAAAAGAAAATAAAATCTGAAATTGAAGTCAAGGGAAAGGTATTTGTAGAAACCTGAAGTCTTTGAAATATTCAGATTCCAAATGAACTAGACTACTTTAAAAGAAAGAATGCAAGATCAAAGTCATGAATAAGACAGAAGCCAAAATATCACCTCATATAAAACAGGCCACCTGAATTAGTATATTCTGAGTCTAAATCTGAAAGGAAAAAAAAAAAAAAAAAGACAAGGACATGCTGCCAGCCTCAAAAAAAGTCTGGAAGAAAGTTACATTTTTGCAAGTTTTATGGAAACCCAAAAAGGGCAATTTGTATGCTTTATAAACTATGCATAACCAAAAGTTACTTTCACAGGTATGAAATAAAACAGGTTTCTACAAATTCAAAGCATTTTCTGTCCTAAAGTGAAAAAAGAAGAAATTTTTGATCACTGTGAGTTATAGTTTAATTTGTAATAAAGCATTACGTAAGAGATCCTATATTTTAGAACAGTGACTGAATAGTAAGCGACAGGTGTATTTATAGTTTAAAATATCCAACCGTAGACAAAAATTTTTGATTGAATAAATTTTGGGTTTGTTTGGATGAAGACTCAAACTTCCTATCTTTGACAAGGAAATACGTTAATTTAATCTCAGAATTAAACCCTCATCCTAACCGTAACCCTAACTGCCTTGTGATTCATTGATTATCTCATCTTTTCTGTGACCTGAGAGGTGCTCTAAGTCAAAGGGTACACTAATTGAAAAATACCACTTTCACTTGTTCCCAGTCTCTGTGGTCAGAATTTGCATCAGGAACCTATGTTTGGCCAAGTCAGTTAGTTTCATGACTCTCTGATTCAGTATAAATTAGTCTGGTATGCAGATCTATTTTGATCCCTTTATATTTTTTTTAAGATGCAACATGAATTTATGATTAATATATCTTATTATATGTTCAACAAAACAGTATGATAAGGTATTAAGGTTAGAGAGTTGACTTCTGGTATCTTCCTAGAGACTATGGTCATTTTTATTGTTCCTTCTATAGTGCCAAAAATACTATCTCATTCTCCCCTGCCAGGCATTGCCTGTGTTGTGTGTCTCTTTGAGAGCAACTACGATCACTGATGTTCCTCATATGCCAGAAAGTAACTTCTTTACCACCTCTAAGAACCAAAGTCCATAAATAATAGAGTAGTGATAAAGGAAATTTGTATATAGGGACCCACAAAATGGAAGACACTTCAGTGGCCTGGCCCATATCACAAATCTAACCCTAAGTCAGCCCACACTTACGGGAACAGCTGACTGTCTAGGAAACCTACCATACATCAATCACAGTCCTCCATTTCAGCTTCAGCTAGCTCACCTTCCCCTAGGAAATAGGACCTGCTAATCTTAAAGAGATTAAAGAGGTCCCCAACACCCTAGTCAATTATGTCCTGTTTCCAAATTGCTGCTTCCAAAGCTCTATAAAACTCCCTCTCACCCAAATTCCCTTAGGAAGAGTGCTCTACTGCTTTGAGGCACTGGATTCCCCTAAACCATGGATTGTTTTCCCTTGAATAAAAGACATCAAATTCATTACTAAATTGCATTATTTTTGTCATTTGTCAATATATATCAGACCAGTTGCCTAGAAGGACTTTGAGGCACTATTTTCAAAACTGAAAAACAGTCCTATTTCTTTTAACAGCTTTATACTTAATTAAATGATGTATTTTTACATTTTTTCAGGGATAAAATATATAACATGAAATTTGATATGCTAACCATTCTTAGGCGTACAACTCAGTGGCATTACTTATATTCACAATGTTGTAAAACCACCAGCACTGCTTATTTTTCCAAAACATTTTTATCATCCAAAACAAAAACTATACCCACTAAGCAGTAACTCCTCATTCCACTTTCCCTTCAGCCCCTGGTAACTTCTAATCTACTTTCTGTGATGAGTTTATTTTTAAATGTGACATTTCTAGAATAGTCCTGGTTATTTTTATCCAATTAAATTTTGATAAAAAAATAGATTTTCACTGAACCTATTCAAATTGTCATAAAAAAGTATTCTTTTACAATATTTCACCGTTCAGTTAATTAATTTTGAACATAAATCTAATCAGCATAAAATCACTAGTTTCTATTCACTAGCCATATTTAAGTTCTGAGGATGACCACTAACTACATTATAAACTATATTAAAATTTTTCCACAGAATCTTTTTTTTCCAAATTTGGAAATTTGGCAAGACATTTTTCAAACTGACTTTTATTTCAGTTTACACGTGTGGCTCATTAAACGCCGGATTAAAAACAGGCCAAGGAGAAATAAAATTATTTTATAACATGTCCAGTAGAAAATATAACTAACTATAATTAAATTCCCTTTACGTCAATTATAGTCAATCCTACATAATTAAGTCTTTATAGGCAGGACTTAACTTAATAGTCTGTTTTCACTGAGTCATCCATTTCTAGACTGAAGATCTGGATATCCTAATACAGCCCCCTGATAAGAGTCTGACAAGTGACTGTTCATGATGGTGGCATCAGCTGATACCTGGAAACCTGTACCTTGAGAGTAGGAAAGTTAGTATCAATGAGTTATCAGAAGAGACCAGTAATCATGTCAAAATCTAAAGACAAAAATGACTGTAGTCTTGAAAACAACTATAACCAGACTGTCAATGTTTTGAAATAAAAACAGGAGAATGTCACACTAATTATAAGGAATATGAGCTTTTGCAGAGAACTTCTGATTTTGACTTTAAAAATGTTTTAAAAGGATGACAAGTTAGCACAAAGCACATAAAGTTACCAGGTCTTCAGATGAAGATGTTCCCAAACATAACTAAGGCCAAACTAAAATCATACCATGATCCCATTACAAAGAAGTTGAGCCAATCACTGGGGATTTCTCCAACTCCTATAAACATATAATAAACACACAGAGAATAAGAACAGTTCCAATTATCACTTGCTGGAGGAGCATGCTTACATAGTCCCTAAAACAAAACTAATCCAGAAATGCATGAAGCAGAAATAAACCAGAAATAGACTGAGAGAGGGCAAAAGCTCTATTACCATACATTAAAAGTCACCTTAGAGACCAAATAAGAAGGCTGGGTACCAGATGACATAAAGTACATTTACTGAACAACTTATTTTGCTCAATTTCATTGGATAAATCTTTATAGGTCAGATCCTTAAGAATGCTAAAATAGATAAACAACCAACCAAACAAATAAGCAAGCAGGGAAACTCATAGAAAACTTAGGTCAATTAGTGAGTGAAGATTTTCTTACTTGAAATAAAGCATTATTCAAATCAGATCAGCTTTCAGAACAAGTAGCTTCCTGGAATAAGGAGTGAAGCATGTATTTGTAGTTCAAATTCTTATATCCCAGTTGACAGTTCTAACTGGCTAGCATTTTTGTCACTATCAACAAAAACAGAAGTTATAGTCTATCATAAGAAAAAAAACATAGCATTTTTCAGGATGCAGTTTTTAAAAACACTGATAGTAAGATCCAAATGAGTCAAAGAAAAGGAGAAATAAAGCAAATTTTAAAACATAAAAAAATACATATGCATAAATGTTATACAAAATATGTAATACATATACATATATATAATAAAATGTGAATACACATACTTGGTGTATATGCATGTGGACTTTTTTTTATAATTCAGTAAAAATATAAAAAAATCTGAGCTAAAATATCTTAGATTACATTTATTGTAAAAAAAAATCTTTCTAGTTTTTCTAGTATGAAAATATATACTGAGCATAAGAATTTTATTTTGATTTTGAAGATAAGTACATGTTTTTCCATGGTTATTTATAATTCTTGCATCCAGTTTTCTCACAAAACAGCTCTGGCTCTGATTGGAACCTGAATTCTAAAACCAAACTGAATTAGTCAAGCTTCCTAATAACGACAATAAAATTAATTTTAATGTTCATTTTGCTTTAACAGTACGTATATTTCTTACTCATTTTCCTTCCAAAATGTAACATAAGACCAACACATTTCCAAATATGAATTTGTAAAACATTGACTTTTTAAAATATTCCATTTTTTTAAGAACAGAAAACCTTACTAACACAGACTATTAAAAAGGGACAGCAATCAAAACACAAAATATTTACAAATATACAAGTTTTCAATTTAGAGGACATTTACTGAGTACGTATTTTGTGCTGGCCATCATACCAAAAACCACTGATATGCAACTATGAATCTATGAACACTGTCCTTGAGCAGCTTATTCATGGTGAAGACACAACTAAGCCAAGAACAACCGAATTACAGAAAGTGCCATAATGAAGTATACATGAAATACTATGCACATTCAGAATGATGAACAACTAACTACCTCAGCCTCATAAATTTGGAGGTAGATTTATAAGGTATTGATGAGTAGGAAGAATATTGCCATTCAAGAATGGGGAAAAGTATTCCAAGGAGAATCTTGAAAAAAAAAAATGAAATGAGCTAAATATTTCCTCCTAAAAAAAGACTTACAGCATATCCAATCCTGTCCACAGCCACTGCCATTGAGCTAATCTAGGTCACGATCCTCTTCACCAGGACTTCTGTGATTCTCACTAACTCATCCTTATCATCCAGTCTTCCCTCCTACATCCCCCTGCCATGAATCCTCCACATAGCAGACATATTTTTTTTATCTTCTAGCATAAATTGGATCTTGTCACTACTGCTTAAAATTTGTCATTTTTCCATTGCATGAAAAAGAAATCCAAACTCGCTTATCAGAGCCTAGATATTCTGCCCAGCTTCTCATTTAAAGCACTACACTACTACTTAGCTGTGATATATTTATACATATATTATCTTTAAACTCTTTCCCTTAACCAACTTACTTGCTTGTGAAACCATATTTTTAGATGCTTACATATATTTCAGAACCAGAATCTACTCTGAATAATATTTTTGAAGTTGGTCAATGATCTGGTACTTTCATTTTTATCCTATTAAAAACACATAATATCAGAAAAAAAGGTATATGACTTATAACTATATGGAAATACCAATTTGTTTACTAGATGTGCTTCTGAAAAACTGAAATAAATAATATTTCTTTAAACTTGGAACCACACTTGAATTGCAAAAGAAGTCCTGTACTCATGGACTAAATAATTCAGACAGACCTTTCCAGTGAGGATAACTAGAAAAAACAATTTAAAAATTATACACATATGCTTGTAGGAAATGAGCTAACAAGGCCATGCGGAATTATTGAGCCAAGATTGAGGAGACAATGGAAATGCAGAGAAGTGAGTCAGGCATTTGAAACCACTTTTCTCTGAGATGTGAATTATTCCAGTGGCCACAGGGCAAAGAACAGTAGAGAGGTTGAAAGTTTGAACAGGAGACTTTCCAGGTCTCCCTTTCCTTTCAGAAAGTTCCAGGGGACAAGGGAGACAAAGGTGAATCAAAGCAGGCAAGAGGTTTCTAAACTCTCATGCGTGGGTAGGAGCAGAAAGGTTATGTAATAGGTGCCTACCAGGTGCCTCACAGGGACTGCTTCCCAACTTTGAGTTATTCACTCATTAAAATTGGATTAAGGAGTCTGCCCTGGGTTGTCTAGAAACTACCAATGTCAGGCTGAAGCAAACAAAAGAGAGGTCTGAAAAAGGATAACACCATTCTACATCTCGACTTATTTCTATAAATATTTTTTCAAATACAGTGTCTGGCATCCAGTATGAAATAATCAGGCTTATGAAGAGACAAGATGCCTTGACTGAGAATAAGCAAAAGTAACAAAAATTAGAAACAGATTCATTTTCTGGAAATGGAACAAAAGTACCAAAATATATTAGTGTTTGATAACAAAAGATAAATGTTGCAATTTCTAAGCTAATAACTAAAGAAATAATAAAAACATATACAGTTGACCCTTGAACAACATGGGCTTGAATTGCATGGGTCTGCTCATATGTGGTTTTTCATCAGTAAATATATTAGAAAATTTTTTGGATATTTGTGATAATTTGAAATAATTTTCAGATAAACCACATAGTTTAGGAATATAAAAAATAAAAAAGGTATTATTGTGAGAACATAGTATATAATAAATACATCCTACAAAAACCATGTTTACTGTTTATGTCATTAGTAAGGCTTCTGATCAACAATAGGATACTAGTAGTTAAGTTTTGGGGAAGCCAAAAGTTATAGACAGATTTTTGACTGAATAGGGATTGTTCAGTAATGTTATTGTTCAGTCCATGTTGTTCAGGGGTCAACTATAGAAATTCCAGAGTTCGCAAAGGCAAAAAATTAGAATGAAAAGAAGACAAGAGAGGAAAGAAAACATCAAACAAATAAAACAGAAAACAAACAATAATATTATATATTTAAAATAAAATATATCTGAAGCTACAATTAATGTTATAACCCATCTAAAAAAACAAAGCTTGTCAAAATACATGCAGGAAGAGAGCACAGTATGCTGGACTAAAGTGAAAGGTAGACCAGACGGCCATCGTTAAAATGTTTGAGAAAGTTATGCCCTATGTCTCCCTTTCTTTTCTGTAAAATAACAAGTAATCATACATCGAATTCATGTCTCCAAAGACAGGTAGGCAGTGAGGTTATTTAGGTAAGGACCCTGATGTGGTACCTGGCACACTGTAGTGCTTCTCCCTTCTTCCTCTGTAAGATAAATATATCAGATAAGGCCAAGTTTTCTTATAATCAGATTCACTTAGAATGAAATCTTTAATTTTAGAGTGACTTTACATTATTAGATCTACTTAGCTCTAAAGAGGAACAAAGCTATTATATTAATTGGGTCACTGAAGAACATGGCATGAAGCTTGATACATAATTAAAGTAACTAAATATGTCTTAATACATCCCTTTAAATATTTTATTGATAGTGTTGGCTGAATGTGAGAAGTAAGGGTGATTTTGCTGTCTTTTTGGGTCAGATTTCATTATATAAACATCTTAATTTTAATCAGGCAGTTATTATGTTAATATATCCCATTAACAGTGGATATTTTTTCCCACACCTAACAATCTACAATCTTGAAAACTAATTTAAATAGATCTTTTTATAGCAAGTCTGTGAAACTGTATATATTCATTAAATTAAAGATCACTTTGCATGCCAGCACAACCAAATTGTATTTTGAAATGATGCAGGATAAACAACAGATGTGTCCAATATATATTTTTCTTCAGTTGCTAAGGCAACATTGTTCAGTCTTTAAAAAAGTGAAATGGTGCAGAAACAAGACCAGAAAGTAATTCCTTTGGGCCCTTGTTTCAATAAGAAGGTACCCTTCACATTTGCCATTACAGTGTAGCCAGTATGGCTGTGATACATTCTAGTATTACATTATCTGTACTAAACTTCCTAAGTTCTATTATTAGGGGTTTTTTTAAGACTTTATTTATTTATTTGTCAGAGAGAGAGAGCACAAGCAGGGGGAGCAGCAGGCAGAGGGAGAAGCAGGCTCTCCAATGAGCAATGAAACCCATGCGGGACTCAATCCCAGGACCCTGGCATCATAACCCCAGCTAAAGGCAGATGCTTAACGGACTGAGTCACCCAGGCATCCCTAAGTTTTATTATTTGTCAGTATAATAAGTTCTTCTGTTGGCCCAATTTTGAAGAACTCTCCATACATTTCTACCTCTAATTCATTGTTTATTGTTTACCTCCCCAAAGGAGATTTGACAAGGGTTTCAGCATTTCTCAAGATGATGGTATAATTTTGATGGTGACCAAGATAAAATATTGAGAACTGTAGGCTAGATTTTCAAATATAAGGAAGAACTAGCTTGGCAACAAGATGATTATCTCCTCTTTCTTTTCTAATTCAGGAAATCCCCCTTCTTCTATCCATTCCCAATTACTCTTCACCCTTGTTGGTATGTATTTACGCTCTTCCATTCACACAAATTCAAGAAGTATTTTTTTTTTAATTCCTCTTGGACCAAACAAGAAGAGGATGCCACCAGCAATATTTATAATAATATGAAAATTACCATTTAGTCACTATTTCCATTTTTGTTGCTGGGATCGTATGAGATAACAAGAAACATGGGACCTCCTCAGAGTAAAAAACTTCTAGGAACCAGTATGTGACTCTAAGTTCTCTGACTAAAAATATCAGCACCACTTTAAGAGAGTTTATGAAAAAAGTACCATCACCTTTAAAAAAGCAGTTATAGAGTTAGGCAATGTCAATCAATAGAAAAGCAGAGAAATTAACTGTAATGATGTTGCCTAACACATCTGACCTCATTTATTGAATGTCCTTTAGGTTATTTTTATAATTCATAAATGACATGTTAGAACTATAAGATATAAAAGTGGTAAAAAGGAATTTTGAAATGGTGTGAGGCGTCAGTGTGCTTATACATATGAAGCACACTTAGGGTTAAATGTCCCAAAACATGTTTTAGAAATTATTTTATCAAGGGGTGCCTAGATGGCTCAGTTGGTTAAGTGTCTGCCTTTGGCTCAGGTCATGATCAGGATCATGTTCCAGGGTCAAGCCTCGTGTTGGACTCCCTGTTCAGCAGGAAGTCTCCTTTTCCCTCTGACCCTCCCCCATTTCACGCACTCTCTCGCTTTCTCTCTCTCTCAAATACATAAATAAAACCTTTAAAATGAATAAATAAATAAATAAAAGAAATTATTTTACGAAAAAAGAAAGCTTCTCATAAGAGGTGTTATTTTATGTGAGACTCTGTGATATTAATAGTTCTTTTCTGAGATACTTAAAACTTGAAATAAAACTAGAATGTTTTCTCAACCTGTACACATATTTACCTGTGTAAAGTCTATTTTGAAGATTTCACTATCAGACTAAATGACCTCCTTTGCTCTTGAAAAGTAAAAAATACAAACTTTTAAAAATGTCCCTTTCTAAAATGTGCATAATGCTAACAATTTTAGAAGATGAATATTGCATTTCATTATTAAGGCATTAAGAACCTTTGAATGTTGTGACTCAAGCATCACATCCTTATGAACATTTATAAACATCTTTTCCTTGTCACATATGTTTTAAATGTATGCTGAGAAATGCACAGCATATTTTGAAGACTTCTCACTTAAAAAGTCCAATAATGGGGGAAGAAAGATAATTTCTCTATTCACATTGATTTGTGTTTTACAGATGGTTTAATGTGAGATTAGAGGTGGGATTTTAACAATGGCACTTTCCCAAATATTTATGATTTCTTCCAAAATAAATTGTTATTTAAATATTTGGCACAAAATAAGAGACATCTGGGAATAATTAGAATTAAAAAATTATTATGGTAGTACTGGCAAAGATAGTTCTAACTCTTTGATAAACTATCTTGTGGGTTAATTCCAAAAGAAAAACAATTGATATTGACTAGAGACCCAGAAGTACAAGAAGCCATTTTAACAAATTTTGAAAATAATCAGAAAAACTAGATAAGAGAAAACACAATGAAAGAAGCAAGATTTACAAATCTATTTGGAGGATACTTAAACAAAACATTCCAATTATTGTGATTCACTTGGAACAATTAAAAAAACTCTCATCAATTTTGAAAAAAAAAAGTTTTTATAAACCATAAAGGAAATTTTATCCTTATTATTTTTAAGCTACTATATATTTAACCCTAAAGACTTGCTGGAAATATTTTAAAGTAGAGGTGGGGAAAACAATTTGGGAATTATTGCACCCAATTAAATCCCATATTCCCACATATAAAGGAGGAAAAATGTAAGGAAGAGGATCAAACAAAGGGGAGGGTATAAAAGGTGAATGGGATAAGAGAGAACATGGAAGAAAGAGCAACAAACAATGTGATCATGACTTTCTAGAATACAAACTGGCTCTAGTAACCACTGGGTAATATAAATAAACATTCAGCAAACTTGATTTTTTTTTTTTTAAAGAAGAAGAAATGAAATGAATAATGGTTGGTTCTACTTGGACACCATACACAGAGGGCAAGGAGAGACCAGAGAGAAATGCAGGCTCCTCCAGATCAGTTGCTGGTAGGTTTAATGAGCAAGGGAGCTTATTTATATACATGGTTGTCTTGGATGGCTGCAATACAAGCACATCACCGCATCTTCCTTCCAGAATCTAAAAAGTTTATATGGAGGCATTAACTGGGTTCAGTCATGTATACCTTCCAGATAGTCTCAACAATACATTGTTCTTTCAAGGCTGAGACCCTGAAAATTGCTCCCACTGTAGACAGGGAAGGGGTGAGCAGCCTTCAACTGCCTGAATACAGCTCACAAGTCAACTGTGGGTCACACCTTCTGGAAGAACTCCTTCAACAACAATTTAGAAACTATAGGGAGAACTATCTATATTCAAAGATGTTTTCCAAAAAATATATAATTACCTTGTATAACTTTATTATCAGTAAATCCGAAATTATATCTAAAATCAAAATTTTTTAGAAAAATAAATTAGTCTCACAAAGAATAAACAATCACTCACAATGGAAAATAAAAAAGCACAGATAAACTCTCTCAAAACCATGCATGAAAATGCAACTTATTACTGTCAAGTTCTACCAAATCTTCAGAAACAGATATAACCTATATTATGTAAACTGTCCCAGGCTAGAGAAGTACATATGCCTTATGTTGAGTTCCAGAAATGTTAAGACTCCAAGCTAACAAAAAGAGGTTCCAACAACCTTCTATTCTAAATTCAGAAACCTTTAAGGAAATGGTATTTGTCACTATAACATATGACAATGCAATAAGACCAAAAACAAAAACTAAAAAACACATAGGTCGAAACAGTGGCAAGAAATAATTTTCTCCAATATGTTAACTCTATTTAACAAATCTAAGAAAATAGTATGTCAAACAAAATAGAATTAATGTAATATTTCAATCAAGTAACTAACTTCAGAATAAACATAAAATTGGTGAGTTTCTTATGCAGTAGGAATTAATTTGTAAATACATCAATAAAAAGGAATCCATTTAAAATAGCGACAACAGGGGCACCTAGGTGGCTCAGCGGGTGAAGCCCCTGCCTTCGGCTCGGGTCATGATCTCAGGGTCCTGGGGCCGAGCCCCGCATTGGGCTCTCTGCTCAGCGGGAAGCCTGCTTCCTCCTCCCCCTCTCTGCCTGCCTCTCTGCCTACTTGTGATCTCTGTCTGTCAAATAAATAAAGTTAAAAAAAAAAATAGCAACAAAATACATTTAAAAAAAAAACTTACAGCAACACATCTAAAAAGAAAGATTCAATAAGAATACAAAACTCAGGGGGTGGCTGGGTGACTTACTCAGTTAAGCCTTTTGGGTTCAGGTCATGATCCCAGGGGTCCTGGAATCAACCCCCACGTGGGGCTCCCTGATCAGTGGGAAGTCTCTTTCTCCCTCTTCCTCTGCCCCTCCCACCACTTCTGTGTGTGGCCTCTCTCTATCTCTCAAAAAAATAAATAAGAACTTAAAAAGAATACAAAACTCGGGATGCCTGGGTGGCTTAGTGGGCTAAAGCCTCTGCCTTCAGCTCAGGTCATGATCTCAGGGTCCTGGGATCGAGCCCCACATCGGGCTCTGCTCAGCAGGGAGCCTGTTTCCCTTCCTCCCTCTCTGCCTGCCTCTCTGTCTACCTGTGATCTCTGTCTTTCAAATAAATAAATAAAATCTTAAAAAAAAAAAAAAAGAATACAAAACTCAAATAAAAGATATTAGAAAGGTACAAAATAAATGAATACACTGACTATGCTCTGGAAAAATATTCAGTATATTAAAGACATCAATTCTACACGCAAACTCAATGAGATCTGGACATTTTTTAAACAAAACTTGGCAAATTACTAATTTTACTCCAAGAAAACCAAATATAAATGCCAAGCCAAAAAGTTTTGAAGAGAAAAAGGAGAAAAGATTTGTTCTACTGAAATTTAAAACCGGGCTATAAAATAACATTTTAAATATATTCTGGTTTTGGTGAATATCAGACAAATATATCAGTGGAACCGACAGAAATATACTTGTGTGTTTATTTCAAGCATTTCACATCAGTAAGAAATATAAACTGGTCAATCAAACATTTAATAACCTGGCTATTCATATGGGAAAAAAATAAAATTAGATCTCACTAGTCACAGAAAATAAACTCTCTACGGATTAAATTCCTAGACAAAAAAAAAATTTGAAAAGAATTGTAGAAACCTTAAACTTAAAACATAGGTTAATTTGTTTATGTCCTTTATGTCAAGAAAGTCTTAAAAAAATTAAATGCAAAGTCATGCAGAAAAATTTTGATTTAAGCTATATCCAAAACTTAAAAATCCACATGCCCAAACACATCTTAAATAAAAAGATAAATGAAAAACAGGGAGAAAATATGTTAAACAGATAAAGAAAATATTCTCAGAGTACATACTCAATCTAAAAAACAAGTATCAGATAGACACTCAATTGTGAGTAAATTCACAAAGGAGAGGATATGAATTAGATCATAATGAGTTATTTTTTCCCACTGGACTGGCAAAAATGACAAAATTAGACTATATCAATTATTTCTGAAGCTGTGTGTAGTAAAAAGAGTACACTAATATCCTGAGGTAGAAGTTTAATTAATATAGCCTCACAGGCGAACTCTGTTAATATCTAAAAGGTGTGGACCCAGTAGTACTGCAGTATCTACCCCAGATAATTGTGTACATATTTGCAAATGGGAGCAAGTACAATAAAATAAAAAACATAATCAAAATTTCTATCAGTTAGAATGGTTAAACAGCCTATGGTATAGCCACATGTTGAAATACAACCCAACAGTAAAAAGTAATAATAAATTATATTAAGATATGGAACAATTCCCAAAGAAATTATAGAAAGTTAGAGAAAGGGGCACCTGGGTGGCTCAATGGGTTAAAGCCTCTGCATTCGGCTCAGGTCATGATCTCAGGGTCCTGGGATCGAGCCCCCATCAAGGTCTCTGCTCAATGGGGAGCCTGCTTCCCCTCTCTCTCTCTGCCTGCCTCTCTGCCTACTTGTGATCTCTGTCAAATAAATAAAATCTTAAAAAAAAAAGAAAGTTACAGAAAAAGTATAATATTATGCAAATAGACACAAAACATTTTTCTATATATATTTATACATCTTTAAATTATACAAAAAATAATATGATAAGGTGGTTATCTTCATGGATGAGACTGGGATTTTTAAGTACTTATGTAGTCTTTTGGTTTAATATCTTTAAATGGAAAAACAATATTTAAGGAGTTATTTTTGTAATTAAAAAATAAATTTTAAAATCATTTTTTTAAAAAGCCAGGAGCCATGGGGACCAGTACAAAATTAAATCCAGCAGGCATTTAATGAACTTATAAATATAACAGAAATTATATCTCATTACTTAAAGAAAACTAGCAATTCATTTTTATTAGCTATCCACCCAACTGGAGTTAAATCAAAGCCATATTTTTATGCCTGGAGACTATCCATAAGTGTTTGAGGCCATTATTTATACCTCCATTTGGTGTATACACAATACATCTGGGACTCATCTTTAATGTTATAGCTGGGTTTTTTGCAATTAAAGAGAGTTAATGAAAACAAAATCGAACTTAAATGACTTTAAATGACTCTTATCTTTGCTCTGAAAGACCCAGGAGAAAAACATACAGTTAAAAATGTTACTCTTTGGGCTAACTGATTATCCTAATACTGTTCAACAGCCCAAGACCCAAGTTTGTCAACTACTTGCAGCAAGCAACTTACTTGAAGGAACGTGATTTTTTTATTAATAGAGTTTGTGTTCCCTGAGGAAGCATAAAGGAGGGTGAAAGAAACAGTGACAGCATCACTTGAAGAAATCATTTTTTTTAGTGTGAGACAATTTCCCCCAGTATTTGCCAAAATCTCTGTGACAATTTCAATTCAAACAATATTTATTTAGTGAATATCTATCAAGATACACAAACAGAATTCTTAAAACCTGGAATTTATAATCTGGTTAGAAAGATGATGTCTACAAGTACAGAACAGTTAAGGAATATTCCAACATAACAGATTCTCAAGTGTTAATTGATGTGATGAAACATAATGCTTTAATAGATTCAGACTGGGATGGGTCATTGCCATCTGAAGACATTAATTCACTGAATAAATTGAAATGAGATTTAAATTCTCAAAGTCAAATCATCTACATAAATTTTTGTATCTCTATAGTATCCCTGCCAAGAGGACACCCATCTTAAACTGAATTTAATGTGTATCAGGGAACCCACAAAATGTTATGGGCCAGCTCAGAAGATTTTTACCTAAGACAAAATCTACTTCTCTATGGCTCTCAGCCGTATGTCCAAGGCTACCCCCTGGAAGATGGCGGGGGGCAGGGGGCGGGGACAGGGAGACTATAGTCTTGCTTTAATATGATAGTCTACAAATGCTTAACACTTCCCCACCCCTGGGGTCTTCGAATCTCCAGGATAAAAGTGTGCTCTATAATCTTCATCATGTGATCTTGATTTGAGTCCCCTCTTCATCCTAGACATTTTCCTCTCCTAGGTTTTATTCTTTTTGTACTTGACCATGTTTGTTAGGACTCCCTTTGCTATAGCCAGTAGAAACAAACTGGAGTTTTACAACCAAAAATGATGTGGGGGGGTAGTTAGAAGAATGCAAAGGAATCCATTTGACATCAAGGGGTAGAATTCATCTCATGCATGGAAGACTAGGTGGAGAGACCAGAAAGTCACCATGAGCCAAGGATCTCCTGCTTCTTTACCTCAGTATATACCAGCTATGTCTTCTTCCTCATTCTTTTCTCCATTTACTAGTATGTTCTGCTGCCTGACTTTAATGTTGGAATGCAAAGCATTCCTTCTGTCTCTATAGATCTATGAGCATAAACTTCTTCCTCTATGACAATCATTTTTATGTCTGCTATTGTACCATACCTGACTGGAATAAATCCCAGTATATTTTAGAAAACTTAACCTTAAAGATTTGAAATAAAAAATGATAAAACTAGGGTACTCAATAATGATGGACGTTGGTCTGAAAAATATATTTTCCTGGCTTACAAATGAAAAACTCCCTAATACATTTAAAAAATATATATCTGTTCAGATTTTTAAGACCTCTAGAAAAGAAGCTGCACCAATACCTTTCAATATGTTTGAAGTCTATCGATCTCTCTCTCAGTATGCTTTTATAGTTAAACTAAATCCCTCAATCTTTAAAAGTTCCCTGTGATCAGTCTAATTGTCTTCTTCATGGCCAGAAGGAGTTTGTTTTCACTATGAGTTCTCTGATAGTAAGGGAGGGGGTGGGGGGAAGAGAAGTCAATTCTTTCCCCACCTCATCCTACCCCCATCTCTTTTGCTCTCCTGAGGAGCTAGTTTGAGTCTTGTGTTTTAAGGAGACTGAGTTCCTAGATGTTGATAAAACAATCCTGCTACCCTTTCAAACAAATCACCCGAGAGACCTTCACTTTAATCACTTAATGGTCAGCACGACCAGTGTATGCCATTCCACCTGGAAACCATGACAGGGAACAGCTGTTCTGTGTTTCTATGACCTGAACACATCAGAGTCATGTCAACAGATTCTCTCACTCATGTCTTTACTCATAATAAAGCTACAACACAATTCAAATTAAAGATGAAGAGAAAGAAAAACTTACACAGATCAGGACAGATTTTTTGCCCTAGCAAAATAATATTTTACCTATAAGATGTGCTTTGAGCACCCATTTGATATGTAGTATTCCACCTGTACATTTTGAGAATTTTTATATTCATTTTAAGTAATTAAAGGAAACATTTAAAGTTACTTTTAGTTATTTTTAAAGTATTATTTAGATATATTTAGAAACTACTGTAGTAATTTTTCTAAGCTGAAGTTTTCCTGAGAATGCATATAAAACTACTTTGGTAATTCTAAAACCAAGCCATGGGCCCCATCTTCACAGAGAATCCAATCTAGTAAGTAATATGATAAGGGATGGGCAACATGCTGTAATAGCACACAGTAGAGGCACTTAGCCAAATAGTGGGGGGATGATGGGGAGGGCAAAGAAAACTACTAAGAAACGACAATGAAGCTGAGGTCAGAAGGCTAAATAGCTGTTGGTAAGGAGATAAGAAAGCAGAGAATGATATAAAATTAGAAGGCATGGGAGAAAGCCCAGAAGCAAGAGGGAATGTATGGTAGATAATTATATTAATCATCCTACTTTTTCAAGCCTCTCTGTAACCACACCCTTTGATGGTGCCATTCTATACTGAGCCTGAACTTGGACATGTGACTTACTTTGGCCAACAGGATACCAACAAACTCAATGAAAGCAAAAAAAAAAAAAAAAAAAAAAAGCAAATGTGCATTTTCACTTTCTCTCTTGAATCCCTGTGATCACTGGGCTATTCTGCTGGAGGATGAAACATGTGGAGAAAGTCAAGGACATCCTAAATGAGCCAACGCCATGGAAACTGCTAGAATGGTCAGTGAATCCCAATCAAAACCAGAACTATTCAGCCCAGTCAGTACTGACAATCAGCACCGCCCAACTGCCTGGTTGGCAGAACTAATGTGGGAGAACTAATAAATGGATGTTTTCTTAAACCACTGAGTTTTGGGTAGTTTGTTATAGAAATTATTAAGGCAAAAAATTATTAATCCTATAGGTAAATGACAAAAAAGATGACACAAACTGATAGGCAAAAAAAATAAAAATAAAAGCATACCATTATCTCAGTATGTTTTATTAAATTTCTGCAGAGGTTGAATCTTCTTTCAAAAGGTAATTCCAATTATGACATCTCTTTGGTGATGTGTTTCATTGTGTCCTTTTATTTTGTTTTTGTTTTGTTTATTTGTTTACATGTATTTGCCCTCTCTCCATTTATTTAAACTTAAGTAGTTCTCTTGAAAAACTTGCTAAAGCAGACTGAGTATACATAGCTGCTACCTTGGCTCCATACACCAGAGCTATTTTTCTCTGGCTTTTCTTGTATGTAACCTTTGGGGGCAACATTTTATAGATTAGTACCTTCCCTTCTTCCTCAAGTTTGTTTCTCTTCTGTGCTTCTTTGATTTTATCCTCCAGTAAGAAATCCACATGTTCCAGCAAGGAACACACTCCCTACCTATTCCCTTGGCTCCACAAAGCCCATTTGGTCAAGCTACCTTTCAGACTCTCCACTCCCTGCCAGGTGAGGAAACTGGGCAGTATAATCCCAGGGATTCTGTATACATTAAAGTACTGGGATTTTTTGGCAAACAATTTCCTTAATCATTTTTAATAATACCTTAATTTGGTTTGTATTAACATTGTTGGGGGGGAAATCATGTTTTTAATCAATCTCCTCTTGAGTTGTTTTTTAAGTTTTGAAGCTTAGAAGGCCCTCTGTTAATAGATCATACTACTTACTATTCACAGAAAAGTAAATTCTTTTTTTTAAGGTTTTATTTATTTATTTGACACAGAAAGAGAGATCACAAGTAGGCAGAGAGGGGAAACAGGCCTCCTGCTGAGCAGAGAGCTCACTGCAGGGCTTGATCCCAGGACCCTGAGATCATGACCCAAGTCGAAGGCAGAGGCTTAACCCACTGAGCCACCCAAGTACCCCAGAAAAGCAAATTCTTAATTCTAAAATAACTCTTGGCTCAGTAACACTGTTGCTAGTAATTTGGCGATTGCAATGCATTGGCTAAAGTAATCAGGAAACAATCTAAAGGACCATTTTTAAATCAGTACTTAAATAGAGTAATTTGTATACAATATAAGTATCATTATTTACTGTTACAGAAATATCACTATCATATCAGAAGTATAGACAGCATGCATACTATGATTACATCCACATAAAAATTACAAATTATATAACTACTATTTATGCAATGTATAATTACATTTATACATATGCTGTTACCTGCATATTTTTTTGAGGACTTCAGATAAAGAATAGTAGCAATAGTTACCTTTGGAGAAAGAAACTTGTGAGGGATAAAAATGGGAAAGGAACGTTTGTTTTTATCATTTTATATTTTCTTGTGAAGACTGAATTATGTGCTAAACACTTGTGAAATTTTATTTTTGTATTAGATTTTTAGAAGTCTTTCTATTATGCAAATATTTTATATTTACTTGTCTTTTTCCAGATTATTTATTCAGCTTGATTTCTTTTTTTAGTCTAAAATCTTATATTCACATTTACCAAGTAGAAAAGGAAATTTTTTTTCTTCAGGAAAGAATATCAAAATATTTTCAGGGGCATAGAGCTCCTCATATGATATATTTAAGAATGTTTTCCAAAAAAATAAAAACAAAGCGACAAACGAGGGTTAGAGTCAGAAATACTATCAAAGGTAAATGGAGGAAGGTAGAGGATTCTGGGAAGGTAACAGAGTAGGAAGCACCAGGAATCTGTCTCCTCCACTGGACAACAAATGCACTGGCAAAATATGTCTGATGTAACTATTTTGGAAATCTGGAGTTTACTGAAGGCTAGCAACTTCCAGGGAAAGGCTTGGACAATAAATTTTAGTGAGCTTTAGTCAATTTAATCTCACCACAGAAGCAGCTTCCCAGCCCCTATTTCTCCAATCCTATGGGTAGACAGCCACACAGTTATTCCTGGAGCAGCTTGCTCACAACTTGAGGGAGCCAAGGTAGACAAAAATCACCCAGTGCTCCAAATATCAGGGATGTGGTCTATGACTGATGGTCCTGATGACAAAGGTGCAAAAAAAAAAAAGGCAGCCATTGCTGCACACACACTCTTCACCTTCCAGTTGAAGTGAGTTCCGGAAATTAAAGAGCTGGCATCGTGTTTTTCTCCACTTTGTTTTTCTTTTTTCCATTTTGAAAATAGGACATTAAAAAGTAGGACATTCAAGAGCAACTGTAAATATGGAGAAAATTAGAAAGTGATTGTGCATGCCCAGGGAAAGGCTCAGGCTCAGAAAAGACTTAAGAAACCTTAAGTTTATGCCTCAGCTGACCCTTGGCACAGAGGCAACCTACATATTTACAAAAGTAATATCCCCAAATGTCATCATCAGAAAAATGAAAATCAAAACCATGATGAGTTATCACTTCAAACCAGTTAAATGAACCAGCATCAAAAAGACAAGAAATAACAAGTGTTGATGAGGATGTGGAGTAGAGAACACTCATGCACCATTGGTGGGAATGTAAATTAATGCAAAAACTGTGGAAAACAATATGGAGTTCCTCAAAAAATCAAAAACCAACTACCATATGATCTAGTAATTCGACTATTAGATATTTACCCCAAGAAAATAAAAACATTATATTCAAAAGCTATTCGTACCCTTATGTTTACTACAGCATTATTTACAACAGCCAAGTATGGAAGCAACCCAAGTTTCCTTTCATACGTAAATGGATAAAGAAGATGTGTCATATTTATGTATACAATAGAATATTACACAACCATAGAAAGAATGAGATCTTGCCATTTTTTACCCACAACATGGGTGGACTTAGAGGGTATTATGCTAAGTTAAATGACTCAGACAGCAAAAGACAAATACCATATGATTCCACTTAAATGTAAAATCTTAAAAAAAAAATGAACAAGAAACTAGACTCTTAAATATAAAGAACTGGTGGTTGCTAGAGGGGTGGTGAGTAGGGGAAACGGACAATATAGATAAAGGGAATTAAGGGATACAAACTTTCAGTTATAAAATACAGAGATGAAAAATACACCATAAGGAATATAGTTAATAATATGGTAATGATGTATGGCAACTACACTGAGCACTGAGTAATATACACAATTGTTGAATCAAGAAGTTGTACACCTGAAACTAATATGACATATATTAATTATATATTAATTAAGAAGGAAGGAAGGAAGGAATCACCAAGGACCAGAAGTAAAAACTGTTAAAATTAAACAAACAAATCAAAAATCTTGGTAAGGGAGAGAATCTGATCGTAAGAATCACCACATTACTAGATTCAGATGTCTAGTTTTCAACTAAAAATCACAAGGCATGCAAAGAAATAGGAAAGTATATCCCTTCCAAAGGAAAATCAATCAATCAACAAAAACTTCCTGAAAAAGACCTGATGGAAGATCTAACAGGAAAAGACTTTTCAAAAACTATCTTAAAGATGTTCAAAGAACTAAAGAAAGATTTGGAGAAGGGAGGGGAAATGATGTGGGAAAAAATGGGAAATCAAAAAGTGATAGAAAATTTTTAAAAGAAACCAAAACTAATTCCAGAGCTGAAAAGTACATTAAATGAAATGAAAATTTTACCAGTGGGATTCAGAGGCAGGATGAACAAGCAGAAGGAAGAATCGGTAAACTTGAAGATAAGACGATGGAAATTTAGCGAGTCAGAGGAATAGGAAGAGAGAAGCTTAAAGACCAACATATGCATTGTGGGAGTCCTGGAAGGAGCAAAGAGAGAAAGAGAATATAAGAACAAGACAGAGAGCAAGTGATGGAGGGGGGTGAGAGAATATTTGAAAAATAATGGCTATAAACTTGCCAAATTTGATGAAAGACATAAATATAAACATCTAAAAAGATTAAGGAATGCCAAGCAAGATGAACTCAGAGACCCACAACAAGATACATTTAATCAATCTTTCAAAAAACAAAGAATCCTAAAGCAGAGAAAGAAGTAACTTTTGACCTATAAGGAATCTTGAGGAATCCATTAAGAATATCAGCAGATTTCTTATCAAAACTTTGGAGGCTAGTAGACATGGACAAAATATGTTCAAAGAGCTAAAAGAAAAACTTTCAACAAAGAATCCTGTATCTCTGTCCTTCTGAAGTGTGAGAGAAATTATCAGATAAATAAAATCTGAGGGATTTATTACCATTAGGTCTTCCCTATATAAGTTATTCCCAAGGGAGTCCTGCAGGTTGAAATGAAAGGGCACGAGGGGCACCTGGGTGGCTCAGTGGGTTAAAGCCTCTGCCTTCGGCTCGGGTCATGGTCTCAGGGTGCTGGGATCGGGCCTTGCATCGGGCTCTCTGCTCAGCGGGAGCCTGCTTCCCCTTCTCTTTCTCTGCCTGCCTCTCTGCCTACTTGTGATCTCTCTCTGTCAAAATAAAGAAATAAAATCTTCAAAAGAAAGGACACTAGACAGTAACCTGAAACTATAAGAAGAATGAAGATGTCAAGAAAAGGCAATTATAGAAGCTGGTATTTTTTTCGTAACTCTATTTTTCATTTCTACATAATATGAGATACTAGTGAATTTAAGAAGAATTAATAGTATATGTTTAGGGGCATACTATATAAAGATATAATTTTGTGACATCAGCAACTAAGAGGGATGGGAACAAAGCCAGAAGGAAGCAGAATTTTTGTATGTTTTTGAACTTAATCTGTTATAAATTCAAATAAGAGAGTTTTAACTTTAAATTTTTAAAAATAATCCCCATGGCAGTCACAAAGAATGAATAAATGAAATATAACATAGCAAAGTAATAAATGAGTTAAAACAAAAGTTATCTTTTGAAAGATCAACAAAATAGACAAAACTTTAGCTAGATTAACTAAGAAAAAATAAAAAAGATCTAAATTACCAGAACAGAAATGAAAGTGGGGATATTACTATTGACTCTACAGAAATGAAAATAATTATAACAACTTAATTATATATAAATATATATAAGTATATTTAACACTATATAATTACTGTATACTATGAACAATAATACATCAACAAATAGGATAACCTAGATGAAATAGACAAATTCCCAGAAACACAAAACTAACAATAAAAACATGGAGAAATGGGAAATATGAATAGACAAATAATGAGTAAAATAATTAGGAATTAACCAAGGAGATAAAAATATTACACAATGAAAACTATAAAATGTTGTTGAAAGAAATTAACAAAAACATAATAAATGGAAACACATTCCATGTCCATGGATTAGAAGACATAATATTGCTAAGATTCAGTACTACACAAGGTGATGTACAGATTTAGTGCAATCTCTATCGAAACGCCAATGACAATTTTTATAGAAATAAAAATCCAAAATTCATGTGGAAAATCAAGAAACCCTGACTAGCCTAGACAATCTTAATATGCAGGAACACCCTAGAGGACTTATACTTCCTGATTTCAAAGCAACAGTAAACTTTACTTACTACAAAGCTACAATTATCAAGACTGTATAGTACTGGGATAAAACCAGACATATAGACCAATAGAACAGAAAATAAGAGTACAGAAAAAACTTCAAATATATGGTCAAGTGATTTTTAACAAGGTTGTCAAGACCATTCAATGGGGAAAGGACACTCTTTTCAACACATGATGGTAGAAAAACTGGATATCTTATGCAAAAGAATGAACTTGAACACTTAGCTAATACCATGTACATAAATTAACTCAAAATGTACCAAAGGCCTAAATGTAAGACCCAAAACCCTAAAATTGGTGAAAGAAAATATAGTACAAAAAACTTATGGCACTGGATTTGGCAGCAATTTTTTGGGCTATGGCACCAATAGCAAAAGAAATAAAAATAAGAAAAAAAGAAAAAAGAAAAAAATAGACAAATGAGATTATATAAAAATTTCATTTTATTTCAGATTTCATGTATTTATTTGAGAGAGAGAGAGCACAAGCAATGGGAGAGGCAGAAGGAGAGCTTCAAGAAGCAGACTCCCCACTGAGCAGGGAGCCCAATGTGGGGCTCCATCCCAGGACACTGGGATCATGACCTGAGCTGAAGGCAGACACTTAATCAACTGAGTCACTGAAGAGCCCCAGATTTCATTAAAATTTTAAAACTTTTTGTATCAAATGACACTACCAACATGGTAAAAAGGCAATCCATAGAATGGGATAAAATACTTGCAAATCATGTATCTGATAAGAAATTAATATCCAGAATACAGACAGAATTCTGAAATTCAAAAAACAACAACCAAAAAATAAAAACAAAAAAAACCAAAAACCCAATTCAAAAATGAGCAAAAACCTTGAACAGACATAATCCAAAGAAAATACATGAATGACCAATATTAGTACATGAAAAGATGCTTATCATTAATCATAAGGAAAATGCACATCAAAACCACGAGACACCATCTCACACCCACGAGGATAGTTATCATCAAAAAAATCAGGAATTAACAAATACTAGTGAAGATGTAGATTAAGTGGATCTCTTGGGCTCTGTTGATGGGAATATAAAAGGTTCAGCAGAGTGGAGAACAATAGGACAATTCCTCAAAAAATTAAGAACAGAATTTCCATATGATCTAGCAATTCCACTTCTGGATATATACCCAAAAGAACTGAAAGTGGGGTCTCAAAGACTATTATTCACAGCACCACTATTCATAGCATCATTATTCATAATAAATAAAATGTGTTAACAACCAAATATGCATTGACAGCTGAATAAACAAAATGCGTATACATATAATATTGTTCAGACTTAAAAAGGAAGGACGTTCTGACATAAGCAATAATATGGATGAACCTTCGGGGCATTACACTAGGCGAAAAAAATCAGTAACAAAAAGATAAATACCATGTGATTCTGCTTATATGAGGTAATGAAAGCAGTTAAAATTATAGAAACAGAAAGCAGAATGGTGGCTGTCAGGGGTTAAGAGGAATAGTGAATAGGGAGTTACTGTTTAATAGGTATAGATTTTCAGTTTTATAAAATGTAAAAGTTCTGTAGATGGGTGATAGTTATGGTTGTATAACATTATGAATGCATTTAATACCACAGAACTATACACTTAAAAATGGTTAAAATGGTAATTTTTTTATTTTGTGTACTTTACTACAATTTTTAAAAACTAAAAAAAACACAAAATGAAATTTTGATAAGGTTTAGGTTATGTGAGTGTATGTATTTGCCAAAATTCAGCAATTGTACACCTACAATTTGTGTGTCATTGTTACATTGTTACACAAATTTTAACCTCAAAAGAAACTATAACAAAGACTAACTGCTAATTAATGATATGCATGCTGAATTATTCAGAGAGAGGCATACTAACATCTGTAATTACCGTGAAAGTAATTACTTTAAAAAGTAAGGTGGACAGATAGATAGCGGGAGGCACTAATGCACAAATATGTAAGAAAGCCAGTGCACTGTATAGTAAAACGTCAATAGTAAAATTTAGGCTTTGGGGGCATGGGTGTTTACCAGAAAATTCTTTCAACTTTGTTGTAGGTTTAGAATTTTCATTAAAAATTTAGGAGAAAAAAGGAACTTAAAAAACAAATGGAGGCATTCAAACATATTAGCAGTTTGGGGGCATTTAGTTTAGGAGTAAATAACCCTTCACACTTTAATAGTTCTTGAAGTTGTGTTTAAAACAGAGTATACTCATCAATTTCATAATCATGAGCCATTTTATAATGACGTGTGTAAAACGCTATTTAAGAAGTCATAAAAGAGTACAATATATTTCGGGAATACTGTTATCCATAATAAAAATTAAAGTGTTGGTCTTCTGAATATAAAGTTTTAGTTATTAAGAAAATTCAGTTTGGGGGCACCTGGGTGGCTCAGAGGGTTAAAGCCTCTGCCTTTGGCTCAGGTCATGATCCCGGAATCCTGGGATCAAGCTGCGCATCATGCATCATCGGGCTCTCTGCTCAGCGGGGAGCCTGCTTCCTCCTCTCTGCCTACTTGTGATCTCTGTCAAATAAACAAAATCTTTAAAAAAAAAAATCTTTAGAAAATTCAGTTTTGGTGAAACCGTTTTTTCCCCATTATGCTGACTAAATTAAGTGTATTTCTAAATAAGAATCCTTTTGTGCATTGATCAAACCATACCCATAGAAAGTTTAATTGATTTCCATGCTTTTCAGAACCTCCATTTCCTTAATTCATTTACATTTCTAATAAATTCAACAGTCAACTTGTTTATTTGTTTCTAATCTTTTGCAAAGTGCAAAAAACTTTAATGTAACCTATTTCTTTTTATTTTTTGAGAGTGTGTGTACCTGGGGGTGGGGGGACAGAGCAAGCGAGAGAGAGAGAGAGAGAGAGAGAGAGCGCGCGTGTGCGCGCACTCAAGCCTTAACCATGCTCCATGCCCAGCATGGAGCCCCAGGTGGGCTCGATCTCACAGCCCTGAGATCATGACCTGAGCCAAAATCGAGTAAAATGCTTAACTAACTGAGCTACCCAGGTGCCCTAATGCAATCTATGTCAACATCATTAGGAGTTACTTCAGGTTTAGATTCGTCGGTTATGAAGAATACTCTATGTCTAATCTGGTATCCTCAGAAATAAGGACAGTCTTAAAGGTCTCAATGTATTTAATGAATTCTAATAGTGGAGCTAATGAAAATCTAACATGTTTAGTTGGTTCTCTTATTTGTTGGTCTTTTTAAAATTAAGTGTATGTTTGTGTGTGAGTCTGCTCCTGTAGACAGCTGAATGTGTTCCTTTTAACCTTGAGAGAAAAGAGCAGTGGAAGATGAGTGAACACAATCAGGAAATAGCATAGAATTAATAAATGTGGGTGGAGCTGATGCTCATTTCACAGACCGAATAGTGTGTTTACAGATAAAATGCTTTCAGGTGATTTGCAAAACTAAAGATCTTCCTAAATTCATTTTCTCCGTGCTCTGTAGTAAAACACCCTACTAAAAAGGCCTGCAGCACTTTTTAAATGCAATTTTCCAAACAAAAGCATATGCATGACTTTTCATTTACTTCAGTTTCTTCACATGAAGTAAAAACAAATAGACCTATTGCTTGTTAGCTCTGTGAGCTTTAGCAAGGCATTTAATTTATCCGGGACTCAGTTTGCTCATCTGTAAAATAGAGACGATCAGATAATTACGAGATTTTAACGAGAAAATGTATACAAAAGTGTTTCCAAGCATCTGAATATACAAATATGAATTCATGCTACTATCATTGGTTTTTCACACAGCCAAAGGGTGTATTCCTGATTGACTTATAAAAAGAATTGTTTCATATGTAAACACAGTACTCTAAGCCTAGCCAAGGACTGCAAAAAAGAAATAAATGCAGTATAAAATAAGACTCCTAGTAGCAAGTACCTCGTATTCTTCAACCTCTATAACAAGGTATCAAAGTCAAATAAATGCCTTTGGATCCAGGAAGAGAGCACAATGGTATAAATAATGGCATAAATAAATGCCCAGAAGTATAATGATAGTGTATGGAGAAAGTTCAGGGAAAGGGAGGAAAAAGTATATTCCTTTTAAAAATGTTCAAATTCAATTTTAAATTGCTTGTACTGGCAAACTCACAGTTCTGGAGCTGTCAGAGTGTAGCTCACATATGGTTAAAAATGCGAAATGAAAACACGTGAAATGATAAGAAAACAATGAAAGGCCCAATTCAGTTGATGACTAAAATTCAAGACCCAAGAATAAGCTGGAACATTCAGTAGTCAGATGGCAGAGAGGACTAGCCAGTTACCCTGAAGACTGAATAATATCCAGACAGATGGGAGGAACAGGAAGCAGCTTCTGAGAACTCATGCACAGAGCATGGAATGAATGAGTGCTCCTTAAGGGCCATCATTGCTTATAAAGCTGAGAGATTACTGAGGATAACCAAGAAATAAAGTTGGAAGATAGAACACAAACATAAAGAAAATTGAAAGGAAGCATAAACAGTATGTGATAGGGTATGGGGTACCACTGCATATCTGGGGAAAGAGATATGCAAATGCATTTTTTGCTAAAACCTTTCAGTAAGAAAACTGTTAAAATAAAAATGTAACTGCTTTAGAAGTACTGAGGGCTGAAAACCAAAAAGGGACAAATATTTCAACATGGAAATTTACTGCAAATGAGTAACTTATATGTAATTGATTAATCAATTTTCTGATTTTGATGAACTTATGAAAGGTGTTGAAATGACTAAAGAAATCAGAGTGGGGGGTCAACTGTCTACCATACCCTTTGGGTTTACCCCAATCTATCATGAGCTGCACCTTCTCTGAGCTATTTTACAACTATAAATTGTAGAAAACTGATAGTAATGTAAATACTCTTGTTCAGAGAAAGGCAAATGAATTTTATCTAGAGAGGACTTGATTTCCCCTTAGAAGAAATCACTTTTACATCTATTAAAAAAAAGTAATTTCAGCATGCTTGACTGCCTAAATAGATGTATCAGCTCTCTGCATTCTCCTTTGAATCAGTTTTTAATACTTTACTTGTTCCATCATGTACTAGTTTCCTAGGGCAGCCAAAACAAAGTACCAAAAGCATGGTGGCTTAAAATTTTTCTTCTCACATTTTTTGGAGCCTGAAGTTTGCAATCAAGCTGTCAGCAGGGAGGCACCTGGGCGACTCAGTCAGTTAAGCAACAACTCTTGATTTCTGCTCAAGTCATGATCTCAGGGCTGTGAGATCTAGTTCATCTAAGTCTGTATTTTGCTTTTTTTTTTTTAAGCTATATTTCAACAAGGTAAACATTTTCTAAAAGAAACATACCCCCATTCTTATTATATATTTTCAACAGCTAAAATTCAAACTGTGGGCCTCCTGAAAATAAGCTGATTGTCTTTCATTATTTTATCCTCCCACATACAATATTTGGTACAATAATACGTACTTGAAAGGTCTGCTGGATTTAAATCAAAATGTGGGTATTTTAGTTCATCTCTATGTCTACTTTGTGAACTTACTATGAAGAATCCACTAACCATTTTCCTTTCTTTGTAACAACAAGGCTGGATTGGTCAGGCCCTTAAGAAGGTTACTGCAGAGCTCCAGTCGTGAAGTGACAGGGCCTGGATCTAATCAGAATGGAGGAGAAAGAGCAAAGCTGAGTAAAACATCAGAGAAGGAAAATCCAAAATGTGGTAATAAACACTAGAAAATATAAAGAAAGAATCTAGCATGGCACCAAAATCGAGGAAAATTTTATCACTTTAATGTTCCGGAAGCTTAATTTTCTAATAATGAAGGAAATCAGCATTTTCAGGGAGACTAATAAAAGAACCCAACATTCTAAATCTAGAGGCTCTCAGAATCCAGATGCTACATTTCACAGCATGTTAACTGATTTTCAGAGAAGTTAGGTAGCCAGATTATAAGGTATAGTATAAGGGTATAAGGCATCTAGATTTTCTGTCCAGTGGTCTTCCTAAACCATGCCTTTTCCCCAGGAATATATCTTTGAGTTTTGTGCTATGAAGGGACTTCCTTCACATCAACTTCTCCCAATTATTCCCAAGTAATAAAGAGGACAGAAGAAGCAATTATTCCTTACCCAGATTGTCACACAGTGTTATGAACATGTTTCTGACTATATTGGTGATGGAATCCTGCTCTGCCCTCTTTCTGCATTAAGTAAGCATCTTTTCACCCATCATCTCTCTACT
This sequence comes from Lontra canadensis, assembly GCF_010015895.1. Taxonomy (NCBI): domain Eukaryota; kingdom Metazoa; phylum Chordata; class Mammalia; order Carnivora; family Mustelidae; genus Lontra; species Lontra canadensis. Next base: position 25,295,447 of record NW_022631000.1, read on the forward strand.
GGCCTGGATCAGTAGAAAGAGCTGTGTGATTCTTTTTTTTTTTTTTTTTTAAGATTTTTATTTATTTATTTGACAGAGAGATCACAAGTAGACAGAGAGGCAGGCGGAGAGAGAGGAGGGAGCAGGCTCCCTGCTGAGCAGAGAGCCCGATATGGGACTCGATCCCAGGACCCTGAGATCATGACCCGAGCCGAAGGCAGAGGCTTAACCCACTGAGCCACCCAGGCGCCCTGAGCTGTGTGATTCTTAACATCTGAAACCACAGTCATCAATCTCTCTGTTTCTCTCCTTCCAGATCCATTCTCTACCTCTGTCTTACGGTGTACCCCAAGTGGTAGACCCTTAGCGAATGCATTACCCAGGTTTTCTGTTTTCTGGTTTCCAGTGTGTTTGCTAAAGGAAGGCATGGCAAGAGATCAAAGTCGGGAAGAGAAAGGAGATACTGGGATAATTTTTTCCTTTCCCTATAACCACATTCCTACCACCTCCTTCACCCCACATCCCCCTGCCCCATCCCGCACACATGTCAGGTCCATGTTTTGTGGCCACTGCTGGCATCCATTCTTGGCTATGGCCCCTAACAATTAACACAGTATCCATTGCTCTTTATGAGGCTTTAGCATATTACTCCCCAGGGGGTAGTAACAGCTTCCCATTGTTGATTTTCTTTAGCAGCAGCTTCCTTATCCCTGCCCACACCTCTGTTATCAGTCCTTTCAGTAAAATCTTCCACTGAGCCCTGTGAATGGAATTGTTTCATGCTGACAAACTGACTGGGGCAGGCACCATTCAATAAAACTCAACATTAGTCAGCACTGAATTTAAATATAACTTAAAGACACGTGTACATAATGGTAAGCCACTTAAAACTAGCTATTTGTGGAATAAAAGGCTAAAAGGCTAAGTCAATGTTTTCTGACAGATTTAATCACAAAATCCCAAGACCTCCTTCTTATTTCATTTATATATATATCCTTCAGTATTCACCACACTCTCTTTGCTCTCTAAAATCTTCTTTCATCTTTTCTATGACCACCTGATGAATCATACATGTCACTATTATAGAGAACCTCTGTAATGGGAGGTCTAAGAATAGCACATGTAGTAACATAGAATTATATACAACACCCTGCCTCTTTCAGGACCATGCAATCACATACATCAGTTCATGTAAGTGGTCAGAGGACCACACAGACTTCCATTCCCAAGTAGTAACTTTTTAGTGAACTGCCTACATATCTATAATATGTATTTCTGGCAACAGTATTAGGTAAAAGCATCTATAAAACACTTAGACGTGGAAAATCATTTTTCACAGCTATACCCTCTGATACATGAGCCCCATGAGTCTCTGGTCAGTTAAAAAGAAAATCAACAGACTTACTTCTGTTATGTTCATACCCTTCTTTTTCTTTCTTTCTTTTTTTTTTTTTATGGAACAATATTTGTTTCTCAGAATCCATTGTGGATTTAATGCTAATATAAAAAAATATATACATAGCCCATGGGGGTTTTAACAAGAAGAAATAATTCAAATAATAAGGAATCTATAAACATTTTTGTTCAGAGTTTTTCCACCCCACTTTGTAACTTCTCAAGGGAGGATATTATCCTACAACTGGAAATGAAAAGAATTCTCACCCTCTCTCCTTAACTTTAACAATGTATAAAAAATCTACTTTTCTGGGCTAGTATTTTCTCAGACAGTTACATTAGAAATTCATTAAGATCCTTTTCAGGGTCTGGATTCTATATTCTGCCTATAAATTGACATTCTTCTCTTCACTGTCCCAAGAGAAGAGCCTAAGGGTTTCTTATTTTCACAGAAGGGAACTGCCTGGGGACAAAGCAGGAAGGGGTTGACTGACAGGAATGCTGCTTTAAATCCTTAGTGTGCCAAATAACTATGCTCACTCTCTCAGTTGTAACACCCTTCATTCTCAAATAGTTGTGGGTGGCCACATGCCACAGAAGGCATGATGAAAGACCTGGCAGCATCTATAACTTCAGGTCTTCACTGTGAAGACTTTCTTCAGACTAGCTCTGTTCCCTCTGTCTTTTTATAATGATGAGGTAAGTCTCTCTGCCAGTTAATGGAAGTCTGAGGAAATGCCCACAGATGTCCTCAGATGGTACCTGAATCTCCTTGTAATCTCCAAGGGGTTTATGTCCATCTTTGACCTCATAAAATAGATAATTACTTCACCATCCTCTACACTTTAGTCCCTTCAACATCTGGTAAATCTTCTCGTAAAACAGCTACTTTTGTTGAGTTTCCAGCCATCACTTTGACTAGCTTTAGTCATCTGTGAGCATTCATTTTTATAGCACTTCTAGCTGTTGCCTGTCTTGACTGCCATCAGTCCTTGCTGTTTCAGTGCACAGCCCTTAAGTCCTGCAGAAATAGTCCTTGCTAGCCAGGAATTCTAGTTTCTGCCTTCTTGGGGCCACTGAGGTAGGAAACCAGGGACGACTACATAGTTTTGTAAGAGGAAAAGGGAATGACACACAACACTATGTCCCCTGGAATCATTTAAGGTGAACAGCTACCATCACTTTTCCCAAGGGCTTTCTACCTCACTAGTTTCTCCAAATCAGACACGGTCCCCAAATACACTAGGAGAGGAGGAAGAATCTGGTGAATCTTCCCAGAGCAGCAGATCATAGAAAACAGCAGGAATTTTAACATTAACTTAATTTTTGGTCACCTACCACAGAAAGGTTGGCTATTGACCCTTGGCAGTTGGCTCATAAAGATATTTTTCCTTTCCTCCTTCCTCCCTCCCCCACACCCTATTTCTCTTTTCTCCTTTTTTAATTCTTTCTCCTCTTTTTCCCCCTTCTGCCTACTGAGCTCCTTTCCCAAACCCTTTCCTTGGGAAATTTCCCTTGGCTTGCCTTCTCTTTTGTCTTACAAATTCAAACTCCCCACACTTTCTTGGATGCTAATGAAGTTCAGGGGAAAAAGAGATGTGTTCCTGCTAACCTCTAAACCACTACCTGAGGTGAAAGGTGGTGAGGCATCCAATAGGATGCTTTCTCATTCTAAATTCACACATTCTCCAACAAACAGGTGGTGATACTTGACCCTGACAAAGAGTACGACCTTTGTTGCTTACTCCCTTAGGACACACAAGCATGGTAGATACCAGTGTTCCAGATTTTTCAAAAACAAACATAAGGCCCTGTTAAAAGAATAAAGCATTTCCTTGATGATAATAGAATTTTCATCAAACTCACAAAAATATAATTATTTGTAATCCAGAAGGATGAATTATTTAAAATTCTATGAAACCTCATAGCCAGCCATTTACCTTATGAAGTGAGTTGTAAAAAGGAAAAAGCAGACCTTGTCTTATTCATCGAGAAACATTTTCCTCTGTGGGAAATAGGATATGGAACATCAAAGTTAGATGTAGAGGTGACTTTTATGATCACTAAAATAAAAAGATTTTACTAGAGTAAAATATAAAAGGTGTTTTGCACATCTGAAATTACTAATAATGAGCCATTAAAATTCATTTCTATCCTATTCATTTACTATCCTTTTGTTCACTAGATGATAGCCTTAGATTTTCTCTCACCAAAACCTTCACCCAGATTTTTTATTTTTTTATCTTGGTTGCAGAAAATATATATGCTTAGAAGTGTTTTCATTTTCCAGGATCTGAGATTCTACCCAAACGTTAATGGCTGTTTGATACATGGTTTAGTGTTATTAATAGCCTCTGTAGTCTCTCCACTGTCCTGAAAATGAGTAATTTGTTGGAGATGGAAAAATGGAGGTATCTTTAGTAATATACTAAGCTATGCTAAAAGCTATTTTTCAGCAGCTCTCCCCAACATTTGGGGTTACAGAATCTCGGCTCAGCTGGGGATGACTTTAGACCAAAACATTTGTTTATAAGGTTTTCCACAAAACACCATAAATCCAATTTCTAATAACCTCAGGGTGCAAATCTAACACACTAGTTGACCTTTATAGCTCCCAGACTTAATTGCAAGAGCCTCTATTCTTAAACTCTGTTGTCTGTTTTATTCCCCATTTCTATTTCCAGTTTTTTTCTTTTTCTAATTGTTCCCCAACAGAAATGAGTCATGATTTGGTAGAATCAAAATGCTCTCAGCCATGGAAAATTAAATAGAAGGAAATCCTGGAATAAATGTTTCTGCTGAGTGGATTTATATAACTGCCACTCCAGTCTCTGTGCAGGGACAAGGGGGTAAGGATTGCACAGAAGGTTGAGAAAGGAGCTTTAACATTAGTTTTCATAAAGGGGCCCAGGGGAGAGAAAACTGATGGAAAGAAATGGATATTATTATAGGGCATCTGCTCTCTGTCCAATCACTTGGACAAGTTTTAAGTCCTCTGTGAAAAATGGCATAGGACCAGGAAAGAGGCTGCTATTTCTAAGAGACACTGAGTAGAAATATTGCTGTTTCTAGACTGAGGTGAAACAAGGCAAAGCAGACTTGGAAAGAGTGTAATTCCTCCTCCTCTGCAAAGAACTCAACACATCTCCAGCCCTACAAGGAGGGACAGCTTTGGACACAGCGTTGGACAGTATCCTTGATGTGCACATTGATGTTCTTATATTCTCAGTAGGCATTTTGCCACCAACCATACTGGTGTTACACTTCTAGAAGATTCACAGAGAGTCAGAACAGGAAGGAAAGGAGTTGATGGATGCCATCTTGTACTGCAGAAGACAGGTGTGTGAATGCCCATAAGGACGTCCCTCTGGTCCCGCAGAAATACCAGAGGAGCTTCATGAGATTTCTGCTCATAAAGTTGGTAAGACTAGACATTTAAGCTCTTAAGATTAATGCAATTTCCTTTTTTGTCCATAAATAGTTTAGGATTGGTGATATTTAGGTTATAATGACCTACCAGCAAAGAGGGTTCCAAGCTGAACAGGAGTTACTCTATTTAGGATGTTTCTATGTGAGAAATTAGTTGAGAATCTTTAAAAGCTTCTCATAAATGTATTTATCACTAGCTCCAATTTCAGTAATTTACTGCAAAAAAAATTACAAAAATTCAGGATTTTAGCTTTTAAAATGCAATGAGAAAAGATGTCAGATTTTGAGTAACTACTAAAACAATTATCTAACTGGAAAAATCTGCCCATGGGAAATGACTTTCAGAAGGAAAGTGGAGTTCCAGATGAACTATGTTGTATCAGAGGAGAATTGTCTCAGATTGCCTATTTTTTTTTTTAAATATGGAATGCTTCATGAATTTGCGTGTCATCCTTGCACGGGGCCATGCTAATCTTCTCTGTATCGTTCCAATTTTAGTATATGTGCTGCCGCAGCAAGCACCAGATTGCCTATATTGAAAACTAAAAAAGAAAACTTTCATGATGGATAACTTCATGATCAGGACCTCTTGCAACAGACTTAAATAAAGACTTAAATAAAAAAAAAATAATGAACCTAATACCTAATATTATCATTTGACATTGATTAAATGCTAGGAAAAAAAATAAAAAGAATATGTTCATACTGTTAGGGCATTAATGTGTTTGTAAACCTTTGCTGTTGGTAATAGGGTATAAAATTAAAGAGCCCATTTTCTGGAAGCAGACTGCTTACATTTAAATTTTATCTCCATCAGTTTCTAATTGGATGCTCTAGGTTTCTTTAGCTGTAAACTAGAGATAGTAAGAGCATCAACCTCACAAGTTTGTTATGTTGTTTAATTTAACTAGTACACATAGAATGCATGCAATACGGTCATATATAAAAACTAAATCAATTTCTTCAAAGAACTTAACAATTATGAATTTTTAAATTAAAGATATATAGACCTTTAAAAATGGTTCTTCTATTGCCAGACCTAAAGCATCATCTTTATTGTAATTTTTTCATAGTAATTAATAAAAAAAGGACATATGCCCACTTTAATCAGACTTGCTTAAGTCTGATACAAAGAAGTGGGACATTCTTAAATATATCTGGCCCAATGAAAAAGGTTAATAGCCAAGATATTTGCAGTAACTCATAAGCAGGCATTCTTGAGTAATGTGTCCTAAAGCACTTGCTCATCTGCCATTACTTGAGAACAGTAGTTTATGGCAGTCAAAAACCTGAAGCTTTCACATGGTCATGGTTATGAATCAGGAAATGGGGAATTAAGCAGAATCAGAAAAGCAGATGTTGACTCTGAGTCAAGAGTTAGTACAAGACCTCACAGAAAGATAGAATGACTCATGGTTCTATGCCTTTTAGAACAATGTTCAATGTGACTAACATGTTATCAAATTAAATACCTGCTCAGGACAGTCAAAAAGATGGCCTTGGATTTTTTAATGCATATTCAATAAGCAAGATTGAGATAAGGCAGAGAGAGATCCCAGAAGACTGGGACAATGGAGGTTATGAAGATTCTCAGCAGGGAGTAGGGTTGGGGGAGACTGGAAAATAGTTCTTTAAAGCTGCCTTCTTTACTTTTACATGTCTTCTGACTCTCTACTACATCCTGGAATGTAAGATGATTCCAAGAAAATGAGGATGAACTTCTGCTCTAATAAAGCTATATAGTTTGCTAGTGATTAATAGACAGATGGATAGATAATATATTATACAGATATGATATATATCATTCAATATTTGTAGAGGTTATCAATTAAAGCATTAAACTCAGTAAAGAATAGCTCTGCCTAACTGATTTTCCATGTCATTGTCTCATAATTTAGGGAAAAAAAATCTCACCTATGATCTGCCTTCAGTCTTTATTGAGTCATCATGACATGCTGAGCACCACGCTAAGAGGCATGTATGCATTGCCAATAGATTTGCATGCATTCTACAAATTCAAAATTATGAACTATTATTATCACCACTATATACATGGGGAGACTGAATCTCAGAAAGGAAAAGTGAATCTCTCCAAATAACACAGTTCACACATGTAGATTTGTGATCTCAAACTCAGGTCACCCTGATTCCATCCTGAGTGCTTAGGCTTTACCATGAAGCCACCCTCAAGTCAAGCCTTTTATTTTTGCAGTGGACACAACCTGGGCCTTTCATAAATCCTGGTACCCAACCTGCACCTCGCACCAATTCAGGAGGAATATCTGGGATGGAACCCAGGCATCTGTTAAGTTTTTAAAGTTCCCCAGATGAGTCCAATATCCAGTCACGGGTGAGAACAACACTCATGTATTCCACTTAAAATTTCATAGCTCTCAATATTTCCTTCACATATATTTTCTTTACATAAAACCTCTCATTTCCATAAGTGAAAAAATATTTTTCTTGGAAATTTATGTCCAATTTATGTCTAACTATTCTCAAGACTCTGAAATGATCCTGGAGAGACCTAATCCAAATGCTTATTTCCTACTGCCATCTTTCTCTTGGTTCATTACTTTTTATCTTATGGATCAGAGTATTTCAATATTTAGTAAATTTACAAGTATCAATAGCATGATGGTTAAGCATTGAGAATTTGGAGCTGGCATGCTCAGGTTTGAACCTTAGCTCTATCACTAAGCTTGTGCTTCTTTGTGCCTCAGTTTTATCATGTATAAAATGGAACTGGTAGGGGCACCAGGATGGCTCAGTGGGTTAAAGCCTCTGCCTTCGGCTCGGGTCATGGTCCCAGGGTCCTGGGATCAGGCCCCACATCGGGCTCTCTGCTCGGCAGGAAGCCTGCTTCCCAGCTCTCTCTCTGCCTGCCTCTCTACCTGCTTGTGATCTCTGTCTGTCAAATAAATAAACAAAATCTTTTTAAAAAATTAAAAAATTTTTTAAAAATGGGACTGGTAGTAACAGCTGACTTACAGACCTGTGTCAGAATTAAGTTGCATGGAAAGAAGTCCCAGAATAATTCCCATCACATAGTAAAAAAATCAGTACATTTTAGTTATTATCATTGTTATTTTGTGCATAACAAGAGAATATGTTTTCCTTTATCAAGTGCATATTCATGTGATAAAGATCTAATCATATTTCACGTTGGACAACTTTCAACAATTCTCCCCAAATCTAAAAAGTCATTTTTTCTCATTAGAACTAGGCACACAAGGACCCTCTTTGTAGTGCTGGAAAACTGACTGCCAAGCTCCTTTCACCTTCACCACTGAACATGCGCCCCAAATACTTGTACCAACTCTTCTGATCTGCCACTATAACCACACACCTATTTTGTTGTCTTAGAGCAGCACTCAAGCAATTCGGCTCCACTGCTAAGTGGACGCTGTCGTCATTAACACAAGTTCTAGCTCTGGTGTAGCACCTGGAGCTTGAGTCTATTTTTACCTGTGTCATTTTATCAATGCCTCCCAGGGGATCAGAATTAAGGAGGCACTATGCAGTGGATACAATGGTGAAGTTTCAGGCCTTCAATAGTATATGGGCAACAGAAATTTGACTCTCAACTGATACAGTAACATTTATGTCATAATCTTACAAGGTTTCTCAGTTTAGCAATGACACTGTAACATATATTTTGCAGCTGGATCTCCTTTTTCCTTCTGCTTTTCTTTTCTCTATAGATCTCAGCCTAAAGGCTATAGATTTTTTTTATAAGTGAACAACAGACTATTTTCTATACATCTTCTCTTATCTCTATGCTGCAGCATATTTTGTTCAAGCCATTTATTTTCTTCCTTTCTTTATTTTGGTCAACATATGCCATTCCATTTCCCCTCTGAGAGGTACATCTTTCAGGGATGGCTAAGAATAAATAAATAAGTAAGGCTAAGAAAATTTTTAAAGATAATACAAATTGACTCTCATGTGCAGAACTGATTTGTTAGCTTTATTTTGAAATTTGAAAACCATAATCAAATTTCACACAGAGGAAAAGATAGGGATATTCACAGAGGGCCTGGTCAAGTTCTAAAAGCTTGAACAGAAGTAAGCAGATGAACCAGGGAAGTCCAGAGTCTACACCAAAACAAACAAATAGACTGGAGCATAATTTCAACAGAGGCCATGAAATAGCCACATGTGCTACATTCTCTGAAAGTTCAGATGTATAGAGTAGCTGAGGGATAGCTGGTACCACAGCCTCTGTCCAGAAGGCCAAAGCCAAGACCAACGTGGCTTGCTCAGAGCCGAGGCCGAAGCCTGTCAGTCTGGGCTCAGCCAGAAGTTTGCCAAAGCAAGAGGAGAAAAAATTTCCCTATTACTAGAAAATCAATCACGTGGCATTAGGAATATTTGTCATACATCATAAAAGTAGTACCAAGGAGTACACTGTGCACATTTGGAAAGACACATCAAGCATTAAATGGTGCCTCAGTGTGTTAACATGTCCTGATAATTACCCAATTGTCTACATCATACACTGCGAGTAGCTTGACTTGTTCACACATTTAGACAAGAAACTATCATTCCAGACATAAATGATACAATAATGTCATCTCCATTGCTATATGTGCAGTGGCAATACTTGCAATTTTATACTTCAGCACTCATTCTTTGGAAGTACACATTTGTATGCTATTATAAAAGAAAAGACTTAAAGTCTTATTATTCTAGTACTCATGGCCTAAATTCCTAATGAAATATATCAGATATTGACCACATTATACCAAATCATAACCCCTCTACGGTTTGTACTAGTTATCATAGGACCTGACCCTTTTTACATTTCAAAACAAGAGTGGATACAATGGAGTCTTTATACCAGGACAGACCTGAGCTATTACTACTAAGCCTATTATTCTACAATGAAAGAAATTTAGGCCTATGTCAGAGCTGGGAAAAAAATCCCCTAACTCGGTATTCTTCAAACATTTTGAATGGTATGACCTGTTTAAAGGAAGCATGCAAAACCTCAGTGTCTTCAATTCTTAATGGAATACTATCAAATCTCTTTCCCTCAGAGAATTGTTATAAGGTTAAATAATATGACATAAGGAAAGATCATGTAAAATCAATGGAGATTTATAATAATAACATTATTATTTCTGGCTCTAGTACTATAATAGCTATCTGATATTTCCATAATTTTTTTCTCTAGTTTCATTAAAGAATCTTTAAAGCCATAATTATCTTAAATATTATAACCACCATAATATTTTATGAAACTATTTTTTATGAAAAGTTTGCCTACTTCATAGATGTCAATTTGCCAGCCACGTTTTTATAGGTGTGCTCAGAAATCAGATACAGACATATGCTTTTTAGTCCTTTAGCTCTTAGCATAAACTACAATCACTAACAATTTCCTACTAAGAGAACATGGTTTCCATCTAGAAACTTGATCTTAACAGCTAGGACCCTAAAATCCTCCAGGGTCTTCTGAAGGTATTTAGCATACCCACCTTGCTGAGGAAGGGACTTAATGATAGAGTGGGGACTAGTACCAAATCCCTCAAGTTTCAAATTCAGCTGCTTTCAACCTCTCCTCAGGACCTCTCAGATTTGCGACTTCTTTCTCCTTTGGTTTTTGCATTTGTAATTTTATTATTTAAGGTTATCAATTTAACTCAGCCAAAATTGTTCCTTCGTTGCCACATAAGTGCATAAGGAGTATTTAATTATTAACAGAGGCTAATAAAACAGTTTTTTGTTGATGGTTTAAAATATCAAGAGTCTCTCTCCAGAGACTTCTTACTTCTTGGAACTATGTTTCTCTCTCTGTGCCAAGAGCCAACCAGAAGTAAGGAGTGATGAATGTTGCCACTAGCATTTTACCCAGCTGTGTGAGCAGCATGATAAGGTTCCCTTTTGTGTCATTGGCTTTACCTTGTGCAATCCCAGTATCTGTCCTCAGTGTCCTCCCATGGATATCCTAGAGAGAAGTCACTCAAAACATCGCTAAAGACATTCCAAATCCAACGTGTTATCTGAATTCTCCTTGATAATCATACTGGATAAATTTGAGAAAGTGTCCAACAAAAACAGCTTCTCTTGATAAAATTCACTGATTAGTCAAATTATAGGGGAGGGAAAAAAAATAAGCAGAGACTGCAGACTTTCATTAATTGATTTTAATGTTACTTATTCATTTATTCATTCATTCAATTTGGACAGCAGCTGTAACAAAGTGATTTGATTTTCACTTCTCATTCCATGGCATTCTATTATTATTGGTCTGTGCATAGCTGTCTGTTCATGCTTCCTCATATTCCCTTCATCCTCCATCCCCAAATATTGTTCCTCTTCCCTCACAGGCACCTACACGGACATACTTAATGTATGTCCTTCTAAGCTATCTTCTGTAATTTAATTTACCTGTATATATACCTGTAATACTTATAATTTATACATTTATAATGTGCACAAGATGATTCTTCTGGGTTTTTTCAACATAATATTTGGAGCTCTATTTACATTATAATATGCAGACCTAGATCATGCCTTCTGACCACTGAACAGTATTACAATTATTTTGTGTTCATTCACATTTTATCACCCGCTACTCTGATGTACTTCATGATTTAAAGACAGTGAAGCTGTGACTACAATACAACAGATATCCTGAAAACACTTGTCCTCCCAGTGGGGACTGGGAATTGGGCAGTGGTTAACGACAAAGTCAGAGTAGAGAAACTATTCTTTTTAACGGGAGGAAGAAAGAGAAAGGCAAGCATCACTCCTCAGGGGTATGCTGGCTGAAACAGACAGAGGACAAGAACATTTCCCCAGATTAACTACTACAGTTAATCCACTGCTTTGTAATTTGTGTGACCCCTGCCTGGCCTTGCCCATTAAGCCCATCCTATCAAGTTAGGCCAAGATAACATTTAAGAAGATAACATTTAAGAAGATAACATTTAAGCTTCTTCCTCAGCCATCTTCATTTTCCTTTTTCCAATCTGTTTGGCATTCCATGCCCATATTTCTCACCTTGTCTTCTACCTACAACTTTGTGCATGTATTTTGAACCCCACACCTGATAAAGCCCTGGCAGGGCTCACATCGTCCCCCTTTATCTGGGATTTGCATTCACCCTTCAGACCTCTGCATTAAGCTGCTCCAGCAAACAATCCGATGTCTCAAATTCAAGCTTAAAGGCCATCACCAGTAATCAATATTTCAACAGAGTTTGCTTTACTAAAAGGAATAGGAAAATATGGATCAAATAAACAAAACTGATAATAATTAGCTGTCAAGTTTTGGGAGATATGAATGGTTGAGATGCCATTCCTCTAGCAAAGAAAATCAATGGGTAGTACATCACCTTCCAAATATCTGATCAGCCTAACCTAATTGGACTATCACAAATCCATGAGAGATTTATTACAATACCCTATATTTCATCTTTACTGCCCACATTGGACAATTTGATTAATTGGCCTATATTTTCAGTCATCCTTAAAATTTTTCTAAAACTGGACTCATTTCATTGTGGTATTTCACCAAGGATTTTTCTTCCCTGGGTTTTTTCAGTAGTGACGCTATACCTGAAAATTGATATAGGATGCACTGATACAAAGAATATTATATAAAAAGAAATTTTATTAGTTTTAAATGAGTTGGGGATGCAACACTTCTCTCATGTGATCTACAGGAAACATTCTAGATACTGTGTCACATAAGCAGACCCTGTTTTGAATATGAAGAGCACAGTGATAACCTAGTACCACATGATCAGATTTTCAATTCATTATTTCTATTTACTTTTCCAAGAAATTTCAAGATTGTAAGATTTATAGACTATGATTATAACACAGTTTTTATTATCAGGTGGATGTTATGCAATTTATTAGTAATTAAATATCAAATCACAATTATTGCAATAAGACACAATTAAGCAAAAAGACACATGTTTTAAAGTACACCCATTCACTATGCAGAAGAAAGAAAGAGGATAAGGAAAATATGAAATCAAAAGAGAAATTAGGAAAACCTGTAAGCGGCTATTGCTATTTTCACCATTATCATGGACTAAAATTGCAATTGTTTTGTGACAGATGCAAATAAAATAGAAATTTAGATCATATTATAGTTTTATTCTCTCGGAGTTTTTTCTATTCATTTTAAGTGAAGATTAAGAAACTAAGTCAAAGCCTTCACTATTTCTCTGCCTGCTTCAGTCTGTCCTCCATTCTGCCTAGTATTTATCTTTCACTTCCCCCTGTGATTCTAAACCAGGAAAATTCCTCATTCCTTAGAGGATAAGGCTAATCTTCAGCAAACTTGTTTAAATTGGGATGCACACTTATCTGTTCAGCTCCCTCTCACTCTCCATCACGTGCCCCACTCTACAAATACACAGATTATTTAGATTTTGTAAGCACGCCATACCACACTTTTTTTCCCTCTGAAGTTTTACTCACCTTATTACCTTTATCTAAAACATCCTTTCCCCATTCTCTGCCCCACAAAATCTTGTCCACCAAATTTTATTCCAAATACTACCTCCTCTGTACGACATTCTTAGAAACTTTCCCACTTCCCCCTCCTACTGACAGAATTAATCACCTTCCCCTTGCATGTACCTGGTAGGAGATAAGGCAGTTTAGTAGTGCCACCATGATAAGAATTAGAGTCAGCAACTGTACAGTCCCCTGCAGCCACAGTATATCTACCCTCTTCCTAGACTATATAATAAATACTGAGCTTTGAGTGTCTGTGCTAAAAGAAAAGACTGTGACAATCATTTATCTTTAGTCCTAGTGAGAAACAGGATACAAGTTTCCAAGTGGAGAAATTATGTGCCTTTTCAAATTGTTGAGAAAATCTATTTGTCGCTTTTACCACCAAAGACACACAAAATACCTAGGAACTCCAGCTAACTGCAACAATTTTTAAATACCCCCGAATTTTGTTCAAAATGTTAACCATAGTGTAATGCAGATCCAGGCAGTTCATATTTCAAAAATGTCCTAAATCTCTCTCAATATGGGAGACTTTATTTTGAGAATTCTAGATTACAACCTTTTATCACAACTCCTGTGCTAAGATCCATGTCAACTTATAAGTAGATCAGCATATTCAGTTATGTTTATATTTACTTCCTTGAGAACATTAGGCACCTGGCTGGACATTCAGGTTATAGTTACAGCAAATATACAAAATCCATACTTAGAAAATACTTTTTAATGCCATAATTTCCCTATATCTCTGTGAGAACTGGTGACAGAGAGTGTTAGCTCCCTTAAAAACAAGGGGATCTCAAGTGCAGTACTGGGTGAGCCAGCTGGGGACTGGGAACTATCATTCCAGGAAGAGTTCTGTTTACATGGATGCTGTCCTCCTCTTCCTCCTTCTCTACCAAGTTCTCTCTTCCTCCTCCTCCTTCTAAATAATATTTATATTATTCATATTCTTATTATTTCATATTCTATTTATCACTCTTGCTAAAATATTCCAACATAGCAACTCATCTGAAAACAGTGGTATGTTGGCTATTACACGGCTTTCCAAAAACCTCAGTGGTCCTATCAGTGTGTGTGTGTGTGTGTGTGCGCGCGTGCGCGCGCGCGCACGTGCGTGTATGTATACACATTATATTATATAAAATGCCTTTGCTGTTTGGGAAATTGTAACTATGAGGAAAAAGAAAGCCACCAGGAATGGCAGCTCTTGGTATCATTTATCAAGAGGCCCTGGGGACATCAATCCTCTCACAGGACCTACAAAAGTGTTACCAGTTAGGTTTTAACAAACAAAGAGTTTGGAGAGAAACTGGCGCACTTTGCTTTCCTCTGCATGATAGGTAACCTAGGAGAGGACAGAGCTGTGACCCGAATGAAGATATTAGTACTTAAAAATGCCAGTGCCAGAGTAAACTTAACAGGACATGAATATCCCTAGGTCTTAACCCAACTCCACATACTATGACAGTAACATTACCCAAATATGACAGCATTAGCGACTACTGCCTAACTAAGCACATGTTTGTCGACTTGGAACAACAACCATCTATTTGGCCACAATTCCCTAGGTCAGCAATTTAGGTGGAACTAGTCTGGGCAACTCTTCTTAGCTTAGCTGGGCGCCCTCTCTCCTGCATCCACTATCATCCGGAGGCATGGCTGTGACATCGTCTAGGCTCTTCAACATGTCTTTGTCTTCTGCTGGGAAAACTGACTGCCATTACTTGGATTGAGGTAGTCTCTCATCCACAGCAGGCTTGCCTGCTCCAGGCCACAGGGCACAGGCAGGGTCCCAGGGACTAAGGGGAATCATACAAGACTTCTTAAGACTTGGTCTCGGACTGGCACACGTTTCTACTGAATACCTACTGTTTGAAGACAAGCCATACTGCTACCTAAATTCAAGAGGAAGGGAAACAGAATCCATCTCCAGCTAAGAGATGCTGCAAAATCATATTGCAAAGGGGCATGAACTCAGAAAGCAGGGAAGGATTATAGTCACTGTTACCTGACTGTTACTGTACATTAGTACCACTGTGTGGCAGAGATGTCTTGTTTCTCATTCCTGGGGAATCACTGATTTCATCTGTGTATTATATAGTCTATATCTATATTTATCTATCTATCTATTATTTTTTTCCCACATGAGCTAATGCTGATATGATGCATCCCTTTTTGCATCATTGTGCCACATATCTATGGAATGCTGTGAACTCCAACTTTAGCTACCAGTTTCTGTTGACATAGAAATGTTAAAAAAAAAAAAACTCCTCTTGTTACTATCTACTTACTTGATCCTACTTATCAGTGGTCCAAGAATTTATATAAATGTTTACTGGGTTTTCAAACACAAATTCTTGAATTCAGTTGCTAATGCGGCTTCCGTAGTTGTAGAAAAGAGATGGCCTATAATGCTATATATGCTGACCTGCTAGAAGCCTAAGCAGAGATACTAATCAGCATCATATACACTTGAAAAAATAATCAGTGGTCACACACATTTACCTGTCTATCATACTTCAGCAGTGATATCATTAAGATTCCCAGAATGTTGAGAAAGAAGTACACCACATGATATGGAACAGGCCCTGTACAAAAACCCTCGGGACATAGTAGACTACAATAGGGATGCGTGGCCCTGGGGATCCATTCAAAAGTATAATGATTAATGTTAGAGAGAGTGCTTCTCAAGGATACTGACAATTCAAATGAGAAAACCAACCCAAACAGAGGCAACCTACCAGTTTGGGAAATAATGAGATTAAAAATAGGATTATCCATTGTGCAAAGCATGAACTGAGATATGAGGAAGATTCTTAAGCCTCTTATTACAACATATCTGGGACTGTCAAGTTCTGTAGGTCCTCTTTCCCTGAATGTAAAGTCACTATTGAGCTACATGGGGAATGACTGTAAACTGGCCAAGAAAAAAATGAAAACACAGGCCACCTTTCTGAGGTAAGGAATAGAGATTCTATTATAAAATGGTTATCCTCTGTTTTCTCAATGGATTTTAACTCAAGGTACTTTAAAATATACTGATGCCTGTGACCCACCCCTAGAGATTCTGACTTAATTTATCTGAAGTGAGACCCAGACATGTAGATTTTTGAGAGACAGAGAAAGGGAGAGAGAAAGAGCTTGAGCAGCAGCAGGGGCGGGTAGAAGGAGCAGGAGACTCCCCACTAAGCAGGGAGCCCTATACAGGATTCCACCCAGGACTCTCGGATCTTGATCTGAGGCAAAAGCAGATGACAGAGAGGAGAAGGGAGTTGAGGAAAATCAGAAGGGGAGATGAACCATGAGAGACTATGGACTCTGAAAAACAATCTGAGGGTTTTGAAGGGGCGGGGGTGGGAGGTTGGGGGAGCCAGGTGGTGGGTATTATGGAGGGCACGTATTACATGGAGCACTGGGTGGGGTGCATAAACAATGAATTCTGTTACCTGAAAAGAAATTTAAAGAAAAAAAAAAAAAAAGCAGATGCCTAAACAACTGAGCCACCCAGCTGCCCCTGACATGTATATTCTAAAAACTGCTTAGATGATTCTAATATGGATTGATTCTTCACTTGAATACGGAAGAGGAATTATAAAAATTGCTGGAAGTTGTAAAGGGAGTAACTTCCTTTGTATAAATGTTCAGAGATGCTTGCTTCAAGCTGTAAACCATTAGACACTCAGGGTGTAACAGACTCTAAAAGGCTGACACTACTTACTGGCTTGCAAACCTGTCAAAATTGACTATTTCCTGAATGCATTATTCCTATTTGTAAAAAAGATGCCCTATTGGGGCTATATATACTCTGTTGTCTGTCATAAAGCAGGCAGACACAGGGGAAAAAAAAAAAAAAAAAACCTTAAGATCTCAGGTTTATATTGTTGCAAATAGTATTGGGGCAGGATTGTTATAAAGGATGAAAAATTTAATATTTAGACTATAATTCAAGACTGTTTATCTGTAGGTTTAATTTACACCCAGAAATTTAATAAAGAGAAGAGTTTCATGTTGATTTTTATGTTGCTGGCATTGTATTTGTGATATATATATCATCATGGGTCACCTACAGAGTCTCTACTAAGGTATTTTGGGATGTATAACTAAGCATAATTTAATGTGAAAAGTAAAATAGAGATAGGATTTGGGGCTCAGATTCTATGTAGCAATGAGTTAAGAAGACACAGCAAGGGGATACACGAGGACCCAGATCTTACCACATTTCCACTGTGATCCCTAAAAGGAATTTACCAATAATTCCATATTCTGGGGAAAAGTATCTACATTTATCTCTATCCTATAACTCACCCCTCCCCAAGAGAGTGAGCAATGATTGACACCTGCTACCAGTGAATTCTGCAGAGGTAGTGTTGACAACGCTCAGCCTTTCTCCTGTTTATGGCCTTTTGGGCCCACATGCAGTTGAACTTGTTCTCACAGCCCCTAGACACTGGGCAAATAAAATGCACCTCACTTAGTAGACCCACCCAGGTCTCAACTCCATCTCAACTTTTGTGTCTGACACTGCATAAAGAACAGGGTCAGCCCCACTCTACAGGCTTGTTGTATTAAAAGAAAACCTTATGTTACCTACCACACTCTACAATTCAACCTTATCAGCAATAAAGCTGAGGTAATAAATTGCCTCATTTCACAATTTGGGTCAATTTTTTGATTTGTCACAATCAAGAAAGAAAGACGAGAAAGTGAACAGTCTATACCATGACCCCGAAGACATTGCTAAAAGTAACTAAATTAAACAAACAATATGATTCTAATGTACTCATCACTAAAATGGCTTCAAGTGCCTATACCAATAAGATGTGCTTTGAAAGATCCATATGTATATATGTGTACATGTGCATGCAAGTGTGTGTGCATGTGTAGAGAAAGAGAAAGAGAGAGGGAAAGCACACTCAAAGCAGGTCACAAATATATATATAAATATATATGTATATGATATATATATGTATATTATATACACATAATAAATGCACATGTCATATACACCATATATGTAAACTATGTTTGCAATACATAAAATACATATAAATGTGCATATATATGTGTATATGTATATTAAGACAGCTTATCAATTAAGCTTATTAATTATTTAAATAGAAGATTCTTTACTTTGAAAATATTTTTTCATAAAACTTAGGAATCCCTAGTGAATTTATAACATTTTTTCAAAAACATAAGAATTTTAGTGAAATAAGCAAAGGGAAAACAAACAAATAAACAAACAACTTCATAATTTACTCACCATAAAATCTGAGGTATATCACTTGGAATCTGTTTCCTTTGCCCGATCTGCAAAAAGAAATAATATTAAGAGATGCCCTTCCAAAAACAATATTTCAAGGTTTAAATTAAAAAGAATTAAATCCATATGTGAAATTCAAAAGACCATGCAATTGTTATTGTATTTACTTTCATTCAAAATAAATAAGGGGTTAGAATAAAAACCAGACTCTTCTCCCCAGCTGTTCATGATTTTATCAACCACTGAGAAATTAGAATGCAATTTAATAAACTTATCTAGAAAATTACATGCTATTAACAAAAGTTAAATTCTCATCAAAGTTGTAGTAACATCTGCAACATTTTTAACCCATTCCTGAAATAAATTACCTAATAACATGTTCACATTAGCAAATGGAGGCACTGTGGAGTTGACCAGGTCAAACAGAGGCCCTAGAACTAGAGAGCTTGGGCTCAACTCCCTTATTAGTTCTGCAGTTTGACTGATCCCCTTTAACCTCTGAGATTCAGTTTTACTCATCCATAAAATAATATCTACCTCATAATATTGTTTGAAGGATTAAATTTGAAAGTATATATTAATAATTTAATACAGTACCTAGCACATAATACTCAGCTCTTATTAATAAACATTTATTTTTTTATCAATGCTGCTTTTCATTTATTCTAAAATGCTATAAATATGTTTAAAATGCTAAAGTATAATTTTGCTGCAGTCTTTCTTGACTATTTCTGCCAGATCTCAGCTCAACTCATAATCAGGCAATAAAAAATATATAATAACTCAGAAAACAACGACTGAAATGTAAAAAGAAATTAAAGAACACCCATTCAGCTAACCAAATATTATCTTGCTTTTTCTATCACCAAATAGCATAACTAAGAATTTGCACTAAATTGCCTTTTTTAAACTTACATGACTAAATTGAATAGCTCTTTTGGCAGCTTGTAGGCAGATCCTTAGATACAGCTGTGAACGCCCAAATCACAAGCCTATATATCAGTCCACTTGTGTCTTTATTTTAATCACATATAATAGATTTATGATCCCTTTGATGCCAAACAAGCATTTCTGAAAGTCCTAGGAGAAGATCCAAGCATCTGTCTTCTCTAAAAGTAATCACATTAGCACAATGATGAATAGTAAAGGACTTCTGCCAACTTAAAAGTACTATACCGTAGAGAAAGACACCCTAAAATATAGTTTTATTACAATTTATTTGAATATACCTAATTCAAAGTGCAGATTTTCCTAACACAAGTTCATCCAACAAAATAATGTATATTGTTAGAATAGAACCAACATCTACAACACTATTTCACAGTTTCCAAATTTATTCCTAGAAAGCTAGAACTACCTTTAAAAGGTATTTCATCGTCATTTGCACGTTTCAAAGCTTGGAAATATGAAATAGTGGATGGGTGTATTAACCTTATACCTTAAAAACTCATATTCAGTAATAAATAATTATACTGAGGCCACACTATGCCTTTGGGCTGAAATCAGATAATCTTACTAAAGTTAAAAAACAGGGCTAAATTCGTAGAATTTTGAAAACCATACTGGGCGTGGAGCCTGCTTAAGAATCTCTATCCTTCTCCCTCTGTCCCTCCCCTGACTTCTCAAAAAAAAGTCATAAACTCAGGTTGTGCTAAGAATAGCAAAAGACAGTTAGGAGTAAAGATACCAAACAAGAAAAGGAAATTTCTAATTAATATTTTTATCTGATTATACGAAAGAACCACAAAATTAAAAAAGAAAAACAAAAAGAAAAACACATATTAATGCAAAGTTCCAGGATATCAACATAAATATATAATTAGTACTATGGGAGTAGATATATCATGGAAGGTGAAAAACTGACATAGACAAATAGTACCCTACTGTAATCTGGTAGAACACTAAGTCTGGGGCACTATGGATAGAAATACTTCAATCTATATGCACAACCCTCCAAAAAAGAAAGTTTTGCATATATATGTACAAAATGCTTTTTAAGCATATACTTAGATCTTCTTAAAGTTAACAATATGCAATCTCATTTGAATTGATTATCGAATGCATAGCAGCTTTTTGCCTTTGTGACTTTCTTTTTCAAAGAAGTGATACTCAAAATACAACTAACAATAATTGGTAGTTTGTGAGCCTTATTTATATGCACACACACACACGCATGCATAGACAAATGAAAAAATAAAAAGACTTGGAAACATTTTTAACAATAATACCACTTGGAGTTCAAAGGCAAGATAAAATAATATGGACTAGATGACCACTGAAAATGTTTTGGAAATGGAAGCATTTAAATAGATTATTCAGGGATGGCTTAAGGATTCATAACAATTTTATAAAAGAGAGGAATGTATTATATATGAGGCAATGGCATAATGAAAACATTTAACTAATTTATAAGGGAGCTATTTATAAGACTGGGCTACTATAACTGGACCAAAGTTTCAGGAAGTGAAAACAATTGGTTATAAAAGTAAAATTTTATCCTGAAATATAGGTACACTCAAAGAATTTTAGTAAGAAAATGCCCATAAGGAATACTTTCTTAAGGATCACATAACCAACCCCTTGTTTTGAAGATCAGTAGCTGAATTTTCCTTCAAAAACTCTCCTTCCTGGATCCTTAGTCCACAGATCCATGACAAATGTGGAGTTCATCTCATCCTCCAGGTTCCAGGTATAAACTTTGGTCCCAGGCCTGGCCAATTAATGTATTACCACCACTTGCCAGTGATGAACTCTTAAGACTTGCAAGGCCAGTGTAACAGGATGGGGGAACAGTTGAAAAGAGAAAGTCTCTTTCTGCTGGGTTTTCTAGACTATGAGGATGTAAACTGAGTGATGCTTGGAGTCACCAATAGAACCTGCTTGAGAATGAGGACAACACAGAGAAGAGAAGAACAGAGCGATGGGGAGAAATAGCTTGCAGGTAACAGACTTCTTTAGGGCACCTTGATACACCTGTTCCTGAATATAGTTTAATGCTGAGATGATCAATTACATCAGTGAATAAATACCCTTTTTGGTTTAAGCCGGTTTTCAGAATAGTCCCTAATTCTTGCAACCAAAAGAGGTCTTATTACCTAATGGAATGAACATGTAGGGTTGTGTCAAAAAACAAGGTCTGTAACTATGGAAAGGGAACATCCCTAGTTACAGAGTAAGCATTGTTCCAATGACTTACCACTGAGAAAGAAAAACACTTCCCCAGTATGTTACTTCCCTTAGAGAGAAAGATGGGTGGAGTTGGAAAACCATGGAATAGGGAATTAGTTTAACAGACAGCACTGGAAGGCAAAACACCTGACCTCATAAAACTACAGCTAAAGATGGGTCCTGAGCTATCATCCAGAGAAAGTGGTAAACCATAAATTTATGTTAGAAATACACAGTTTACTGTTAAGAATATAGTTTTTGAATGTAACAAATATCATTAGAATCTAAAAGGGACTAAAGGAACATCTTGAAAAAAAATCTAAGTGTTTGGGAGATAATGTAGTTTTTTGTACACAGTAAATAAGCATGAAATGTATGGTTCAGAGCATGAAAGTGAATGAAGTGGCTTCAGAGGAACTGATTAAATCTGTAAAACTAGCTTTTTAAGTCAAATATTTCTGCTACCCATTCTATAAACCAAGTACATAACCAGCCTTTAAAAGAAAATTTCAGTAAATTAAAATTGTAATATTATATCCAAGAGCACTTCGGAAGAAAAAAAAAAAAACCTTCTACTATCCGCTTGAACAGGTTTCGTGTAAGAATTTGATATATAATAGTTTATCAAAGTACTTTCTCATAGGGAGAAGCCAGTGTTTTGAAAGTTGACAAAGGTGTGTCTGTTCGGGACTTTATGAAACAGAACAAGGAGAAAGTGGAGCTACTGTGGACCAAGTCAAAGACAGATTAAATAGAGTGTTGTTTCCAGTTTTTTGTAACATACATAACTTGGTTTCAATATGATGATATAAAAGAATGTACTTCTATATGTGACCTCAAAGTTTTTGTGCTACAGAATTTTCAAAAACAACAATAACAAAACCCCAGAAACCTACATAGAGCAGGAACATTCTTAGAGGGGAAAGAAGCTCCCAACGGCAGGGATGGGACACTCCTTCCACCCAAAATAATTTCTAGACAGCAATAAAGGAGGCCTCAGTGGAAGCATGAGGAGGACTCTCTCTGATCACATCCAGGCACAGTAGTCTCCAGAAATAATTGGCCAGGCCTTTCATGAAGCCCCTACAGGGATGGAGATGGGGACAACATAACAGCAAAATGTGGATATTAGTAGGATTGTTCAAAGCCAGTGAGTCCCAGGGAAATTCTAAAAAAAAAAAAAAAAAATAGCCTTTAGTTAACTAATGACAAACAAACGTGTAAACACAGTTTTCATAGGCAGAGAAAATTAGTAATGGAATCAGACATTCCACACAAAAATTTGAACAGGTGATAAACAACTAGAATATACTGGGAGGGAAAGGCATCTATTTTGGTAATTAGTTATATATTAATAGGATTAAAGATGCTACTTATCAATTGTCTGTTTAAACTTAGTCTTGGGTAGATAGAAATTTTACTTTCCTCATAAGATTGCATTTAGAAAAATTTTCATTTGATTCAAAAATGCTGACACTCTCTCAACTATCAGACAATATATCTTCTGCAAGTACTTATAACATAGACATAAATATAAATGTGGGCAAAAATAAAATGCTAACTCAGACATGCCTTGAGTTTTTTAGTGTCTTTTTTGTGTCTTTCAATATATTCATCTTCAAAGTTTATCCTTTCCATGTTTCATGGTTAAAGTCAAGCTTCCCAAAATATTGGGCTTGTGAAATAATTGACACTAAATGTGAATCATTTCTTGAGAAACTTGGATTAAAGTTGTAAGATTAAAATGGAAACTTAAACCCACATATTTGACAATCCCCTTCTCCCAAAGGCAAAGGTCCAAGACTATTGTGTTATCACGTCTGTCCAGAAGTACAGATAAAGAAAAAGTAAGTTGCCAGGAGCCCTTTGAGCTTCAAAACTGTTTTTGCATGTATTATAAGACTGATGCAGCAAACTGGACTGGGTCACTGGGGAAAAGGACTGGGGATATATCTTTATACCCCTTAACTATTGGAGGACTAGCCTCTAATTTCCCTATCCTAATTTTAGTCCAGATGTCAGATATACAGAATACCTTATCTTTAATTAAGAGGGCATTTCTGTTAAAATTTGAAGTAATGAGAAGATAAGGCAACCAGCATCGTCTAGGAAAAGAGAAATAAGTTATAGAGGAAGAACAAAGATAACCCTTGGAAGCCAAGCCAGAGTAAGAGAAGAAGCTGTAGTTTTTAATAGAGACTCTTTATGTGCCAGAAACTTAAATAGTACCCATTTACTCCTCTAAGAATTATTTTGGAGAATTTGTTACAACTAAATTGAAAAATATTCAGAAATTGTTCTATTTCAAAAAAATGGGTTAGAAATTTTGGATAATGAAAAAGATGGAAAGAAATATGCTTGAGAGTAGTAAAGTGTTAACAAGAGAATTATAGAATTAAGACCAAGAGACAAGGGTGACCTAAAGCAATGAACCTAGACTTGGAGCCAGTTCTCCTACAATGGCAGCTGGCAGTTCTAGTAGAGATGGCTGAGAAACTGGGCAGAAATTTCAACAGGCCACCAGCCTGGGAAAATGAGAACTGGATGTGAGGTCAGGTTTGAGTGGGAGAAAGCCAGGTAAAGCTCAAGATTCTGGTTGAGACACCGAAGATCTACCCTGAGGAATAAGCAATGAAAGAAAGAAACTTACTCTGGGAAGGAGTGAAGACCACTCACTGTGTGACTTCACTAATGACATCTGGGAAGCCCTGGTTGCCTTTGGGAGGAGAATATCAATTAAGTAAGCTTTGTCCACTATTTCTGGGAGCTGGATTATATATGTATGTTAGCCCTGTTCACTTCATTCCTTGTTTCTTTCACTTTTTTCAGTACTTGCCAGTCTCTGATCGCTCAATATTTCCTGTTATATATGTTTCTGATCTGCTATTAGTCCATTCTTAATTTCAGGAATTGTGTTTTCAAGGTCTTAAAACTCCAATATTTTAAAATAAGTTTCAATCACCTCTCAAGCTCCCCAATCTTGTCATATATTCTTAGACACATATTATTTTAAAGTTTTGTCTGATAACTTCATTATCTGGATATCCTGTTTACTTATTTCTATTTGTATTGCTTTTATTGATTTTCAAATATTATAAACAAGAGCTGTAGAGAGAATTTAAGGTATGGAATTTACAAAACCATTACCAAGTCAAAGATTTAATAAATACTATAAACTACAAACACTACAGATGCACTGTAGCCACATTTTGTAGAGTAGTACTAAAAACAAATAACAGAAAATTTTAGAATCAGACAAAAAAGAGAACATACAAGATTGTTAACTCTGTAGAAACATAATAACATAATCCCTTATGAAGCAGGAATTTATAGAGCTAAAAGAGTACCAGATTTTAACATATCTCTTTCATTTTGCTCATAAAGTCAGCACACTTAAAAGTCAATAAGGATATAGAAGGTTTGAATAATGTGATGAGACAGTTTAATCTAAAGATCCCTGTTCTTCACCATCATCTGCTGAAGAGGTTCTATTATTTACATCCTTCTTAGATGGAAAAAAAAAAAAAAGTGCGGTTCATAGAAGTTACTGCACTAGACAGCTCATCTAATGAGTGCCAGAACTGGAATATAGACCCTGAGCCCACGCTCCTCCTGCTACAAGTCCCTACAACCCATAGAGTCACATGTAAAAAATGGAGGGAACATGGTTTTTCTTCATAACAATTGGGTGTAAAGATACCAGATTGGATTTTTTTCTAAGTTAAACTACAGATGACTTTGAGTTTCCTCATAACATAAAAGCAAAGTACCAGCTTTGTCCACCCCACTAGCTTTTCCTTGGAATATCCATATACAAGATACTCAATGGAACAGTAGAACAGATTTTAGTTGAGAAGGTGGAAAAATATCTCAGTAAGGTGAGGTGGACTGAACATCTATGAAACAGGAAGGCATTATAAGAAAATGGAATTAGTGGCATAAATCAAGACAGCAGCAATAATCAGCAGTGTGGCTAGATCATAAGACAACTTGGGGGTGAGAAGAAACAGGAGAAGGAAGGAAAAAACAGAAAAGAAGAGTGAAAACATTAATCAGGGTCATATTGCTGCCATACTAAAAAGTTTGAACTTTTTCCTATAAAATACTGGTTTCCAAATTTTTCACAATTTAAGAATCCTTTTTCATATCAGAAATCACTGTCAGCTCAGCATGCATGTATTATTTGCACAGCATCCCCTCCATTAGGAATCTCATCTCCTTGCTTTCCATTGGAAAAATGAGACCGACTTATTCTTCACAGCCACATATCCCAACCCCAACTATCTCAACAATTATTCCATGAATAAGAAGGGAATCCAATCAGAAACCTCTATGAGTCTTTTTTTTTTCTTTCCCTTTTTCGCTGGAGCAATTGGGAAAGGTGCACTCTTCCTTTGGAATTAGAAGCTGTAAGGACAATGTAAGCTGGAACCCCTTATAGCCATCTTCACAGCCATATGAAGAAAGTCGTCTGCACAAGGAAAGAATGAGGCCAATGAAGAAAGGGAAACAGAACTCAAGAAAGGGGCCTAAAGCGAAGGTTTGCCTCCAAATTTAGCCATTATATCATCTACCTTGCCTATATTTGTGATTCAATCTTGCAAATATATATTAGACATATTATTTCTTTAGTATACAGACAATGCTTGACGTGCTTGCAGATTTGTGGCTTCCTCATAATAAAACCATTACTCTTCCTGACATCAGAATTTCGTGGGTTGGAAATCAAGCCACAGGCAACAGAAAGAATGAGAAGCCAACAAAATTACAGGACAAAGATAAATACAATGGATAACTGTATTTTTGAGGACAGTACATATTTCAATAAAATAATTATGGTCTTTTTATGTAAATTTAGTATTACTTGACTTCACTCCTTTTCTTTCAATTTTTCTCTAGTTATGTATATATTTAATACATCTGTTGGCACAGATTTATAATAGATATTAAACATTGTTCTCGATTTATTATGTTGAAAAAGGACTGAAGTAGTTGAACTACATAACATATTAATATAAGTGTATTCAAAATAGAGAAGCAACTTCAATTTAAACACACACACACACACACACACACACAAAACAAGCAGAAATCCATAGGAGTGTGGTTAAAATTCATTCAGGCCCTTGAAAAATCATTTGCTTGGTGTCATCCTTTCTTCTCACTGCTATTCTAAGTAAATGTAACTATTTTTTTTTTTTAATTTAAAACTGACCTTTGGTGAAATTATTCATTTTGAGAATCAAAAGTCAGCCTTTGTCAGATGCCTGGTTTCTCCGGAAATGAGATGAGTTTTTTGATGTTGCCATCTTTAATTTTCTGAAGTGTAACAGATGTTGTGAGGATATAATAGGTATGTGTCTACATGAATCCTTCATTTCTGAAAATAAACTTCCAGAAGTACTTGTCCTCACATGAAAAACAAAAACAAAACAAAATCCATTGTTTCTCACAAGCACTATGATGAATCTTTTCGACAAAGGCTGTTTTAAAAAAAGATTTAAGGTGGTTGTTACTATTGGTGCTGTTTTGTGAATGGTTACTTTGAGTTCATGTCTCTAAAGTATCATTATATCAAAGAGATGATGCTCTTTGATGTAGTTAAGGTGCCAAAACATACAAGAGCTGAAGGACTGCTTCTTCAGAGATAACTATTTTGTCGCCAAGTGCTGTCAATTCTTTTAACACTGTTCACAATACCCCCCCTTTTTCCTCCCTATTTAACAGCCACCCCAGAGACTGTCAGACCTTTTCCATCTCACTGTCATCACTGCCACAAAAACCTCTCAGTTCTTCCTGCATCTCTTTTCAGCTTGGTCCAATCTATCCTGAATACCGCAGTTGGATTCATTTTCCCAAAATACCATTTTAATTGAGTAAACTTGTGCCATGACATGCTATATTTCTAAAAATACAATGTATAATTTACAAAGCCCAGCACAATGTTTTCCCAAAATTCTCCCCCAGCTCTTTATTTGAAGACTTATTTGAAGACATGTCCATTTGTCATTTCTAAAAGATACCTGTGCTTTTCCAGGAAGGATTCCAGAGAAATCCTTCCTTATTTTCTCTTTCTGCCACTCAACTGTTACCCACATATTACACATCTATCCTTCCTTCAGAATTTATAACAAGAACTAATCTTCTGCAAGACTTTTAATCTCACTTTCCAGCTTTTATTGGACATTGCTTTCTCATCACATCTTTATATCTTATAAATATTTGTGTAAATATAACATTTTATATGTGTATTATGCATATGGTATATGTATGTTTTATTGTATGGTAAGATTTTGAATAATTCATTACAATTCCCATGATGCCATCACTAGTTATTTATTAAATATATTTAATTATTGAAAGACAAAAATAGATGATCTTTTTTTTTTTTAAACTATGTATTAGGCTAGTGGGGACAGGAATATAAAGTTTCCAAGATAAACATCACAATTTGAATCCCAGTTTGAAAATTTTATTTTCAATAATTCCCAGACTATACATGTATAATATGCCTTTTTAACTGAGACAAATATCAGGTGTTTCCTTCATCATCATCATGAATCAATCTATTGTCCATATCCCATGTATAACTTCTTTAATTATGCACAGAATAAAGAAAATCAGAATGAATAGGTTTTAGCATGTATGCCAGACAAAATACTTTCTATGCTCATAGACACATGTAATGCCTTTGAATACTTCATTCCATTTATATGTTTCCATTTCAACTCTAGGACTCAGAGACTTTGTTTAATCTATTTCGTATTTCTTTCACTTCTTTTAATTCAGATATAAATTACCAGATACATTACAAGAGCCTAAGTAGTACTAACCAAATAATGGAGAACAGAAAATGTGAGTTTTATATTCAAGGCACTATTGTTTAGATCCCAACTTAATTTTGTCTCCTCTCACCTCAGTAACTTGGAATTTCAGGTTTCCATTCTTAGAATCTCCTTTAGTTAACTCATCACTGCAGACTTGGCATCTGGGTGCAGTGAAGGAACACTGGTAATAGTGACAAAAATGGCTTCCAACAGCTAATACTAAAGGCATGATAGAAAGATCCTTTTATAGTCATTATCATGCTGTCTTAATCCTTTCTAGAACAAGGTGTGATATAAATGAAGTCATCTTTCTTTCCTTAGGGAAGGGGAATATGCAGATCATTTTCTCATAATTTGGGAGGGAAATTTCTTCATTAGTTTTTCATGAAGGGCCTTATTTTTCTTTGTTTACAAAAAGAGTTGGTGGTGCAACTTTCACTGTAGCATCCAAATTTTGAAATCCTTCCTCCTTCCTACAAATAGTAAAATATGCCTTGATATTACCATACTACAAAGATAAAAATACAAACACTGACGTGTCAAAGAACGTGAAATTCTCAGAGACACTAACAACCTCCATGAGGCTCTGACTCAATTGACCAAACCTTCTTTCCAACCCCTCACCGATTTTTCCTTCTATGAATTGATTATAATTGCTCTGGGCAGCTATAGCCCCCCGAGTATTCACTCCCAACAAAATGGATTCAGGCTAGAATATGAAAATTATCTCCTCTTTCCTCAATACTATATAGAGAAAAATCTGTCATCATTTTCTTGAATCAGAACAGGTGGGGAAAAATATTTGCCTTCAGCTGAAGAAAGATTTCTTCTAAAGTACCTGGAGAGTAATACGTGAGAAATGAACACACACACACACACACACACACACTACTGAGGAATTTTAATAGGAAAATTGGTTAATATTTGGAATTCATCACCATCATTTAACCTTAGTGAAATCACTTAATACTTCAGGATCAAATATCCAACAGGAACTTATAACCACTTATTCTTTTAAAAATTTATTGAATACCTAAAACATTTCTGGCAATATTCTTTGAACAAAGCAGAAAATGGTTCCTGCTGACACAGAGATTAGTACTTAGTAGGGAAGGTACATTTCCCATATTAATACATCATCCCCTTCATTTTTTGGGCCTCCTCCCTACATCTCAGATATTGACCTTTCTCTCTGCCAAACACCTGGGACCCATTACATACTCTTCCTTTTCTCTCACTTCGACATTCTCTTAGTATTCAACTTTTGCTGATCCTAACTCCTAAAGCTGCTGTCTGTGCAAACACGTGACAAATGGGAAGCTCTACATTCCCAGGTGAGACTGTTGCTGCCAGAATTGAATTTAAAGACTGAATACTTAGTCTGTTTTCTAATTACATGGTCACATCTTTATTTGTGTTCTTGTCAAGGCAGGGCAACTTATGATGAGTGCATTTTAACTTTCAGTATATCTCAGGCCAATAGTTTTCGCATTTTTCCTATTTCCTCTTTTTCAGTTTTCACTAAGGCCTCATTTATTTTCTATGAATGCCTCAGCATTCTTTCCATTTCCCTTTGAGTATACAAGTTTTCATTTCTCTGTCTCAGTAGCCAAACCAGGTAAGGTAAAGAGGAGAGTTTTCCAGAAGGAAAATGTGATAGGTTGTGTTTGGTGCTTGTTGCCCAATAACCCTGCTTCAGTAAGTAAATATATCCAATGCCTCCTTCAGTTTTCCTGAAAATTTAAACCTAAAGAAAAAGACCAAACTCTGAAATGAGGTTGGACTTAAAAGCCTACACTTTGTCAATTATCATTCCTATATTTCAGGAAGGATTCCACAGAAATTATGCTTGTAACTTTTCACAGGAATATGTGAAATAAAGGGGTGGGGGGCGGAAAACAACATGTATCAATGGATTGGAAAGAAACTTTCTACTCTCAGCCGAAGAACGCCAAAATCATGGGAATGGAGGAAGACAGGACTAAAGATGAAACCTAAAACTGCATAACCATATATGGGGAGGCAGGCACTCTTTTTCAACTCACAAAGGCGCTACTGATTTGGGGTGACTATACATTCCAGGCACTGTTCTAAGCATTAGAAATACATAAGTAAAAATTCTTGGGGTGCCTGGATGTCTCAAGTCCCTTAAGCAGGTGGCTCTTGGTTTTGGCGCAGGTCATGATTTCAGGATTCTGAGATTTTTTTTTCCCCATGTCAGGCTCTGCCCTCAGTGAGAGTCTGCTTTAGGATTCCTTTTTTTTTTTTTTTTTAAGATTTTATTTATTTATTTGACAGAGAGAGATCACAAGTAGACAGAGAGTCAGGCAGAGAGAGAGAGAGAGGGAAGCAGGCTCCCTGCTGAGCAGAGAGCCCAATGCGGGACTCGATCCCAAGACCCTGAGATCATGACCTGAGCCGAAGGCAGCAGCTTAACCCACGGAGCCACCCAGGCGCCCGTGCTTTAGGATTCTTTCTCTTCTTCTCCTGATGCCCCATACCCACTTGTGTTCGCCTTCTCTCAAATAAATAAATATTTTTTTTTAAAAAAGAAGTAAAAATTCTTATGTTTTCATATTGTATTCTAGGAAACAACTGCTAAATAAGTAACTATACCAAGATGTTTATATTATTTGTCTGACACTATTTTATTTTTTTTAATATTTTATTTATTTATTTGAAAGACAGAGATCACAAGCAGGCAGAGAGACAGGCAGAGGGAGAGGAAGGGAAGCAGGCTTCCTGCTGAGCAGAGAGGTCGATGCAGGGCTCAATCCCAGAACCCTGGGATCATGACCTGAGCCGAAGGCAGAGGCTTTATCTCACTGAGCCACCCAGGCGCCCCGTCTGACACTATTTTAAAATATCTTCTGTTTTTAATTTCTAAATATGCCACAAATATGTTGTGATTCCCAGATAAGAAAACAAAGAAAAATTAATCATGCATAGTAAAAGCAACAATCAACAAAATGAAAAGGCAACCTATGAAATGAGAAAAAAATTTACAAACCATGTATCTGATAAGGGGTTAATACCCAAAATATACAAAGAATTCAGGCAACTCAATAGAAGAAGAAGAGGAGGAGGTGGGAGGGGGAAGGAGAAGGAGGAGGAGGAAGAAGAAGAAGATGAAGAAGGGGAAGAGGAGGAAGAAAAAAAAAAAAACAGATCCAATTTAAAAATGGGCAAAAAGCCTACATAGACATTTCCCCAAAACAAGACATATAAATGGCCAACAGGTACATGAAAAGGTGCTTGACATTACTAGTCATCAGGGAAATGCAAATCAAGACCACAATGAGATATCACTTCACAACTGTTAAAATGGCTATCATCAAAAAGACAAAAGATAAGAAGCGTTGGTGAGAATGTGGAGAAAAGGAAAACCTTGTGTACTGCTGGGGGGATGTAGACTAGAACAGCCACCAGTAAATCCTCCTCAAAAAATTAAAAATAGAATTACTGTATGATCCAGCAGTTGTATGCCATCAATGAAGTCTCCCCAAAAAATTACAAGTAGATTTACTATATGATCCAGGAGTTGTACTTCTGAGTATTTATCCAAAGGAAACAAAATCACAGTCTCATAAACATATCTGTACTCCTATGTTTATTGCAGCATTATTCACAATAGTCAAGATACAGAAACAACTCAAGTGTCCATCAACAGATGGATTAAAAAGTGTGATCTTTAGATATAGATATATAATGGAATATTATTCAGCTCTGGAAACAAAGGAATCCAGCCATTGCAACAACATGAATGCACCTGGAGAATATTATGCTAAGTGAAATAAGTCAGGTAGAGAAAGACAAATACTGTATGATATCACATATATGTGGAATCTAAAAAAGCAGAACTCATAAAAACAAAGAGTGGAACGATGGTTACCAGGAGCTGGGGAGTAGTCAAAGATGAGAGTGCTGGGGAGATGTTGGTCAAAGTGGTATATACTTCCAGTTATAAAATGAGTAACTTCTGGGTATCTAATGTGTAGCATGGTGATTACAGACTTGAAAGTTGCTAAGAGAAAAGATCTTAAATGTTCTTACCACAAAAGAGAAATGGTAACTATGGGATGTGATAGAGGTGTTAAGTTTTTGCTATGGAGGGAATCATTTTGCAATATGTAAGTGAATTAAATCAACATGTTGTACACCTTAAACTTACATAATGCTGTATGTTGATTATATATCAATAAGACTGGAGAGAAATGAATTTATCAAAATATAGCTTAAGTATTTCTAATGCAGAAACAGAAATGGAAGGACAGAAAATTAACATTATATATCTACCTTGTAACTGCATTTGGTGTTTCATTTAATTCTCTGAATAATAATACCTACAGATAAACTATAAACCCATTTTTTAAACTTTATTGAGATTCATGTTAAGACCCACACTGTGATATCAATTTTTGTAAATGCTTTGTAAATATTTGTTCTATATATTGACATCAGGTTAAGCTCATTAATGCTCTTGTTCAATAATTTATATTATTGATAATATAACATATCCTTATTAAAATATATAGAATATACTTTAACAAGTTTTAAACCATTGATATATTAATTTGAACAATACATAAAAGTTATCAAACATGAAGGGGAATTAATCATTTTTTAGTTTTGTCTATTTTTGCTTTATGTATTTTGAGGCTATGTTATTAGGTTCAGACAAGTTTAGAATTTTAATGTGTGATGTTGGTTAAGTAAATTGATTCCATGCATCTTGGTTTCCTCCTCTGTAAACAGAAGCATTTGTTTCCACCAGGCGTCAGGGCAACGGACACTCTAGATTCACTTTATTTCTTTTTTAAAGATTTTACTTATTTGACACAGAGAGAGAGAGATCACAAGTAGGCAAAGAGGCAGGCGGGGGGACGGGGAGCAGGCTCCCCACTGAGCAGAGAGCCCAAGGCGGGGCTGAATCCCAGGACCCTGGGTTCATGACCTGAGCCAAAGGCAGAAGCTTTAACCCACTGAGCCACCCAGGCACCCCTCTAGATTCACTTTAAATCTTAGATCATGATCCTCCAGATCATAATGTTCCATATTCCTCTTACATAAGAGAACTCAGATAACCAAATTATCTGATGAATAAGTAAGAGTAAATAAGGTATTCAATGAGAAAAAGTGAGTTCTCTTTTGAGTATAGTACCTGACTTTTCTTTCATGACATAAGTGAACATCTCTTTGGTAACACAGAACCCTCTAATACTAAACTTTAGTTACAGGAAAAAATTTATTTTGGAGAAAAATTTATTTGCACCAAAAGTTTCTTAAATTCAATAACTGTTTTTAAGTAGCTATGCTTCCTCAAGGATCAAATGGCACACAAGAAAAGCAATAGAACAACGAAATACATCTGGAACTCTCAGTCAACAAACTTTTCTATGTTTACTTATAATTTACTGCCAGAAATAAAAATCTCCCTCAAAGATTAAGAAAGTAATATTACATCAGTAGAAGTCAGGACATGATGAATTGTGTATTCCCATTACCACTGCTTAGCCAAAATTCAACCAAATGGTCTTGTTGTCATTTATTAAATCAAAATGAACAAAAAAGCTGTGGGAGTTGTGGAAGACATGCTTTGGAATGGGGATATTTCCCATTTACTACTTGAAGATATCAGAGGAATGATCATTATTTTCCTCAATTGAGACATGTTTTAATGCATTAAAATGTTTTCTATGGCAATAACTGACTGCAGAATATTGAGAATATAGCCAGAAATATAATTAGTTAAGGCAAAAAAAAAAAAAAGCCTGAAAATATTTGGTCTTGGAGACATAACTTTTATAAATTTAGAAGAAGAGTGCAATTCTGGAGTGTAGAATGTTTGTTTGTTCATGAATTCCAAGCTTTAACTTCTTACATGTTTATATTCAAGAAAACGTCAAAAAGAAAAAGCCCAAGATTTATGTACATTTCATTTTAGATATCACAAATTTTATCCATTTTTATGAGGTGTGCTTCATAGAGTTTATCTTTTCATAACAGTTAAGCCTCTCAATATAACTTTCCCTTGACTCATCAGAGATAATAAAATTATACTTAAAAATATCTCCTTCTTACCTCACTCCAGAAAACCATGGTGATAAAAGAAAAGATTTTTACAAGTTTTCCAGGGACTGTGTTTAAAGTTAAAATTGATAGGAAATAAATCTATTTGCCAGTAAATATTCTTCCAAGACATCCTAATTTTTAAAGTTTCTTATGCATGGTCATTGATCAATGTGACTACACAAATGAATGTTTTGTAGATTTTCTGTCATATTCAGATGTAAGGCTAGGCCATATCTAAATGGTAATAATAATAAATAGTTCAAAATTATAAGAATTATTAAACAGTTCTTTATAAAACCATGAGATATATTGATTATTCTGTACCCTGTTCTATCACTGTGATGCTAGAAATTCAGAGTCTAGTTCTGACACATTTGGCTGACATCATTAAGGTGAGCCCAAAACATGCTGTATTTTGATGCAGAAGTAGGCATTAATTCAGCAGGCATTTACACAGCATTTCCTAAGGGTGAGCAAGTGGAAAACCTTTTGTAAGTTTAGATCCCTGTGAAGTCTTCTTTTCTCATTTTCCTAAATTTCGATTATCCTTCAAGTTCCTGTTTGGGTCCCACATACTTGAAGTATGTCATACCACAATAAAGAATGCAGATTCTGAGATTAGAAAAGCCTGAGTATGAATTCTAGTATTATTTATTAACCTACTAACTGAATCACTTTTCTTTTTTTTTATCCTGAATCACTTTTCAAACTCATTTAAATGTGCAGGGGTTCAAACTCCCCATCTATGCAATGAGCCCAACTGTAATCTACCTCAGGATTATTCTCAGTATTTAACAATATGATTATATTTATTCATTATGTGCCTTCTTTCAGCTACTATATGAAAACAATACTATAAAATATTAATACCTAAGTATATTAGTTTCTATGTTCAGTAAGATAATTTATTATTATTTCTACTTTCTCAGCAGACCCACTGCTATTGGCTATGAACCACAATGGTTTCCTCCTCCACTGTCAGCACAGCATAGACCTGAGATGTAACAAAAACAACCTCAAGAGATTCTATTCCCACTAATTTTGTCATTCATAAAAGAAAATACGGTTTCAAGTTTAAAGTGAAGGTTACAGGGGCAGCTGGGTGGCTAAGTTGGTTAAGCAGGCAAATCTTGGTTTTGGCTCAGGGCATAATCTCGGGGTCATGAAATTGAGCCCTGCATCCCATCAAGCTCTGAGCCCAGCAGGAGCATCTGCTTAAAGATTCTCTCCCTCTGTCCCTCTCCCAACTTGCATTAGAATGCACACATCTCTCTCTCTCTCAGATAAATAAATAAATCTTCAAAATGAAGTTTATAAAGCTTTTGTGACACACCCAAAATTAACCAGGCCATTGGTGTATCTGTACAAATGTACAATGAGATTTCATCCACTATACAATAGTATGAATATTCCTTTAGACACTTATTCATAAACTACCTTTTTTTCCAAATTTTCTCATTTTATAACATTGTGTTTAAAATTCAGATATAGTTACTAAAAAATGTGATGATGTTTTATTATATCTCTTTCAGTCCATATAATAGGTACACAAATATTTGACTAAGGATTTAGCCCACGTTCAAGTCCATGGCAAATTTTTCAAGAATACTTTCTCGGTATGATCTACTTACAGTGAAACTTTGCTAGTTCTATAGGGCTATCTATAATCTTTAAAATCCCTATTTGGTGAAGTCTAATAAAATAATTCATAGAGATAAGAAAATTCCCCACAGCATGTTTCTGGCTACTTCCAAACAATGCCATGGTTCAACAGATGATGCTCTAAGGGAGGAGAGAGTTCTGTGTCTTCAAAATGGGAAGAATGAATATTATCTCCACCCTCCCAAGTCCAAAGAGATAACTGAACTGAAAGGAAACTGAAAAAATTTACAATATTAAAAACATTTTACTCCAGGTGTACCTGGGTGGCTCAGTCAGTTGCATTGACTCTTGATTTCAGCTCAGGTTATCATCTCAGGGTCATGAGATTGAACCCTGCATCAGTGTTCATACTGAGTGTGAAGCCTGCTTGGGATTCTCTCTCCCTCTGCCCCTCCCTACCCCACTTGTGTACTCTCTCTAAATATATATTTTTTACTCCATTTAGTGGAATATAATAATTTCTAGGTGATTAAATAGAAATCAGAATTTTTCATTGGATTTACCAGGAAGTGATTAATTTGATTCGGGAAACCAAAACAACTGTAATATTTATATATAAATAATATTTTTATATATTTATAGATATTATTTATATACATATTTATTTGAAGTAAAAGGAACATGTGACTTAATCATATTCAAAATAGGTTTTTTTTATCAGTTAGAGATCATTGGACACAAGCAACAGAAAACAACTAGTTCAATTTTGGAAAAAAGAAATTTATGGATGATTACTAAATTTCCAGATAATCAATGAGAATCTGAAAAACCAAGTCTGAAGGACAAGGTGGTTTGGGGGCCTAGAAAACAGGAAGCATCTTGTATAAAAACAGTAAATCAGATATTTTAAACAAAATATTTCAACTATTTCAGCCACTTTGTTTCTCAGATCTTGATTCAAATCTTACAGAGAAAGCAGAAGAATAACCTAGCCAATATAACTGACAGGCTGTAGCAAGGGGAAGAGAAGACCTAGGTTTGTCCTAATAAACAGAGTTAACAAAGAGGTCAACTCTCAAGCGGAAATTGAGATTGCTGTTACAAGGGCCAAATGAATGCCAAGGCAGCTGAAAAACAGGCAATGTTTTCCTCTTTTTTTTTTCTAAATTTTGAATTTCTTCTTGTGTGGCTATCAAAACAAAAGCATGAAGAATTACCATTCTTACACAGTTGTCAGTGCTACTTTTCAAATCATTTTTCAATTTTTGCCTTGAACTCTCTAGAGCTGCCATTATGGGTAAAATAACTACATTTATTTTAATGTCTCTAGCCCACCTGTGCTAAGTCTGTAAACCAGGCTGTCTCTTAATGATATTGTTCAGACACTAAATGCACAGAGAATTATAATCCGATGCTATTTATCTGTATTTGAAAAAACCCAATATCTTTTCGGTCAACTTTCTCCTAAGAGTTGGGCTAACTCCCTAATTCCGGGAGCGTTTAAACATTACACCAAGGAGGATAAGAATTTAAGGAAGTGAAGAAGGATGTGCAGGTTCATTCAAATAGATCAGAAATATTTTTAAGCATGTTTTAAACTTAATAAGTTTCCTATCCAAATGCAAAAAAAAAAAGCCATTTATGACTTTTGGGCTGAACTCTAACAGTATCATTGCTTCCATGAACAAATTCAGTCCAAGTTAGTTAAAAAAAAAAAAAAAAAAAAAAAAGGGCAAGCAGGGGGAGGGGAGGACTTACCAGGAAAACTTTAAGTAGGTCAGCTTTACTGTAATGACTGGAAAAGTACTGAATGGAATAATCTGCCATTTCTCATTGAACACTAGAGGTTAGACATAACCAAAATGGCTTTATGAAGGAATAACGTGTATCCTTACACTTGCCCAAGAAGCTGGCAAATCTTCAGTATAAACAGAAACAGAAGAAAACAGCCAATAGATGCATTATAATTTTAACTGTCTCCACAAAACCAGAGACATTTAGCTACTCACAACTGAAAAAAGAGTAATCAAAGGCATTATTCTATATTTGTTTTATACCAAAGATGAACGGTTTTAGTGTGTCTATTCAAAAACATTGTTCTTGTTAATCACACACATGCACACTTAGTATATGGGAAAGTTAGCTTACCTAGTGACTACAGTGAACCTAATAAGGACCAAAATAACTTTCTCTACCCAATTTGCACTAGGTTACATATTTAGCTATCTTTGCAATAAAAATACATAAAATATTGTTTCATATTTCCTTAAAAATATGGGTTATTATGAATAATCTTTACATTAGACTGTTACCCCCAAATCATATGGTGTAATTTAGTGCATCACTTATAACTTTTTACTCATTTCTTTCCAGATATCTGTGTAGAATTTATCTAGCTACCTAACAATCCATATAAATCCTATTCCAGCCTTCATATAAAATTACTGAATCAGCAGATTTTTCTCTTTCTTTTTCTCCTTTTTCTCCTCTTTTCTGGCACTTGAGATTATTACTCCTTTCACCTTTTTCCCCCCAGCGGTCTCTTAATCACTGGGACCCTCTTTGTTCCATCCTTTTTCTCATCTCAGTCTATGCAGATTCTATATCAATTTCATGTTCTCCTGTACAATGACAGTTTTTAATCAATCATTCTGATCTTCACAGCTCAACAGCCAATGGCCTAGCAGACGTTTCCATTTAAGAGTTCCCCAAACTGGGAGGGGCAGGGGGGAGTTCCCCCAAATACCTCTGGTCTCAATCCCTCCACACTCAACATTCATCTGCTTGCCACCTTCCTCATATCTGCCAACAGCATCCCCACCCAATCAGGATCTCAACTCATCTTTTACACCATCCCTTATTTTATCCCATATCAAACTTACCATGAAGTCCGTTCAGCTCCATTTTGTTAATATCTTTTGATCTCCTCTCCTCCCATCTCATCCCTCAAGACCCTTCCTTTATTTTAAGCATCATTACTGTTGATCTTGAATATTGCCTTTCCCTGATTAAAACCCTTCAACATTTCCGCAGAGCCTTTAGAAATCATTGGTGTTATGACAGTTGGCTCACAACCCTTACATCAGCTAGAGCCTACTAGTGTCTCTAGCTTTAATTCCAGGCAGCCCACTCCACCTAACTCATCACACTCACTGATCCCTTAAAAGGTAAGTTCTGTCTTGCCTCTGTTCCTCTGCTCATGCTGTCATCTCTTTATCTGGCTTGCCCATCAAAAAAAGCACATTTTTATTAGGTATCCTCCAATCACAAATTTGCCTGTCTTTTCTATCTAGAATTCTATGTCTTCACTTTCTACAGCACTTACTACAGCAACAGGTATGTGGTAAATATATTTAAATATCTTTTCTTCAATTCCACAAATATCTACTTAAGTGGTCTGCCTTTGGCAAATTATTAATCTCTTTACATCACTTTCCCCACTGGCAAAATAAGGACACAGAGTAGTATCTGCCTTATACTCACTGTGTTTGGGAGGAATTGGTTGAGTCTCCTATATGAAAAGCATTTATAACCATGCTTAGTACATAGTAAGTTCAAAATAGATACATTAGATATTATTCTCACAGAAACAGTACTTATCATTCCTCTGCTCATCCTTTTCAGTCACCTTTTATGGAATTCTTTATTGAACATTTCAAGCATTGTTTTCCTAAAGCACCTCCAACAACATGGGCCTGTGTGGCTTTCCTCTTTATAGCAATAGTAAACACGCTAAGCTTTCAGCAGCACTCAGAACATTTTCTTTTTCAGAACTGGTAGCCATTTTCAACTTCCTTTCACTGCCAATATACCTCTTGTTTGAATAAACACTCTAGCACTATACCACAGATGGTAGGGAAGCAGCTTCCACAGCCAAACAGCTTGGGTTTGAAGCCTGACTCCTCCATTTTTAACTGGCTCCCACAGGGGAAGTAGTTTCTCTATGATTCAGTTTCCTTATCTATCAAAGTCCAGAAGAGTAGTTTCTTCAAACATCACTATCAGGTAGGATTAAATGAATTAGTAGTTTTAGCATACTTAGAACATTACAGGGAAGTAGCATGCTCTTTAAAAAATGTCATCCATTCAAGTGGCACAGCCCAGTCTATTAGAAGTATCAGTGCCAAAAGTACTTTTAGAATATTGCATTTATGCCAAATTGGGCATTCACAACCACAAACATAAACAGAATGTAATTATTTTTTTGTCTAAACATAAGGCCTGGAAAGACCTTGACAATAGTACTTCTAAAGCCCTGATTGACTAATTAGAAAATAAAGGCCAATGTATGTTAGAGGATTTGTCTTCTTCTACCAAGCTAGTTCATAGCTTCTGCACCAACCCCTACATCTGATATTTGGCTAGTGCTAGCAATAGAACACTATTGTACACAGAGAACAGCAGACCTATGGTGTACACCATACCATCATTATATGCTGGGAAATGGCCAGACTATCATAGTATACAGTTAAATGCCTTTCCACTGCACCAAACTGACATAGCTCACAGGTAGACAGGCAGAATAGAGGCAATAGTTAAAAGCACAGAGGCTGAAGCCCATTACTTGAGCTCAAATCCATGTTCTGCCACTTAGTAACCATCCAACAATGGGCAATTTATTAAGTTTTTTGTGTCAGTATATTTTCATCTATAAAATAGGAGGTAATTAAAGGGACTGAACCAGTATTTCTTGAAAGTGAAAATGAATATATACATACCAAGAACTTAGAGCAGCATTTTGCATGTAACAACACTGTGTCTTATTATTATTGCAAAACACATAGCTACATGAACATTATTAAAAATTGTTACTAGTTCAAAGTTTGTGTATCTTATACTAAAATTCTATGTACTTATTTTCCCCCACATACTATAGGCTACTGGGCACTAATGACTTTTATTTTAAATAATCTTTAAGTAAATTAAATATTTTTTTATTTTTTTATTTTTAATTTTTGATTTTTAAAAAATTAAATAAATTTTTTAAAAAATTAAAATGAAGGTAGTTTACTTGGCTTAAGATTCTGTAAGTGGTAAGCCATTTTCCAAAGTGATAGTAGCAGAAGTAGAATCACCATGAAGCCAATGAAACCTTAATTTCAGAGCCCCTTAGTTCTATATGCTCCTCCAAGGCTATGGGAGGGTATAAGAATGTTTTCACTAAGTAAGTATTTTAATTTTTAGAAGTTGTATGTATCCATATTCTTATTTAAAAAGAAGACACCTGGGTGCCTGGGTGGCTCAGTGGGTTAAGCCATTGCCTTCAGCTCAGGTCATGATCTCAGGGTCCTGGAATCGAGACCCGCATCGGGCTCTCTGCTTGGCAGGGAGCCTGCTTCCCCTTCTCTCTCTCTGCCTGCTTGTGATCTCTCTCTGTCAAATAAATAAATAAAACCTTAAAAAAAAAAAAAGGAAGAAGACACCTGGGGAAGTCTGGGGGGCAGTCGGTAAAGCATCCAACTCTTAGTTTGGCTGAAGTGATCTCATGGGTCATGAGATCAAACCCCTTGTCAGACTCTGTGCTCAGCAGGGAGTCTGCTTGAAGACTCTCTCTCTTTGCCCCCTCCTCATTCACACACATGCATGCCCGCTCTCTCTCCCTCTCTCAAATAAAAAATAAAAATAAAAAGACACCCAAACAACAACACGGATGGACTTAGAGGGTATTATGCTAGGTGAAATGAGTCAGACAGGAAGACAAATACCATATGATTTCACTTATATGTAGAATATTAAAAACCCAAACAAATGAACAAACCAAAAAGAAGGCAGAAACAGACCCATAAATACAGAGAACTGATGGATGCCAGAAGACAGAGGGTGAGGGGATGACCAAAATGGGAAAAGTTATGGAATGAATAAGTAACATATAAAAGATAGAGCAGAGGGAATATAGTCAATGGTATCTTACTAGCACTGTTTGGTGACAGATGGCAACTGCACTTGTGATGAGCACAGTATAACCTGAAGAGTCATCAAATCATTATGTTGTACACTTGAAATCAACGTGATATTGTGTATCAACAACTTCAATAAAAAGACACCTTAAATCATATAACCTTCCCTTTGCACAAAATCTGGATTTGCCCTTGGGTAGTATTTTTTTTTTTTTAAGATTTTATTTATTTGTCAGAGAGAGAGGGAGAGAGAGTGAGCACAGGCAGACAGAATGGCAGACAGAGGCAGAGGAAGAAGCAGGCTCCCCGCTGAGCAAGGAGCCCAACGTGGGACTCGATCCCAGGACGCTGGGATCATGACCCGAGCCAAAGGCAGCTGCTCAACCAACTGAGCCACCCAGGCATCCCTGCCCTTGGGCAGTATTAACATCACTGACATAACTGTATGGAAGTGAGACAGAAAAACTCTCATGTGACAGTGGTCCCATCTATACTGGGTACCTGGGTAGATTTCCATTCTTTGATTTGAAACCATAGCTATTATTTGCAGGAAATTCCTGTCTCAAGGCCTCAGACTGGGTCCCATTATCCCCGACATAGTCACAAACTAAGTAAGCTTTGTGTAGTGCTTTCCAACAGCCCATAGACTTGGTGTATCACTTGAAGCATGCTTTAGATCAGCTGCACTGCAATTCTTTTATCCACCCTGCCACCAAAGCTCACAATAGCTGCTGTCTGATTACCTTGTTTTCAGGTTAATTTTAGAGTCCTCTGATATATTCCTGTGTCTGCTGGGATTTTCACAAAGCAATACTGATCCTGAGACCAAGAATTCTATTATACAAGCACGTGCATATATACACATATACTCAGAATTCCCTGCATTTTTCCATGACCTTCCTTTCAGTTCTTCAAACTCTTTAAAGAAAAACTCATCTACCCAAGTATTTCTATTACTGCTTCTGCCACTGACACCAGTCTTTGCGCTGTAAAATTAAAGATACCCGCCATAAAACATTCTACGTATTTGCAATGGAAAATAAGAGAATTCTTATTCTTATTCTTAGTCCACAAGCTGTTATGTATTAAATTGGAGCTACACCTGTTTTTCTCTTGCTTATACCAGGCTTTGGGGAACTCAGAACCAGACGGAAGTTGCCACTGCCTTGTGAAGTATTATTCTCTTCTGGTTATTATAACTCAGATACTGTCGATCACAGCATTGAAACAATCTTGCATCTGCAAAATGTGCTCCAGGGAAACATCAGCAATTCCATTACTGTGAAAGGTATTGGAAGATTGTTTGTGGGTAACTGCTGGCTCCTGTTCAGCTGGTTATGTACTCATATTCTACAGGCCTCACAGAGTTTTACTACTGAATAAAAAGCAAAGAATTTTGCTATAACATAGAAAGCAGGAAAGAAGGAACTTCCTTGACTGACAATTGCAGTTCTGCCATTTCTTTAATACTAGCCTACTGGCAATGTTGTGATACAGAACTGAACCCTGCAACTCCACGTTATCCTTATGGAGCATTTCTTGACTGTATAACTGAATGTTCTAATATGGTTTCTCCTAACCCAAGTAGTCACGAGTTAGACAATATATTATCCTCAATGTACCATAACTGTCGATAAACCAGTCATTCCCATGAGTTTGCTTAATCTAAAAAATTAGTCAAGAAATATTTTAAGAATTTAAATTTTTCCCTTATAGTAATACTTGTATTTAAATAATTATCAGAGTTTACCAGTTATTAATAACAAAAGAAAATTTTTAGATTTAAAAAGAAAGAGGCAAATGTGATAGATTGGCACAACTGATCTAATTTCCTTCAGTGTGTTCCCTCGGGCTGCCCTTTCCAAGTCCAAACATCTAGAAAACTCATTGTTATTACATGTGTGCTTGTTACTATAGTGGCCCCTTGGTATTGCTAGGGACATGTCTTTACAAATTCATAAATATGCCAAATATGGAACAATGAGGACACACTTTAGTTCTGAATTGCTTCTGAATCACAACTGGTGGGAGGTCAGGGGTGCCCTTTGCATATGAAAACACATAAAGCAGTTAACTCTTCTTTAAATGTTTTCGGAGTCTTTTTCACTCTCATTTGAAGAATATTTTCGGGATTAAAAAAAAAAAAAAAAAACCCTGATAAAATCTCAAGCTTTACCTAGACCAATAAAATGTGAATGGAGGTTAGGGACAGAGGGAAGGATTGGTAATTACACTGTGCAGGCAAGCTGAAAATTTTTATCAATATCTGCAACCAATATGTAAACTGAGAGGCTCCAAGTTTGTTTCCAAAGCATGATTTAATGAGATTTAATAAGATCTATAATATATTTTATTTCGTCTCTCCAAAAGCTTTATTAATAAAGCTGTTCAAAAAACAGTACCTTGAATTGTACATGTTTATTATATGGTAATCAAGCATCATAATTCATGATTGTGTTTATTTTGATAGGATAGGATAAAGGAAAAATACAAATTGATTCTGAAATATATGTGCAGAAGTAAATTCAACAGTACAATCACCAAGATTACTGTTAATGTCCCTAATCT
This sequence comes from Lontra canadensis, assembly GCF_010015895.1. Lineage (NCBI taxonomy): Eukaryota > Metazoa > Chordata > Mammalia > Carnivora > Mustelidae > Lontra > Lontra canadensis. The sequence continues at coordinate 25,340,133 of NW_022631000.1, forward strand.
TAATACCTGCTAATGTGCTTAAAGTGGTCCTACCACAATTTTTCTAAATAATTTGACCTAGTGGCTTAAACATTTTCCTCAGACCATGTAACTATGACCCCAAGCACGGAAAAGATGAACTGATTTACTCATCAAAATAAGAAAAAGAAAAGTTCTGCTTACTTTGTAAATGTTTAATTATAGAGGTTTTAAGCTGGTTGAAAAACGCTGATTTCTATATCTGAGTTCTCTTTCCTTTTCACTTAGGAAGTAAAGATGCATCAGGATACGCAAATACAGAAAGATTTGCGGGTCATTTTTTTCTTTTCTTTACCTATGTCATGATAAATTAAAAATTAATTTTTTAAAATCCTAAAAGTAAGCACTTTTTAATTTACTTTTGGCTTTATTCTTCTAGAAGCTTGACCTTATCACAAGCTGTTCATGATAATATTATTTGCACTTATCTGGGGTTTTCTAAAGAGAAGCCTATGGTGTTTGGCTACCTACACCCACACAGGCTTTTTGAAGGAAACCACCAACAGGCTCTATATAATAAGTGATGTCTCTCTTGACAAGAACTGATTGGACTGGAGAGAGGAGGCTGACCCGCAGACAGTTATTCATAGGCCATTAGCTGGACCTCGACATGGTATGCCCAAAAAGGACACATTATACTAAAAAGAAACAAAACACCTAACCAGAATCTTAACACTCCATAAAATCACTTGAACTCTCTCATTATGCTTCTCACTCATTAAACCATCTTCTGATAGGTTGGCTTTCTGTAAGTTCCCACACTATAATGAAAATTGGCTGGCCCTGATAAACTAATTAGCCTCTGTACTCTTGTATTTTCCATTGTGAATTAATAAATTGTCAGGCATGTAGGTAAGCAAGTCTTTCTTCTGCGTGATAGATCAAAGCTTTGTATGTTGACAAACAGAAAGTCAGGTTGCAGAAAACAATGTTTAACACTCATCAACCTCTAGAACAGCACTTCTCAAAATTTAAATACACACAGAAATCACCAGATGCTATTTTTAGTACTGCTCAGTAAGTCATGCAAGACTCCAGATACCCTTCCATTCAAAGCATAGTCTTTAGTCGAACAGCATCATATGGGAGCTTATTAGAAATATAGAATGTTAAGCCTTGTTCCAGATCACCTGATTAGAATTTTGACTTCAGTGATTTTATACACAGTAACAACTGAGAAGCATTAGTTTAAGATCAGTGGTGGTAAAGGGCATTAGCTGAAAAGTTATTAGAAATGCAAATTCTTAGATTCCAAAATCTCTAGGACTGGGGCCCAGTCATCTGTGTTTTAACAAGCCATTCAGATGATTCTGATATAGGTTCAAGTTTGGGAATCACTGCTCTAGACCAATAGTTCCCAAACTTTGTTGCCCATTAATTTCACGAGGAAAGGTTTTAAAATTTCTGATAGCCACATTTTGTCTTGTGCATTAAATAAGAATGCCTAGGGATGAGAGACAGACATCAGTATTTTTAAAGATTCCAGGTGATTCCAATGGGCAATAAAGTTTAGGAACAAATGCTTATACTATAGTAAACTCACCAAGAAATGGAAACTCTAGAAGAGGTTCTCTATTTTAGATCCATATTAAAATCACCTGGTTAAGCCAAGCTCACATTCTCAGATATGCTGATATAACTATTGTGAGAAACAGGGGTCTTTTTTCTTTTAATTTCTTTTTTAATTTACAAAGAGAAAACCTATTTGTGATATATTGTTCTGTGGGCCTTCACAGACGTATAGAGCCGTATTTCCACATCCTCGGTTCTTGACACAGAACAGTTTCATCATCCACAAAATTTCCTCCTGCTGCCCTTTCCTGATTGACCCTTCCCCAACCTTCAGGTCACACAACTACTGATTTTTTGTGTGTTCCAGGTAGGATCATTTCTGCTGGCTTAACTTCAAGTTAACGGATTCTTTCTTCATCTGTGTTGAGTCTACTGATGAACCAGTCAAAGTGTTCATCTGTTACATCTCATATCTAGCATTTCCATTTAATATCTCTCTGCTGAAATTTACACCTGGCCTTAGATACTGTCTAATTCTTCCATTAGAGCTTTTAATATACCGCACATTATTTTAACTTCTGTGTCAGAGAGTTTTGTTCTCTATGTCATACTTAACAATAGATATGCTGATTGTCTCATTCCTTGGCAATGTGTTTCTTCTTCTTGCCATTTTTATACTTTTTTTTTTTTTCTTAAAAAAAGACCCCACTGTGAAAGATAATACAGGCTGAGGTAAATAATTTCATGCCTGGACATGAATATCCCCCTCTTCCCACTAGACCTTTAGTCTGGGATCTGCTTTAACCAAGTCAGAGGTCAATCTGAGTTTAAGGTTTGTTGAAGCTATAGTTACTCTCAGAAACTATATGCTTTAAATTTCTCTAGAAATAGCTTGGAGGTAAGAGCTGGTTGGCTGGAAGGTTTTTTTTACCATCTTCTCCACCAACACTTTAAATCTTCCCTTTATGTTGTGCCTTTGAGTGGGTATATATATATATATATATATATATATATATATATATATATACACACACACATATGGTCTTATATTCTTGAATACTCTCAACAGTATTTCAGTCTGACTTATTACTTGACCTTGTTGACCTGGTGGTAGAGGGCATGGAGGGGTGTTCTATTTTGTTCTAATTAAGACTCAGTCGTAGGAAGACACTATATTCTTGGGTCTTAGGACTCTGGATTTTCCAGTGCACCTGCTTCACTGCCAGCTGTCCTTCTCCTCTCCTGTGATGCAATGGCTTTCACCAGTGACTTAAGGCAATTTAAGGCTTTTTTCCCATAAGAGATAAAGGACAGAAGAGACCAGATAGAAATTTTGTGCCATAACATAGCAGCCATTTTTCCCCCTCCCTAGGCTTGTACTCAGGAATACTGTATCAAAATTCTCACCAATCTTTTTGAACCTGTTGGGATCTGTGGAGAAGAATATAAAAGGAATGAGATCGTGCCCTTTATTTATGGTCCCCAGAGGTTCCAAATGCCTTGCCAGACTACACCCAATCTCCACGAATTTGTTACCTATTCTAGCTGAATTTTCCTTACTTGTATCTTCTTACTACATCTCTCCAAGTAAGCAAATGCCCGGGTCCTGTCTATTTCTGCACTCACCTGTCCTTTTTGCTTCTTTTTATATTTTGGGCTAATGTGTTGCCTTGCAACCTCAACTCTGACACTTTCAAGAAAATCTATGAATTCGCAGTACGTTCATCTCTTTTTATAGGTGTCACTTACCGTGACATCTGTAAGTGTCACTCTTCCTATCCTTCTACATTCCAAAGCAGAAACCAGAAGTCTTCACATTGGAATTCTAAAGTATCCCAGGTGATTTTAACATGCAACCAAAGTTGAAGATCACTGCCTTTTGGGAATAATCTTTGAAGCCAGCTATGTTCCTCCTGTCGGAACATTTCTACCTTGCCCTTCACTGATCAGACTGTAACAATATTCAAAATAGTTGCAGGAGATGATTTTTAGGCTAAAAGTAGGTTAATTAATGGCACTAAATTAATCTGCTTCCAAGTGTTTCCTCCCCATCTTATAAGCCAGAATCCAAGATTTCCCATAAGGTGATTAGCTTGATTACACTGACATTTCCAGATTCGTTGCTAAACTAAGTAGATACATTTTTAGCTTTAAAAAAAAAAAAAAAAAAGAAGGAAAAGAAATCAAAGGAAAGGAGGAAAAGAAAGCCTAGTACCACCACAAATAAATTTTCCTATGCATTTTTCAAACCAGAGCATGATAAAATATGACAAAAATCAATGAAACCTGAAAGGAAAAGAGAGAAGGGAAATGGGAACACATATATGAAGTAATTAGCTTGCCAAAAATTACAATTAAAGAAGGAGTATATATAGGCATATATGTCTTTTCCAAGTCAAAATATTGGGGGAAAGTGAGAAATAGCCAAGTACACAAAATTATACACTCCTTTTTTCACTGTAACAATACTGAAAGAAAACCTAAAAGCCAGAATATGCAAAAGAATAAATGATCATTTCAAACATCCTTAGTTCTGCACTGTAACTTTCATGATAGAAATGTCAATGTTTTGTGTCCCTTCTTTGTTTGAAAATCAAAGCCTTTCAGTTAATTTTCCATATTGATGTTAGCGAAATTGCTAAAACTGCCCTTATCTTTCCCCTTTCAGGATTTATATTACTGTATTATAGGTACTACTTTCTACTGACTGATATTGCCCAGTTTCAGAAATTTCCCAGTTCTCCAGCTCCCCATATCTCCCTTGACCTCAGAAGAGACAAATCTACAAAAGCGTCTAAACCAGAAATCTAAGAACATCTAAAGGTACTAAAGAATTGCAAAATGGGGACACCTGGGTGGCTCAGAGGGTTAAAGCCTCTGCCTTCAGCTCAGGTCATGATCTCAGGGTCCTGGGATCGAGCCCCGCATCCGGCTCTCTGCTCATCAGGGAACCTGCTTCTCCTCTCTCTCTGCCTGCCTTCTGCCTATTTGTGATCTCTGTCTGCCAAATAAATAAATAAAATCTTTAAAAAAAAAAAAAAAAAGAATTGCAAAATGAAGGTCATTAGGCCTATTGTTTTTTATTCACTTTGCTTCTACCCTTAACCTTCCTAATCCAACTCAGAAACACACACACACACACAGCTACACTCATTTAATTTCAGATAACTGATCTATATCCCTGGAAACATTCAAAAGTGAAATATAACTTCTAATTTTGCATCCAGTGCTCTTGCTGACACCTCGATGTTGTTCTATTTTATATTCCTACATTCCAGGTATATACCCCATTATGCATATCTATGCATATTTATAACAAAGAAGGAAGTGTAAATTCTGAAACATGTTTTCCTTAGTTCCAATTTCAACAAGCCTCATTTCACTGAACCATCTAGCCATGTGCTTGCTATTCTAAAATTTAAATTCAGTAATTGCTGTAAAATTTAATATAGGCTGTTTTAATACCAGGAGTCACTGATGTTGTAACAGCTTAAAATAGGCTCCCTAATTAAGAAAACACTGTTTAAATTACATTTGTTAAAAACAGTACCTTTAGTAGGCTCACATTTTAACTGATACCAACAATTGCCAGAGAATGTGGGAGTCAATGAACCAAACAAGGAATATTACCAATTAGTGATTTTACAATCTGTGAGCAATTTGGAAACAGGTTTCCAAATGTAGATAAGAACACTGAAAACATTCAAGAAACTACTGATGAATAAACCCCAGGGTGTGTAGGTTACAGTGGGATTTACTACTCTTATCTGATTCTAGGTCACCTAATCCACAGGGCATGGTTGTTTCATATAAAGTTATATACATTTTACTTTTGTTGATTAGAATTTCACTGGCATGGAGGATTTATTAGGTAAGAAGAAATAAAATATATTTACTCAAAAATGTATATACTTGGACATTTGAATAGTTCTCCTTCCTCAGTCCGTCTGGTTAGCTAACTGCGTCCTGGAAATTAGAATGCATGCAAAGGTTCCCAGGCCTCCACAGAAGTGTGGGTAAAAAGACAATCCTATCCAGCTTCAAGTTGGTAGATTCAAGTCAGTTTCAAGTTTCCTCAGAGATTCATAGAAGAGCAAGATTGTGGGATACCTGGGTGGCTCAGTTGGTTGGGCGGCTGCCTCCGGCTCAGGTCATGATCCCAGCGTCCTGGGATCGAGTCCCGCATCGGGCTCCTTGCTCAGTGGGGAGCCTGCTTCTCCCTCTGCCTCTGCCTACCACTCTGTCTGCCTCACTCTCTCTGACAAATAAATAAATAAAATCTTTAAAAAAAAAAAAAAAAAGAGCAAGATTGTAATAATATTGAGCTCTGAAAAGAAAGATAATAAGAATAATGTATTGTAGTTCACTCACACTGGCTCCAGACAACATGTTGTGTACTTTTTCCCAACTTTGCATTGGTAGCTTGAAATCAGCTGTGATAGGGATATTTAAAGCATGAAAATTGATAAATGCTACAAATCGGATTTGATTTTTTCATCCCACAGAGCTAGTTTACCAACACACTTCAAGAACAGAAGTTTGCAGTCAAATTGACATGAATATCAATAAAAATCTTATAAGAGAACTGTGCAATTGTGTTAAAATTATGGAAGAACTTAAATAATGAAAGATTCTATGTCATTTGTGAGGAAGCTATTCATTAGAAGGTCTATTTAAGCTGATACCCAGAGCCCAAGTTTACTCTTATTTGCCCAATGTAACATAGTTCCCATGGATGAAAGTGTTTCTTAAATAGCTGTATTTGCCAGTCAACAGGTTGGTATACAATGGTCTGAGTGTTTGTGTGCCCCCAAAATCCTATGTTGAAATCCTAACCTTCAAATGTGATGGTATTAGAAGATGGGGCTTCTGAGAGGTGCTCAGGTCATGAGGGTGGAGACTTAGTGAATGAAATTAATGTTCTTGTAAGACAGACCCCACAGAGATTGCCCACCCCTCTTCCATATTGAGAACAGAGCATGAAGGCACAGGCTATCAACCAGGAAGAGGACGCACACCCAACCATGGAGGCACTGTGATCTCGGACTTCCAGCCTTCAGAACTATGAGAAATAAATTTCTATTGTTTGTAAGTTACCCAGTCTGTGGTATTTCATTACAGCATCCCAAACAAACTAAGACAGGAACAATTTGGAATGAGAAATATGAAAGTACCTAAAATCGTAGAACTTGGTTCCTTTTAGTTGCTCTCTTTTTCCTACATCATGAAGCACATTTTCTCCTTTCAAAATAAATATACTGTTCTTTGGCTGGAAGTACTAAACTATAAACCAGAAGGCCAAAATGTTTGCGGTTCGGATGAGAAAGTCTGGAAAAGCAGCCTAAGTGAGCACTGTGTATTTTCCTTGCATGTGATAATAGAAACTTCATGTTTATTCTCAGACTTTCACTTCCTAGGCCAATACAGTCTTGCTACCTCTTTTTTTCTTGCGTCCTATCCTGACTTAACCTCCAGGTGACTAAAGAAATCTTAGTAATAGTAAAAGTTATATGTAATGTTCAAAACAGGGAAATAGTTTAGTAACATCCATAAAAGTTACCTTGTGTTCAACGGTTCCAAAAAATACCAGATGTAATACTGAAAAATGAATCCGGACATTACAAAAATCTGCTAGAAAAATTTAACCTTAATCTTAAAGAAGTCCACAAGCCCTTTAATCAAGGAACTGTCAAAATTAACAGAAGCGCATTGGAAATGAAAGATGCCAGAGTTTCAAAAACTCCAGAAAATCTTGAAATATTAATATTTGGAATGCTATAATTACTCAAGATTAAATTAGATGATCTTGTTCAATTAGGTTATATGAAAACAGTCAAAATTACTGCTAAAAACAAGGAATGCTTTTAGAAGTTCAGCTTTTGCTCTTAGACTTGGCAATGCTAATTAATAAATATTGTGACATAATGATTTCTCAAACCAAATCATTCACAATATTGTTTTATTATTCTAAATATTTTCCACATCTGAAGTTATATGAAAACAACACTCCTTAATAGCATTTTTGTATATTGGTAACATAGCATGTTTAGATAACTCATAGAGTAATAAATTCATTTTTTGCCTCTTACTACTGCCTTTTGCCTCTTACTGTCAAAATATAAACATCTATCTTAGACAAAGTGCTAAAAATGAAGTAAATTGTTAAATTTATAAATACATGTGAAGTTTTTGTTTTCTACATTTTTTTAAAAAAACAATATTTCAAATAAGTTACCAGATGTAAGTATGTTGATGCACAATGTAGGAATAGAGGAGAGCTCCACTTTACACCCACAATGTACAACATGGTGCATTTCCCACTCCTAGAAATTTCTGCTTATTGAAGCCAAAATTTAGAAAAGAACCCATGTAAAGTTTCTTTTAAAATTCCATGAGTACTACTTGTGGGCCAGCCTCCTTACTGGACCATTTTGGATGCTACACATGCCTGGTCCATGTAGGAACACCAGTGTCCAGGAATGACACTAGCTGCAAGCATCCTACTTTAGGCATGGATGAAGAAGAGTCTGCAAAATACATTGTGGGTGAATACTGTCAAATGGTAGAAAATCGATGATCTTATAAAAAGGAGGCATTGAGAAACTATTCCGTTGGGCCAATATCTGGATGGCTTTAACCATACTAAGTCCCAGATTCCTCTTTTAGCTTTTCTATATTGATGTCTATGTTAGGAACAATGAAAATTTAAACTACCATAAAATTTAGTTTAGACAGATGAAATCAGTGAAAACAGTGGTATAAGACCTCTGAAAATTCTCTCCACCATGAAAGAAATGAGAAACTGGCCAAAAATCATCATCATCATCATCATCATCATCATCAGAACCCTGGACATTAACCAAAGGCTTGCAATGATCTGGGGGGTATTTATTCAAAAAAATGTGACTGAACAAATTTGTTTTTGAAAAAAAAATTTTCAAATTTTTTAATCCAATTAAAAAATGGGCAGAGAACCTAAATAGATGTTTTTTCCAAAGAAGAGGTACAGATCGCCAACAAACACAAGAAAAGATGTTCAACATTACTAATCATTGAGGAAAAGCAAATAAAAACACAATTGAGATATCTCCTCACATCCAAATGGCTAGTATTGAAAAGACAATAAATAACAAGTGTTGGCAAGGGTGTGGAGAAAAAGGAACCCTTGGGCACTGCTGGTGGGAATGTAAAGTGATGCAGCCAATGTGGAAAACAATATGGAGGAATCTCAAAAAATTAAAAATAGAAACATACAACCTAGTAATTTCACTTCTGTGTATTTACCCAAAGAAAGCAAAAATATTACATTGAAAGATATATGCACCCCTGTGTTTACTGCAGCATTATTTACTATAGCCAAGGTATGGAAGCAAACTAAGTGTCCATCAATAAATGAATGTATAAAGAAGATGTGGTACATATATATAATAAAATATTACTCAGCTACAAAAAAAAAAATGAGATCTTGCCACTTGTGACAACACTGATGGACCTAGAAGAAATTATGCTAAGTGAAATAAGTCAGACAGAAAAAGGCAAATACCATATGATAACACTTACAGATGGAATCTAAAAGGAGAACAGAAATAGACTCATAAATAGAGAACTGGTTGGTGGTTGCCAGAGGGGAGGAAAGTGGGACGATAGGCAAAATAGGTGAAGAGGATTAAGAGTTACAAACTTCCAATTATAAAATAAATAAATCACAAGGATCAATAGCGTAGCATAAGGATTATATTCAGTAATATTGTAATAATTTTGTGTGGTGACAGACCCCTTGATGAGCATTTCATAATGTATATAATTGTTGAATCACTATGTTGTACACTGAAACTAACATAACATTTTATGTGTCAACTATACCTCAACAAAATATAAAAAATAAAAATAATTATTTAAAAAAAAGAAATGTATCTGAATATTAGTAAAAAGAAAAGGTTTTGTGGCATTTTATTTTGTTTAAAGATTTTATTTATTTGAGAGCAAGTAAGAGTGAGCACAAGCAGGGGTAAGGGGCAGAGGGAGAAGCAGACTCCCCGATGAGCAGGGAGCCCAAATGGGGCTTAATCCCAGGACCCCCAGGACCCAGAAATCATGACCTGAGACAACGGTAAATGCTTGACTGACTGAGCCACCCAGGCGCCCTGGCTTTGTGGCATTTTAATTTGCTCTATTCCTATCCCTTTCTGAAGCCCTCTGATAGCTTTAGAAATCCATAGCTCACAATCATAGTGAAAACTAGCAGTCAGGCAGCCACCAGTGGGTGCAGAATGGGATTGGAACTCTTTCAGAATCTCACTGTCAAAGGACTGTGGCTCCTTGGAAGACTACTTACAAAGCTGTCTTTATTTGACCTGCCTCTGAATTCACTCAATGCAAAAAGTGCTTTCGCAAGGAAGCTTTCCAAAAACATTTAGAGGCAATGATTTAATTTTGTGACTGCCTGAGGTGATAAATAAAAACTGGGGCAGAATATAAGCTACCTAAAAGGCTTAAAAGAAAAATCTATAGAATAGATGTTCACAAGGGCTTAGAAAATCTAAGTTTAATCTCACCACAGCAAAAGAGTGACATATTCTCAGGAATCCAGAAGCCCGTGCATGTTGAAAGGACTGCAAGTATGCTCAGGCCTGTACACACGCTTGGGAAAGACCTGAAAAGGCTCTAACCTCTAACTTCAGGCTGATTTTGAGGCTCTGAGAGGACAGTGAATAAACACCAAGGCAGAGTTGTCAGCTTCCTGGCTGAGTGCTGAAGGTATGCCCAACAACCAAATAGAACCCCTTGGCAAAAACTGGGGTACTTATTGGATCCAAGCATTAAGGAAATCTTTGGTCAGCCATTCGCTGTAATTGATCTTACCAATCAGTGGTCACAAATGATGAAGAATAGACAGACATTATAGAATTAGTTCAGAAAAAACATTAAAACAGACAATAAAAACAATAACAGCAGAAAACCCTGAGAAGAGAGGAGACTCTGATTTCCAGTGTTATAAAAGTATATTATTTTAAAATGTTTGGTTTTCTTTTCTTTCTTTCTTTCTTTTTTTTTTTAAATGTTCAAGGTATGCAAGAAACAAGAAAATCTGACCCATGTACATGAAGAAGGCAATAGAAACTGTCCCTGATGTTTGGCTTAACTATACAGGACTTTAAACAAGTTATTTATTTTTTTAAAAAGATTTTATTTATTTATTTGACAGAGATCACAAGTAGGCAGAGAGGCAGGCAGAGAGAGAGGTGGGGAAGCAGGCTCCCTGCCAAGCAGAGAGCCCGATACAGGGCTCGATCCCAGGACCCTGGAATCATGATCTGAGCCAAAGGCAGAGGCTTAACCCACTTAGCCACCCAAATGCCCCTAAACCAGTTATTTAAAATTTGTTCAAGGAACTAAAGAAAACCATGTCTAAAGACTTAAAGGAAAATGGAGAATGTTTTTTGACAGATAAAGAATATCAAATAAAGAGAAATGTAAAAAAAAAAGAACCACATAGAAATTCTAGGGTTGAAAAGTATAATACTGAAACAAAAAATTCACTAGAAGCTCTCAACAGATTTGGAGAGATGAAGAAATCAGCAAACATTAAGATACATCAATTGATATTATCCAGTTTGGAAAAAAAAAAAAATGGAGATAAATGAACAGAACCTGAGAGACCTGAAAGAAACTGTCAAGTGACCAACATTCAACATATGCACAATGGGACTCTCAGAAGTTGGAGAGAAAGGAACAGAAAACTATTTGAAGACACCATGGCAGAAAACTTCCAAAATTGGATGGAAAACATTAATCTACACATCCAAGAACTTAATAAACTGAAAGTAAGATACATCCAAAAAAGACCACACCCAGACACATTAAAATATAACTGGGGAAAACCAAAAAAGGGGAGAATTTTGAAATCAGCAAGAGAGAAGTAACTCATCACATAAAATTATCCTCAATATAATTTACAGCTGATTTTTCATGAATTCAGAGACCAGAAGACAGTTGGATGGAATGTTCTAAGCACTGAAAGAATAAGAATGTTGACCAAGAATTTTATATCCAGTAAAGGTATTCTTCAAAAATGACAGAGAAATTAAGACATACTCATATTTAAAGATATGAGAGAACTTGTTAGTACTAACCTCCACACAAAAATGCAAAAGGGAGACTTTTTTTAGACTTTAATGAAAGAACACTGTACAGTGACTTAGATCCACATGAAGAAATGAAAAGCACCAGTGATAGTAACTACAAAAGTAAATATTTTTACAAAGCATAAATACATTTTTTGTTGTTTATAACTTCTTTTTGCCTGTGTGATTTAAAAGACATTGTACAAGGCAATAATTGTTAAGTGTGTGCTCATGGGCATATACTGTATAAAGACATAATTTGTATGATAATAACAGCTCACAAAAAGGTAGGAGGAGAACACAGCAATATAGAAGCAAAGTTTTTCTATGCTATTGAAATTAAGCTAGTATTAATACAGATTAAATGTTAACTTTAACAAACCCCAAGCAACCACTAAAAATAGTAGCCAAAAAAATACAGTAAAAAAATGATAAGAGAATTAAAATGGTACAATAAAAGATATCTATTTAAGACAAAAGGAGGCAGTAATGGAAGAAAAGAGGAACAAAACACATAATACACATAAAATAATAAATAGCCAAAAGGCAGATCCAAATCCTACTTCATCAGTAATTACATTAAATTTAAGTGGATTAAACACTGCAATAAAAGGTAAAGGTTGCAGAATGGATATAAAACATGATCTAACTATATGCTGTCTATAAAAGACACACTTTAAGTTCAAAGACACAAAAATTCTTTTGAAAGTAAGTGGATATAAAACGATACACAGTATACCATACACTGAAAGGTAACTAAAAGGAGCTAATGTGGCTACACTCAAATTAGTCAAAATAGATTTTAGAACTAAAATTGTAATAGAAACAAAGAGGACATTTTATAATGATAAAAGAACCAATGGGGCGCCTGGGTGGCTCAGTGGGTTAAAGCCTCTGCCTTCGGCTCAGGTCATGATCCCAGGGCCCTAGGATCAAGCTCCATATTGGGCTCTCTGCTCAGCAGGGAGCCTGCTTCCCCCCTCTCTCTCTGCCTGCCTCTCTGCCTACTTCGATTTCTGTCTGTCAAATAAATAAATAAAATCTTTAAAAAAAAAAAAAAGGACCAATGCATCAAGGATATATAACAATTATATAATATACATGTATCTAACAGAGTCCTAAAATGCATGAAGGAAAAACTGTCGGAATTAATGGGAGAAATAGCAAATCAATACTAATAGCTGCAGACTACAGTATCTCACTTTCAATAATGGATACAACGGCTAGAGAGAAGACTAGTACTTAAAGAGAAGACTTGAACAACACTATAAACCAAGTAAACCTATCAGATATGAATATGCCACCCCACCCTACAACATTACAGTGCATCTTCCTCGCTAATATTCATGGGACATTCTCCAGAACATCATATGTTAGGCCATAATAAACCTCAAGAATTGAAAAGGATAGAAATCATTAGAGAATGTTTTAAAACCACTATGTAATTAAATCAGAAATTGAGAATTAAAGGAAACTTGGGGAATTTAAAATATGAAGTAATTAAATAACACATTTCACTGTGTCAAAGAAGAAATCACAAGGAGATTATAAAATACTTTGAGATGAACAAAACAAAAACACAAAATACCAAAACTTATGAGACACAGCAAAAGTAGGGCCTAGAGGAAAATATAGAACCATAAATTTCTATATTAAAAAAAAAAGAAGAAAGATCTTAAGGCAATAATACAATCATTCTTTCCTTCCGGGGAAAATTACCTTTCATCAGCCCTTCTAGATAGTCTACGGATATACCTGCTCTATCTTGTGGCAGTTTTATTTATTTGTTTTGTTTTTCTTAGAGAGAAAAAAAAGAACACAAGCAGGGGGAGGGGCAGAGGGAGAAGAGAGAGAGAATCTCAAGCAGACTTCCTGCTGAGTATGAAGACTGACATGGGGCTCAATCCCAAGACCCTGAGATCATGACCTGACCCCAAGCCAAGAGTCAGATGCTCAACCAACTGAGCCATCCAGATACCCCACCCACCCTTTTTTATTTTTTAAGATTTTTCTTGTGGCAGGATTTTTAAGCTTCTCTTGACCCTACAGGTACCAGGCCAAGTGCTGACAGCCTTTTTTTCATTTTTACCTATGTGATATTACAACCCATGCTTGTCGTCTCTCCTCAACATACAGATTTGAGTCTGGCTTCTGCATGTGTCACTAGCTGTCTTCCAAAACTTGCTTTCACCATGGCCTTCAGGAACATACACAGAGAGCCTGCCATAGGAAGTAAAAAGAGTATGGGTGAGGGACACAAGGTATTGGGGGTGTGTGTCAGTCAGATGAGTAGACCTACTGATGAGCCTTTTCTAGTGGCTCATGGCAGGCTCTTGATGGAGTCCTTGGCACAGTCACTAGGATCCACATTTCTTTAATGACCTCTATGAGTCTTTCTGCCATTCTCCCAAATTATTCATTTCCCTCAGGCATGGAGCTCACAGTTGAGTATTCTGGATGGGACAAAGAGAAATGAGCCTCTTCAGCAGAGTCTTACCCAGCTGGGGAAACCAAGTGCTCACTCACACACTCCTCCTTTCCTCCATGGAAGACATCACAGACCAAGAACCTGTCCTTTAGCCCTAAATTTTGCCAAGTTGGGTGAAGTGTGGGTAAGTCCAGCTGTTCATCTTACTCACTCCAGTATCTCTAACAGATATGTTTTTACTAGAGTGGATTTCTGTAACGTATTCTCTGGAAACCTGGACTCCCACAAAGGCTCTCCTATCTGCCAGTGACAGCTAAGTCAGTGTTCTCCAGGGCCACCCAGACAATAGTGGAGAGGGACTGAAGATGGTTCATGGGTCACTACAGGGCCCACAGCAGGACTGACTTCTGTTTGCCTACTACTCAATGCACATATGAGAAAGACTTCTACCACATTCCTTGGAGTCAAGTGCTGGATCCCACAGCCCCCCAAAAAGTTTTTGTTCATGGAGAGATACTGAAGTTCCATTGCTGGGCATAGGAGACAAAAATGAGGGACATCTCGTGTTATGATATCACTCCTCATTTGTAGACAAAATAATCATGATAAAGAAAAACTTAGACTTTACTACAAAGCTTCTTAGTAATCTAGACAGTATGATACTGGCATAAAGATAAACATATCCAATGGAATAGAAATGAGGGTCTAGAAATAAACCCATACCTTCATGGCAACTGACTGACAACAGTGCCAAAACAATTCAATGCAGAAAGAACAGTCCTTTCAATGAATGCTGCTGGGACAACTGGATACTCATGTTTAAAAGAATGAATTTTAATCTCTGTCTCATACCCTAAACAAAACTTAACCCAAAATGCGTTAAGAAACCAAATGGAAGCACTAAAACTATAAAAATCATAGAAGAAACATGAAGTGTAAATCTTCATAATCTTGGACTGACAGTAATTTATTAGATACGATACCTAAAGATCAGAGGAAAATAGGTAAATTGGACTTCATCAAAACTAAAGATCTTTTAGCATAATTAGACTATCAAGAAATTAAAAAGACAAAAAAAAATAAAAAGATAATCCACAGATTGGGAGAAAATATTTGCAAATACATATTTGATAAGAGTCTTGTATAAGATTATAAAAGAATGCTTATAAATAACCAATAAATAGAAACACAATCCAATTAAAAACAAGCAAAGAATTTGAATAGATCTTTCTACACAGACAATGACTAATTGCTAAAATATCTAAGACACACGGCCAAGACACACATGGCTAAGTTCAACATCATGAATCATGAGGGACATGTAAATCCAAATCACAATGAGATCCCATTTTGCACCCAGTTTAGCCCATTAGGGTGGCTATAATTTTTCTAAAAGAAAGAAAGAAAATAGTAAGTTTTGGTAAGAATATAGAGAGATTGGGACTCATACATTGCTGGTGGGAATGCAAAATTGTGCAGCTGCTTTGGGAAATAGTATGGCAGTTCCTCAAAAAGTTAAACATGGAGTTACCATATGGCCCAGCAATTCCACCCATAGGTAAATACCCAAGAGAACTGAAAACATGTGCCTACACAAAAGCATGTACACAAATGTTCATAGGAGTATTATTCATTATAACCAAAAAGTATAAGCAACCCAAATGTCCATCAACTGATGAGCAGATAACAAATGTGGTATATTGATACAATGAAATAATATCCAGCCATAAAAAATAATGGAAGTGGTGGGGCGCCTGGGTGGTTCAGTGGGTTAAAACCTCTGCCTTCAGCTCAGGTCATGATCCCAGGCTCCTGGAATCGAGCCCCACATCAGATTCTCTGCTCAGCAGGGAGCCTGCTTCCCTTCCTCTCTCTCTGACTGCCTCTCTGCCTACTTGTGACCTCTGTCTGTCAAATAAATAAGTAAAAAATCTTAAAAAAAAAAAAATGGAAGTGGTGACAATTGCCACAACACAGATGAATCTTGAAAACATTACACTAAGTAGGAATTAGACACAAATTGTCACATAGGGTACAATTCCATTTGTATGAAATGTACAGAAAAGTTGAACCAGAAAAGTAGACAGTAAATCAGCAGTCGCTGAGGCTGGAGGAGTTGGGGGGGAGTTTAGAAAGTGACTAATTATGGGTACAGTGTTTCTTTTAGGAGAGTCTAAAATTAGGTTTTGGTTATGCTTGCACAATTCTGTGGATATACTAAAAACACACTGTGTGCTTTAAATGGATATATTTTCTAGTATGTGAATTACACGTCAGTAAAAAGAAAAAATTTTAATGAAGGAATCAAAAAATATTTCTAATGTGAAGAGGGAAAAAATATGGACAAGAAGCAAAAGAGAACGTGCTGGAAAAAAATCAGTAAACGGTCTACAAAGGAGAAGGAATGAAACTTAAGTAGCTAATCCTAATACTTAAATTGAATAAATTCAAAGAGGTCAGATAAGGATCTCACACTATTTTTAAGGATAATTTTAGGTCTTGTAATCCCCTTTCTCACGAAAGATTATTTATCAAATTTGATCTTCATTGGCAGCCTGGGATCATGAACAATAACATGAGGCAAGCCATCCAACCAAATTCCAAAATGTACCGCAATGTCACAGTAATTAAACTACTGTGGTTTTGGTAAACACACTTATCAATGAAAATAACCGAAAGAATGAATCTGTGTATGAATGCCACTTTAGGTCATCACAAAATGGCAACTAAATTAAAGGAGAAAAGATGAATTGTTCTATAAAGGGATTAAGACAATTGACTCTCCCATTAAAGGAAAATAGTATGCTTGATTCCTGCCTTCTCTGGAATACACAAGTAAATTTCAGATGGCTTAATGATAAAAATGGACTTTTTAAAAATTTTGTTGAAGTTAAATAAGTTTGTCGATTTCTGCAATCACTCTGATAGGTAGCTCTGGGAATATGAAAATTCCCTCCTATTCCACACCTTTTCTGTGTGACCTGATAACATATTTGTAGTGAAGACATACGTGAAAAAAAAAAAAAATGGGGTCCTTGAATTCTTTTGGAAACAATTAATCCATGGAGGATTTTAGAATTTGAAAGTTAAGATAAATACTTAGTAGATGAAGCATTTCTTATAGCACTTACATCAGTAATAATACCTAACTTAATCACTAATTTAAATGATCTTTTAGGCTTTTCTTTTCCAAGAAAATAAAGTCTGCTCCAAGAGCAAATAAATAATTGTAACTCTCTCCTGAGTTTTTCTCTAAGCATCAGTCTATGTGGCATTTGCAAACAAGTTGCCCAGTAGAAAACTGTCTGGAAAATTATATGCCACAAGTTTGACAACAGTTATTTAAATGTTCATGGTAAAGGCACTTTGTATAATCTTATTCTCTATACTTCTAAATTTACTAACATAAACATAAAATGGCAAATACCAAAAAGTGAAAAATCAGTAAACTTTAAGCAGCTACACTGGAAACACCTGATTTTCAGAGCCAAAAATGTGATGACAACATCAACAGCCTCAAAAAAAGCTTTTCTATCACTTACTAGAAATGAAAGAAAACTTTACAAGTCAAGTATACTGAGGACAAGAATATTTGGAGGAAATAAGATATTTTAAGAGAAAATTTATAATCACCTTTAAAAAATAACTAAGTCACTGGTATAAGGTATTTGCACATTTTTTTTCAGTATCAACACAAAGGAACTGTTTTCTAATATGACATTCTAAAGTAGAAAAAATTTTATTCACCTCCCTTAATTTATAATTTCATACACCAAAAGAGAGGTAGACTTTGTTTTACTCAGTGTTGGGTTAAGTGAAACTTGTTCACATTGAAACTGTGTGCTTACTTTGCCCTGTAACCAATCTCAGCTACCCTGAGCATTGAGCACGTGCATTGAGGACATGGTTCCCCCAATATGCATTTCTATTAACACAGTACTATAAAAAAGTAAGAACTGACTGTATTAGCTTATTTGATAGATTCCATGATGATTAAAATTAAGACAATAATCACGCATGTGATCTGAGTGACCTATTCAAACTGCTTTCTTCTAAGATATGTTACCTAATTTCTGAGCTATTTTTGCTGAACTCATTGAAGGGGCTTGAAAAAAATTACCACATATTCTAAGATTCATTCCTGTAGAACCTTGTACCTATAACCTTGAAAAGTTATATTATTCTAAGGTCTGCAATATGTGTGATGTGTGCCCAAGTGCACACACACATTTTACTTAATTTCATCTCTTAGGGATGTACGATACTCAGATAAAACTTCTGCTAGAGTTTCAGTCAGTTGTGGTTTTTTTGGTCAAATTTTTGAAGAATTGTTTTAGAATCACATATAAATATTAAATGTTATTTTATGATCATTCATTTTTGAGTGACAGACGTTTACTAAATTTATATAAGGAGACAGAGATAGCCAGCTAGTGTATGAGTTCTTACTTTACCAGACAGACATCAAAACACGTCAATAACATCAATTAAGACTTAATTAAAATGTCTAGATTTTTACTTTTTTAAAACATGAACATTCTCTATAATGAGTTATTAGAATGTCAGCATTCCTCCTCCTTACGGATCTATGCTATTTAATTCAGCTCTCAGGGGAAATTAAACCAACCAAAAGTAACTGTAAAAAAAAAAAAAAAAAACCTTCTGCATTATTTAACAGTGCAAATTTGAAGTAACAAGGGTAAATAATTGTGCATGAATATGTCATAAAACAGAGACTTCCCTAGTGCTCCTGCCCTGGTGATAACCCCTATCAAGGGTTACCATTGTTCTGTCCTTGAATTTTATAGTGTGTTTTGAACTTCATATGAACAGAAACATATATTATTTGCTATTCTTTCAATATTTTTTCATTCATCATGATATATGTGATATTTATGTTGTAAATAGCAGTAGTTCTTCATTGCTATATAGAATTCCATTGTATGAACTCACCACAATTTATGCAGGCATCCTACCATAAGTAGATTTTTGTGCTGTTTTCAGTTTCTTACTACTATGAGTAACACCACTAAAAATATGTTTTGACAGAAATAAACATTCATTTTGCTTGTCATATACTCAGTAGTAGCAACGCTGGGTCATAGGTATAAGTAGGTTTAGCTTTCGTAGATAACACCAGCTTCTCAACACGGTCATGCCTATTAATACCCCTCCCAGCAATATGTAAGGGTTCCAGCTGCTCCTCATCCTCACTGTTTTTCAAGTCCAACTTAACGGTCTGTCAATCTTCTCTGGCTAGTGCTTATTGAAGCACTGCTTAAGAAATCTTTGCCTGTTCCTGAATATACTCTCCTATATTTTACTCTGGAAACTGTGTTGTTTTACCTTTCACTTTTTAGTCTAAAATCAATCTCAAAATAATTGTTGTGTATATAACGACCAGATTTAATTTTTTCCATATGGATATCTAATTAATTCAGCACCATATACTAAAGCAACTATTCTTCCATCATTGCACTGCCACTGCAATTTTGCTTAATCAGGTTATTGTATAAGTGCAATTCTGTTTCTCAGATGTATTTGGTTCCCTTGGTTAATCTGTCTATCTTTGCACCAGTAAAGCACTGTATTAATTATTGCAGTTTGAAATAACTTACCCTGGCTGGCACTTTGTATTCCTTTGGTATTTAAGGTCTTTTACATTTCTAAGTTTTGGAATCAACTTGCCAACATCAACAAAAAAAGGAATGTTGGGCTATTTATTAAGATTTCATGGAGTACAGGGAGAAAGACATCTTAACAAAAATGAATCTTCCATTAAATGAATATAATGTTTCATTGTAAATTGAAAATGCTGTTTTAATTCCCTAATTGTTACTAGTTTATAAACATACAATGTAGTTTACATATTTACCAGTGACCTTACTAGTTTGTAGATTTTTGCACAAGTGATAATTATACCTGCAAATGGCAAACTTCTTCTTACTGTCAAAACTATATATTTCACTTCTTTTCCTTTTACTGCATTAGTTAGAGACTTCAATACAATATTAAATAGACGAGCTAATAGAGGACATCCTCCTCTTGCTTCCACTTGCAGGAGGAAAATGTTCAGTATTTTACTATTATGTTGGATGATGGCTGTAGGGTATCATTGTTTTATACACCCTTGATTAGATTAAGGATGATTCCTTCTATTCCTAGTTTTTTGAATGTTTTTATACTAAATGGAGGTTGGATTTTATCAAATAATGTTGCTGTACCTATAGAGTTAATCATGATTCTCTTCTTTATCTGATGAAAGTGGTGAATATATTGATTGATGCACCAATGTTTAACCACTCTTGCATTCCTGGAATAAACCTCACTTGTATTGTCTTGTTTAGGATGCTTGCATCTGTGTAGAGGAAAGAATTTAAGCATAGTTTTTTTTGGGGGGGGGGTTTCCTTGCAAAGTTACTGTATGGTTTTGGGATCAGGGTTATCCTGGTCTCCTAACACAGGCTGCAAACATTCTCTCCTTTTTCCATTTTCTGAAATAGTTTGTGCACGATTGACATCGTGCAGATTAGTTCATCCTTAAATATTTGTAGGAATTCATCAGCGAAGCTACCTAAACTTGAAGTTTTTGTGTATGTCTGAGAAGGCTTTAATTGTGAATTCAATTTCTTTAGCAAACATAATTTAAAATATTAAAAAATAAAATATTTAAATGTTTTATTTGTCTAGATGCCAAGTGTGTTTTTCCGGAAGTTTTTTTCATTTACGCTTTCAAACATCTTAGCATGAAGGTGTTCGTATGTTCTTTTGCTATTGAGATACAATTCACATACCATAAATTCACCATTTTAAGGTACACAATTCAGTGGTTTTAGAATGTTTACAAGTTTGTGTAACCATCATAGCTGTTAATGCCAGAACATTTTCACTAGCCCAATCTCCTATTATCAGTGGCTTTTCATTACCTTCTCCCAGCCCCTGGCAACCACTAATCTATTTTTTTTCTCTAGAGATATGCCTTCTCTTGATATTACATATAAATGGAATTATACAGTCTGTGACCTTTTGTTTCTGGCTTCTTTCACTTCGTATAACGTTCTCAAGGCTGATTTACATTGTAGCATGTATCAGTATTTTATTTCTCTTAATGACTCACTAATAGTCCATTGTATAGCTCCACCACATTTTGTTTATCTATTCATCAGTTTATGTATATTCAGGTCATTTCTATTTTTTGGTTATTGTGAATGCTGTTGCTGTGAAGGCTTGTGTAGAAGTTTTGGTGTGAATGTATTTTCAGTTCTCTTGAAATACCTAAGAGTAGAACTGCTAAGTCACATGGTAACTCTATGTTTAATATTTTGGAGAACTGTCAGAAACTGTTTTCCAAAGCAGCTGCACCAGCAGTGTATGAATGTTCCAATTTCTCTATAGTCTCCCTAGCATGTGTTATTTACCATTAAAAAAAAAATAGCCATTCAACTGGTTGTAGAGTGGTATCTCATTTTGGTTTTGATTTGCATTTTTCTAATGACTAGTGATGCTAAGAATCATATGTTTTTATTGTGTTTTCAAAGTCTGTAGGATGTAGTGATGTTGCCTTTTTCACTTCTCAGAGGGGTAATGTGTGTTTTCCTTCTATTTGTCCATTATCTGTCTTGCTGAGTGTTATCCATTTTTCTAGTCTTTTCAAAGAACACATTTTTAGCTTTGTTAATTTTCTGTGTTATGTATTTGCGTTATTTTTTCATTATTTCCTGCATCCTCTTATTTCTTTGGGTTACATTTACTGTTTTTTTATGGCTTCTTGAAATGAAGTACAGATCATTTATTGTCTTTGTCGTATTCTAGTACATGGATTCACATTCTAATTTCCCTCCAAAGTATTGCTTTAGTTGCATTCTCCCCAAATTGAAATACTGTATTTTCATTGTTAAAATATTTGATTTCCTTTGATCCTTTATTTGGAAGCTTTTTCCTTAATCCAAATGTTTAGGGATCATCTATTTTTCTGTTGTTAATTTCTAGCTTATTTTCACTTTTGTCAGAGAATATAGTCTATATTATTTAAATCCTTGGAAATTTTTGGAGACTTAAAGTAAGTGTAGAATATAAAAAAGCTCAAAAATATCTAGAAATTGGGGCTCCTGCATGGCTCAGTTGGTTGAGCAACTGCCTTCTGCTCAGGTCATGATCCTGGAGTCTGGGATCAAGTCCCACATGAGGCTCTCTGATCGCCAGAGTCTGTTTCTCCCGCTGTCCTCTCTCCTCTCATGCGCTCTCTCTCTCAAATAAATAAGTAAAATCTTTAAAAAAAAATCTAGAAATTAATAATCACATCCCTCTATTTCAAGAGATAAACAGAGTTCTTCTAATTTTTGTTCTTAACCTCTTTCAGATATAAATTAAAAATATTGCTTAGAAACGTAACCATAATGAAAACTGTGCATGTATTCTGTGTACCATTCTATAACAGGTCCTATAAGCTATAGTGCTCCTATCACTTGGGCAAATTGGAATTATTGAAAAAAATGAATGAAGATTATTCTCTTTCAGCCACGTAACAAAAACCTCTGACCTTTGGAAAATGAGTGGAAATTCTAGCTATATGATCCATCACTGCGGCAAATTGTCTCTGAGCTTCCCAGAGTCACACTGATAGCACCTTGGGACATAGATTCCTTACTTGCACTTCAAAGTTCCATTTTACTTACAGCTCTATTTCCTGGTAGATACTGGCTGACAAAATATGTCCTCAGACCATCTAAACTTCTGTCTTGACAATTTTGTCAACAATTATTCTACCTTTAGAATAAGAAGAAATGCACTAATTTTACATTTGTTTTCACACCTACACAAGGGATGGTACAGGCCCAAACAATGCCGTCCAATACTGTCATTGACAATAACCCTGTTTCCTCATTCCCATATTATTAAAAAATAAATAAATTACATTTCAAGATTATAGAGTTATCAAAGGAATAATTTAAGTACTTAATAGATTGTCTTTCACATGGGTAATGCTCACAAAAACATAAATCATTTCCTTCTAATACATTCTGACTTCTCTTACATGTTATCCTAAATTCACTGATAGCTAAAATGCATCCTGAGAGGCAAGCAATATTCAAAACCACATTGCCTGGTGGTGGGTATTATGGAGGGCACATATTGCATGGAGCACTGGGTGTGGTGTATAAACAATGAATTTTGGAACACTGAAAAGAAATAAAATAAAATAAAATAAAATAAAATAAAATGGAAAAAAAACCACATTGCACATTTCAGGTTAGATTAAGTTATGCTGTAGTAACATATGACACCAATATCTCAAAGTTTAAAAAAAAGATTATTTCTACATCTATTACATGTTCAGTACAGGTCTGGGGGATAGTGTTTACTATGTACATCTAATATTAATCCTTAGATTTAGACAAATGCAGTCTTATCATGTAATCCAGAGAAAAAGAGATCTGAAATATTTGTGGCAGCCCTAATAACTGGTACAGCAATCCTCATGTCCTATCTTTCAGCTTTTATTGATAATGTTCAAAGTACACCATTACTGAGCCAAAAGTATGCCTAAAATGGAAAAGGATAATGATACCAAATGTTGAAGAGGATCTGAAACAACCAGAATTCTCATACCCTGTGCTACTGGGAGGTCAAAACAGCATGACTACATTGGAAAGTTATATGACAATTGATTAAAAAGTTGAATACACACCTAACCTTCAACCCCATAACCCCAATCCAAGAGAATTGAAAGCATATGTTCACACTAGTATAAGAATGCTCAGTCAAATTTATTCATACTAAACAAAATCAACCTGGATGTCCACCAATCAGAGAACGGATAAATAAACCACAGTTGTAGATTTATACAACGTATACTATTCACAATCAAAAGAGACAAACCACTGACATATCCAAAAACATGAGTGAATATCAAAACAGTTTGCTGACTGGAAGAAGCCAGAAACAAGGAATATTCTGTAGATTCCATGTATATACAGTCCTAGAATAAGCAAAACTAACTTATGATAATAGAATCATAAGATCATTATTACTAATCATTAGATCAGTATTTGCTGCTAGCTTCAAGGGTGGTAGAAACTGAACAGGAAAGAGCACAAATTTTTTTTTACTGATGGATATGTTCTGTGTCTTGAGTGAATGTGCTTACATTGGTTAAAACTAATTGAACCATTCACTTAATAATTGGGCATTTTATTCTATATTAATAATAGCCTGACTTTTTAAAAATTAAAAAGTATTCAAGGACATTTCAGCCATATAATTTTTAATATTACTTTGACAATCCTAATACTATTCATTAGCCATTTCAGGACATTCTCTTTGACTCAGATTTTTAAAGTAATGTTGTACTAAGAAGCTTGGAAAAAAAGTTAGTAAAAACATCAACATCACCCTGAAAATATGCCAAGACAGTAAAATTTTCATGGACCATATTTTAAAGTCTGTAAAATTCAACTCATTTTAGACTGCTTTGGCTGTTCATTCAATTTTTTTAAATAAGGAAACTATACTGAAAGAAAGCATTAAATCACCTAGATGCTGACATCTGGTGAAGCATTTCTACCCTTTATTTCACCAGTTATACAGCTATTTAACTATTTACTAACATCACTTAGGATAAAGCTGTAAAGAAAACACTCCATCCTCTAGCAATTGAACAAGAGTCCTAATTACTCTTAGCTTTTTTCTCACTTGCTAAACAATATAAAAAGCATCTGAAACAGTGCCTGGCCCATGACATAAACTTACTAAGTGTCAGTTTCATTCTTGTGGATGAAGCATCCTTAATCAATGGGTTTGTTTCCCTTTTCTTTCTCTCCTTCTCCCTCTTCTTCTCCTACCTCTTCCACTTCTCTTGCCTCTTCCTTTTCTTCTCATTTTCTTGCCTCTTTTGCTTCTTCTGGCTTCTCCCTGTTCTGCCCTACCTGCTCCTCCTCTACACCCTCTTCTTCCTCTTTCCTCTGTAATATATGCCCATGAAAGGGGTGGCAGGGAAGAATGAGAGAAAACTTATATATGAGGTTTATAAAACTGTATTTTCCAGTTGTTTTCAGCTGTTACCTAATGAATTTTAGTATTCTAAATAACAAAAATGTAAAAATCATCAAAAACATATTTCTGTTGTATGAATCAATTCCAAATAATTTTTAAACTTCTAAATTTAGGCCTGGAAGATGGTTAGTCACAAAGAGTTGGAGTATTTTCTACAAATATGGGAGAGTTCCTGATATATTAACTTCCTGACTTAGAGAAAGAACAAAAATCTCTGGGCAGCTGTGGACACCATCACTGGGAAAACTTGGCTGACCCAACACACTGAACCTAACCTGACAAATGCACTTTCTCGTTTCTCTAGAATAAATGGGCAAATCAAGTCCTTGGATATACACTTCTAACAACTGTATTCTTTTCTCAATGTTTTAGCATCCAGTGATATTTCTTACCTGAATTATTTATTATGATGGCTGTTTGTGATTTTTCTACTTCTGTTATTATAGGCTTATGAGTTAACATTGTATGAAAGAAAATCTCTTTTTATTTATTTATATTAGTGTGGACCCATGGATTCTTATCTTGTTCCATTGATTATGATATATTATTATCAATTTTGTCCCAAAATTATCCCATTTGGTCAGTGGGAACCTCCTGAAGCTATCTCTTGTGTCCTTCTGCCATGATGGCCCCCATCATTTTTTGAGACCTCCTTACTTTCTAACATAAAATATTGTTCCAGGCTCATCTTGTGTTTTCCCTCTCCAGTCTCTCAAGCAGTCATTTATTTCTTCATGAAACTCCAATTCTTTCCATGAATACTGTTTGATAGAATTCAACATCTGGGTGATAGGTATGCTCATTATTACTGGGGTACTGTTGTTCTCAGAACTGGGAAGCATGCATTATATATATTTATTTGTAACAGTTATTTCCACATTAAAAACCATCAGTTTTCATTGATACCATTAGAACCCTAAATCACAGTTTTATATTTTTCATATTTGAAACTCTTTCCATATTTGCAACTCTCATTTCTGACAGTGGCAAACTTGGCAGCTCTCATTATCCTTATTTCTGTTGTATCTTTATACAACAAATGCCCCAATGCTTCCATTGTCCTTTGTCGCTAATGCCTCTCTTCCCTCTCTTAGATTTTGACACCCGATGCTGAGCCCCTGCAGCCACCACTGCTCTCCTTTGCCAATGCTCTTTTCTCCCTGCTCTGCTTCCAGCACCTTCTACCAGGCCAAGGTCACTGGCACGCCCAGACAGCCCTCCTCACGCTGTGCAGCCTCCGCCACTCTATCAGCTCTGATAGCAGCATATCCTCATTCAAAAGCCAAAAAGCTAAGTGATTCCAAAGCACTTATATCAGCCCAGGTCCTCCAAGAAGTAGATGCCAAGACTGGATTAAATATGTAAGAATTTTTTTCAAGGAAATGACTGTGTGAGATAAAATAGGAAGGTAGCTAGACAAACCTGAAAGAGCCACCAGAGCGAAAAGAAGCCTGACTTCAAGTGAAAATATAGATGAGAAAATTTAGATGGAAGGGTCTAAGGAAAACGCAGCAAAAACCTATCAAGGGGTCCTCGAGCCAAATCAGACTATCAGAGGAGTCCTATAACTGCCAGAAATCTTTATGCTTCAGTATCCATCCCTGATATACTGTTATTGGACACAAAGAGCCCGTGGAAAGTGTGGAAAGAGCACAAAGGAGCAGGTGGAATAAGAAGCACAACAGCTGGGAGCCCTCAGCCATTTTACCCCTGCATTCCCAGAAGCAGGATCCATATTCTCACAGCTGCTCCAACACCAAGATCATTTTTTTCTTTGACTTAATATTGCCAGTCAGAATCACAATAAAATAAACTCTTTCTTATAAATTGCATGCAGTAACAAGAAGACATCATGTGCCAGACCACTGGGCCTTTCTTTTTCTTCATAACTCAGAAGGAAAGAGCACTATATTAAGTTAAACCCTTTCTAACATAAAGAAGATTTTTGGAAGGGTGTCCTTCAGAAAATTTCTGGAATGGTTATTCCATAAGTAATTATCAGTTATCAAATCTCTGACCACATGTCTGGCACTATGAGACAATGCTGAACATGGTGAACCATAGGTCTAACTAGTAAGCACATTTTTGCAAGTACTTTCCTTATTTGTGGCCCACAGCATTTCAGAACTTTAATTTTCACTTAGTATGTTTGTATGTGTTTAAATGCTGTGTCCAACATTCTCAAATAAACATATACAAAGAACAGGCAGACTGTTTACACTTTGGAAAACGAAAGAAAAAAAGTAGGGTATCATGGCAATAGAGAACTATTTTATTTATTTATTTTTTTAAAGATTTTATTTATTTATTTGACAGACAGAGCTCACAAGTAAGCAGGAAGGCAGGTAGAGAGAGAGGAGGAAGCAGGATCCCTGATGAGCAGAGAGCCCCATGTGGGGCTCGATCCCAGGACCCTGGGATCACGACCTGAGCTGAAGGCAGAGGCTTTAACCCACTTAGCCACCCAGGCACCCCGAGAACTATTTTATAATTACACAATTTTATTGAGCAATTGTAGACATAAATCCAGCTCTTAGAGCTGCAATTCAGCATTCATACTCTCCTGGATATTACCTCTACATTTAATCCTCACATTTTAACATCAATTTGAGTGGAGGCCATATGTTTAAACTTCATTAGCTCAGCTTAAATTTTGGTATAATGCTGAAAAGCTGTGTGGTCCCTAAATACACAAAAAAGTTATTCAGAGAATAGAACAAGAAATCATATAGGTATAAAACTAGGTACCTACAGCAAACAGACATACATATGTAAAAATTAGACACTTGTAATGACTTTCTGAAGAAAGTTTTGAAATCTAATTTTCACGAATATCCCTGACATTTAGGATGGCCTTAAAGAAACACAAGAATTGGAGAAGACAAAAACCAAGATTTGAGCACTATAAGTATGATTTAAAAAAAAATGTAAAGCTATTTTAAAAAAATATTTATGGCTTATTCAACATTCTGTACACATTTGTAGAATGCCTACTGTGCGGCAGATACAGTATTTATGTGCACAAATGCTGTCCAAAATGGCAATCTCTAGCCACCTGTATTTATTAAGCACTTGAAATGTGACTAGCTCAAAATGAAGATATACTCTACATATAAAATCCACACCAGGGGCGCCTGGGTGGCTCAGTCGACTAAGCATCTGACTCAATTTCAGCTCAGGTCTTGATCTCAGAGTTGTGGAATCAAGCCCCAGATTGGGCCCTGTGCTTGGTATGGAGCTGTCTTGGGATTCTCTCTTCCTCTCCCTTTGCCCCTCCCTTCTCTCTCTCTTTCTTAAAAAAAAAAAAAAAAAAAATACACACCAGATTTCAGAGACTTAGGATGAAAAAAAGATGAAAGGAAAATATCTCATTAATCCTTTACACTAATGAAATGTCAAATGATAATATTTTGCATATTGGGGGTTGATAAAGTATATTATTAATATTAATTTAACCTACTCCAAGCTTTTCTAATGTGGATACTAGGTAATTTTAAATCACATATGTAAATTCCACTATATTTCTATTGGGAAAAATGTTAATACATACTATTGTGATAGATAATCATGTTTGCCTAGAAATCTATCTTTCCATCCTTTTTGGGGGCTTGGTAAGACAGCACTTCCTCACTCTCTTTGAAGTTAACTGGCCAAGAGCCTTCTTTTGATTTGGTCAATTATGAGGAGAATTATGGAAATTATAAGGAGATGCTGCAAATGTCACTTCCCAGAAAAGGCTTTAAGAGTCTGTGTGAGTTTTACTTCCCGGCTGCTGTTACCACAGAAACAGACATTGTAAAGAGGCCTGTGTCTTCCCGGCTGCTTAGGGCCTAAGAACCCCTTCATGGGCACTGCAGACATGGAGTTTGAATCAGATATAAACTTAATATTTTGAGCCACCGAAATTTGGAGTTGCATCATAACGTGGTGTGGGGGAAGATCACCAAGAGGATGTGACCATCAGTTGACCTCAGAGCTGGACTCCAGCAATCAGAGGCTCCTCGGCCCCTCCCCTTTCCTTGGAATGTGCATTCTACTTGCCCTCCCCACTCCCACAAACTCAAGGGCACGGCCTTGAGATAATCAGGTGGGGCTGGACCATCTGAACAGTATACATGACTGAATCCAATTAAGTCCCCTAGACAAGCTTTTCAGATGTAGCGTGTTGGTGTGGAGAGTTACTCATCCTGAGGCTCCTAGACAAGTAAATAAGTTCCCTTTTTAACCGGCCACATACCAGCCTGCAGTGGTCTTCTCTCTTCCGTCTCTTCTGGCCCTTCGAGGCGGGGCGCGGTTTCAGGTTATAACCCTGAGGACCCACCAGGTTGCGGACAAAAACATCGGCAGCCGCCAGGCCACAACGGAAATAGTCCTGGGGAAAGAGACATCCGTGGGGGCAAGCCCGAGTACGTCAGCCAGGGACCTCTGCGTGTGGAGAGGTGACCCACAGACAAGGGCTCGCTGACGGAGCCTCCCAGCGAGAACAAAACCAGGCAAACACCAGCCGGTCTCCCGCGCTCCTTTGCGGAACTGCGCAGACTGCACTGCGCAGAGCCCCGAGACGCGCTGTTGCGCGGCTGGCTGGCGGCGGCCGTGCGCGGTAGGGCTGGACGCCAATGCCCTACCGAGGCTGAAGGTCAACCTAGAGAACTGGGAGAAGAGCTGAGGGTAGAGAACACAGCAGCTTCAGGGCTGGCAGGCAAGGTGGGAGAGCAGGATGGTAAATTGGAGAATTTAGCCTGGGTTTGGAAAGCCGGGCGGGCGCAAGCTGCCACGGATTAAGTCCAGCGCTTGTAACTGAGTTTGACCCGGAGGTTCACAAGTGAAATCCCTGGGAAAGGGATGAAGAGGAAGATGTTATGGTGATGGACAGTAAAGCAGACCAAACGCTCTGTGTCATCTGCCCCAATACAAAGGAAAGCAAAAGCACAGCAACAATTCCAGACGGCAGAGCAGCCCCCAATTCCAGAAACGTTCATGATGAGAGAATTTACTTCCACTGAGCATATTGACAGAGCTGCCAAGTTCCAGCGAAAGGCCAGGGAAACTACCCGGACATGGTTCGGGCGGCTGTGGGATAGGGGAGACAATGGTATTTCTCTGACATGGTAGGAGGGACAGATAATGAACACCACCACCACACTTCACACACTGGGCCTTGTGCCAGTGCCTTCATGGCACTTGGAGGGTGAAAGAAATGTGTTCAAAGCCACCCCTCCCCCGCCAGTCTACAGACGAAACTCACAAGTGTCTGCACTTGGCTTTAACTCTGTTTTTCCAGGGTGATGGTGCCCTCCATTCTTGGAAAGTTGACCCCAACTACAAAACATATTCTTCTCCAGCCTGACAACAACCCATATCCCAGGGGAGATCAGGACAGACCCCCTCAAAAAACCTGCCACCTCCTATATTTGGTTAAGAGCCAACCCCCTCTTCAGAACTCCCATCCCTGGGCATGGCTGCAACCTTCTCACATCCTTCAAAACCCCTTGAAAGGCCTAGCCTAATGGTGAGTGCTATGAAATGTATAAGCCTGACGATTCACAGACTTGTACCCCTGGGGCAAATAATGCATTATATTTTAATAAAAATAATTTTTTAAAAGGCCTAGCCTAATGGAAATTCAGGATGATATCTCTCTTGATGTCTCGCCTCTCTCCTCCCTTGGAGAGTGAATAAACTCTGTCCTGCTTGTGCTTCTACTCTTGGTGCAATTCTTTGCCGCCCACGTCACCAGTAGCTCTAACAGGGGTTCAAGGTACTCATCCCTTACAGGTTATTATCTCTCAAGGAAGCTTGACCCAGTGAGCATGAACTTCCTGGGCATGTGAGACTAAGGATATCTACACAGAATGCACAACAAATTCTTAAGAGATTTGGGAATGAGATAGGCAATTTACATACCTGTCTTTGAAGGTCCTGACTGGGCCACATTCACTGCAGGAATAAAAGCTAAAATACTCCAGCATTTGGCTTGGTATACTGATATCCATGCTGAACCCAGTCATGGGGCAAGATATTTATGATGTTAGACAATCCATTGCTGATCTAAAGGAAACTGATGAATCCCAAAAATGGGTACAGACCATAGGAAAGTCCTAAGACAGAGAGGTAGCTTGAAAAACTAAAAGATTATCACAACTGCCTATAAGGGCCCAGTAAAAATAACCTGGAAGTAAATGTAGTTTGACCTCACTGCAGTCGGGTCCCCACCTAAACAGATGGATGGACAACACAATACTATGTCGGTCGGCCTATGGAAAGCCTTAAAATATGAACAACAGTTCAGACCTGCCCCTGCTGCTCTTACCACCCTTGATAACCCCCCTGCTCCAGTAGAGGCCTCAGGGTTATAGTCCTAATCAGGGTGGGTGCCTCCCATATCCTGGGTAGAGGATACAAGCCAAGATGTCCTCCAGGTAAGAGTTGTTGGAGGTGGCCAAGGCCTCATATTGAGCTCACTATTCACTGATTCTCCCGAAATAAACAAAAGGTGGCAGCTCTGGTGGATGCCAGAGCCAAATATATTCTGTAGTACATGGTAACCCTCCAAAGTTTTCTGGTTCCCTCAGCAACACTGATGGTTACAGTGCAGAAATAACTATGATTAGGAAGTTCCTTTTGACCTGCAAATTGGGCATTCTACCACCTAGAAAATAAGGTTTTCATCTCTCCAATACCAAAGATCATATTGGGCATTAATATCCTACACGGTCAAATGCTACAAACCTCTGTCGATGAATTTCACCTCCAGATTAGAGTAATTAAACCAGTTCCATGGAGAAATACCAGTTGGGAACTGGCAAGCCTGTCACCCCGATAAAGAATGGTAACTCTCAAACAATAGAAATTGCCTGGCAGGCGTAAGGACACAGGAGAAACTATCCAAGAACTGCACCAAGTGGGTATTTTATGTCCTTCCCATAGTGCTTTCAGTAGCCCCATATGGCCAGTAAAAAAGCCAGATGGTTCATGGCAGATGATGGTGGACTACCAGGAACTGAACAAGGTAGAGTTCCCCATCATGCAAATGTGCCCAACATTGCCATTTTGTTAGATACCTTGGCCATGGTCCTAGGAATGTACCATGTTCTACCAGACTTAGCAAAGGCCCTTTTCAGTATACCCCAACACTGGGTCACAAGATCAATTTATCTACACACAGGAAGGGCAGCAAGGGGTCTTTTGAGTACTTCCCCAAAGCTACCTGCCCAGGCCCACCATATGTCATAGAATGGTAACCTGAGACCTGTCCCTATTCTTCTTCCCTATATCAATAAAATGGGCCCATTACATCAATGACATAATCCTAACATGGGAAGACTTGCCTCCGCTGCTGGCTTTGCTGGGACATCTGTGAAGGAGAGGATGGGCAATGAACCCACAGAAAATCCAAGGCCCAGGCACCACCATCAGGTTTTGGGAATGATTTGGTCAGGTAAGATGTATGTGTACTGTGTTTAAAAAGATGCAAGCAGGGGTGCCTGAGTGGCTCAATGGGTTAAAGCCTCTGCCTTCGGCTCAGGTCATGGTCCCAGGGTCCTGGGATCGAGCCCCACATCGGGCTCTCTGCTCAGCAGGGAACCTGCTTCCTCCTCTCTCTCTGCCTGCCTCTCTGCCTACTTGTGATCTCTGTCTGTCAAATAAATAAATAAAATCTTTAAAAAAAAAAAAAAGATGCAAGCATACCCAACCCCTAAGAATATAAGGAAACACAAGCCTTTGTATGACTTCGGGATTTTAGGAGATTTTTATTCCCCACCTGGCAGTACCACCATCCCTTTGCACTGGAAGTTGCGGTGTTCTAAGGAGATTAACTCTATGACTTGGACAATGGGAACCCAAGGGTTGGATGATCACTAATAAGCCCCTGTGTGGTCAGGATATATGGAAAGTCATTAGATCTGCCTGCAAGAACCTGAGGCAGTCTTCACAGTTTTCCACTTCCCAGTCCATAAGGAACTGACACCCTGCTGGCAATCAAGAAGCTGTTGCCCTCAGGGGGCCTGGGTGGCTCAGTTGGTTGACTGTCTGCCTTTGGCTCAGGTCATAATCCCAGGGTCCTGGGATGGAGCCCCACGTCAGCCTTCCTTTTTGGTGGGGAGTCTGCTTCTCTCTCTCCTCCCCACTCATGTGCTCTCTCTCGCTATCTCTGTCTCTCTCTCTCGGTCTCTGTCTCTCTCTCAAATAAATAAAATCTTTTAAAAACAGAAAAAGTAAAAGAACCTGCTGCCCTCGTTCAGATATGAGCTCTACCAACTGACCATTCTGTAGATACAACAGATGGGATGCAGAAAGAGTGTCCACCGTTGCCCCCAGGCAGGTTGGTATATTGGCAAGGATGCAAGATGACCCTTAGAATACTTGCTTAATGCAGTAACAAAATGGCGTGTGTGTTCTAAACAAACTGCCAGAGGAATCTGGGTCCATCCATCAGAGTTCCCAGACAGTGAAGAATTGGCAAATTGATTATACTGGCCCCTTCCCTCTGAGTGGGGATTCTAAATTTACCTTAGTTTGCATGGACATTGTGTCCATCCCAATCCAAGCTTTTTCCTGCCACTGTGCAAATGAGGCTGTCACCATTAGGGGATTAGAGTAGCCAAGTATCATGTATGGATACTCTCGTTGAATAAACAGATCAGAGGTCACATTTCAAAAGTCGGAATATGTAAGCCTGGCCAAAAGAACATGATAATGAACAAAGGTTTCATCTGTCCTATAATCTACAAACAGCAGAGTTGGTAAAAAGAAAAAAATGGAATATTAAAGCAGCAAATTAAATTACTAAAAGGTAAAAGCACCTTGGCCAGGAGAACTAAAGTACTGTCCCAGGCTTGAACACATATGAATGATCAACCATAGGGCCTATTGCCCTATATGCCAGACTGGGACCCTTGCCCAGATACCCAGTACCATAAAGGTGTGGGAATCACAGGAAACAGCCATTGCCCCAACCCTCATCATAAATCAACATGCTATGCTGCTGAGAATACTAAGCCCTACCATGCCTAAAAAAGGAGTTATGTACCGGAATTTACAATGGGGCATCCCATCAGGATGGGTGAGTTACTTGGCACCTCTGAGGGTGTGGGGTTGGGGACTACTCAGTCTCCGCTGAATTCCCATTATCCTGCTACTAGCTGGACCTGTTGAAATACACTGTGTCCAGAATGGAACATCCACCATTGAAATAGGGGTGAAAGCTGGAGTCCTGGTATGGCGTATCCCACCCTCAGACCATCTTCTCATGCCTGAAAGTGCTGCCTCTCCAAACCAGTATGTATGGTATATAAAATCAGGTCAAGTTCCTAAAGCTGCCAACCTCCATCTCCTTAAGGTCAGCTAGGCATGTTCTGTCTTCTACTGGTACAGTTATTTGGCAGCTCTCCTTGTTCCCCCACTGTCCTGGCGGACATTATAACACACACAGAAGCCCTCACTAAATTCACTCAGCAAGCCTTACATGATAACCAACAAAACCTGGTCTTCATTGGACACTGGAATGTCTCTGATGAGAAAAGCTTTCCTCTAAAATAGGATGGCCTTGGATATTATTACTTCCTCATAAGGAGGCACCTTTGCCATTATCCATCTAGAATGTTGTGTTTATACCTAATGAGACTGTTAATGTTTTATCTTTATTAAATTACACAAGGATAAAAGTGAATGTCCTGAATGATCTGATTCCCAGCCTAGGGGACTTAATAAATCAGTAGTTCAGATCATAGGACTCTTGGTGGAAAAAATTGTCACTGATTTTGGGAACCATTGTGTTAATCCGTATTTCCGCTTGCATGTACCTATATCCTTGCTGCGTCATCTGCCTCCCATGCAGCCAGAGAGCCACCAAACAAGTGGTACCATGCTAGTGAAACCCCTTGCTGACCACTCAGGGCACATTGTGGAAGAGGCGGCCATAAGAGATTGTAAGAGCTGGTCACAAGGGATAGAGTATTGGGTGAGGTCGCTGAGAAGCTATGATGGTGAGTTGACACCGAACTGGACCTCACCAATTAGAAACTACCTACTCCCTCTCCTGTCTTTGGAATGTGCATTCAGCATGCCTTCCTGTTCCCAGAAGCTGCGCTAAGGACAGAGCCTTGGCTTAGTGACGTGGTGTTGAGAACACCTAGAAGGCATACATGACCGAACCCAGTAGAGAGACTTGTACAATATGGCTGGCTGATATGGAGATCTGCTTCTCTTGTGGTTATCCAAGACAAGGCTTGTACTAAGTTCCCTTGTGAAATCTGCCACGTACTGACCTGCAGTGGTCCCCTGCTTCTCTTCAGTCTCACCAGCCTTCTGAGTACTGGGCTGGTTTCTGATCACACCCGGAAACGCCCTAGGTTAAGAAATAACAACTGGAGTCCCATGTTTCCCAAACTTCAGTTTGCATCAGAATCACCTAGAGGCTTTGTTCAAAACAGACTGCATGTCTAGTAAGTTCCCTGGTGCTGCTGATGCCACCGGTTTAGGGAGCACACTTCCAGAACCACTGGCCTGGCCTAGCCTGGCTGGCAGTGGCTATGAAACTTGGGGCTAAATAGTAGTTTGAAGAACTCCTACATAATTGTAGATAATGAAGCCAATATTATTGTTTATCCTAATATGCTAATGAGATGAACATCAGCCCATCTATGTTATGAGAAATTAAGATTATGTATTAGATGGAATTTTATTATTATTATTAAATGCACTTTGATTTACACTATTCTATCTCAGGTATTGTCTACATCAATACCTGATGTAGACATGCATCCTTTTCCTTTGCCAGCCATTAGAAAATACAGGGGTTACATTGTATTCCAATAAGGCTAGTCACACAATTTAAAACTTGGCTTGGAAAAAAAAAAAAATTCCTCTTAGATGGTCTCTGACAAATGGTACAATTTATTTACTAATCGACAAAAAAGTAAAACTAATTTTGCTGAAACAGTTGTTAATAAAAATTAACCTGGAAATCACAGAAATGTCTCTAACTGTCCACAAAGGATAATGACTTTATTTTCAGCAAAGATATCCAAAAAAATCAATCCAATGCTTCTATCTAATGTGATTAAACACACACACACACACACACACACACACACACACAGAAAGCACAGACAAAACCCCCCAATACCCAGGTATCTCACTCTCCTTCACTTGGGGGCAGTGTGGGTAGCCATATCTCCAACAATGCCCAACAGAAAATAACCAGCCACATACAAGTAAAAAGTAACTTTTAAGAATGACTCTGTAGCCTGTGCCCAGTTCTTGTCTTCTAATGCCACTCTCCAATTTTTCCTTGAAGAATTAGCTGATTATAGGATAGGACAAGGTGAGCCTACAGCATCTTGAAGTGCCAGAAAGTAAGAAAGTGTGTAAAAAAGGACACAGAAGCCCACAGAAAGAGCTCCAAATGGCTAGAGTTGGAAAAATTGGAGCAGCAAAAAACAACACACTATTGCATTATTACTCAAAGTACAAAATAAATATCTAAGAATCCATAGTCAGATAAATAAGTCATTAGATAAATATATAAATAAATGGGAGAGAGAAGACAAATCTCCCCTACAGGTAAATTCTAAATAAATCATATAAGTAATTATGTAGATATCCCCCACCCCCAGGGAAATGACGCTTCATCTCTCAAATTTACTTGTGAGCTATGATTAGTGATTTGTTTCCAACTACTACATACAGTGTGGAAAGGGCTGTGGGAGGAACAAGTCACTTTACAGTGGAGAAGACTGGCAAATGCTCCCTTTCCTAGGTGATAAAGGTTCATATCACGTGGATCATACATACCTTCCATTTATAATGTTGAGAATAGCATTTCACCTCTGTTGTCTTCCTCCCCAAAAATCATAACCCACTTCACCTGAGAAAAACATCAGACAACCCCAGACTGAGAGACATTCTACAAAACATCTGATCATCACCCTGCAAAACTGTCAAGGTCATAAGAAAGCAAGGAAAGTCTGAGGAACTGCTGCAGCCCAGAAGAGCCTAAGGAGACATGAAGACAAAATATAATCTGGTATTCTAGATGAGACTTGGGAACAGAAAAAGAACATTAAA
The DNA here is from genome assembly GCF_010015895.1 of Lontra canadensis. Lineage (NCBI taxonomy): Eukaryota > Metazoa > Chordata > Mammalia > Carnivora > Mustelidae > Lontra > Lontra canadensis. The sequence goes on from NW_022631000.1 coordinate 25,377,336, forward strand.
GAAAAACTAATAAAAAATACAGTATGGACTTCAGCTAATTACTATTAGCTAATTACTATTAGCTAAATATTATATATATATATATATATATATATAATATTATATATTGGTTCATTAGTTGTGACCAATCTGTAATAATAGTATAAGACAGTAACAATAAGGAAACTCAGTGTAATACATGTGGAAACTTTGTGTTCTGTCTTTGGAACTTTTCAATAAATCTAAAATTTTCTCAAATAAAACTTTTATTTAGATATAAAAAGACGGTAACTATTTAAAAAATGTCCTCATCTTTTAATTATGAGATAGCTAAGACAAGATTCGGGTCTTTCATATCCTGAATGAACTTCTAGAAATTTTTCCTGACCAGCTTTCTCAGAGGGTGACTGTGTCAAGTAAGGAATGCTTCCTTCCTGAAGACAATATGTGAGCTTTCAGTCTGGTGAGATTTTCTAGTGTTCAAAATGACACTGGTAATTGTTTCAACTAGGCTTGAAAATTATCTGAAATCCTCAGTCGTTAGAAATTAAGAATAAAATTAGTAAAATTGGAACACATAAAACTGTTAATCTCACCCCTCATTGATCTGACCCCTTCAGCTTTGAGTGGTCCTGGATTTAATCACATTTGAACAAGAAATTTACTGATTTCTACATTGGAGGTATGAGTTTCAATCTATGACTTGAAATAAATTGGATGATGGAAATGATTCCACTCAAAGTCCCTGTCAACTGATTTATAACATACATAGAGTATGGAAGCCAGGAATGTGATATGGGTTCAGATTTCATACATAGACTTAATCCCCAGCTGTTCTCAGGGCACCTCTGTGGCTCAGTGGTTAAGTGTCTGCCTTTGGCTTAGGTCATGATCCCAGGGTCCTGGGACTGACCACATCATCAAGCTCCCTGCTCAGTAGGGAGCCTGCTTCTCCTTCTCCCACTCCCCCTGCTAGTGTTTCTTTCTCTCGCTGTGTCTCTCTCTGTCAAATAAATAACATCTTAAAAAAAAAAAAATTCCCAGTTGTTCTCATATAACCAAATTCAAATTTCAAGCTAAAAATGTTTTTACTATCTTTCCTTTATTTTTCTCTTTGACCTCTCTCTCTAGTTCTCCATGTCCTAGAGAGACACCTGAGGATGGGAGGTTTCCAGGGAAGCCTGGGTGCCTGCTGCTGGATGGGACAGAGTGGGATGTGCACACATACTCCCATATCCCCACGTGATGCAGGGCCAGCCCAGGGACAGCATTACCTGCCCTGTGTATTCGCAGAGCTGCAGAGTCACTGAAATGACCTATGGGCCCTATCGCTGTACATATTCAATTAGAACCCTTTATTAATGGGCCAAAGATGAACAGGGAAATGGGGAAATTACCGTGCAAATTGCTTTAATCCATCCAGTCCTCCTTGACTGTGCCTTCCCTGATTAGTCTCTAAATTTTTTCTCTTTACTCATCCTCTGTCTATAAAATCTATTTACCTTACTTTGTGGTGTTCTACATTTATTTTCCTTTCCATTTACCATGCACACACATGCACACACACACACACCCCAGAGGTGCACTAATGTACCCCTCCCTGTGAAGGGTTTCTTGACTATACTAAACTACTTACTCCTCCCTGCATATAATTTCTTGAAAAATACTGCCTAACATAATGTTCTAAATCTCATAAAGTGAATAAATATATGGACTAAGGTGAGAATTCAGTGTTTGACTATAATTTTGCAGGAATTATATAGTGCTACTGACTTCTAGATAAGAAATTAAAAATGCTTAGTCAAATAGTTCTCTACATATATCCCAAGCATGTCCTTTAAGAAAATCACATTGGGTTCAATTCATCAGACATCTTAGAGTTCAGGATAACAAATCAGAGGTCATCTTTTAAAGTAAAATAACTAAACAGAAAAACATACCTACTGATTATTATATAAAATCTACTTTTTCTGATAAGGTTAAGTGAATCATCCAGACAGTAGTTCAGACCCAAACAATTCTTCCTGGTTGTATATAAGCAGAATAAATCTCCCAAAGATATTACTCAGATCTAAACTATGGATTAAAGATTGTGAGTCGATGATTTCTGCATTCAACTTTACAAATATTTGCCTTTAGCCCTGCATAATTTTTTTGGTCATAAATTATTTATTTTTCCAAATCTACCATAGGGGCCATATTATGCTATTGGGTTAGGTGTAATGGAAGACACTGAGGATGGTAAAATGCAATTTCTACCCTCCGGGAAATTATCATTCATTTGTCATACTATTATAATATAAAAGAACACAGTTCTGCCACCATAAATGTGAAGACATACAGGTAGACTGAAAGAGTCAATGTTACAGTGACATTCCTCATTGGCACCCTTACCCCTTCCTAGCCACCCGTATCTAAAGAAGCACCGTATTAAACAAAAGATACTGGGCTTATTTAAAATGTTTTCTAATATTTATATGTTTTCCCCTTTCCTTTTGAACTGCTATGTGTATCACCTCTCCTAGTCTTTGACTCCTCTGTGTTTTTTTTTTTTTATTTAATTTTATTTATTTGAAAGCGAGAGAAAGAGTACGAGCAAGGAGAAGAGGCAGAGGGAGAATCAGACTCCCCACTGATTAGGGAGCACGATGTGGGGTGGCTCAATCCCAGGACCCTGAGATCATGACCTGAGCCAAAGGTGTGGCTTAACCCACTGAGCCTCTCAGTCATCCCTGACCCACTCTATTTTAATCTGGAACTGGCTATGGGGAGCAAGGGCCCTGGAATGTACCTGGCTGTCCCTTGGGAAGCTTTGTGCCCTTGAACAAGTAATTTACTCACTCTACAACTCAGCCTCCTCCTCTGGTAAATGATGTTAATAATAGAACTTTCAGCATTTTCATGAGGGTTAGATAAATAATGGTATTAAATGTTAGATATTAGATAACAGGGTTTGATATATAGCAAGCACAAGCATTTAATAAATGTTGACTGTTATTACTGATCTAGTGATTTGCTGCCTCTATTAATTGCTTCCTTGGATTCAGGAACTAAATCACCAGCCAGATGCCCCAAGCTCCTGCAGCCAGATGATGCCTTAAGGCAGCAACAGACAGACCCCTATCACTAGGCTCTGGGAAATGGGGCATACAGCCATTCAGAGGGTAGAGAAATTGCTTTTTCAATGTAGGAGAGTCAGATAAAGCTTCACACCAACATGAAATTTGTGATTTTCCCACAAAGATATATAGTTATATTGAAATTCTCTTTACAATGCTTTCTTCAAAAATTTAAAATAGACTTGGCTTTCAATACAGGTTGAAATGACAATGTGTTGTATTGATCCATGACTCCTCTAATGGAAATCATGCTGATATATTTCCAATTGAAATTTAATTTTGCCTTGTTCTTTTATAGCTCATTTTAACTATTACTTTGGGTTAACTCTTTGGTCTGAGAGACTTAGGTTGGCATTTAAAGGCAACCTCACATCTTTAACCAGGGAAAGATCTCACAGCGGATGAGAAATTTGAACGTACAAGAATTCTTATCTCTTGAGGCACAGCCATCATCATCAGACCATGAGTAAAAATATAAAAAGATATTACTCTACTTGTAAAGAATTTAAGCATTTCCACCATGTAGAACAAAGAAAAGCTACACAAAGGAGAACCCAGGCTTCTCCAAAGGGACAGCAATCATTTGGCTTTAAGTGACAAGGATAATTTACATCAATTTACAGATTAACCACCAGTATGACAAACATGAAGCCAGTCGGTATTCGACGTGGGGATATTATTAAATAACTGTCATCTTGCAGTATGTTTAAATTAGTTAATTTGTTTCAATTCATTAATTTTTAAATTAATCAGTTCTATATGTTCTTTTGCACAAAACAGGAAGGATTTTCCTGCAGCTCAACATTGCCCTCCTATGGACTAAAAACCATAATACGGTATTTCAGATATTTAAAAAAGAAATAGGAAAGTCATTCTCCTATAGCACGGGTTTTAAAATAAGCAATCAGTCTCAGAAATCTGAATAGCAGCATCGTTAAGTGATTGTATTAGATTTGAACACCTCCTTCCACAAATCAGTTCTGCCTTGGAGAGATTTCCTGACTTTAGACATCCATGTGGTCTTGTGGGTGGGCGATCATTACAGAGAAATGAGCAACATCGCGAAGAATCAGTTATTTCACTGAATCTGGCCAGTCATTACAGGGACATCCCAAGGTGATTTTGCTTACTGGGTATCAGGTATTTTCTAAGGTAACAGTTTATAAAACCTGGTAGATTTCTGGGAGGTGGGGTGAGCTTACAAATAAAAGATACTTTCTACCAATTAGGAAAAGATTATAAGTGCTTGCCAGTTTTGTAGTCTAGGCTGCCCAAGAGAAATAAGCGCGATTCTGTGAGGAATTCAACTGGACTTCTGGACTGAACTTGTGTAAGCAAGAGAGTTCAGTGATTGAGTATCCTAGAAACAACCAGGGAGTCATCAGATGGGATCAAGCCGGGTCAAGGAAAACAAAATACGAGGGGATGGGACAATGATATTTTTAAAATAAAAACCATAAAGAAAGAAAAAAATTAAAAACCATTACACTCTCCTTTTTTGAAATTACAAAATTAAGAAAATGTTTTATGCATATACAGCATATACAGATAATGGTGGGAAAAGTGCTCCAACAGCAGTCACAAACTGCATGAAAAGTATATTCTTAAATGATTGTAGAATAATGACAAGTCCATAATGATAAGTTATTTTAACCTTTATGAGTCTCAGTTTTCTCTTCTGTAAAATAGTATTTTTGTTCCTATTTTGCAAGTTTGAGGGTAGAGATAATAAACAACCCGAGGAAAGTCTCTCACTTAGCACATGTATCGGTACAGCCATTGTATAAAGGGCAACTGGTTAATAAACAGTATCTATAATTGTCACCTTGGATTTTAGAATTTATCATGCTCTTTTACAGATATTAATTAATTTTATTTTACTAAATTTGGTAGCATTGTTGCAGTCACTACTCAGTGACGTAGCTTCCTTCAGAGTAGAGAACAAAGAGATCATTCTAGCTTGGGGAACTTTAAAGAACGTAATGAGAGTAAGCAACAGATTCATCATCTCAAATGCAACCGCCAAGAGCACAACTTTTAACCAAAGCTTTATTAAAAAAACCCACACTCACAATTGACTAATTGACTAAATCCCTTCTCATCACTTTTACAAATCTACATTCCAAAAAAAGTGGTAGGAGCCATTTGCAAGAGAAACTGGAGAAATGAGGCCAAGGCCTTCATCTTCAGGTCAAAGTGTTCCCAGAAGTCTTTTCTGGAAATCATATCTTTTTCCTCAATATTCTTGGTGTGCCAGGATATGAAACTTCAGCCATTCACTCTACAAACCTTTACTTGAGGGATGCCTGAGTGGCTCAGTCAGTTAAACATCTGCCTTGGCTCAGGTTATGATTCCAGAGTTGTGGGGTCCATGCTCATTGGACTCATGGGGCTCCTTGCTCAGTGGGGAGCCTACTTCTCCTTCTGCCTGCCACTCTCCCTGCTTCTGCTGGCTCTCTCTCTCTGATAAATAAATAGAATCTTAAAAAAAAAAAAAAAAAAAGCCTTCTTTGGGCTTAACACACTCCAATCATTTTGGTCCCAAGGACTATTTACCCCATATGCATACTCTTCAACATCCAGTATGTTTAGGTAATTCAAATACTAGCTACAAGCAACGGTGGGGAAGGTAAATCTTCCATTTATTAAATTATGTTCCAATCACAGAAAGGAGCTGAACAAGTCTTCTGAGGCGAAAGAAAACACAGCTCTCAATATCAATATGCCCAAAATATTGGTAGACATTAACTGTCTAAAAGAACACTATCAAAATATACAGAAAGGAAATGTAAGCCAAAACATAAAGTGGTTTGAAATAACAAGAGTTAGTATTTCATTAATGCTGTCCTTCCTATGAATTGACGTAATTAATCGCTATAGCAAGCATATGAAATATGAATGTATTATTATACACATTTTACAAATTTGAAAAGAGGCTCACAAAGGATAGGTTCCTTACCCAAGATTACGTGTGTTAACAAAGTATACCCATATTAAAACCATAGACAGGGGCTCCTGGGTGGCTCAGTCAAGCGTCTGCCTTCAGCTCAGGTCATGATTCCAGAGTCCTGGGATCCAGCCCCACATCAGGCCCCCTGCTCAGAGAAAAGCCTGCTTCTCTCTCTCCCACTCCCCCTGCCTATGTTCCCTTTCTCACTGTCTCTTTCTCTGTTAAATAAATAAATAAAATCTCTAAAAACAAACAAACAAAAAATCCAACAATAACAAAGATAAACCCAATACTCAAATCAAAGTTGTCCAAATCTAGAGCCTGAGCTCTTATCACTCCCTGGTACTGCCTTTTTAAAATTATTAAAACCATTCATACACACTTTTTTTCTCATAAAATATTCCACAAATCAGATTTCTTTGTATTGGTTAAGACACCTAGTAAGTTTTATTTAATATGTCTCCTTCTATGAGGTAAAAATCTGAGCCAATGTAATTAGACTTGTACCTTACTAAGAAATGACACAATGAAAAATCACATCTTCTGCTTGGGGGAGAGAGGCTTGTGAAAAGTTAGTTTTCTTTTGATGGGTGTTATCTTTGTGGGAGAATATGGAATGTCTGGTCCCGAGTCACAGACCAGGATTGCTTTGGGTGACATTTCCATTGTCCCTAATTAGATGCTGCTCAGGGATTCAAGTCCACCCTGCTTATCTCTCTGAGACATGAAAATGTAACTCTATGTCCCTGAGCCATGGCAAGAGGGCATCACTTTCAGCAACTACAGAAATCAATACTTGTTCCAAGGGAACGAATGCCTGCCCCCTAAAATTAATGTATGCTCCAATAAAGACAATGAAAAGATGATAGTTAATGACACTTTCTTCTTTGTTTATAATACCCAAATACTTTTCTTTTCCCAATGTAAAAAGCAATTAATTTAGTTGATTGTTTTGTTTGGGGATGGAACAATTTACAGGAGCTGCTGGAAAACTCGTCAAGCTGGTATGGAAAGCATTCTGGAACAGCCCCTTAAGCTAAGTATCCCTAACAAAATGCTTAAGTGGAGTGGGACTTATCAGGAGTCAGACTAGTTAATTTTAGAACTGACTTTCCACAAGTAGAAAGTTAAAGTCAGTTATAGCATACATAAATGAGAATAAAAATGAGGCTCGGTTTTGTTCAAAAGAAAGGGAGTAAGCATTAGAAAACAGACTTTCAAAGTCTTGACTATCTGGCTCTTATGGAGGAATTCAAAACCGTATCAGAATCTTAACCAATTTCAATATAAATTTCTTATTAAAGACAATTATTGATGTCAGAACAGTAATGAATATTAATCAACTGTAATCAAGAACTTTGTTGGCGAAGAGAGCACATTGCCAGAGAAGGAAACAAGGCAGTAAATTGGAAATAGTAGTAAAATTCAGCCCTTATTAGCTTTGAAAAAGACACATCTATTCCAAAGATCAGCAGAGGACTAGATTATAAAGGGGAGAGGGGATGGATTGTAGCCAGATATCACAAGGTAAGTATTGCATGTTAATGAAGAGGAGCACTGAAAATAGTCATCTGTCTCAGAAGAAGATATAGGCAATTTTCACAATGCTTCAAAGTATCACCATTCAGAAACAAAGATAAGCCAATTAAAAGGTTTGAGCTTGAGAGACATTTATTTTAAAAGTTCCCACAAAATTCATGATCCCAAACACAAACCCTGCCTCCAGAGACCAACTGTACATCATGATTGTGCAGATTCCTTCTGTAAGGCATATTTGAAAAAAGTTTACAGAAAGCTTTTCATGTTCAATAATACTTGATATAACTCCAATTTCAATTAGATATATAAATGTTGCAGGATGCATTGTCAGGTTTAAAAAGAAATGAAACAAATTAAATACACCAATGGCCCTGAACTTAATAGGAAACATGGAAAACCATTCAGAAACAGGCTCCAGGTGCCTGCCTTGCCTCTGTTTCCTTGTTCGCCTCCCTCACTCAGGGGGATGAGAAGGCAAAATGAAGAGGGGAGAGGTAGACAGTGGTGAGGGAGGTGAAGGGGCATGGAAAAGGGGGAGACATTCTGGGGATGAAAGGAAGAATAAGGAACAAAAGTAAGAAGTGTGTATTGGGCGAAAAACTTGGGGTGGAGAAAGAGGAGTAGATAGGAAATGGAGGGAGAAAAAGTTTCTTGATCTATTATTTCCTTATTTCCCTAAAAGATGACACCATTGGGAGAGTTGCCTATGTTGGAGTTGGCTAAATTCTCAAGCAAATGCATTGTAAGTTTTAAAGTTGCATGCTTTGTAGTCCAAAAAAAGAATCAGTTCTAAAGGAGAACAGGAGGCCATTTTTTAATTACATCATCCTGTTATGAGGATATGGTGATTAAAGAGAAAATCAGTGTCTTCAAAAGATGCAGGAAGATACATGGTATAGAAAGTCTGCCACCCACAAAGAGAATCTGGAGGAGAACAAATTTCTGGTTATGTTACTTAAGTCTGGTCTTGGTACTAAGGTTTTCCAGCCTATTTGCCAGGTTGCTGAAATGGCAATATAAATAAGATGTAATTATTGGTTTGCCTTTGAGAATTACAGACTTTCTGAGATGAAAGGAAAGCATCAGAGAGGTCACAAACCTAAAATCCCTTAGGTCACAAACCGACATGTGTACTGAGGCCAGGGGCATGAGTATCTGTGGGGGGCCCAGTGGGGAGCGCGGTGAGCAGCAGAGGTGAGCCTGGGGAAGGGGGCAGGCGACATCACTTAACCCCAGCTGGTCTTGCCATGTGAGAACCCAGGCTCTGCAGGGCCAGATCTTCTAATCTCTCACAAGAGACTGGAAACACAGATTTATATGTAAAATAACCTAGTATTCTTTTTGTATTTGCTTATTTATTTTAATCAACTGTTTTCTGAGTAGTCTGTTCATGACAAGATTGAACAGAAGGTAGAGAACTTCCATACACCCCCACACATGTATAGCTTCAAATCATGTTTGTCTGATTCCAAATGCCATGTTATTTGCAATGTGTCAAATGACTTCTCAATTCCAAATGCTTCCAAATGCCCACCAACAACTTTTTTTTTTTTAATTAATAAACTTGATTTTTTAGAGCAAACTTGAAGGAATGGCAACTGAGCACAAATGGAATGGAATATAAGAGTCCTGGGTGCCCTCCTCCCCAACACGTGCCCAGCCTCCCCCACTACCAGCATTACCCACCAGAGTGGTACATTTGTTACAACTAATAAACCGACATTAACTCATCATTAGCCCCCAAAGTCCACAGTTTCCACTGAGGTTCACTCTTGGCGCTGTACAGTCTATGGGTTTGGATGAATGCATAATGACATACTGTACACTATCATACAGAGAAGTTTCGCTGCCCTACACATCCTCTGCTCCTTGCTTGTCCATTCTTCCCTCCCTCCAACCCTGACAACCACTCATCTTTGTATTGTCTCCATAGTTGTACCTTTTCCAGACTGTCATCTAAGTCCCTAACCATGCAGTATGTAGCCTTTTCAGATTAGCTTCTTCCACTTAGTAATATGTGTTTAAGATTCCTTCATCTCTTTTCATGGCTTCATAGCTCATTTCATTAAGCACTGAATAATATTCCATCTTCTGGAAAGGACCTCAGTTTTTTTATCCATTCACCTACTGAAGGATATCTTCATTGCTTCCAAATGTGGGCAATTATAAATAAAGCTGCTTAACCAGCTGTGTGTAGGTTCTTATGTGGACATAAGTCTTTAATTCCTTTGGGTAAATACCAAGGAGTCCAATTGCTGGATGGTATGGTAAGAGTATATTAGTTTATTTTTTAATTAACATATAATATATTATTTGCTTCAGGGGTACAGGTCTATTAGGTTTTATAAGAAACCAGCAAACTGTCTCCCAAATTGACTGTACAATTTTGCATCTCACCAGCAATGAATGAGAGTTCCTGTGACTCTACATCCTTACCAGCATTTGGTATTGTCAGTGTTTTGGATTTTGGCCGTTCTCATAGGTAGTAGAGGTATTTCTTTGTTGTTATCGGAAGTTTTTAAGTGCTCAAGAATCTTTGGGGGCACCTGGGTGGCTCAGTCTATTAACCATCCAACTTGATTTCGGCCAAGGTCCTGATCAGGGTTTTGAGAGTGAGCCCCACGTTGGACAAGGTCATGCTCAGTGGGGAAACAGCTTGAGGTTTTCTCTTCCTCTCCTTCTGCCCTCCCCCACACTCAAAGAAAGAAAGAAAGAAAGAAAGAAAGAAAGAAAGAAAGAAAGAAAGAAAGAAATCTTTAACAAAAAAGAAATGCTCAGGAATCTTTGACTAAAAGCAAGAAGAAAGAAAGAATGGGCGGGAGAGAGGTAGAGAGGAAGGCAGAGCACTATGTGAATCCAATAAATCACACCTAGGGGCTACCAGAGTTCTGATCCCATGCAGCATTTCAGAGACAAGGAGACAAAGAGCTTGGTCCACGAGAAGGGAATGACTTGCTCAAGATCATACAGTTAGTTATTGGAAGAGCAGAGGTCATCTTAGGATGCAGGTTTCCTTTTCCTCAGCTCAGCTTGCCTGGTTTGTACAGATTCAGATATTTTCACAAATTCACACTGAAATTCTTATGTCTCTTCAGAGCTTGGCAGTGGCCTTGTTTGTGTGCTTCCCTCAATTTAGCAGTTTGGTTGAAAAGTTTCCAGAAAAACTCTAGCTCCACAGCCAACGTTGCTCTGGTCCATCAAGTAAATCTTCTCTCAATCTGGGAGGCAAGTTGGAAAAGAAGGTTAAACACTGATGTTTTATGGAGGATCTGAGAGTTGGAGTCAGTGCAATTGAAACCCTCACTCCATGCTGGGCCTAATGTTTTGGAATCTATGTCTTTTCTTTCTACTAAGCATTTCCAATGTGTTGGTGCTGAGGTGAATATAAAAGCGGTTCAGGAATAAGTATTTGACAAAGGTTTTTGTTTACTTTTGTTTTGTTTTTAAGTACTCTGACTTAACTTATACAAGTAAACCCTGGAGACAAAGCTTCCATGAAAGAATCCAAGTTCTAAGTAGTCAGAAGCATAAAGATGTGCATAAAATGATGATTACTAAAGGCCAAAGGGACAGAAAGATGACAAAAAATGAGGGGGGAAAGTGTGCTCAGTTAACACTATTAATGAATGATACTATTTCATTAAATTATAAACATGACTCAAAAGGTATTTTTAGAAAAGGGATCCTTCAGTACACCTTCAATGATATACAGGAAAAATTAAGGCCGTTTTTGAAAAGTAATTATGTAAAATAAGTGTCTATGGCTTATAGCCCCTTCACTGTCAGAACTCACTCTTACAATCAATCGCTCAGCACCACGTGTGTCTGTTTTTTGACTCTAAAATTGACTCTGAACAGAAACTTGGTAGATTTCTAGAAATTCTCATATCATGATGATTATTTGAGGAATTAGGAGTACTGTGAATTATAAATATTTTAATTATATCTGCTTTTATATACCAAAAATGCTTACCATTTTAATGTGTGAGAGATTTGAGGAGGGCAATATTTTATAATAACGGAAAAGACCTGGTGATCCCAGAAGCCGAGCACTATTTTCTTCTGGGAACTGATGTGGTTATTGTCTTAGAAATCTCCTTCAAAGACCTGGAGATTTTGATAAAAGCAAGAGAGAGCTACACATAAATGGGAAATTTTTTTATGAACATTTAACCAATAGAATTTAATAAGATACAGTTCCTGTGTTTTGTATTTTTTTTAATCCGAATCTTCAGATTTGTCTGCTATTGTTGATAACTTTAATCAGCAAAACAAACATTTTGGGTGAGAAGAGATGTAGGCATAGTATTTACCATTGAAATTGAGGAAGGGAGGAAAATAAAGGTAAGGTGGTTTGGGTTTGATTCTTTTTCTCTATCAGTATTAGTAAAGACACAACTTTCTGATAATCAAATTCATTTCCAGAAATGTTATTACAAAATTTGGAATATCTTTTGTTGTACCTCTAGAGCGAGGTCTTTTCTTTCTGCCTTGCTTCCCTATTGAGGCAGCCTGTGGTCAGTCTGTGTGGGATGTACAGAACCTCCTAGGATAACTACAAACTGAGGGCCCTCCCCTCAGTTGGTACATCATTGAGAAACTTGACCCCCCATTCCACAATTCCTTGGATTGTGTCATCACCACTGAACCTGGAGACTGCTTTATCTTACCCTAATATTCTTCTTGGGGTTGAGGGAGGTGGTTTCCTCATCTAACCGCATGATGGGAAATACTACCTTTATCCTTAAGTCATATGGATTTCTGAGGAAGAGGATTCCAGACAAAAGAACAATGCACACAAAGACAGATGGGAACTGAGCCTAATCTAGGACAAGAAAAGGCTGAGGAGGCAAAAGGAGAAGATAGGGGTGAGAGCAGAAAAGAGGGAATAAGGGGCTGATGGCACAATCATTAGGCCACTGACAGCTCTCATGTACACTCCGCTTTTATTTTACCTGGAGTGGAAGCTATAGAGTTTTAAACAGAAGAATAATGGGGCCTTACTTAAAAGGATTACTGACTGCTGTTTGGAGAAAAGACTGTAAGAGACAAGGGTGGGGAAAAGAGAATATTTGGAAAACTACTGCAGTCAGTAGTCTTGGCAAAAGCTTAGTAGTTTAGACGGCTATGTAGTGTTGGAAGCAGTAGGAAGTGGATGTTCTTGGAACACATTTTGAAGGTAAAGTCAAAAGTATTTGCAGATGTCTGGGACACAAGTTGTGAGGGAAAAAGAGGAGTCAAGGATTACACCATAGTTTTTATGTGAGCAACTAACAAAGTAGAGCTACCATTGTGTGGAGATAGAGAAGTCTATGGCAGGGCCAAAGATGGGAGGGGGAAATCAAGAATTCAGCATTGGGTGAGGTAGATTTGAGATGCCATAAGGGATCTAAGTGGAGATACAGAGGATCAGTTGGATATATTAATCAGGATAGATGTAGTAGTCCTGGCTTTATCACAACCTGAAATTAAACTATGTGAGGATTAGGACCTGGATTTAAGTTTTTGTTTTTTAACTTCTAAATTCCTACCCTTAAAATATGCTTGGTACGGGGTAGGCATTCCATAAGAAATTGATATTTGATTAATATATGTATAAATGAATTTCTAGTTTCATGATTTGGAAAGGGCCTCAGGCATTCTGGGTGATTTCTGAGTCACCACCAATCATTCTATGATTTCATTTGATGAGAAACAATGTGAATTAGGAATGAGGAAATATTCACTCCAGAAAAGAGTACTCTGAGACAATATCAAAAAGACAACACAACTCTTTTTCACTGGGCAAACCAGTTGGGGAATTGTTTACTGGAAAATTTACAAATTTCACCTATTCAAGTCTGAGGGTCTATGGTCTTGTATCCAAGAGATGCTTACTAAGCTCTGTTTGCATAGTCCACCTGTGATAGCCTAATCACTTCTTCTTTGTAACTGTAATGAAGTAGAAACAACCGCCTTCAGTCAGCAGTCACTGCCAAGTCTAGGCAGGAGCTGGCAAACTACCCTCACAATCTAGATCGGACTTCATTCAGTATTGGCCTAGAGAGTGCTGAAAGAAAATTAGTTGTCAACTAACAAATAATGAGAGAATTTTACTAGTATTTGGATTTCTGCTTTTTAAAAAACAACAAAAAATGATAATATTGAACCACACAGGGCCAGCTCTCTGATTCTACATTAACTGGCTGGCACTGAGTGGCTACTGTGCTCTAGGATGGCTATGAGCTCCTCTGAGACCCCACTCCAGGAAGAGATCTAATTAGCCTTATATTAGGCTGACAACAACAACCCAAAAATTCTCTTTCTTAAAAATATATAGGTAAAAAAAAAAGTATCAGTATGTCTCAGTATTGTCTGGGGAAAAAAAAATGAGCTTCAACCCATACCTCACTTCATACAGAAAAATTAGTTTGAGATGGATCATAGTCCTAAACGTAGAAGCTAAAATTATAGAGTTTCTAAAAGAAAGCATAAGAGAATATTTTCATAAATTAAGGTTAGGCAAAAGTTTTCTAGATAGAATCTAAAATTAATTGTTCTAAATTATTTAAAATAGACTATTTTTAACTATCGATTATTGAAGTACTAAAAATCAATGCAATAGACTTTATCAAAATTTTAAATTTCTGCTTATTAAAATGTTAAATTTCTGTTCATTAGGTTACCACCATTGTGTTCTATTCATTAATACATTGAATAGGAAAGTCTTGGACTGAGAGAAAATATTTCCTATACATATAAACAATTCTAACTCAATAAGAAGGAAAAAACCTAATTTAAAAACAGGCAAAAGGCTTTTACAGACAATTCACAAAGGAAGAAATACCCATGGCCAAAGAACACATGAAAAGATGTTCAACACCCTTAGTCATTGGAGAAATGCAAATTAAAGTCACAATGAGAAAGCATTACATACCCACCAGAATGGCTAAAATAAAAAAGTCTAATACCACCAAATATTAGCAAGAATATGGAACAACTGGAACTTTCATACATTGCTGGAGTATAAATTGGTAAATCAGTTTGAAAGTTAGTCTGGCAATTTCTTATTCAATTGAACATGCACCTAGTCTGTGATACAGAAATTCCAATTCTCGGTATTTACCCAAGAAGAACGAAAAACATACCTCCACAAAACAATGTGTACAAGAATATTTATAGCTGCTTTATTCTTAGTAGCTAAAAACTGAAAATAATAAAATGTCCATCAGCTGTGAATAAAGAAATTAGGGTGTATTCACACCATAGAGTAGTATTCCGTGACTGGTAGTATTCAGCAATTGACTAGGAAGAATTTCTAGGGTGTGAAATGTTTTCTATCTTGATTATATGGGTATATGCAAATATCCACACTCTACAAATTTTATATTTAAATCTATGGATTTCTCTATATGTTAATTTTACCTCAATTAAATATTTTTTCTTTTTTTATTACCAAAAGAACATTGTATTCAATTAACTAAATGTAATTATCTCTACCAAGCACCAAACTAAACGTAAATACCCAGTAAGTAAATGTTTAAAGAAAACAACAGGGACCAGGTGGCTCAGTCGGTTAAGTATTTGCCTTCAGCTCAGGTTATGATCCCAGGGTCCTGGGATCAAGCCCTGCATGGGACTGACTGCCTGTTCAGTGAGGAGCCTGCTCCTCCCTCTCTCTCGGCCCTTCCCCCACCTTGGGCTCTCTCTCTCTCTCTCTCTCTGACAAATAAATAAATAAAATCTTAAAAAAAAACCCACAACAGTTGTTTTCTTCACTTAGTACCACTACCTCAGATATCAATTTAACTAATAAACCTCTTAGCGAATTTTGATGAAACTATTATGTTGTTTTCATCAGCTTACACTTTGTACATCTTAGTGGTGTAGGAAAATCAAACTCTGACAGGTCCAGGGATTACTGCAGCTAAACACAGCTTCAGAAAGTCCAAGCAGAATGCCTGCTTCAGCAACAGAGGACCCGAGGAGCAAGTGAAAGCACATACCTTTTTTTTTTTTTTTTTTAAGATTTTATTTATTTATTTGACAGAGAGCGCACAAGCCGGAGGAAAGGCAGGCACAGGGAGAAGCAGGCTTCCCACCGAGCAAGGAGCCCTATGCCGGACTGCATCCCACCACCCTGGGATCATGACCTGAGCGGAAGGCAGACGCTTAACCAACTGAGACACCTGGTGCCCCGAAAGCACATACTTTTGCTAAACATCAGAAGTTCTGCCTCTATCAATATTTCTAATCCACAGCTCCCCACCAGTCCCTTCCAGTTGGCTGAAACTGACAGAAAATAGTAAGGATTACTCAGTTACCGTCTGTGTAAAAATCTACTAAGTAACCCCCTCCCCCGTGTCTTTGTCCATTTTGACTGATTTAACAAAATACTAACAACTGGGTGGCTTATAAACAACAAACATTTATTTCTCACAGTCCTGGAAATAGAGGAGCCGGAAATCAGGCTGCTAGCAGATTCAGTGTCTGGTGAGAATCTGCTTCCTGGTTCTTAGTTGGCTGTATTTTCCCTGTGTCCTCACTGGGTACAAGGGGACACTGTGGTCTCTTGAGATTTTTCCTGTTGTTTGTTTGTTTGTTTCTTTCTTAAAGATTTTATTTATTTATTTAACGGAGAGCCTAAAAGAGCCAGAGAGCACAAGGGGCTGGTAGGGTTAGGGGTGGAGGGAGAGGGGGCGAAATGGCAGAGGGAGAGGGAGAAGCAGACTCCTGGCTGAGCAGGGAACCTGACAGGTGGCTTGATCTCAGCGTCCTGGGATCTTGACCTGAGCTGAAGGCAGCCTCTTAACTGATTGAGTCATCCAGGCGCCCTTTCCCTGCTGTTTTCTAAAGAGGGCACAGTCTCCCCTAACCTCATTCAGATTTCTGATTCCTCAGGAAGCCTCTGAACTACACTAGCACTTTCCCTTGCTGCCCTCAAGGTCGTAAAAGCCTGCGACTCTTCAGGGCTCGCATTCTGGAACAGCTTGATTCTCTTATCACAGATGATTACCTTTTGAACAACGGTTTCAAACTAAAACTAAATGAGATTTTAAAAGGGGATATGAAATGATTTTGTTTAAAAAAATTGCTGTATTGACTACCCAAAGGAAATAAAATCTTTTCTTGCTTACTTTAATCCTCAAACCCTAAAACCTCATATATTTTGTTCCATAGTAAATAGAAGTACAATTTTACTGGAATCCAGGGCATCCCCACAGTCTTCTCAAATTCCATTTTCCCACAATATAATTTTTCCCTCCAGAGGCCAGTAGTCTAAGGTTGATGTGGTGTCCCACCCAAGGAAGGTTGAGAAATTGAGTATTTCCACTCTCCAGCTGTGATAGTGACAAGAGATGAGAAATCTGAATGCCATGTAGGCATCCAAAGCTCACACCTGCCTATAAACCAACATTCTGGATGGCTTGATGATGACACAGAAGGGGCACCAAAAGTCACAATCTATAAATAAAATTCTTCTGTACAAATATGGAGTGTATCAGCCTTTTGTAATATCACCTCTCACAAAAGTTTTGACTCTTATTCAGAAAAAGATGAGATATGGACATTGTTTAAATAACCTAGAGTGTTTGCATATTGCCTTTAGCTAGGGTCATCAGATGTTGTTCTCTAGAGAGCACAGTTGATCTCTCAATAACACGAGCCAGATCTTGGTCAGATGCTAGATGTAGCTAGACTTGACCCCAAATGTGACTTTGCTGTTACTGTGGTAAGTTTGAATTACCATTCTCTGTGCTTTATTTATCCTAGGCTTGTAAATTAGCAAGTCATGGCAGTCTGTACTCTCAAAATGCATGCATGGCAAACCTCAGTATTGTCTGCGTGGCATAGACTATAAGCATACAGGACTGATAAATTTCACTAGGGTGAAGCCGCAGTGAATTAGGGCCATAATTAGAGCTGGATTATAATGTAATAAAATGCGTAATGATTACCTTTTCAAAAAGACGATTCTTGACCAAAGTTCAGGTCTTCAGTACATGTAAGTTTCTCTACTTACTACCTCTACTTACTACCTTCTGAAGTACACATATAAGTCAATAGATTGGCATTTTAATGACCCCTTTCTAGAATTAGATCTCTTTGTAGTGAATTTGAGATTTTAAATAGATTCATAGATTAACATCCATGCTTTACCTTCAAAATATCAAATTCCTTGTCTAAAGCTATACTGTCTTCATTTTCTCTTTTAATAAATATCAATCTTCTTGTATTTCTTTTGTTTATATAAACTTATTTACACAAAAACCTAAAGTCGAAGAGAAAAATGATTTTGAATTGTGTCCAGTCTTGGCCATTAAAAATAGGAAACAGGAGTCCTACAAGAAAAATGAGGCTATATACATACAATTTACTACTGCATTATGTTCCTTAATTCTTAAAATTATTTTTTAACTGAAAGAAGCAGGAGTTGTAAATAAGGATTCAGATAACACTTTGCTAAACACCTGGGCTTTATCTCTAGTATAACAAATGGTACAAGTACATAGCCTGGATTTTCGTGGCAGTCCCAGATTCTAAGGGGGCCTTCTAATTACTCTCACATAATAGACCATGGTTTGAAAAATAAAGCCTTGAATGGAACTTTAGAAAGATAACCAAATATACATTATTTTATTTTGTGTCTGTGGTTCTTTAAAGCCTCATGTCCTCCCCAAATATCTTTTTTTTCTATAGTCAGATGCCTGTCACTGAGCAAGACTTTCCATTTGACAGGTAATTAAAAGGTGTAAAGATTTTGCCAAGGCTTACAATGCTCTTATTCAATGTTAAAGATACCATAGAGAAGACTTTTCTAGAATGTAATTATAATATATAGTTCTACATTTATTTCTGCTTAAAAGACCTATAGCAAGGAAAATAGCTGACAGACAAGTCCCTAAATCTATTCAATTATTTCTTGGGAACTCAAAATATACAGTAACCTTTCAGAGACTCTAGGAATTTCCACTGTAGGGAAAGCTGTTTAGCTTTGTTTAACATGGGTTCCCAACTTTTCAGGCACTGTAATATTTATTAACATGGCTGTGTATGTTCGGGGAACCACCAAAGATGAAAAAGTTGAAACAGCATAAAATGTTTTCAAATTGCATGTAGGTATTCAAAAGTCAATATATCACCATGATCACAATCCTAGGGTAGCTTACAGTTTACAAAACAATGTCAAATATGTCATTTCATTTTATTTCTGTAAATATCCTGGGAGTTAGAAGAGGCAAGTATTAATCACATCTACTTTGAAGATGAAATAACTAAAGTTTACAAAACTTAAGTGAGGTTTCCAGTTCTGGGGAAGATGAGATAAGCAAGTCGACTCTATTTCATCATCTGAGTATGACCAAAAGTCCCTCCCAGAATGCATGCAGTGAATGCTCGATGACAGCTCTAAGTAAATGGGAGCAGGTGACTTGGGGAAGAAAACCAGAACTCAAAGTAGAAGAAATCAGTGGAAAGTTTCCTTGTTTTGTTCTTTTTCCATCCATATTTTTTTGTCTTTGAGTCAGCACAAGTCACAGAATAGTATAGCAGGCATGGACAAAAAGAGCTCCAAGAGAATTTTTTTTTTTAATTTCTTAGTACTGGAAAGTGGAGCCTCTCAAAGGAGGATAGACTGTGGAGAAATTCATGGTCTTTTTTCTTTCTTAGCTTTGTCTCCAGCAAGCACCACTCCTGAAGCTGCAGCGTGTGGCAACAAGAGGCAGATACTTGAAGGGAAGAGAATGTTTCTCTCTAACCAGAGAAACTCTGTAATTCAAGGACCGTGGAGGAAAATCTTCATTTTCCCTTCCATCCTCCTGTCACTTGCTTCTGGAAGCAGGGGGAGACTCAGGATGTGTATGTAGTGTAAGGAGACTAGCAGGGGACAGGGAAGGAGGAACCCTGGGAGCCAGACCATCTAGGGAAGACAGTGGATAAAGAAAAGGACCCAAACATTTTATATGAACCCTTGGGCTTACTCCTGAGCTGAGTAGTGGATCTGACCATAAACAATATATCAAAAGCCTTGAGGACTGAAGTAGGAAGTAGACTGTCGCGGCCGGCGTGACAAATCGACCAGAGTCGAGAGGGTAAGAGGATGCTGAAAAGAAATTAAGAGACAAAGAGATGGGAGCAAGAGGAGCACCAAGGAGGATGTCCAATAGTGCCAATTTTATTCAAGGCTATGAGGCATTATATAACTAACAGAAACAATCATAAGAAAGTATCTATTTTTAGCTGATTACTAAAGAGTTTGCAACATGCACAGAAAATCCTTCAAGCTTTCCCATTGTCTATTTCCCAAGCACCAATAGCAGACCCTCTAGCGCCAGATGTACTGACTTCAAGGCTACTCAAGACATAGTTTATGTAAGCACAGCACAGTCTTACAGTGGTGTAGTCTATGGCCTGTGCAAGGACAGCAAGGACCAGCCAAGAATTTCTGACCCCGACCAAATCATCTCTATCTGACTAGCAAATGTGTGGGAAGTCACGTAGGCGAGCGCACAACACATAGCACAGACCCTTTCCCAGTGCTACTCGACTTCATCGACCTAAGCCTTTTGTTCGGCTATTCAGCCTTTAAAGGAGGCACAAGTCAGGGCCTGGTTTGGTTCTCGTCTCAAGCCTTACCGTGGCCTCCCACAGTAGACAACCACCCAGGCCTCAGACAGGCCTCCAGGTGGGACACATGCAGGAGAATGCTGAATAACAGCAAAAGCTTTAAACAGTATAAGGACATTTGAACCATAGTCCACATAAGCATTTCAGACATTGCAGCCAGTACCTAACTGACTCAACCACCTACTAAAACAAACAAAACAATAAAACATTCTCCATAGGATTCAACCAAGACCCAGATCCTCATAACTTAATATTCAAAATGCCTAGCATCCAACCCCAAATTATTCAACTTATAAAAGAATAAAGAAAATATGACAAATTACTAATGGAAAAGAAATCAACAGACATCAATTAATATGAATCAGATGGTAAATTATCAAAGAAGTTACCCTAAATGCTAAAAAATGTAACATTCTTAAAACAAATGGAAAGATAGAAAGTGTTATCAGAGAAATAGAAGTTTTAAAAGAGAATCAAACAGAAATGGTAGAACTGAAAAATACAATTACTAAAATTAAGAATAAGAAAAAAAGAAAAGAATCACTGAATGAGCTACACAGCAGAATGGAGGAGGAAAAATTAATGATAGATTAGATAGATCATAGAAATTATCCAATCTGAACAATAGACAGGAAACAGTTTAAAGAAAAAATGAACAGTCTTAAAACTTGAGGACAGCATCAAAAGGCCTAACATTTCTGTCATTAGAGTTCCAGAAAAAGAGAAATGCATTTGGAGAAATCATGTCTGAAAACTTTCCAATTTGGATAAAGCTATGAAGTTACAGATCCAAGAAGTTCAGCAAACCCCCAATAGGATACACTTAAAAAAAAGATCTATGCCCTATTGCATCATAATCAAATTAATAAACATCAAAGATAAAGAAAAATCTTGAAAGCAGTTAGAATTAATGTATTACATATAGAAGAGTAACTATTTAAATGATTCTAGATTGGTCATCACAAAGAAAGCAGTGGAACAAAAATGATACTGTACGATTGAAATCACAATTTTTAAATGTATTTAAACTAGTAAAACGAGTTTAAACTATTTAAACTGGTAAAAATAACTTTCGTTCACAAAATAAAGACATTATCAAATGGATGAAAACTAAGGGGATTCATCACCAGTAAAAACCTGCTATGAAAGAATTGCAAAAGGAGTTTCTTTAGGTGAAAGGAAAAAGATACCAGAGGGAAATAGATTTGGGAATAAAAGAAGAGCAACACAAAAGGTAAAAATCTGCATAAGTAGACTGTACATTCTTTAGTAGTTGAAAGTAAAAATTATATCATTTTCTGATGGGTTGTCCAATAAACATAAAGTTAATGAATATTACAATTGAAACATAAAGGGAGATATGGTGGTAAGGTTTCTACATTCAACAGAAAGCGTAAAATATTAATTAAAATATGTTAAAATTTACAGAATTATACATCAAAACCAGAAAAGGTTAAAAAACAACAACAATAAAAAACTGTTAAGTGAATTGCCCAAGACTGTGTGACTTTTATGTGGTGAGTCAGAAGAAAAAGCAGATGCATTTGTACTGGGTCCTCAAATATTTGTTGAAAGAAATGAATTGATAAATGAACCAGCACTCTTCTCTCAAAATAATTTAGCAATATAGTATTTCATTGTAAAGATTGAAATCACAATTTTTAAGTGTATTTAAGTAACCGCTTTATACCTTTCAACAATCCTCCTTGCTTCAACAGTCTCTGCCATATGACTTGGGAGTTTTTAAAGGTTCCACGTATATTTCTCCAGCCCTGTCTGGATTCAGCTACGTGACTTGCTTTGGCAAAAGTATAAGGTAGAAGTGATGATGTGATCATTCAACCTAGAGCCTGAAAGGCCTATGTTTCCATTTGCCCTCTTATGCCTCTATCAGTGCCATGAGGAACACGTGCTGGGATTAGCCCACCAGGCCTGGGAGGGAAATAATAAATTTGTAGAGAAAATCCCATTAAACTGAGCCCACGGGACTCACAGATCCATGAGTCTTTTGTGTGGTAAATGTTGACTGCTAGCTTTCTAAAGCACAAACTGACCCCTAATCCCTGAGGGGATCCCAGTTTTAGGGTAATAGCAATGAGACTCAAGGTATCTAGGAAGGTATTCAGACAAAAGGAACAAGACAAATCCAGTTCTAGCAAATGGAGTGTATGATTTCTCCATAGTCTCAAAATAAAACTTGGTTAACAGATCTGAAAGGGAGAAGTCCAAGGAAGACAAGCATCAATGTTAACTTGTTACTTGATCTACTTGGGGCCCCCTTAAACACAGACAGGATTATAATGGAGTTAAAATCAAGCAAGACTGAATCTCTAGGTTAAGGCCTAATAAATACAGAAATAGAAAAAAAAAAAAAAAAAACAAACAGATGGTAGCTGAGGAGAAAGGAACGCCTTTATGGCAACATAAAGAGGCCACTACATAGATAAGCACTGTGTTTCTTCTTTTGACTTGGCTATCAAGGGAACTTAATGGTAAGTTTTATGTGCAATTACCATAAACTTCTTACGACTTCCTGCAAATGTTTCCTGACCTTTTTTTAAATTTTCAATTGAATGGTAGAAACATTATTCCTTTGGATAAAATAAAAAACGAAAATAAAACACTATTCCTTCAGACTATCCATAATTCATTTTACAGATAGGTATGACAGATATTATTAATATCAATGTATGATGCCTTAGCCTATGAACTAATGCCTTCAAAACTGTACATTATGATCATCATCAACAATGTACTCAATATACCAAGAATAATGGGGGTTACTACATGAGGGCTGCCTCCGGCCTTTTAAATAAAGGTCCAATAACATTGACTTTTTTGAAATTCTCATTCACTACTCTGAAATATTCAGGCAATATTAACAACTTCGAAAAAAGAAAAAATGCCTTTGCCAAATGCCCCAGAGATGCAAATTTAAGTAATTACAGTTGTTCCTCTTAACTCTTACTCAATACTGTGATTAATTTCAGATGTGCCAGACTGAAAGCTTTCTGCTGCCAAACTATCTGAAAGAATGCTCCTTTTAACAGCTGAAAGATATCGAAAGTCAAGGGACCAAAAAGTAGTTTAATTTGGATACGCCTTACAACCCAGTGCTTTGAATAAAAAGAGAGCCAACTAGCATAGCATTAATGCTTGTTTTATTTGGAAAGACCTTGAATTTGGAAAACCATTCTTTTATCCCATGCTTACTGGGCCATGTCATTTGCTATTGATGATCATCCAAATTTATTCATACTATGATGGCAGAATGCTTTTATACACAGTACAATTATGTTGTGCATAAATTCAATAAGATAAGAAAAATGAAGTTGAAATGAATTAATCTTTATGCTTTTTCAAAATCCTTTCCAAACTTTTCTAAACATTTTGTGGACATCAATAGCAATTTCAATATTCTAATTTAGTTGAAAATTGACCTCATAAAATTACATTTGGATATTCTGGGAATCCTATTATTAGAGATAATTACACTGGAACAGAACAAAATCTGTATTTACATTCAAATTTCAACATTGCATTTACACATAGGTGGAGAGAAACATCATTTAAGAGCAAAACCCATTTTGTTACACAGTATAATTGCTGAAGCACATTTTAAAAATACCTGTACTTGGGCCTTCCCTCCAGAGATGCTGGTTTATTTGGTTAGCGCCAGAACATTAGGCATCAGTATTTTTTATTTTACTTTTTCTAAAGATTTATTTATTTATTTTAGAGAGACTGAGAGAGAGTGTGTGGGGGAAAGAAGCAGAGGCAGAGGGAGAGAGAATCTCTTCGAGCAAACTCCCCCGCTGAGTACAGAGCCTGATGTAGGCCCAGCTCTTAGGGCCCTGAGATTACGATCTGAACTGAAATCAAGAGCCGGATACTTAACTGACTGAGCCACTCAGGTGCCCCATGCATCAGTATTTTTTAAAACCTTCACCAGGTGATTTTAATTTGCAGTCTGTTTTTAAAACCACTGATCTAGTATTTTCCTTTAAGTCATTGTGGTATGACCCCCATAAAAAATAAATAAAATCTTAAGTGCTCTTTCTAGAAGTACAGTGACTAGACCAAAGGAGGCGATCAGAACCACTGCAATAGTCGATGCCCTACTCAGATGACACATGGCAAGTGTGATGTTGACAGAGAAAGAAGCAGGGAGTCACAGAGGACAGGATGATGAGATGGTTGCAAAAACCTAAGATATTTACTTTGGAGAGCAGACTTAGGAAAATTACAATCCATTGGCATTGCTAACACATGGAGAAAGCATTCAACTTAGTCGATGTTCCTCCAGAAGGCAGAACTAGAGCCAACAGGAAGAAGTTAAGAGGGTAACTTGCATCAGCTCAATACACGGAAAATTCTGATAACAAAAGCACTTCATCCACAGATGAGCAATCTAAAAATCCTCAAGTAGAGGCCAAGTGATCTGTCACTGACATGGGAAGGAGGTTGAACAAAATGATCTTTTCTTTCTCATTGTACTAATAAGCTGAAAGAACATCTTGAAGTTTTGTGAAATTTCTCAAACTGTGTTCTAGTGCTTTGGGAGCTAAAGCAGAAGAAAGAATTGACTACAGGAACTTGACCAGAACCAAGGCTGTCTATAATCATAAACTGTTTTTTGTGTGTGTGTGATCACACTAGGTCCAACATGGCCGCACAGCTCAAGTCTCTGGATGTAGTAACCTAGGGAGAGGTTGGTTATTTTTGTCTTCCAAGATGAAACCTTGAGATTTCATTTAGATTGCCATTTGACGATTGATTAGACACTTTCCATTTAACACAGTTCCACTGATTAGCTGAAAACCCTCATGCAGTAAGCTAAATAAAGGTTATGAGTATTGTATGGTAATAGAAATAACATCTTTGTTAAAGAAAAAATATTTAATGACACCATTAAGGTATAGTAAGGTGAACTTTATTCAGAACCATTGCAATAGGTACAGGGACCACTGCAGGGGGATGTTGCACTGAGGGGGAGAGACTGAGGTCAACATGGAACACAGCTTGGGCAGTGGGAATATACAGGTGAGGAGCAGGGTGGAGGTCAACTGATAGAAAATTCTTAAGAGACAACACCAGGGAAAGGAGGAATTCTGGCCAAACCAACCTAACAGGATTCTTGCTGAAGGCAGGCCAGAGCGATCAAACGTCCATGGACATGCTGATGGATCATTCCAAGTGGAAAGGAGAGTGCTTGCTGTGATGTTAACACTTCGTAAAATCAGCAAGCCACACTAAGCAGGAGGGAGGTCCAAAGGTGGTCATACAAGGACTAGTGGAAAATATGATATTTTAAGTGTGGAAAAGATAATATGGTGAGGTGAAGGGGTGAGGGTGGGAGCAGGGCAGAGATTGGACTACCTAGCCTCTAAGCCTGCTTCCATTCCTGAGATTCTATTGTCAGATGAGCAAATTAAATCACTAAACCCTGCAATACCTCTAGGTTTTTATTAATTTATAATCAATACGTACCTCAATCCATCTTCTCCAAGCAACATATGTATCATTTTCTCAAACATGTGATTGGTTTTATTAATCAGGTAAAAAGCTATCTTTCAAAGCCTTGAAACCTTAACGTATAAAGCTTCATTTCTTTCTCATACGCATCTGTTGTGGGCCTGGCACCTGTTAAGGCAAACTCCCTTCAAATAGTGACTCGGGACCCAGACATTTCAATATATATGCTTTAAGGGTCACTACTGTGGGCTCTTAAATGGTTGGCCTTGGGAGTGATCCATACCGCTTCGGCCCATAAGCCACTGGCCAAAAGCAGTCACAGGGCTCCACCTATGAGTGGGAAATCTGTAAGCATATGGATATTCTGTGAAAAGCACATGAAATTTCCACAAAAGGAAACCATCGTTGAAGATTTAGATTCTGGGCTACAAGCATCTGAGAGTGTATACCAATTAATCATGTCACATAGACAAGCACATATTATTCTGCACTTCCTGTTCCGTATTCGCTTGACACCTTAAAAAATAGTGTAACATTGGGCTGAATATTTGCAAGAAAGTCTATTTGAAGGATGAAACAGAAAAACAGTGCACACAACATACTTTCCAAAAATAATAGAATAATCTGACATTTTAAGGTCAAAACAAATGTCCCAAGTTAGTAAATGTGACCCTTCTAATTCATGGCAAGTTATATGTAGGTTTTTGCCCATTTGTCATATTCTCGTTTTTAAATATAATTAAATCTATTATAACTTCTGAATCTCACTGCTCTCTCCCAAGTTTTTACACACTTGAATTCACTGTTTGTTATCTTTTAAATGTTCCAGATCCACTAAATCCTTAACCAGTTTTTTAAAAGATTTTATTTATTTGTCAGAGAAAGAGAGCAAGTAAAAGAGAGCACACAACCAAGGGGAGGGGCAGGTAGAGAGAGAAGCAAGGAGCCCGATGCCAGGCTCCATCCCAGGAATCTGGGATCATAATCTGAGACGAAGGAAGAAGACCCTTAACCCACTTAGTCACCCAGGTACCCTAATCTTTAGCCAATTTTAACTAGTCAAAAATATCTCCTCCAGGGGCACCTGGGTGGCTCAGTGGGTTAAGCCACTGCCTTCGGCTCAGGTCATTATCTCAGGGTCCTGGGATCGAGTCCCGCATCGGGCTCTCTGCTCAGCAGGGAGCCTGCTTCCTCCTCTCTCTCTGCCTGCCTCTCTGCCTGCTTGTGATCTCTCTCTGTCAAATAAATAAATAAAATCTTAAAAAAAAAAATCTCCTCCATATTTTATAAAAATACTGCTACCCAAATCTGATTTATTCAAACTCTTTGTTACATGCAGTCAAGAAGTTTCTAAGTTCTGGATTTTTCTGACATAATCTCCACCACAACTCTCCTACTAAACAATTCACTTTTTTTTATCAGATTCATACAGGTCCATACTTCTGAAATTATGAAGTTTTAATGCCATTATTCGTCACATTTCTAGGACCACATTGATGTTAAAAATGGTGCTTGGTCAAAATCAAGGAGCCACACCCAACAGCAGTGCAATCTGTAACCATAGTAACAACCTTAGTTCAGTGAAAATGCACATCAAGGCCACACTCTCCTTGGAGTTTCAAAATGCACTGTTTTCCATTTTTCTATTTTATATTTTTCTGTTTAAAGTGGGATGATAAAATACAGAGTTTTTAGTTGCTATATAAGCATAATGCTTTTTTAAAGCATTTTGTTAAAACCTGTTTGAGGATAGGTAAAAACAAATTCATGCAATTCACAATACTTATTGAAAGTCTAATACACATATGGCCACTAAACAGGTTACTCATGAATTGATCACTCCCTGTCACAGTTCTTCAGCAGAAAATGCTGAGAATAACAATGAAATCAATTTATTTTTACAACATCATAGTATATCATTCTATCCAACTTGAGGCCACATACATATCCCTTTATTCAAGAACAAACTGTACAGTCTTTCTCAAGTCTTCCCCTCACGCCTCAAAACCAAAAAATACTTTATTAAAAACAGATTTATTTTTATTTTTAGTCTATCTGTTAAATTCAAAGCTCCTATTCCCTTCAGGGATCATTTTGATTCAAATACAATAAAATGTGACATAAAACCAACTGGAGATCTCCATTACTTATTCACACATAAGTTTATACTATAGGCCAGGCTGTATGCTAGGGTCTAAAACAGAAAAGACTAAATAAGGCCCAATCCCTTTCCTCAAATTGCTTATGACCTTACTGAGGAAAAGGAAAGGTAAATAAACAATGCAGTATGTTAAGTGCTCAGAAAAGCAGGGGCAATTAGAGAGGCAGGATAGGACATTATCCCTGTTCCAGTTATCTGTGGCTATGTAACAAACTACACAGGACTTAGTGACTTAAAACAAGGTTATCTATGTTTCTCATGGTTCTATGGGTCGACCGGGCCTAAAGGGTGAATTTTTCTTGGAGACTCACATGTGGTTGCAATAGGAAGTCAACCGTGGAGACAATAGCCATCTGAAGATTCAGGTGGGCTCTTCACATCCAAATTCACTCACGGGGTGCCAAATCACACAACAGCCCAGCTACAGCTGTTAGCTAGACTGCTTGTACATCGCCTCTCCACGTGGCATGGGCTTTCCACAGAATGGCACCTGGATTCTAGAGGGAGTGTCCTAAGACTGAATATTCCAAGACAGCAAAGCTGCAAGTTCTCTCATGACTCAGCTTCACAGAAGACCCACCCAGATTCAACATAGGAGGGAACAGGACAACGGTATGAATCCTGGAAGTCATGGCTCATTGATGACCACCTTTGGAGACTTGCTGTCACAGGTACCAAATCATTTAGGTTTCAATAATACATATTTTTTTTTACATTTCCTTTTCTCTTACCTCACAGAAGATCAACAGAGAAGCTGTCTTGAGACAATGTGGAAATCAGTGGAGTCACTCTAGGGTTAGAGGAGGAACACCTGAATTCAGTCAAGCAGCCAGGGCACAGGGTGACCCAATGGAAGGAAAGGCGCCGGAGAGGATGTGTGGTCAACATTTATACAGAGAGCTGGAGTAAATTAGCACTATTTTAGTACACCTCCTGTAAACAACTTCAGCAGGAACACATTTCATTAATCCTCAAAAAGCCAAAACGGAGATTATTAACTTTCATAGTTTCTCTGAATCACTCAAATTTTGTACCACAGGAATCCTGTCCCCATTGCTGCCCTTACTAGCTCTTTGCTGATTATAAAGGAAAAAAAAAAAAAAAAATCATTGTGATTTATCTTTGCCTACCATGAAGTTTTTAAGAATATATTTATATTTACAATTAAACTCTCTGGAACTGTTCTAATGTAAGGTATTTTGTCTACTCAAAACCAACTATTGTAGCAGTTGTAGTTGAGTCTGACCGTTTCTACACTGATTTTATTATTCATCTAGGCCCATATTCCATAGTGAACGTAGATTAGCAGTTTACAAAGTAGGTAAAAAAAAAAAAAAAAGAAAACAAATAGGGGCGCTTGGGTGGCTCAGAGGATTAAGCAACTGCCTTTGGCTCAGGTCATGATCCCATCGTCCTGGGATCTAGCCTCCCACTCCTGGAGTCTTTGAGTGCCTACCTTGAACCCCAGGTAATCTGCTTCTCCCTCTGCTCCTCCCCCTCCTCGCTCACCCCCTTCCCTTGCTCATGCACACTCTCTCTCACTCACACATGCATTCTCTCTTTCTCAAATAGATAAACCAAATCTTAAAAAAATAGAAAACAAATTATTTCCTTAGTACTAACTGAAAATAATGCTGGCTATCCTTTATTTCAGAATAAGGTATCTAATTATCTTTAAAATATTATATTACCAAAATAAATAAGAACTTCCCCCAAATCATCCAATGTTATCATTTTTATTCATATTAGCCTTTAAGAAAAATTTTGAAAATATAAAAAAAATTAAGGTTCCTGCTTTTTGTTATCAATTTTGGACTCTACTAGTTATCTACATTGACCACAAGATGGGGCTGTGATGTCACAATTTGGCAAGATTTATAAAACACATAAAGACAGATAAAAATAATTTAATAAAGCAAAGTTTAATAAGCTAATCTCATGTTTCAAATATGCATATATTTTCAATTAATCAATTACCCAATCTCTAATGCTCAGCAAAGGAAAATCACACCGTAATTTGTCCATTTCTCACTTGGAGTTACTGAGCTTTTTTCAAACGCAAAATTCTCCTTTTAGGTGCAAAATTATATATAACGATATGATTTCTTTAAGGATTCTTGCTACCATTTCACACTGCGTTTTTAAGCTACTGAACTTAAATCAGTGTTAGGAAAAATATCTTTTAAAAAGACTTTTTAAATTACTATAAGCACAGAGAAGTTCATTCCTCATCACAAATCTACATGAAATTTTTTTCTCCTTTTCTATCCCTTAGTTCTTTTTTTGTAATCTAATATAGTTGACCCTTGAACAACACGGGTTTGAACGGCACGCATACACTTGGTGAGGTTTTTTTCCATACTGTACTGTAAATGTATTTTCTTTTCCTTACGATTCTCTTAATAACATTTTTTTATTTTCTCTAGCTTACCTATTATAAGAATACAGTACATAACACATGTAACAAAAAGCACGTGCTAGACTTTATATTATCAGTAAGGCTTCCAATCAACAGGAGGCTATTAATAAATTTGAGAGGAGTCAAAAGTTACATACGTATTTTTGACTGTGCAGGGAGTGATGGTAGGAGGGTGGTCTGGGTGCCCATAACCTCTGCATTGTTCAAGGGCCAACCCGTAGTTACTTTGGGGTAAGGATGATTTGAAAGAGACCGTATTTTCTTTATGTTATTTATGGCATGCATGATCTCCCCATATCATCTGTTAAAACTACTTTTAAGTTGTGTGATTTGTATTGTTAAATAGGCCAAAATTCCTTTCCAATTTTCAAAAGATTATATTCAGATTTCTCAGTTAACCATTTTTCCATTGAGACACAACAGCATGCCAAAATAACGTTACTTGATGTAGTAAAGAAGCAAGCACCACCACCTCAAAAATCAGTGGAGAAACTATTTTCACATGAAGTGTTTTCTCTTTTCTTTTTTTAAGATTGTCTTTATTTATTTGAGAGAGAGAGCAAGCGAGCACAAGTGAAAGGCCATAAGCAGGGTTAGCAGCGAGGAAGAGGGAGAAGCAAACTCCCCACTGAGCAAGGGGCCAGACAAAGTCCTGGAGCAGAAGGTAACAGCTTAATTGACCGAGCCCCCAGAAGCCCCCCACATGAGTATATTCTAACCTATTTTAATATATTAACAATGATACAAAGATATAATTTGATCTTTAAAAAAAAGCTGTCAAGGGGCGCCTGGGTGGCTCAGTGGGTTAAGCCTCTGCCTTCGGCTCAGGTCATGATCCCAGGGTCCTGGGATCGAGCCCCACATCGGACTCTCTGCTCAGTAGGGAGCCTGCTTCCCCCTCTCTCTGCCTGTTGCTCTGCCTACTTGTCATCTCTGTCTGTCAAATAAATAAATAAAATCTTTAAAAAATAAATAAATAAATAAAATAAGAATTAAAAAAGCTGTCAAGACAAATTTAGATTTAGAAAGTCCTCACATCCCTAGAAAGATGTATATTCATCTTTCCAATTTTTCTAGTTCCTTTTATTAGAATAATAAAGGTATATCATACTTTGCTTGTTAAAGCATGTCTACATGTAGTTTTCTACTCTTTTCACTGCTTATTTGCATTTTTCTTCAAATTTCATCCAAAATTCATTGCTATCTTTAAAGAGTTTTATACATTTTCCCCTTTTTTCACCCCAAGGGCTTTTTCTTAAGAAAGAGTTATTCTTAAAGAAGTTTGTACCTTTGTACCACAGGAAAAAAAGTGCTGTTTGACAAAGACTGCTTTCATGAAGTCTTAAAGACTTTAATTTTCCAAAATAGTCAACATCTAGTCAAAGAGGGCTATTTGCTGAGACTGACTTTCAGCTGTGACTAAAAATTATATCTGGCTTTTCCTGCAACTTGAAGAGATCTGTGGAATAGACTACTCCCTATTCCAAATAAATGACAGGCCCCTAAAATGTCATATAAGATGGACTGTATGGCTTAGCAAGCAGAGAAATTAATAAGTGCAGATGACAGACAAGAAAATGGGAGTGAAGGAATATATAAAGAGATTCTGCCATTAGGATGGACAGAAAGGACTCAATTCATATGGTAATAGTTTTCCTTATTTTAATGCTGTAGAGGGGTATTTGATCTCTTCGGTAAGTTACCAACATAAGTAAATTATTAGTGTTTTTCAAAAATGTAGCAGGATCAAGAAAATTAATATACTAGACTACTACTAAAGTATCTGTATTAAGGAAAAATATTCACATTAATTCCCATGCATACTCAGAATTAGGAAAAAAGTCACCAATATAAGCATTTAAAGCTCTCTGGGAATACATATATTTACACACACAGAGACACAAACATGTACCCATAAACACAAATAGTTAATATTGACATCAATATACTTCAAATAGTTACTATTGACATCAATATACTTCCACTTATTCAAATTAAATTAGTTATAGGAATTTTCCCCTTTCCTTTCTACTCTTTTTTCTTTATATTTAACAATTAATACACAAATATATATCCACAGTAAAAGATTTCAGTTCCACAAAACACTAAAAATAGCAAGGATATGATCTAGCAATTCCATTTCTGGGAGTGTATCTGAAAGAAAATCATTATCTCAAAAAGCAACCTGTACCCTCATGTTCGCTGTAGCAGCATGATTTATAATAGTCAAGACATGGAAACAACAAGTGTTCACAGGTGGATGAATAGATTTAAAAAACATGTGGTATATATGCAAGGGAATATTATTCAATCTTAAAAAGGAAGGAAATATTACCATTTGTGACAGCATGGACAAGTCTTGGGAGCCTTATACTAAGTGAAATAAGTCAGACAGAGAAAGACAGAGACTACCTATCACTTACATGCACAGTCTAAAAAAAAATGAACTAACAAAAACAGGAGAACAGATAGGTGGTTGCCAGAGCTGAGTTCTCCATATATCCAATCCTACCTATTTTCCATCTTTTCCAATTTGCTGGTCTACTTATGGGAACTTTTCACACTTTCCCTCACTAATCATGAATTGTTCTTTTTAAAATTTCATATCATTTCAGGAAGACTGGGACAAGAGGGAAGATAGAAAATGCTATTGACTGCCTTGATCTAATTTCTGAAAACAAAGCATCAGATTAAAATAGTTATTATAGGTTGCCACAGATGTGAACCACAACTGAAAAGAATGAGGATCTAGCAGATGTCTTTCTTCTTAGGTATACAAGGGGCATTATGCTGGCTTGCACTGTTTTTTTATAACAAGAGTCTGCTCTGATTGGCTGACATCCATGACATACCAGTTGCTACATATTTAGGATACCATC
Organism: Lontra canadensis; assembly: GCF_010015895.1. NCBI lineage: Eukaryota > Metazoa > Chordata > Mammalia > Carnivora > Mustelidae > Lontra > Lontra canadensis. Next base: position 25,410,463 of record NW_022631000.1, read on the forward strand.
CTTGAAGTATAGTAATGTAATTCAGAAATAATAACATGTCTCTTCAACAAAGTTGATGGGCTATGGGAATTTACTTTGAGTATTAAGTTCCACCAAAGAAGAGAAAAGAGATAGAACCCAACTTCCTTATTTCCTAAGTCCATCATCCGGTAATAATAATCTTGATCATCACTATCTCCTCAGTGCTTGGAACATTGCATAGCCCATAGTAGGGACTTGAAAAACACCACTGAATACATAAAATACAATGGAATATTACTCAGCTATCAGAAAGGTTGAATACCCACCATTTGCATCGACATGGATGGAACTGGAGGGTATTATGCTAAATGAAATAAGGAGAGAAAGACAATTATCATATGGTTTCACTCATATGTGGAACATAAGGAATAGCGTGGAGGACCACAGGGGAACGGACGAAAAACTGAACAGGAAGAAATCAGAGTGGGAGACAAGCCATGAGAGACTCTGGACTCTGGGAAACAAACTGAGGGTTACAGAAGGGAGGGAAGTGGAGGAATGCAGTGACTGGATGATGGGTATTAAGGAGGGGACGCGTTGTGATGAGCACTGGGTGTTACACGCAGCTAATGAATCGGTGAACACTACATCAAAAACCAATATGTACTATATGCTGGCTAACTAAACATAATAAAAAAAAATTATTCCCCTAATAAATGTGATCTGAAGAGTCAATAAATAAATAAACAAATACATCACTGAATAAATATGTATTGAATGAATGCTTTGTCTCGATTTCTTCACTTGTAAAATAAATTAGATCAATCCCTAGTCATTATGAGATTGAAGATATTACAATTCAATTCATAATTCAATAAGTAGAGTTATAATATTGTTATAATATTAGTAAATATACCAATCAAAATGAAAAAATCATAGCCTATTACATCTAGATATTCTTTTAGGATACTCCCATCATACATTCTCTTCTAAAGATAAATCACCAGTAATAAAGAGACCAACAGAAACTTATTTTAAATTATTTTATTTTTCATAATTTTCTAACACATAGTGTTAGAAAAATGAATTTTGGCACCATGACTTAGAACTTTTTTTCAAGTTTAACCTTTAAATTAAAAACAGTAGCTACAATAAGTATATTTAAATCTCACTCAGAGAAATGGTGAAAAATCAAGTCACAAATTTTTTGTGCTGGGGAATTTTTTAAAAATGGGATTAAGAAAAGGTAACAAAAAGAGTAGGAAGGATAAAAGGAGACTATGCTGGAAAGACAAAAAGGTAAATAACCTTCTCTAAAAAAGGAATAATGAGGGAGACAAGGGGCAAAGAGAAGAAAAAAGGCTCACCAACTTTATTTTCCTGATATAAAATTCAAGTACTTAACAAAGTTTTTAAAAAACTATAAAATGCTACTAGTAATCTTGTGAAATTTTCTTTTTCCTCATTATTTTCTAGAATTAAAATCAAAAGCCTGTTTTGACTTAAGGACACTTGGCGATCTTAAGTTCATATTTGATATACTCTGCAAAACGAAAAGGCTTGAAAACTTTCCTAAATCTAATACCTACTCAATATAATCCACCTTGGAAAATTAATCTGAAGGAATATAGGGTTTGATTTTTAATACAAATGTAACAAAAAAAATCTAACAATCTAAATAATATTTTCAACTGGCTCTAAACCTCAGTTGTATTCTGTACCAAGTTTCGTGAAGAAAAACGTTGTGTAATATTTACTGCTCTTTGTATTCCTTCAGTAACTACTGTAAAAGGTATCTGTATAGGTCATCAAAAAAGTACTTACACAATTAGTTGCATACAAATTCAGTTATAACTCCAGTTTTCCAATGTTTCAAAAATTGCCAATTTTCACTTATATTCATTTTGTTCATATGTTAATAAATAAAATCCTTCCCATGCTTTTTTAATAATAAAATACTATGTCTCTTGTCACTTGTACATTTATAGCTGAGTATTTTATCAACTGAAACACAAATCCAGAAAACTGTTGTTATTCTCAGAGACGGTAAGGCATAGAAATAAATATTTGTTTTTGCTTTCTCTTTCTTTTCTTCTTCAATCTATGTTTTAAGGCTCAGAGCAGACATTAAGAAATATCAAATAATTTTTTACAAAAAAGTTTTTCGTTTGGCCCAAAGTGAAGTTGTTCTGTTGAAGTTATTTAAATATTCCTCTCATCTTCTCAAGCACAACTTCAAAGACATGTTCGTCCATTCCAAAAGAAAATTCAATTCAATGAAAAGCAAATAACTTAGGGGTCTATAAATGACACTGCAATGTATCTTGTTCCATTTTTAACAGGAAGTCCTTCATGTAAATGTGTGAGTCTCCCTGGATGCATAAAACTCCAGCCTTTTCTGGGTGATTCAATAGAGCAATTGTACCTTAGAAATTTGCATCCGCCTCCCTAAAAGAGATGGAACAAATAAATGTATCAGCTTACTATGTTTAATTTTTAATCTTTGAGAAAATTCAAATTATGCCATCTAACTGGAATCTTAAAAAAAAAAATAAGGCAAAGGCCTTCTCGTGAACGTAAATTTATGATTTCAAAATGTAAAAAATCAAAGCCATAATTACCTGAAAATCTTCTCCCACGTTATTGAGTGCAATGTTGATGGTAAATGTAGAAGCGTCATGATGAGGGCGAAGAGAGCGCTGTCTTTCAGGGGAGTATTTTACTACAAAATTCAATAGTGCAAACCCCTAAGAAAGCAAAGTAAACCAATGGATTTGTTTATCAATAAAAATGTAAAATAGCGCATTTGTGTAAAAACGAGTAGGAGGTAGACTGGGGGGGGGAGGAATGGGAAGATAACTACCTTTGTATAATAACCTGCAAAGACCTTCAGTGTAACGGGCGCAATGAACTCCCGGATAAAATGAAGCCACACATTCTCCAGATCAATTTGTTTCATGTGGATATCATCGGTTGGGACATTTTCATAACCACCAGATATACGGCTATCCTAGAAACAGCATTCATGATGTCATAAAGTGTGGTCCACATGCAATTCACATTTATATTACCTTGGATTTTTTTTCAACCACGAGATCATAATAGACAATAAAAATAACAGTTGTTCAATTATGGTGTACCATCTGCTTTAATTGCAAAACTATCAAAATAATATATATAACATGTTATATAACATGGCGTTGCAAATGTATCAATGATGAAGCAAAGTTGGGCAGAGTCAGTAAACTCCTTTTTTACTGACTTAATATATATGGGCGGTCTGACTATGAAGTAAATAAAACATATTTCCAAAGCCCTGCCATGCCTCCTAAAAAATTAGTTTTTTATAGTAACCCTTCAGGCAGTCTCAGCTAGTTGACCGACAAAGATCCTGCTTGTCTGCCTTTGAATCCCCTACCACTGAAAACAAGCTTTCCCTGCTATGTTCCCCACTTCAATTTTATGATACCCAAAGTCCTTCCATGATTGCTTTCTATTATCCTACAACCTGCTGACTTCAAGTTCTTCCTCATACTTTGAACTTCTGTCTCTCTGGTCAGTTGACTAGCTAGAGTATGAAGTTGAGCAGAGGCAGTAATATTCCAGAGTATTCCCCTAGAATTCCTTGGTATTGTTAAGGAACAGGCGTCTGTGGACACTCTGAGGAAAAGAAACACACTGAAACAAAAACAGCAATACTTCCTGCCAAGCCTTTGACACTGAATATAAATGCAAAACTGAATTACACCGATGGCATTCAAACAGATTTTTTCTACCAATGTTTACACACCCACAAAAAGCTTTGGCAGTCAACCAGATAAACTTTGTCTGGGTACTTCCACTATAGCTCACTGTGAAAATGGAGAGAATAGGAAGTGGCCCTGGAGAAGACCAATACCACACAATAGACATAAATTACCTTAACCATTCCAGCCTAGAAACACTGACCTTTAGAAACCATCCAGTGTAATTACATACATAAAGGACAACCTGAGGCCAGACAGATTAAATGCTATCAGAGTTCAGCCAGCCTTGTCAGCCTTGCATTTAGGTCTAAGAGTCAGAGATACATCACAAAATAGATATGTCCCCTCTAAACTCTCTAAATACATTTACCCCTGCGTCTATCCCACATACACATTATAGTTCTTTGTGTGAAATTACCACTTACATGATGTTTCCCCCCAGACCACTGGCCATAATGCTCCATTTCTTCCACCAATTCGTCACAGGCTTTTTCAGAAAAGATGGGAAACCAAAAGACATCGGGACAAGGCTATAAAACAAGGCATCACCATGAAGAGAATAATAGTTTTTGTCTCTTAAGTAGTAAGTGGCATTTCAAAAGTAACAGGACGGAATATTCAATATTCATCTCACTTAGATGCCTTTTTAAGAGGTTTGGCCAATATTACTGACATTACTGTTACAAATAATAGTAGCTTTACTTTAATGCTCAGACTTTTTTCTTTTTTTGCATTTTACATCTGAAAATTAAGACAGATCTTAGTCTCACATTTGACCAGGCAGCCACTGATACAGCTATAATGCTACAGTCTGCCTTACCTTGTGTGTACGCGTACATCTGTGTGTGTGCACGTACGCACACCCACGTACCTGGTGTTGCACTTGAGTTGACTTGCCCTTTGAAATGTTTTCTAAATAATTTATACTACAAGTTGCCATTGAAATGAAAGTTATTTTGTATACAAGGCTCTACGACATGTGATAACATCTATACCTTAATAAGCCTAAATTAGCTCTTCCAATATGTATAAAATAAAAAATTTCTAAATGACTAGACAATGTTGTGTCCTAGTTTAATTGGCAGTATTCTTATTCTTTCCCACAGTACACAAAATAGCAGCATCTCAGAATCAAAGATGCCTTACATTCTCTGAAATACGCTATTTGCAACAGTTTGGAACATTTAGAGTTCATTTTTTTTTTTTAAATATCTTTGAAAAAAGACTCCTGAAGTTTAATTTCTTTCAAAGATAAACTTAATGAATGAGGCCTACACTAGAGATTTGCCAAGGGTTCCTTATTTTCTGTGGTTTGAGAAAGATACAACATTTGGAAGCATCCCCAAAAAAGGGTAAGATCTTAAAATTATTGTTCAATTCCATGTTCTACATGTTTACAACTACATGTCCCTTAAGGCTATAACATTGGTAATTAAGCGACATGATTTTTACCTAGAAGATGGTTTCTGTACTTTCACAACATCCTCTGCTAAAGCCATACTGCATTAATATTGTTCCCTTCTGGAAAACAAGGCAAAAGTGCCTTACACAGCATAGTAATTATTAATACAAACCTGTTCAACTATATTTTCGGTGAAAATCTTTGAATAATCACGGTTTATATACTTCTCCTTCCAGTCCTATCAAAAAAAAAATTAATTGCACAGATTAAAGCAAATACCTTTTTATAAGTAATAGAAAATCCAAAGATCATGCATTTTAAATTTAGCATTTAAAATGGCTACGTGTACTAGACAAAAAAGGAATTTTCAGAAATCACAGTTTATGTTTTTAAACATCGTGAGTCTGCATATGCTCACATCATTCTATAAAAATCAAATTTTTATTTATGAAGTTATACCTCAAGATTTTAAAACCTGAGTAATCTTACAGCAATTAGATTTATATACTGTATTTTATGCATATACACAGGGATAGGTAAATATGTGCTTAAAAGTTAATGATAACAAAATCCTATCAACAAATACTAGCAAAATTAACAAATTAATAAACTAAAGTCTTACTTATATGTACTTTAGTAGTGAATTACTCTAAAATAATTTTGATTTTAAAAATTATTTCAAAATTTTCTCTTCACTTAAGTTTTTAATATGTAACAAAGAATGATCACGCATTACTAACATTTTCATTTCTTTTAATTACTGAAATTAAGGTATAGAACCATACATTGAGAAATAGCTTCTCTTCATGCTAACTTAGGAACCAGATTCTTCTCTTTGATACATGACACCTGAACCACATACTAAGATATCTCAATTTTTGTCAACATCAGCTAAGGAATCCTTTTCCTTGGTCAAGTGTTTTATTTAAAAACCACATATTTAGAGGGTATATATGAAAATATAGAGTGATTTAGTATCCAGAAAGATCTCTTCTTAAATGTATTTAGACATGTTTAACAAACTTTTAATTTTCTCTTTACCAAGTACAGACAAAGGGAGCCAGGAGGGAAGAACTGAGGTATAGACTCAAAATAATTCCAAACAAAATATGTTGCAGAAAATGTCTCTGAAATACATCTTTTGAGGTCAGATTTCAGAGAGGCCCTGATAATTTATACACCATTCTTACTTTTGTACATCTTTGCCTATATGTAGCTCAGATATTTTTGATATGAAAGAACCAAAGTTATCTTCTAATTCTTTAGTACATTTCATTTATACATAGTATGTAATTAGAAGAATCAAATTATTGCATTATGTCATTAATCGCTTTAATAGTGGTTATTTTCTGATTCCAAAATATGGTGGGAAATTAGAAAAAAACAGTCATTCATAACATTTCAGAATCTTTAAGTATTTTTTTCCTATGCATCATTATTGATTTTTTTGGAGTAGAAGGAAAAAAAACCCTAAGATCTTACAGTAAGGCATTAACTTCTCATTTTAGGCTACCTTTCAAGTATCATTAAACAAACTGTGACTTTACTCATTGCTTAGAAATTCTGATAATAGGACAATAGTCAAATAGTTTGCTATGGGACATCCCTCAGAAGGCATTAACCATCAGGCTAATTTACCAAAACAAAACAAAGCCATGGAAAGAAAAGCAGTTCCTACTTATTTCTGATGTTTTCCTTTCATATTCTCCAAAGATATGAATTCTGACACAAATGTCTACAATTTAGGATATAATTTGGGACATTTTTTCAGGAACTAATACTACCCAAGAAATAATTCTATTCCTCAAAATAACCAAGAGACTCAGTGCCAAAGTAAAATATGTAATTCCATCCTCACCATTTTAAAAAGCCTTTTTTTTTTAAATTACACTCCTGTGAAAGATTAAGATATATAGCTAAGATGATATGAAAAAAACTTTTAAAATACAAAAATGTCAAAAGACATTCTTTTTCTATTGAAGAGAGTCTTCAGAGACCACTAAATTTACTATACCTGGATGTCAACTACTCCTACAAAATAAAAGATAATTCTGACCAGGTGGCTAGAGTCTTTGCAATTTAAAATTTTTACTATGGAAAATGGGAAAACCATGAACAGTAGCATTACAGAGATGATTACTAAAGAGAGTATTTTCACTTGAATAAATGTTCCAAATTGACAAAAATAGGCTCCCATAAAACAAAACAAAAAAGGAGGGAATTCTTGTACGATTCAAATCTTTAAGATACTAAATAATTTTAGAGTTAGAAGGTAATAATTTCTTCAACCTCAAACTTTTGATATATGCTGAATCCCCTTATTCTGCAATCTTCTCTGGCTGTCTTTGGCATACATTCACGAACTTGTTATTAAAAAATAAATAAAATGATAAAATAAAATGTATGTCCCCATACTAACTTCTTGAATTCTCTTCTTGAAAATCAAAACATAATATTGTCATATGTGAGCTACTTGTAAACAGTTTTTCTGAAATTATAATTAAAAATTTTATAATGCTTTTGAATATATAAAATAGAAGTATTGAGAAAAACCATAGAAACTGATAATTCTTTTACCCACACCTAATATATGTCTTAAGTAAAAAAAAAAAAAAATTCTTGGGGGGTGCCTGGGTGGCTCAGTGGGTTAAGCATCTGCCTTCAGCTCAGGTCATGATCTCAGGGTCCTAAAATGGAGCCCCGCATCGGGCTCTCTGTTGAGTGGGGAGCCTGCTTCTCCCTCTCTCTCTCTGCCTTCCTGTCTACTTGTGATCTCTCTCTGTCAAATAAACAAATATAATATAAAAAAAAAATTCTTGGGAAAGACCAAAGAATAAATTATTACAAAAAGTTTAAAAAAAGAAGAAAAAAAAGAAAAATTTTTAAAAATTTTAAAATTCTTGGTCAAGAAATATAATTGCATCTTTTAAAGAATAATATAAATAATAATATTTTAAATTATTTTTTTTAAAAGGCACAATTAATTATATTTCTTAAGCTGCTTTTTAAACTTTAAACCTCTTTAAAGCCTCTTACCACATTTTCATATTATTAACCCAACTGATTTATATCCATTTAGAGTTATAGGAAAAGAAGAAATGAGTGAAGTTGAGTATGAAATACTTACCACAGGATTTTCAAAAATCTGCCAGAGGTCATTGTTATAATGGGAAATATTGTAATTAGCAGTTGATAAAAGTCTTCCAAATTCATGTCTATTAGAAATGTACATAAATACACCCTATGTGCCAAAGAATAACAGTATTAACAATCTTACAGGAAAACACAAGAAAATAAACTTAACCATAGGAAAAATATAAATGAGATATTAATTTCAACTTTCATCTCTCATTCCTGAACATGCATTTTTATTTTTCATATAAAACATGCATGATTTAAAATAAAAGAAATAACATTTTTATTAATTATGGATTCAGACACCACATAAAGCTAATTGATAGCACTGACACTCAACTGAAAAAAAGAAGAGGAAAAATGACTGTTTTTGTCCCTTTCTCATTGATCCTAGATGTAGACATCAAGGGAAAAAATCCTGTTTGAAAGCAGAAATATTTTTGAGACACCAAAGTGCAATGAATTGTACCTCTTTTGGCTTCTTTCCCTTTCAAAGAAAATGTCATATTTTTTAAACAAGAATTCAAATGTCAGTATTATTTCATCAGACTATGTCATTCTTTTTATTGCCCTTACATTTAAAAACTGAACATAGAAATTACTTATTCATTAAAGGCAGATAAAGAAAACCAGTCTCATTCCCTTGCCCCAGACCAAATAAATGTGGCAAACCCCACTATGGTAAGTTTGTTTCTTTTTGTACCTGTTTTAATGATAAAAGGGTTAGTTATTAATAAAATATAAAAATAATGAAGAGTACCCCAATCTCATTGTAGTCAAGATGTACTTTATACTTACTCCTATGTTTTCTCCCCCTTAAAAACAAAACAAAACAAAAAAAAAACTAGAAAAAATAGTAAAAGGGATTTGGGTTTAACTTTCTCATTCGTCAACCACAAAATATGAATTGGCCCAAAGAACTAAGAGTTGAATATCACAATTATGATACCCCAACACACAAAACATACACACACATATACAAATTATACAAATTAAGAACCAATGAATACCAACATTTTACTGGGCTAAATGGAAAGAAGACTCTTAAAGAAACTTTACTGGTAGGCAATATACCATATCTAGTATTAATTAAATAAACAAAAACAAATAAAAATAAATAAAAATAACACCTTTGGGGGGCTGAGCATTTGGAATGTTTCCGGAGTAGGGGAGTCTTTTTCCCTTTGTAAAGTCTAAAATGAAGAGAAGCATTGGGTAAGTTGACCTGCACACCCACACTCTCTCAGGTAATCTTACATTAACAGCCCTTGATCAAAAGCTGACATTCTGAATGTCCTTCATAGACAACATGCATAACAAGCAAAGCTTATAGCGCACACAAAGAAACAACTCCAGCCCCTCCCCCCTTTTTTGGTCAAACATAAATCCAAGCTCATTCCTTAGTAGAATTGTCATTAGACACAAAATTAAGACAAAGGAAAAAATGTGTAAGAGAGGCCATTCCAGGATGCGCTGTTGAGTCAAATTAGCAGAACATGAGCACAAATTACAATCACAAGTACTAAAGATACTCGATATAACGATGCACATAGGTTTGTGGGAAAAACAAATATACTCAAACAATACATGCCTTATTAAACAGGAAAGAAATATTTGCCAACTTCTCTGATTTTTCCCCAAATCACATCTGCTTATATAAATTTGAGTAAAATAACCCAATCACTTCTAAAATAAAAAATTATAGAAACATGTTTTAAAACATTTACACATTTTGAAAAACAGACTATTTTCTATAATCACTGAAGTTTTAAAATGAAAGTACATTTGTAGAATAGCAATGTATCATTACTTTTCACACAGATGAAATATACTACATATCCCAATCCCTCTCTCAGTTCAGTGGTAAAGAACTGCCTTGAAGAGTGTGCAGTTTATAATAATAAAGAGAATTGACATTGATTTCAGAACAAAAGTCTGTTCTTCTTAAATGTGTAAATGATTATTTCACCCTGGGTCAGTTTTCCACTATAAAATTTCAAATGGAAGTGAAGATGAAGTCCTAAAAATGCAAACTGATTTAATGGGCACCTGGGTGGCTCAGCTGGTTAAAAATGCCAACTGATTTGTAACAAATCCATGTTTATGACTGAAATCTTTCTGTTGTTTATGAATTAGCCTAAGCACAGAACCTAATATTTTCCAAGCTATTTCTACAGGTAAATGTTCACAAATTATCTCCATAACTGCTCCCAATTTTTCAATATGGAACCAAAAAAATTGGCAAGTACTTACAAATTAGAAAAGAAAAGGGGCATCAAAACACAATGACACATCAACTGGTAAAGCAAGCCATTTTATAAGAACATTCATGCAAGCCATCATTGTATACCCTACCATTTCTCTAGCATTTCGGCACAGAGCCATATCAGGATCCAATTTATCACGAACAAAATAGTTCCTTTCATTCATCTCTGATCGAAGCGTCTTTCCCTTAATTAAGTATACATTAGCCATGTATGGGACATTCCATATCCCTCTGAAAGTAAAGACAAGACATTCCAAAATACCACAAATAAAAAATATTTAAAGTTTTATTTTTATGTTCTCAAAACAAATGCCTTTTATGTTTTAAATTTTGTATATATAAAGCATTGAATCAAATTACATGCAAATGCAAACACATGTAATGATATGTAACATAGACACACATAGATGACATTACTTACTATATACCACACAATAAATCACTATCTCCCTACATAAACTTCATTTTAGGGTTATCTGTTTAGCATTTTGGCTACAATCTTTCACTTCATTTATAAAAGTATAATATTCTGTTATACAGAAAGAGCTTCCATTTAGGATCAAGCAGTTTGACAGCAAAAATAATCACATACAACCTGTGGTGTGCTAGAACTAGCTCACACTGACTCCCCAGAGCACTTAGCTATGCTCAATGACTTCTTCTTGGAAGCTTGAAATCAGTTATGGCAGAAGCATTTACGCCACAGAAATGGGCAAACACTACAAATCAGGGCAACCCTCAACCCCAAGATCCAGTTGTTAGACCCTTACCAGCACACCACTGAGTAGAGCCTAAACTTCTCCTAAAATATATTCTTTTGAAATTCACTAAACTATCTCAGATTTCTTGAGAAAGAGAAGATATGAAGAAATAGAGCTAGAAGTACGTGAGGGGTGGGAGATACTTTATTTTGTCCTTCATTCTTCCCCACATTTGTCTTTTTACTCTAAACATGACTCATTTCCTAAGACTAGTGAGTAGGTTTCACCGAAAGACATATAGGCCTGTTGCTTTTAGGTAACAGAAAGGAAAGATTTTGACCAAGGAAATGTAGTTAGATATTAAAACGAATATGATTTCCTTTAGTTTTGCTAGATGAACCTCAAGGGAAATAGCCATAAAAGATACACAATGTATCATCTGAACTCAGAAATTTGTCACTGGCAGAGTATGCAGTATCTCAGTTTTGAAGAAACACACACAGACACGCATACCCGTGTGCATACATGTCATAAGATGTCATTCCTTCATGTAGCTTTTGGACATGAAGTGCATTTTTGTATTAACTACATCAAAAACTTCTCCCATATTCTTTTCCTTATACTTTAAACAACAGTGACAGGAGACTGTACAAAATATCACCAGCACCTAAAGCAACTTTAAGGAAACATTAATTCTATATTCTACTTCTGTAAACCCTTACTTATTTTGGTTATACCCACAGACAATATCAGGCATTTTGTCTACACAAATCATCCCAGAGACAATCAAATATTTTGAAACAACAGAGTATGATCTGAACTGTCTTTTCTCAGCTACCATGCTTCTTAATTGCAGCTAAAAAAAAGCTTTTATCGTATTATTCAAATCTACTATTACTATTTTCACAAATAAAACATCTTTTTAATACTCAAATATTCATCAAAAAGTATGTGGGGTTCTTATTCTAAATTTAGAGGCACATATCTTTAGTCATGAAAGAATGTTTTCCTTTTTTAATTGGGCTGATATATCTGAGAAATTAGGCAAAGCCTTTAACATCTCAGTCACTCTGGTTCATCATCTATATGAAGAAAAAGGACAACATTCCACTTTATTACTACCTTAGCAAAAAAAAAATTATCTCAATTCTGATTATTTTTTAGTCTAAAACATATCAACTGTTGTCTCTGAAATAAATATCAATCACGTATACACTTGGTAGCAAGTATATTCTTTTCAAACTCTAGAAATGGAAATCAGATTGGTGAAGAATTTGATCTTTAAAGCAGAATATTAGCTATGTTACATAGAAAACTCTTGCAGTAGGAAATGTTATAAGGTAAATCATTGCTTTTGGTATTGATTTTGTTTGTTCACTTGTAATGTTTTTTTAAATTTTTTAAAATTTTATGTCTTTATTTGAAGGGAGAGAGACAGCAAGAGAGGGAATACAAGCAGGGGGAGTGGGAGAGGGAGAAGCAGGCTTCCTGCTGAACAGGGACCCATCCCCCCTTCTACCAGTGCGGGGCTTGATACCAGGCTCCTGGGATCATGAATTGAGCCAAGGCAGAGGCTTAACGACTGAGCAACGGGGCGGGGGTGGGGGGGTGGGGTGGGGTGGCTGTTCACTTGTAAATTTTAAAAGCCATCAAAACAACTGTCATCCTGGCTTCATCATGCCAATAGATAAGCTAAATGAAATTCCTTTTCTAAACTTTTAATTAAATAATATTAGTCTTCTGACACTGTCTCATGGCTACTCCCACCTACCATGCAGTATCTCTTAGTATTTTCCACAACAGTTAAGTTTGTTCTGTGAAGATTTAGAACTTCAATGACAGATTTTTGTAATATTATTTTACACTAGTATTTCAGGATCCCAAGTGGTCTCCAGGTTTTCAGATTTCCACTAATCATGAAGAAAAGAGGAAAAAAACCTTAGGTAATGTGAACAAGACCACATTTAGAGATTATGGCACTTTACATTAAAAGACTGACCAAGTAACTTACACTCTATTCCCTTGAACAATATCCACATAATCTTCAGATCGAGCATAGTATCCATCAGGACTCAAGGCTCCCCAGAAGTTGGACCACAGCTTTCCATGACGAGTTACGAGAGGAGCAATGATCTTTCTAAAGACAGCGTGAAAAGAAAAACAAATCCAAGTAATTATTTATTCTTAAATTACCACAGAATTTTGTTTTGGGCTTAGCACGATACATGCAACACTAAAGTTCATTTAATACCTATGTAATGAGCTCAAAAAAAAAGTAAAATAAAAGAGAAACAGGAATTTCCACTTTTTCTTAAATAAGCACACTGCTGATTTTCAATGATGTTACTTAAGAGTAACAAGAAAGGCAAAGTAATTGAAAATGCTAATGAAAGCATAAAAATGACTTTTAAAAGTACTTATATCCAACTAAGTCAAATTACCTTAATTATTTAATTATTTTAAGCATTTCAGAAATTATACAAAATGAAGTAAAATATTTTCATTGTCATTGAGAAGACATAACAATCCCTCGTGCATTGAAGTACCAATAAATATTTGTTGAATAAAAAAATGCATAACGATGAGCTGAGATATTTGTAAATAGGCCAGTTTTCCTAAAGTTAAGTCCTGAATTACTTTAAAGTATGTTTCCTTTTTTTTTAAACTTTTAAAATGGGTTGTGCTAGTCCTGGCAATACTGGACATTCTTCTGTCCCTTCAACTACTTAAAAAAAACAAGACAGAGGGTAATTGCCATAGCACCCTGTCTGACTACCTACCAGTTCCTTTGAGACAAGCACATGTTACAAATTCAAAATATGTCAGATTTTTTTCTTAGGAAAATCTGATTTATAATGTGTCAACACTTTCCAAATGAGGTAATTCTGAGATTCTTCTAGAATTATTTTAAAAACAAAGTAAATTATAGTGGTGTCAATTTTTAAGAAAAGCTCACCCAACTCTTCCATGAGGAAGTTTATGAACCAGGTATTTGCCACAAAAAACCTATACTCCAGTCCTGTGAGCACCAGGGGTGCTTTTTCCCTTACCTACAGAAAAGTGAAACATAGTTTGTAAATACTTATCATTCAAAATAGTGATTTTCGTTATTTTTCCTGGTTCCTATTAAAAGGAAATGTTAACCAGAAACATTTAAATGTTGTTTTGTTTAGAATATCTATAATATTAGAAATGATAATATAAATTAGAATTTACATATTATGTTAATTTAAGGAATAATTCAATAGTGATAACTGATAAGATCGAATATATACTAGAAAAACAAATCTTGTAATTTATAATCCCAGCTGCCTTCCAAAGAAGGTTGGGCAAAGAAATGGAACTCAAAATCCATCTTAAGTGTGCCTCAACGTTCTGTTTTGTTTTTGTTTTTTTTTTCCTTCAAAATATTCTATTTATTTATTTATTTAACAGAGAGATACACAGCGAGAGAAAGAACAGAAGTAGGGGGAGTGGGAGAGGGAGAAGCAGGCTTCCCACAGAGCAGGGAGCCTGCTCCATCCCAGGACCCTGGGATCACCACCCAAGCCAAAGGCAGACGCTTACCAACTGAGCCACCACCCAGGCACCCCTCAACGTTTTGAGTGCTGAAATACAGTAAAGCCCCTCATCCATGGTGTCACTTTCCATGGTTTCTATTACCCAGGGCCAACCATGGTCCAGAAGCAGATGACTTCTTCTGATGAATCATCAGATCAACAGTAGCTTAATACTAAGTCACACTGCCTGTGTCATTCACCTCCCTTCATCTCCTCACACTGGCATTTTATCATCTCACATCATCAAAAGAAGCATGAGTACAGAACAAAAGGATATTTTGAGAGAGATCGCATCCACATAACTTTTATTACAGTATCTTGTTATAACTGTTCTATTTTTATTATTGCTGTTAATCTCTTATGTGAGCAATTTATAAATTAAACTTTATTGCAGGTCTGTAAGTATAGGAAAAAAACGTAGTGTATATAGAGTTTGGAATTATCTGTGGTTTCCGGCATCCAATGGAGGTCTTGGAACGTATCCCCTGTTGGTTAAGGGGGAACTACTTTATCAGAATAGCAGTGGGGGATGATGAATTACACTACATTACTGAAGGAGTAAAATCTGGAGTAAGACAGTGAATAGGGGAGATGGGAAAAGAGAGCTGATGAAATGCTGGAAAGCTACATGACCTAAGATGCGATCCATCCCTTGTTCCTCTAACCTTCAGTCAAGTCTGCTAAATCTCACAAATTTTTGTTGTGTGCAAATTCTTTACGAAAACTATATGCTTGGATACAGAAGCAAGAACCATAAGTATCATATGAACCTAAACATTTGATCAGTAACAGAAATTTATGGAATTGGAAAAATATCCTAAGTTTTATTGGCCTTTCAAGGGCAATGGCCCCAGAGGGCAGTTGAGTTACTTATGAAGGAATTTTTTTTTTTTTTACAAGGTTTAAAACATTAGATTAACATTAAAGGGATATATATATGTTAAATACATAATATGAATTCATTAAATGGTTCACTGTAAGAATAAGTACCTGCAAAAGTGTCATATAATAAAAACATATTAAGTATTATCTAAAAAATGTACATTCCAGGGATGCCTGGGTGGCTCAGTCAGCTAAGCGACTGCCTTCGGCTCAGTTCATGATCCCAGGGTCCTAGGATTGAGTCCCCCATGGGCTCCTTGCTCAGCAGGGAACCTGCTTCTTCCACTGCCTGCTCTGCTTGCTGCTCCCCCTGCTTGTGCTCTCTCTCCCTCTCTCTGACAAATAAATAAATAAAATCTTTAAAAATAAAAAATAAAAATTGTACATTCCATAATATTGAATTTAAATCAAATTAAGAGGCAATTAACAGTGCAAATTCAAGAAAATATTACTGAATTCCGCTAGGTTTTAAGAGTCACAAATTGCAACTCAATCCCATATCTCTAAGGTAGGCTGTTCTTCCTTACTTAAGGATCAAAGCATTATTTATATGTTTTGAAAAATTGCTTGCAATTTATAGATATACAGTGGGGCTGTATATACAGATTAATACTAAACGGTCTTAGATTTTGAAGTAATAACTGAATTCTCAAACTGGCAAATCATGACATATAGAGGAGATTAGTACAGCATAACAGATTTCTCATATATTTTAGTCAGCAAAATAAAAACAGTAATTCTAACATTTCACTGCTAACCATTCTATTTGCTAAGAGAAATAATTGCATTAATATATGTAAACATACTTAAAAACAATACCTGGCATTTAGTAAGCACTCATTAAAGGTGGGCTATTAGTAGGAGGATTAATGACTACTAGTAGCAATAGGTGTAATATAATAAATAATGATTAATAGCATGATAAGCTGATATAGATGATTTTTTCACACTTCAATTTCATTAAATAAAAACAGTCACTGCCGAGTAATAATTACTAGTTCAGTACTAAATAAAATCACGGATCTCTGAAATTTCTTTCAAATTCTAAGAACTTAGGTCTCTGTTTGCAGTAACTTTTTAGGTCATAAGTTTTATGAAATTCTACTTCAAAAATATGTACAGATAATTTAAAGATTCCAAATTTACAGATATATCATGATTTCACATTACTTTTAACAGAAAAATAGGTCAAATATAATTGATAAACATTGCATTTGTGGTTGTAACTAATATTAAATACTTCTAATTTTCATTAGGTTGTTTTCTATTTAACTTCTTTAAAAGAAAACTTATCAGAATTTTAAGTTTGTAATGCACAGAAAATAACTTCATGTGATTTCCCTTAATTCACTAAACACAGGTATGTAAGCATAGTGTGTCCACATAGACACAGAAAATGATTATCATTTTAAAAATAAATTGACAATGAATCTTATGCAGTACCTGTTTTGTTCAATCAAAATTTTTAAGGTCCTTGGATTTGTCAAAACAACATCTGCATCCATACTAAAATAATAATCACAATTTTCATCCTGACGGCAAAAATCCCTAACATTGAAAAAGAAATAAGAATTAGATAAAACAAATAGTTGCTAGTTGAAAAATGTCAACATAAAGCTTATATATAAAATAAAGTTTCTCTACCATATTCTTCTAATCAAAATAGTAAGACAGTCTCCAAAGGGATAAATATTGTCTTAGATTTCAAAATGGTCAGTTTATCAACATAGATATTCATATGGAGATCAACACTAAAAATTTTAGGTCAAGTATAATACATTTTCAAGCTACTAAAAAGTTTAAGGCATAAAAGACCCAGTCAGAATGGCAATTTAGAAGTTAGTACTTAGACCTCTCTAAAAGGAAACATAGTTTATCTCAATACATTTATCAACAACTTTTTTTCACAAATCAAAATGTTTTTTGCACACATACACATACACACAGTGCAAAATCTCGCTTATTCAACAACTCAGTTTTAAGTGAAACTTGGAGATACAAATGTATTATTGCTGATAATTGATACCTAGATATTTAGATATACAAATAACTCGGAGATACAAATGTGTATTATCAATACTTTTTAAACTTGATTTGCATGGAATTCTTTCTAAGAAATTTACTCCCCTGCTTCTTATCAGGGGTCATGGATTATGATATATGTTTTTCTTCGTAGAGTCTTGGTAGAATCTGTAGCATTATCATCAGGAACAAGAAGGAAAGAACAACTTTTGGTATACAGGATGCTTCCAAGTATTAATGGTTTCTACATTTGGGGCTCTCGCCTTTTGAGCTCCACTCCCTCACTGCTAATCCTAGTTACCAATTTCCACCCTTGTCAGTATGTATCCCTATTCCACATTTGTTTCTACACAACTGTCATATAAATCAGCAGAGAGGAAACTTTGCTAAAACTTTGTGCAAAGAAATAGAGACAATTTTTTTAAAGTTTTGTAATTATGTATGATGATAGATGGTAACTAAACTTATTTTGGTGATCATTTTTCAAAATGTATACAAATATTGAATTATTACGTTGTACATCTAAAGCTAATATATGTGAATTATACCTCAATTAAATACATAAATAAAAGAAAAATAAAATAGCCAAAATTATTTTGGAATAAAAACTGAAGGAATTATACTGCTTGATTTCAAGATTAATATAAATCCCTGGTAATAAAGTGGGGCATCGATCTAAGATCAACAGAAGACAGTAGAGAGTTCACAATAGTTCATAAATATTCAGTAAATTGATTTTTGACCAAAGCCTGGTCAATTATATGGGAAAAGAAAGCCTTCAAATAAAAAGGAGTGTTGAAACTACTGGAATTCCTTTTGCAAAGAATAAAATTTGATTCCTACTTCACTCCAAACACAAAAATATATTCAGGATGAATTGTAGATTGAAACATCTTAAACATAAATGCTAGAACAATAAAGCTTTTAAAATTCCAAAGGATGTTTTCATGACATTGGAATAAAAAATATTTCTTAAATAGAAAATAAACCCAAAAAGCACAAAGCATAAAATTTAAAAAAAAGAGAGAGAGAAATGGAATTTTATTGAAATTCAAATTTCTTCTCCTCAAAAGACATGGTTAAAAAAGTAAAAAATCAAGCCACAGAATGGAGCAAATATTCACAAAATATCATTCACACCCCTTGTATACAGATTATATAATGAACTCCTACAAATAAACAACAAAAAAGACAAACCAATGTAAACAAAAATGCACAAAAGACTTCAACAGATACTCCACAAATGAATACATACAAATAGCCAATTAATATACAAATAGGGAATTCGTTGTCAGGGAATTAAATTAGAATCACAGTAAGATATTTTTGTTACCCAATAGAGTAGCTAAAATGAAAAAGATGGACAACATAACTGTTGACAAATGTGAAGCTGCCAGTGGTCTGAACTACCTTGCTGTCAGGAGTGTACAATGGTATAATGGTTTGGAGGACTATTTAGCAGTTTCTTATAAAGTCAAACATACATTTACTCTAACCCTCCACCCTAGTTAGTCTACTCCGGGGTATGTTCCTAAAATATATTGAAGCAAAATACGTACACACATACACACAGACATACACTTCTAATAAGGAGTCTTCATTAGCAATCTTATTCAAGTGGCTCCAAACTGGACATGATCTAATTCTATCAATCAGTAAGTATAAAATCATTTGTGGTATATTCATATGACAGTCTTAGTGATGAAAAGAATGAGTTGCTGATGACTGTATTGACATGAGTGAATGAAAATACACTGTACTGAGCCAAAGAAGCCAGACACAACAGAGTATATTAAAAAAACTTAGAGAAAATAAGTTCCAAATGTGGATCCAGGGTACTCTCCAATGACTAAATTATGGAACCATTAGTTTTGTCTTTCTGAGGCCCGTTTTCCTGCCTCTATCTTTATTCTCACACAAGGCACTACCCATCACTCTGTACCGTGAGCTTCCACAACACATGAGAACATCTGAAGAGAAGTCACATGACTTATTCACCTTTTTCTCAGCAGCTCTTAACTCCCTGCCGGCATATTCAATTAACATTCACTGAAAAATGATTGTTCTATTATAACCAGAATTTTACTAGTGATCTGGCTAAACAAAGAACCTAAAACTTTCTTTGGAGGGTTATAGTTTTATCTAGATTAGTAGGTGGCTAGAAAATAGGAATACCCTTCACACCCCATAATCTGAAACACACATTTTCACCACACATAATCTTCAGATAGTAAACATTTAAATCACTGCTACCACAACCATACTATTGATTTGTCTAAGTATTTTTTTAATATCTTATTTTAAGTAATCTCTGCTCCCAACATGAGGCTCAAACTCATGACCCAGAGATCAAGAGTCATATGCTCTTCTGACTGAGCCAGCCAGGCACCCCTGTTGGAGTATGTTTTTAAATCTTGATCTGCAGTTCAATTAATAGTTTGATTAAATATGTTGACTCTTAGCCATACCTGTCTATCTTTCTCTCTCTATATATATGTATATCTATATGTATTATGTATGTAATTTCCATTGCCTTTTACAAGTAAATACACACAAATGTAGATATAGTGTAAGAGTAGAGGTGTGCTCATGAGCATACACAAGTACATACGCGTATACACACACACACACACACACACACACACACACAGAGTTGACATACTCAAGTTCAGGATACTAATTTTGAAGAAAAGTTGTTTTTCTTCACATTTCTTTAGTAGCAATTACTTAATTTAAATTGATTAAAACATACATTCCCATGTTTCTGGCTTCAGCTTGACTTAGATTTTCTTCTGGTCCTACTATTTTTATAGTATTGATTTCAAGTTTAGCTTTATCAAAAAATACTTTGATGTCCTTTTCATGATAAACTTCCTGTAATATATTTTAAAAATGGAAAATTAGTGTGGAAATGACAATAGGATGACTGAAATATTCAGAAGTATTCATATGTAGGTTTGGCATCATATTCAAAGTCGTGAATTCCACAATTAACATATTCCCTCAATTACAGATGAAATAACCTATATCAAACACATTATATTTAAATGTCACCTAAATATCACATGAAGAATCTAAAATAGGTATACATCAATATCTTATAAATAGAAGATACACAAGATTTTTCTAACATCTACTCCTGGACACGTACTTAAAGAAATATTTAAATCCTGAGTGCTACAAAATGTTTCTGCTTGAAGGAAAAATGGCTTGTAGACTGAAAATTTCAGACATGTGCTTTAAAACATCCAATATCCAAAAAAAAAGTCTATTAAACCTAATAGATATTAGTCTAAGTTATAAATATAATATTTTATAAAATAAGTATTATAACACTCTCTGAAGCCAGAGAGAAAAATGGTCATATATAAAATTGTATTTTTACAAAAAGTAGGTAAAGTTTAACAAAACTCCGTTGATAAGGAAATATAATAGGAAATCATGAACATAAAACTCATCAAATTAGTATGATTCAACTATGCTAAAATTTAGATAAGATTATGTGTGTCCAAAATTAGAGCATTTCAGAGCTTTTTGTGTATTGTTTCACTAAGTTATTTGAAAGATTTTCACAGTTTGTTAAAACTACTTATAGCATAAAAGCTGCATAGAGTTAATTTTATATATAAAAAAAAGAGAAGACAAAATCCCCTCTCATCACAAGGTCCTATGAAAGGAGAATGACATAAATATAATGACACAATATATAAAAACAAAACATTTCAATGTAAATAAATATGACACATTTTACGAAGCAAATGCTAAATGATTCACCTTTTAAACTAATTTTAGCTGGTTTTCTGCAAATTTAAAATATTCTATGGAAAAGGCAAATGATAAGCTGACATGTACATTAGGAGGAAAGAACAACATTAAACAAAAAGCATTGGGCAAAACAGAGAAAATGCATACTTCATAGTTACTGTAATTTTCTAGAAGATGTTAAGTGTCAATTGTTTTAACTGGAAAGAGACAAGTAAATGGGAAAATATTGAGGAAAACTGTCTTTAAGTTTAGATTATATGTGGGAGGTTTGGGGGAGGTTCTGATTATTTTTGGAGGAAATGACAGTATCAAAATCCTTTGGGGAAGAGAATGCCATTGTGTGATTAATCAAAACAATACAATATCTGGAAGCTATTTTCAGTTCTGATGTCACAGTATTAACTTAAACTGCAAACAATTTCATGACCAGTTCCATCAAAGGTCCTAGAACTAACCCAAAGGCAAAGGAATATGAGGACCTTTGGCATTTCTTCACTTATATATTAAGCTGAGCCATATGAAAGTAGCTGATATTCCACTATTTTGGGTCTACAAAATTGGGTTTCATGGAACTCACTCCAATATTGTGATACTAGTTTCCAGACTCTAAAGTCCTTAGGTCCTAAAAAACTGGGAAGTAATTACCCCTCAAATTCTCCACTGTATTTTTAGCTCAATGGGTTATTTGAGACATAAATAAATAATAGCAAATAGTTCCAAAGAAGATCAAAAACAATTTTCACATAAAATATTCATTTCTCAAATACTTACTTTGTTATGAATAAAGAGTTTAAGTGCGTCTTTTGGGTAATCCAGTGTCAACAATATGTCCAGAAATCGAGGTAGGAAAGGGGTTGGTTGTTCGATAAAAACTCCTATTGTTACATTTGGATGGACCTTTGTTTTATGGCAAACATAAAAGCAAATTATTACTAGTGTGGATGTACTCTAAATACTATTTAAGTCTTAATCAATACAACATAAAATATATTAGGAATATGAGTTCAACATAATCTGCTAAATTTAATTGTCCCGTGGCAATTGTCTAACATTTAGAATACATTCCTATGGCCCCCATCAAAGTGATTTCCCAATCATATCTTGACATTATGACTTAAGTTTGAGGAGGAAACTCACTATCATATTTATTATATAAAAGTAATAAAGGAAATTGCCTACTCTACCATTCAATGCTTCCTTTATGATAGTTTTTAAAGAAATGTCCTTCAGATCTGAATCTACTTATCATCTTCATCTAAGAATCAGAATACTAATTGTGTTTCCCTTTTGGTTTCTATGGCTTGGAAATTCAGCGTTTAATTTGTAGCTCAGATAAAGCAATCATGGAGGTCTTGAGCCTTTATCTCTATCTTTAAATATTTCCTTTTATCTCCTTTATGGATAGCACTTTATTTTGCTTCATTATTATATATAAGAAAACTATTTTCTTTCACTAACATAGTTCATCTTGTTAAATCTATTTCTATAGATTTTTAAGAATTCTTTTTGGTTATGTTTTAGAGGATAGTTTATCTTTCATTCATTGCAATGAGAACTCTTGAAGTAGTTATTATTATTTGTTCATCCTTATGATGAGCAACACTTACAACAAGGAGTAAAACGTTCCTGGCTTAAAAAATTTACAAATGGTTGGGGAAGACCGAAATGTAAGTAAATGACCATGTAATAGTGTTATTATCAAAACTATATGAAAGATTTTGTTATAATGCCTTTTTAAAACATGTCTTAAAGCCTGAATTTAAAGATTAAAGATTTTTAGAAGTATCATATATATGTTTGTACTGAATTAGGTACCTCCTCTCCCATCTTTTCATGATGGATGCCTCATATATTTCTGTTACCTGGATCATAACTTAATATTTGTTTGCACTGAAGTACACCTTATATACTATCGTTACTTCTTTATCAATTTATTCACTCACCCAAATATTTATTACTGAATAAAAGAATACAAACAACTAAAGACAAAATATCTACCCTCTAAGAGTTCTCAGTTTAAGAGGGGAAATAAGTAAAAAGAAGATTACAACTCTCCCTTATTAAATGAAATAATACATTTCATAATAACTTTAGAGTTACTTATTCCAAAATTCCACACGAGGAAAATGGGATTTACAGAAATTAAGCAACTCAGAATTCGTAATTAGTAGGTAAAGATGAGGTTATTAATGTGTTACCTTTTTATTATCCAAGTTTGTTTTATATATTAATGATAATACAACAGTTAACATATATTGAAGGCTTAGCACTTCATATGTATATATAATTTATACATATAAGATATTATTTATATAATATATTTTATATAGAAAGAAACTTGCCTATGGCCCACATCTAAGAATATGGTAGGCCTGAGATCATAACTACCCACATAATTTTAATTTTTATATCCCTACTGCAAAATAACTAAAATTTTTTTAAATTTAAGTAAATATATTTTAATTTAAGTAAATATTTTTCTATCTTTGCACAAGAAAGTTTATGTAAAAGAAGACCGAACAGATAAAAAGCATTAACACTCCCTCCAAAGGACAACACTACTTTCTGCAAAAAAGATCAGGATGGATTTTTAGACATCACAGTGCTGCTTCATTCAAAAATATTCTGGCACTCTTTCCAGATAGGAAATATTCAGTTTGTTATTTGAGAGACCAGCCAAAAAGTCTTATTTTTAAGAAAAGTAAGGCTCTATTCAGAAGTTCCTAAATGTGCACAAGTTACTTTTTGTCCTCCTTTCAGACAGTGATAAGCATAGAAACTAATTCAGGAACTTCAGTTCTTTCCAGTGAGAGTATTTTATATTCGCATGGATCCAAGAGTTACAAAGACCCTATAACCGGGAATTTTATTTTTGCTTATATTGGTTCTACCTATCTGGCATGTGGTAGAAACGCAATAAACCTATGATGAATGAAGGAAAGAATCAGTCTTAATGACAAAATCATCCCTAGAATCCAGCTGTTCATACACACAATAAGTCTTCCAAGTAACGAGCAATTTCTTGGAAGAAAAATGTTACTATAAGATATCCTAAAACTGCTCTGGTTGATGACAGAAGAAGGATGCATCAAAATGTTCTACAGGTAAATATTATTTCTAATTGCTCCTTTACCCTCAAGGTATAAAAGATAAACTACAGCTATAATTGTCTATGAAACATACAGCACCGTGCCAGGCATATAATATGTACCTGCAGTGGTCAAGAATACAGGGTCTAGAGCCTGACTGCCTACATTCAAATCCCACCTTCAACGCCTAAAAAAACTGGATGCCGTTAAGCAAAATTACTTAATTCGTATGTACTTCAGTTTTTCATTTGTAAAACTGAATCAATGGTACTTAAGAGATTTTGTGAATTTTAATTGAGTTACTTTATGTAAAATATTTACAATAAGGTCTTTAGTTATATAATCATATGTTATTTTTTAAATCATCAATTTTGAAAATCAAGCACGGAGAGTACTAGTCAATAAAATGCTAAAGCATTTTTTCCTAGTGTTTTGATTAAGTTAGCAGACTAAAATAAAACAAGAGCATCCAATCATAACAAGCTATTAAATATTAACAACTAAGTCTCTTTTGTTGGGATCAATTACTAGCCAGTTTTACTTTCAAAAACAGTTCAGAAACACACAAATCTAGCAATTTTCTGAGTCATCATGTTTTGGCTTTTATAAATCCATTATCTACCATATCACTAAAACTATAAAATAACATGCTTCTTTTGAAAAATCATTGCATTTCATGACACTGTGCTTTTTATTTCTACATTTCACACATAGTCAGTTCACTCACATCTACTGTTGATAAGTCAATGGTATCCAGATCACAAAGAGTGCAGCCATTATCCTGCGTCCACGCATTTGGTACATAGTTTCCAAAATAGTTCAGGAGAATCTAGTAAATGAAGGAAAACTGTATTAAGAAAGTAAGCCTTTCCTATCAATGTGCTTTCATTCCATAAACATCTAGTTTCAAAGCAGGTTTTCTGCATTAGATAGATTCCTTAATAATTCTGCTAACATTTAGCACCTAGAGGTATACACTGAACTAAATTCTCTCCAGATGATGAATCATAAAATCAGGGCAAACTTTGTCTAGAAAGGCCAAAAAATTATTTATAAATCACAAAGGTCACTTTATTTCAGTATGTAAGAAATAATACCAGATGAGACAGAATTTTTTTTATACATTTTTTTAAGGTTTTTATTTATTTATTTGACAGACATCACAAGTAGGCAGAGAGGCAGGCAGAGAGACATGGGGAAGTAGGCTCCCTGCTGAGCAGAGAGCCCGACGTGGGGCCCAATCCCAGGACCCTGAGACATGACCCGAACCGAAGACAGAGGCTTAACCCACTGAGCCACCCAGGCGCCCCTAGATGAGACAGAATTTAAGAAATACGTCAAATAATGAAACACAGTTTTAATTGAGTTCATGAGACTTAGCAAAAACACCACTGATAAGAGCCGTCATGGGAACTGTAAGTTGGTAATAAGATAAAAATGATGAGAGGCCTAGTGCAGACACCTGCAGTGGATGGGGGTAGTGCCAGTGTAATCTCTTGCCAACCATCACCACACAAAACAGGTATTATATATTTACCTTATCACCAAAAAGCACTAAACTCTTCCAGGAACCTCTGCGACCTATGACTTATAAACTAGGCTTCTGGGCAGTGGTTCAGGGGCACTGACTTCAGGAAAAGAAAGCTTGCAGATTAGAACAGATCTAGAACAAGGTCCTAATTACTGCCCCCTGGTCCCCACAAATCCTATAAACAGTAAAATGAAGTGCAATACTGCTTCCCCATCTACCCCTTTCAGACCACTCAGAGCATCTCCTTTGTAACTCATTTTCCCCTCTCCTAAGGCATCTCCTGGCAATCATTTCATTTGTAAAATCTGAGTCGCTTGTATGTGTTTTGGGTGGAGAAGAAAAGGAAGATAGAGACATAAACACTAAAATATGAGCCCTCAAACAAATCCTGAGTATTTCTAGAGTGCAAACATTATAGGGAAAATCCTGATTTACTTTTTAAAAAATCAGCACACTTTTCTACTGCAATTTCAATACCTGAAGTGGTATGAACATTTGTAGTTTTTAAATTTTTATGTTTTTATTTCTTTTCAAAAACTATTTTACTTCAAGACAGTGAAGCTGCAGCAAACTAGCTTTAGCTGTGATTTTATAGTACTGTGAAAAGGAAGCACGTAAAATCGTCACTATGCTTATAAAATCATTAAGTTTTCATTAGAAAGGTGAGATAAACTCAAAAGAAAAACATGTCAATATATTAAAGATGGTCAAAAATGTACAGAAGTGCCAACTGGATTTTTCTAGCTTCCTAAGACCCTAAAAGATCCTCCAGTTCAGAATAGATGAGGTAATTAGTCTAGTACCATTTTTCTAGATTCCTCTCAAATATTTCAGATACCATCCAGATATTTCTACTGTACTAAAACTGAAACAAATGTTGAAACAGTACAATATTCATTACAATGAGAAAATCTTTGTGTAATCTGTAGAGTACGATCATAGGATGTAGGATCATAGGAAAAGTAACTCATTCACATCTCTTTTGAACTACATGATAATTCAGAAAACAAATTACAAGGCAGGAAATATGTACTCGTGAAATTCATTAATGACATTTCAAGAGTCAATATGGTCATTTAAATGTGCCTCTAAAGTAAAAACAAAAGTTTTGCTATTGTCAAATTACAAATGCAAACATTAATCATTCACATTCTATATAATATGGTTTTGAAGGAAGAAAAAAGATTCATTTGAAAATGGATCCTATACTAAGCATTACTTCTAAAAGAAATTTTAAAAACCTTTTTTAAAGGCTAGTGGGAAATGTAATTTGTTTTTGTTTTTTTTTTAAAGAAGAAAAAACATCCCCCAAATAGTTGACCGTATCTAGAATTCCCAACAATGTGTAAAGACTGGCACTTTCCTCATCTCAGAAATCTCATAAAAATTAAATATTTATTTCATGAATTATTGATCAGTCTATTAGAACGCTTATGGGAATGTGAAAATGATCAATCTCTTTTAAAAGGTTAGAGCATAAAAGGCATTACTTTTAGTTTTCAGAATTAAGACTTTATTTTTAACCGTTCCACTTTCTACTTTTTATACCTCAATTTAATTTTCATAGATAATTAACATATTTTAAAAGCATTACTTTTGACTGGACACCTCTCTCCTTTGGATCTCTCACTACACACGGAGAAGTTATCCATCACTCACCCCCCCCTTCATTTACATCTGTTTTCTTCATTAAAATCTGCAGACATTTATGCTGGCAGCTTTGGAAAGTTCAGAAAACTGTTTCTGTAGTTTGGCTGTTCCGAGCAGTTCTCAGCTACGAGGTGGTAGTACTTCCCTGATCCTTCTTGCACAATTATCAAACCCTTTCCAGGAATGATGTCATTTCATTGGCAAAGAAACTTTTCCAACCAATCTTTTCTTTTCTGTTTCTTTTCTTTTTTCTTTCTCTCTCTCCCACTCTTTCTTCCAAATCATCCAATTATTCAAGGTCATACTGACCAAGTATGTACAAAATTAACATCGCTATTTTTACTGCAAATTAGTTTGCCCTCTCCTAAGGCACATGCTTATTTTCATGTGCAAATTAGGTGATTGGATCTTCTTCTGTTCAATCTTAGCTTCTATAAAAATACCACCAATTTCATGATTAACTTAACATGTATATTATCTGATATTTAAAAGAAAAGGTTAGGTATTAAAGTAAGCATCTTATGATGTGTTACTAACAGTAAATGAGCTTCAAGCATAAAAAGTAAAGTTTCAGCCAGAAATCACAGTTCCTGTCTAAAAACTTATTTATATCAGATTCTATGTATCTAACCAAGTATGAAAATAATTATGTAGATAACATATTTCAAATAAAATGAAACTTTGTTTTAAATAACACATTTTAAATAAAATAAAACTTTATTTTAAAGAACATACCTTAAATAAAATATTACTTAAAAACAAAATTATTTACATATCATTATGAAAACAAATGAAAAGTATAATGCTTATAGATATAGACTGAAAGGACATAAAAACAGAAAGAAATCATGAACAAAACAATATCAAAGTGTAGGTCAGTGGAATAAAGTGATTTTTTATTAATTAAAAAATTATATATTTATATAATTTAATTATAATTTAAAAATTTTAATAGCATGAGATTTAGAGAAAATAACTAACTTTAATAACTTCAGTCCACAAACACATTAAAAACAATTTATCATTTACAGATTATGTTCAATTTTTAAATGAAAAAAATGGCTTAAATATTATGTTATGTCAATGTTATGGTCCAAAGACACTGACCTTATATTCACCCTTTACTAAATAAAATAATAAGTAAAATTAACTTACAAAAATTCATACAGAATATCCTTTTGCCTTTCATGATGACTAAAAAAACCAAGTTTGTATCTAGAGAATAATCTGCTTTCTTTCCCCATTAGCCTGGATGCAGGCTATATTCATGTGCCTCTAACTTTAACATAATATTATTAAATAAGGTATTAACATAAAGTAAATGTTTATTTACATGATCTTTTCTCAGATGTTTTTGTTATAAGTATATTTTTTTAAATTAACATATGATGTATTTATTCGCTTCAGGGGTACAGGTCTGTGAATCATCAGTCTTACACAATTCATAGCACTCACAAGAGTGCATACCCTTCCCAATGTCCATAACAAATATAATTTTTATAATAAAAAAATTTACTTCAATTTGTTGCCAAATAGAATCCCAGGAATATACACGAGATGGGATCGTTTCAGAGAAAATATATCAGGATCCTCACATGGCTTGAAATGCCAGAAACTGTGAAAGCCCAAACTGAGAATGTTTCCTAGAAGACCTAGACCAGGTCTTTCTAAATGTACTGAGGATTAGGGCTCCTTTTCTTATGAAAAGTCCTAAATCAGTCACTCTGTAAAATCTGGGTGGCATCATCCGGGGAACTGGAAAGGCATTGGTGATGACATTGCAATCACAGAACATCAGGCCTTTCCCACAACAGCTGAATTCTCATGGCTAACCCCCTCTTTCAAGACATTGACATTTGTTTTGTTTTGTTTTAACAAAAACAATAACTTCAATGAATGAATTCAGAATGTTTTTCTGTGGAAAAAAATCAGTCAATAGGTAAACTTAATTTTAAAATCCAGGAAAAAGCACAAAATCACAAAATTAGGACTGGTAATGAGAATAAATCATAATAAAGAGGAAATTAAGATAATCACTGTTTCAACTTTATGGAAGTATATTTTAATATACTTGAATAAAGTGCATGATTGTCTAGGAAAATACAAGATACTAGAAAAAGGGAAAGGATGAGGAGATTAAAACAATGAATTTACATTTGATTAAAAAAATTACCAAGAAGCAGCAGCACCCTACTTAGTTATAAAAGATGTCTGGCTGTGCAAAAGCCCTGGCCTAATTGGCACTAAGGGTCTCAGACAGAAAGCTAAAACAGACACCGTGAACGTATGTGCATGCACACTCACAAACACACGTGCATGCACACACACACACATCCTGTAAAGTGCTTCATAGATAAATCTGTCCGTTTATCTGCTTATGGAGAGTTCCAGAACCCACCTCAATTTTAAGAATTTTTGCCCTTCCAAAAAATCATCTGTCTTACCACTTCCAAGAATAATGCTGGGTCATTAGATTGTTCCTATACTCTAACATTTTTTTGAAAGGCTAATATATGCCAGACATGGGCTGGACCCTGGGGTAACAAAAGTAAATGGGATAGATATGATCTCTATAACTCCTAGGCTAAAGGCCAAGTAAGAGAGACCAAAAAAACAAGTAAATTTCACCCCTGTCCAGCGTGTGGCAATACGTACTGTGACAGAGGAAGTTCCAAATATTATAAAAGTATGCAGGAGACCTAAGTCTTTAGTCCTTAGTCCTAAGTCTTTAGTCCTTTAGTCTTTAATCCTTTTAGACACCTAAAAGGTGAAGATTTAGTAGGTGGGTACAGCAAGTGGGAACTGGGGCCAGAGATGTGAATGAAAGGCAAGTACAGAAGATTTGTAGAAAGAGGAAACACGAAACTTGCAAAGTTCAAAGTAATTCAGTATGGTAGGAGTTGAGGGAGAGAAAGGGGGAGAGAATGAGTGAGTATGAGAAATGTATGTGTGGATATTTGTAGGGTCAGGAGAGGGGGAGTAGATGCGATGGTGACCACTAAACCCGGAGTGAAATTTTAAAAAGAGCTTTAAAAACCAGTTGAGAATTTGGATCTTTACCCTGAAGTCCACAGAGGGCATTACACAAGTAAGTGATGTGACTGGCTTTCTGCTTTAGCCAAATGCCCTAGTTCCAGGATCCTGGTGGGTGAATGTGAGGGGTGGTAGGGTGCAGGTGGCATGAACTAAGGAAGCTGTCAATGGCACTCAGAATATTAGACAAACCCCCATGTACAGGAGTCAGAAAAAACAGCTCTTGGATTGGGAGTGGGAAAGCAAACAAAACCTCGTTTCCAGTTAACCAAATGGATGAAAGAGGAGGCAGAGCTGGTCTTAAGCTCCAGGTCTCATACAATACACAAATAAATCTACCAACTAAGTATTCAGACATGGAGGTCAAGGAAGACACAGGAGCTAAAGCAAGGACTTGGAAATCACCAACATTAAGATAGGATTTGCTGACGTAGGAATGAAGCAAATTAACCAAGAATTTGTGTAGAAGAGAAAAGGAAGATGTCTCAGACCTGTGGAATGCTTCACTGAAACTAAACTAAGTAAAGGGAATGCCCCCAACCACCCCCAAATCACCCCCACACACAATGTGTCAGATTTTTTGATTTAATAAAGAGAAAAAGAGAGAGAATCAAGAGGCCAGAAAATTAGTGGACAAACCAGCAGAGAACTGTGCAAACAAAGAGAAAGAGTTCCAAGTGGGATGAACATGGTCAAATGTTATCTTTGGGTAAAGTAAAAATCAGCGCTGAAAAGGATGTCACAACAGATGTCAGCGGAGCATTTCCTGGTATGGTGGGAAGATGAACTTTAAAGAATGTGGCTGTGAAGAGGGGGGAGATGCACAGGATGGAAGGCAAGGGGATTGAGGAGGATGTTTCAATTCGTGCTGGCTCTGTTTTGTTTTAAAATGGGAAAAACTAGAGGATCTTTAAAATGCTGATGAGTATGAAAAGATAAAGCAAGGAAAACTGATCCAAGATTGAGAGTACTTACTCACCCAGCAAGAGGGATTTGCAGGAGGGCTGGAATGGGACAAAAAGCAAGGCAGAACAATTACCTAGAGGAGAAGAGGAATCTACTTCTTCCAATTTGATCATGGAAAAGCTGCCAGTATGGGCTTCCCCTTGCATTTCTTCCCATCCATATAGGTTACATTGGAATTCCAGACTACTCAGTCCTCTGAAACAGCAGACATCACCCTACCCCCTCTTCCCACAGCGCAGATCTGTTAATCTCTTTTCTAGGGACTTGTGAGTAAACTAGGCATCTCAGGATCTCATAACACTGCTTTAAGCAGTTTTTATGAAATAGATACCTAAATGATAGATAGATAACTACCAAACTTACCCATGAATTTTTCTCTCAATAACATTTTCAGCAAGCTCAATTATATATATTTGAAAAGGATC
This sequence comes from Lontra canadensis, assembly GCF_010015895.1. NCBI lineage: Eukaryota > Metazoa > Chordata > Mammalia > Carnivora > Mustelidae > Lontra > Lontra canadensis. Next base: position 25,442,597 of record NW_022631000.1, read on the forward strand.
CAAAATTTCATTAGTCACATTAAGTCTTTGTCAATTATAACCCAACCTTCGTATAGCTAAGTGAAAGAAGCGTCCGGCCATAAAAAGTTACACCTCGGGACGCCTGGGTGGCTCAGTTGGTTAAGCAGCTGCCTTCGGCTCAGGTCATGATCCCAGCGTCCTGGGATCGAGTCCCACATTGAGCTCCTTGCTCAGCAGGGAACCTGCTTCTCCCTCTGCCTCTGCCTGCCTCTCGGCCTACTTGTGATCTCTCTCTCTCTCCCTGACAAGTAAATAAATAAATAAAATCTTTAAAAAAAAAAAAAAAGGTTACACCTCAATCTCAATAGAGTTTAAGCAAGAAAATGGTGACTTACAGACCTGAACATTTCCTATTCAGATAGGATATCCTGTATGAGGGAAATACGGCTTATTCTCTCGTTTGCTGTTATTATTAAACAGTAAAGTGAAATGTGTCAAAAACAGAATGAAAAGGTATCACTTTGCTTAGGAGGTATCATCAGTTGGATGAATCTGAAGGAAACCACATAATTTACAGTGTAAAAGATGAAGCTAGTAGATTGCTAGCATCAAAATAGAGCCTCTTAAAGACACTGAAAAAGAAAGGACGAGGAGAAGGTGAAGAAGGGAAGGGAAGGGGATGAAGGAGAAGAGGACATTCTATATATTGCTCTAAAGTCTATCTCCAAGAAATAAAGAAACGGGGAAAAATCACTGTGACTCACCTTGGTGGGTCCATTTCCATTAACTGCCACTGGTAAGGTTTCATAAAATACATTCTTAGCTCTGGCTTTGCCATTTTCAAATCTCAAAACAACTTCATCTGGGTTAAAAAGGAAAAAAACAAACAAACAGATTTTAGCCATTTAAAATGTGTGTGTATTCATATATACATATATGTGTGTACATTATTCTATATCTTCTGGTTAGAGAATTTCCCGCAAATGCCATTCCATGTGCCACAACATTTCTATGAATTTTGCCTATACACCAGAGAGCACTTCAATCACTCCAGCCCGCCACCAGCAAACTGAGGTGCTAAGCCACTGAGGTTTCCATCAGAAGGAAAGCTTCTTTGTAATCCTGCCCCCAAGGACTCTTGATAGTAATGTGATCCAGGATGAACTACATAATTGAATTGATTCAACTGTGAAATGGGATCCTTGCCTGCCTTTCAAAGTTATTATGATGATAATAACAACAACATAAATATGGGAAATAGAACACTGCCAGACATAAGCAAGGTCTCCACAGTTGGACATCATTGAGAGCATTGCCAGTTCTTGAAAATCAGGCCTAATGCCAATTCCAGGAATACACAGGTCAGGTGGTATTGTTTCCCAGTTCTTTTCCTCACATTTTCTAAATACTCCAAACTAAATGCTTTCATCCTGAGAAACTTTATAGCGTATGCACTGCCTTGAAGAGTTGTACTGAATTGCAATGTATTTTTAATGCTTAAAGTATTAATGCATTAATGAATTAATGTGTTTTTATTTTTAATATATTAATTAATTGATGTATTAGTATATTTTTGCTAAGATATATGTCTATCAAGGAAAACAAACACAGGCATACATGCATAGGCACACAAAAACACAGACACACAAACACCCACACATTCCATAGTATATGTGCCTGGTTACCAGTTACCTTCAGCTAGGTAAAGTACTCTAATACTCATACTCCTGATAATTCACAATATGAAGAAGTTATACTGAAAAATGTGTAATAATAAGGTATAATTAACTTAAAAATATATCTACAGTCTCCAGATGGTGAAATACTAAATTCTAAATTACCTAAAGCTAGAAGCTTATCTTTTTTTGCACTAGTCTTAGGACATGATTTTAAGTAAATGAATTTCACTATATCAAGCTAAGCTCAAGTCCATTATTTTTTATTTTTATTCTATTTTATTTTTTTAAGATTTTATTTATTTATTTGACAGAGAGAAAGAGAGCTCACAAGTAGGCAGAGAGGCAGGCAGAGAGAGAGGGGGAAGCAGGTTCCCTGCTGAGCAGAGAGCCTGATGAGGGGCTCGATCCCAGGACCCTTGATCCCAGGACCCCGAGACCATGACCTGAGCCGAAGGCAGAGGCTTAACCCACTGAGCCACCTAGGCACCCCCTCAAGTCCATTATTTTTTAAAAGTGGTAATATTTATACAATAAACCTTAATCATACCCCCAAAATGGATATGACAAAGGACAGACAGTTGAAAACACAGGTATTCATTTGTATACATGAGCAATTCAGTATTTAAGAAACATACCTACAGCTCCGTTTAAAGCCTGGAAAATTTTGCATTTGTGATCCAATGTGATGTTAATAGCTTCCTAAAAAGGAGAATACAGATACCATTGAAAATGACAACAAATATGCAAACAACACTATCATGTTACTATATTTTATTTTTTGCAGATTTTAAGGATCTTATTTGTAAATTTTTCCAGCAATATTCTTCTGAAAGACAGAAAGACTGTAATTTTATAGTTGATTGGATTAAAGGATAAAGGGAATGGCAAAGTATTCATGCTACCCTCCAAATATTCCCACTTCCTTACCTTATGACTAATTCTGACCAGTGACTTTTAGCAGAGCTGAAATATTTTGCTTCTAACCTGGAGCTTCCAGTTTGAGACCCTAAGTGTGCTCTCTCTCTGGCACATGCACTAGTAAAGTCTAAGATGGCTGCTCCATCAGCCCGGGTCCCAGGTGAGGACAGTAAGCAGAAACCCTCTGCTGACCTACAGTGGATGTAGCGCAGGAGAATCAGACCGCTGTTGTGTTAAGCTCTTGGGGTTGGGATTATTATTGCAGCATAATCCCCAATCCGACTGCTACAATAGGTTTATAATTAATCAGTGTAATCATAAAGATTAATCTGCTTTACAAACTTTATGATTCTCAACATACCAGTTTTTCAGCTACATTTCTCTGTATAATAATACTCCTAAAATTGAAATTGTATATTGTTAGAGACTGATGTTTGTGTCCCCTCAAAATTCATATGAAGCCCTAATCTACAATGTGATGGTTGGTATTTAGAGACAGGGCCTTTGGGAAGTAATTAGGATTAAACTGAGGTCATGAGGGCGATGTCCTCATGATAGAATTAATGTCTATATAAGAAGAGACACCAAAGAGTTCATATATACTCTCTCACTCTCTTCATGTATGTATGAGTGTGCCTTTGTGTCTCTGTGTGTGTGTCTCTCTCTCTTCAGCATGAGAGGACAGGGCAAGAAGCTGCTGTTGTCTACAAGCCAGAAAGAGAGTCTACACCAGAAACCAACCAAGCTGGCACCCTGATCTAGGACTTGCAGCCTCCAGAACAGTCTATGGTATTTTGTTATGACAAACAGACTAGGACACATGCTAACCAGATAAAATTTTATGCTGCCAGAGAATCTTTTTTTTTTTTAAGTTCAATTAGCCAATATATGGTGCATCATTAGTTTTTGATGTAGTGTTCAATGATTAATTAATTGTGTATAACACCCAGTGCTCATCACCACATGTGCCCTCCTTAATACCCATCACTCGGCTACCCTATCCTCTCACCCCCTTCCCTTCTGCAACCCTCAGTTTGTTTTCCAAAGTCCAGAGTCCCGAAAAAATCTTAAACAAGATTTATACGACTAAAAATATTATGGACTCAGCAGTGAGAGTTCAGAGAAAGCATCCTGAAGCAGAGACAACTAATAAGACTCAAAGTACATTCATAGTTGAATTACACTGAGAAAGACAAGCATGATGCTTCATGGGCTAGAACTCATGCCAAGAGTAGGTCTCTCCTTCCAGATTAAAAGCAAGTCCTCAGGCTTGCTCTGTCAGCACATAAGTGGGAAAGCAAAAAACAGAGATGAAGAAAAATAAACATTTTAAGAATAAGGTTTCTTCAGTATTAAGTGTCTAATGAAAATATTTAGATGATTGAACTATTTATCTAAGGAACAGAAATAGCTGGAGTTGGAAACTCACCATAAAGTATACTTTAAAAAACTTGTTTAGAGTAATACGACCTACAAATTATACAATTCAGGACACTTGAGAACTACGTCAGTTCTAACCTATATCAGTTACATACAGTGAATTTATGAAACATTAACTTACATTACGTAAATATAGTAAAAATATTCTCAAATTAGGGAACTTTGGTTTTACTTTTCTTCAAGGTTTCATTTAAATCAATCTCAGGATTGTTCTCTCAGGGACTGGTAACACAGCTATTGTCCCTACATTCCCTTCCTTAATAACAGAACTCAGATTTTCAGTAGGATGTTTCCGCTTGAAATAAAGGCCAACATTTTCTTTCCATATTGTGCATAGCCACATAAATATGTTCTGGTCAAAGAAAAGAGAATTTTTTTTTTCTTCTAGAAAGGTTATTTAAAGAGAGTTGATACAACTGAGATGGCCCTTTATTTACTATTTTGCCTGTTAACTGCCTAGAATATGGATGCAATGGCTGGAGCTCCAGTAGCCATCTTAAACAAGGAGGTTACACTGAAAATGGGAGCTATTCCATACCCTCTTCAGTGGATCAATGTAAATTTTGGTGTAAAATAGCTGATCATCATCATTATCCTGGAGATTCCATTGTTGAACAATCTTGTTGATATATGGAGCATAGCCAATAAATCCTGCAATATAACAGAGTGAGATTAGAGAACTTAGTAGTCAAAGACCAAAACTTGTGTCTATTAATTCCACTGACCAGTTGCATAGAATTGTAAAGCCATTAGGCCTAATCCTTAGGTTGGAATTTTACAGCTCACCATGAAAAAAAATGTTATTGAGCATTGTTTGTTTTATATATGAACTAAAATAGAATGAGTTTTTACTACCACCAACTACAAATCAGAGACTCACATAAACACATTCCCAAAATTAATTGACACAAGAGAGGGAGTAATGTTTTCCAAGGCCCCTAAGGGAAAAAGTTACTAGGAAAAGAACAGAATAAGACAGAGAATTTTCTTCTTGACCTTCTAAAATGCTCTTTCTTGAATCCTTTGGAGAGAATTCACTGTTTCTGAAAAAAAAAAAAAGTCTCTACTACAGTGGTTTTACTGTCAGTGCCAGTGATGCTAACAAAATCAAAGGAATGTTGGAAATGTCACTGACTGCAAACATCTCAAGGAAATTCTATATCTAGGCCATTTTGGGAATTTTTCCTTTCCTTGAACTAGTCATTATTGTACCTCCTAAACCATTTTCTGGCAAGATTTTGTGTGTCATAGTCTGGAGAAGGAAGTCTAAAATTGGATTGTTCCCCTTGGCCTTCAAGCATAAGTATTAAATTTGCCACTAACAGTTGTCTATAAAAGACACAGACAAAAGGATCATTTTTTCCCCCTTTTGAATCTTCCTCTCCATTTCAGAAATGCAGCCAAGATGTGATGTTTCATTGACATGCAATACTTTTAAAAAGGGACCAATTGTTACTCCTTGAATTGAAAGAAAACCTAATTTTTTACCCTCAATATTAAAATTTCTTTGTAGGAATAAAAGAATGAAAAGAAATAACCTAGGAATAATGTTACTTAGAGAAAACAAGACAAAATGAAAACATGCTTAAACCAATCATTGGTTGCTCATTCTTATTATTTTCATCAAACTAAAAAATTCTAAAAACTGAAAAATAGTGTATTTTTAATTCCTATGACCCAACTACTATGATGAAAAATATGTCCAAGTAGTGACACATAACATTTTCCAAAGGCTTATATTGCTGTTTTTCAAAAATTAGTTTCTCTTATCCTTTTTATAAATCTATTTCAAAATTGAAAAGAAATTCCATCTATTTTCAAATTATGTGAGACATATTTCATATGATTTATATTTTTTATTAAACTGCCATATTATGTTTATAACATTCTGAAATTTTCCTGATTAGGAAACATGTTTTCTTTCCATGACATATATTTTTAAACTAAATGATAAAATCACAAACAAAACTCTTGTCCCTTAAATAACTCCCCATTCATGAAATTACATACACTTTATTGAATATATTTAGATTTCCTAGCATCACTTTAATTACTATGACTATAGAAAGCACAAAAATCATGTTTTGATGTCCTTATGTGATCTCTTTCCCACTTAAAAGCACCTTTTCCTTAATTAAACTAGCTCATAAAGGCACTCACTTGCTAGTCTTCTGCTGTTTCCACAGCACTGTACATCTGTCTGAAATTTAGATTCCTGAATAAATATATCAATATCTAGATGAATTTACATATGATATTTTACTATATATGTCATGTTTAGAAAAATTAATATATATAAAATAAAACTTCTCCCAGAGGTCCATAGCTAAATGGTTTTTAAACAATCTAGGACATCAGATAAATTAAAAGCTGTGTGTTACTGAGAACCTGACAGTTTGGAAGTAGAAGTTGCACCAATCCATGATTGAGAATTCAAACAGAGACATGAAAAGTGAGCAACAATCTTAGGAAAGGCTTCATCAGTATATAAAACTGTAAATCTAAGAGGAAAAGATGGCTAAGGCAATGAGGTCGGAGTGACCAATCTGAGAAAACCTAGGTTCTGACTTGAATGTGGAAGGAAAATCCAAAGGTGGTAGATAGATTGGGAGAATAATAAAATGATCAAGAGATCCCCCAAACGATAAACTATGGTTGTATTGAGATGGAGAGAAAAAGTGAGCTGAAACTAGGCAATACAAACTGGAATTTAAGGTTTCAGAAAGTATTTATAAGGGGCTGACAAAGTTCCAGAGTACAACTATGGGAATGGGTCGCTAAAATATATTGTGGGTAAATAGAGCTGGCATTGAGGCATCTCAGAGAAACTATATTACTTGCTAAAGGTTTCATTGCTATAAGCAGCTTGAGCAGAGCCTAGAATCCAAAAATGTTGTTACCTCAAGTAGTACTTACTTGAACTAGACTGAATAGCATCAGTTATATACATGCAAATCCCCCCAAAAAATCTGTTTTCCCACTGTGGCTTGCAAATTCCATCCAAACCGTTTTTCTAACATGTCCCCCATCCTATTTGGTTACATCTTCTGGTCATATGTTTATATTAATCTCAGTCTAAGGAAAACATTTTGGAGTCATAATAATGCCCAAAGTCAGTTTTATTTTATTTTTTGAAAGGAGAGGGAAAATGTAATAATTTGTTCCTTTAATCCATGATTAAAGCTAATGCAGTACTTTATACCCAGACACTCAATGCCGAACTTTTTGACTAGTGACTCTGATATATTTAAAATACAGATAAAATTAAGTAATGCCTATTTTTCAAGCTACATAATTGTAGCTTGCACTTTTTTCTAAGTATGGGAACTTACTAAATCCATTATCCTATAGCCAGAAAATTCTCCATCAAACTATGATCAGAAGACCTGAATCCATGTTGTTTTTCCTCGAACAACTGAATGTCTTTAGGAAAAGTCACTTAAATAGGGGAACATGGATTTTCCCACTTTCAATATGGAAATAATATTTATACCGCTTAGTTTTGTTAGTAGTATCATACGATATGATATGTGGAAAACCTTTCGTCAACTACAAAACACGCCATGGATTCTAAACTGATATATTTTTTCATAGTAATAAAAAGATAATGGTTATTCAAAGTTTCATGTCTATAGCTACATATATCAAAAAAAGGTTGTTTCTAAGGACAATGGGGAGGGTATGTGCTATGGTGAGTGCTGTGAAGTGTGTAAACCTGGCAATTCACAGACCTGTACCCCTGGGGCTAATAATACATTATATGTTAATAAAAAAATTAAAAAACTTTAAAAAGAAAGGTTGTTTCATCAATCTTTATAATTTTCTGTGACTAGCATTAAACTTCTCTGCCAGTATCTTACCCACCTCCCGAATTCAGGTAGCGTTTCCCAATGTGCACAATGGGATACTTGTCTGCTAGTCTTTTATCTGGCCACAGAATTCCATCTGCTGCAAACACAACTTTGTGGTTTGACTTTTGGAACTTTTTTAGAACTTCTTCTGGACCACCAGCAAATATGACATTAAAGCTGTTTAATGAGGGGGGAAAAAGAAGTTTTAAAATACACTTGTGAGAATTTAGGCACATAAACCAAGAAATAGTCACTAATAAAGTTAGAATTTAAAATCCAACCTAAGATTAATACCAGCTATTTACAGAATACTCCCAAACAATTTTCCCTCAAGTTAAATTATATGGATTGTACTAAATTATTCATGTTTACATTACACTGGCAAATGAAGTCCAAACAAAGACAACTTTTTTTAGTACTAGCTTAGTATCCCCCCAAATGAAAATGCTAAAACAGTGCTGAAAGGTTAAGAAATCAATAACTCGCTATAGAACTTAATAAAATATAGATGTAAAAGAAGCTGCCATTATAATTACCTAACATTTCAATGTAATTTGTACCCATCCATTATAATGTCTGAAGATTTTATTATCTTTGATGAAATGTTTTCAACTACTCAATATCACCTATATAAATTTATATTTGAATCACTATTTAGCCTAAAATCTTAAAATAAAAGTGTTTAGACAACTGCATCTTTTTAAAGCTCAATAAATTTGAAAAAAAATTTTCAAAAAAAATTTTGAAAAAAAAAAGTCTAAAAGTTGACACTAGAATTTAATGCCTATGGTTTCACTGATTTTTCTGGAGACATTATTGCTCATTGTTCATTCACAAAATGATAATGATTAACAAAATAGGAAGTGTTAACAGCCACTACCTGATATGCTTCCACTCTGCAAAAAAAATTATTTTTGTTATAACCCACAAATTCTTTGGCATCCTTTTTTTTTTTCCACATCAGAGTACCTCAAGACGGAAGTTTCTAAAGATCATAATTTATTGACCTGACATCCCAGGCAGCAAACGATAAGAACAAACAAATGTTCATGAATTCAGCACCAAGTCTTCCTACGAGCTGATAGTCTAGAGTCACGCTGTGATATGTGAGTGGAGGAGTAAGGAGGCTGTTCCACTGCCTTTCCCAGCCACCCTTGCTCTCAAAGAGGGCTTGTTAATATGCCAAGACAGTAATAATGCATCAGGCAAGATTTAAGAACTTTCTAAATGTGAATTATTTTATCAAAATAAAACACACTATTGCTCATCTCTGTCAAAGTAAAAACCCCATGAAGTTTTAAAAATTGCTTTAGCAAGAATAGTGTAAGTTTATCCTTGTGGCAGAGATGCTGACTGACCCCCATTTACTTTCCTGAGCCTTTATTTGAGTAATGGAATCCCCCTGTGTTAACTGGGCACATGGCCATCCTGCTACAGACTACTCTGAAGCTAGATGTGGCCACATGATTACGTCTGTCCCGTGGGATGTGAGCGGAACTGGTGTGCTTCTGTAATCTCCAGGTCCTGTACTTTACAAAGGAAGCTGCTTGCCCTCTGCTCCTTCCCTCTCTTTCTTCTGCTTTCATGGTGAACTACACTTCACAAGTAACAAATACCTGACATACACACACCCTCACCATATAACACACTTTTGAATCTTAAAGCAAAACTGAGAGAGTTAAAATGTTACTAATGTGCAACTCAATTTAGTAATTATGCCCAGCCAATTTTTTTAAAAAGTAAAAATAAGGCTGGGATCAGAGAGATAGACTATTTCTTTTCATTTTATATTGTTCTAGAGGATTTAAATTTTATGATCTGTTTTTTTCTTCAGTTACAGAAAACAGTACCTCAAAATTAAAACATGTCTATATATATACATTTTGATACATAGCTTTTTCTTTCTTCCAGAATCAATTGGCAAGCTTCTGTTAGTACTATTAATAATACTATTAATAACATATTCATAAAGGGACTGAGGTCATGCAATTTGAAGTCTGCTAGTTGGGTTTCTAATTTCAGCTCTGCCACATGCTATCTAAGTAAACTTAAACCAGTTACTTAAACTCTTTATGCTTCTATTTCTTCATGTAGAACATAGGAGAAGGGAGCACTGATGTCATCGAGTTATTGAAAAAAAAAAAAAAACCCAAAAAATTAAGAACAATACATGACACATTATAAGTACTCGCTGAAGTGAAAATTAACATTATTGTTACTAGAAGAGACTGTAGTAATGGGAAAGGCAAAAGAAAAACTCACTTTTAACTTTATACCAATCCGTAATTTAAAATAATTTTATTTTTATATACACGTGTTTTAAGGTAAATTTTAAATCAGAATAAATATGTTCTGACTAAAACCTCAAACTAACTTTTCCCTGTTGATTTAAAAAACTGAATCTGACTACACAAAATAATACTTTAAAAATATCAATTTCCTCTTTTTCTTATAAACAGGTCAACCTAGCTCCTCAGTATGACCACTTTAGATTTCTGCCTACTAAGATAATCCTATCTTTTCTAACAGGGTTACTTTCCTGAAGACTACCAGTTGTTGATATATTCTTTTTAATATTAAAGATTAGGAAAGAAGACCAGTATCATAGGTAACTGAGTCTCGAGAAGCAAGGCAAATAAATTAAAACTTCTGAGATAGAGACTGACCTACAAGTTGCAGAAGAACCCCAATACATTGTCTGGACACAGAAAAAAGGGCTTATTATGTCAGAGAATCACATGATTGGATACTGAGGCCAACTGACTCAGAAATTTTGCAGGTAGCATTGTGTCTTTAGAGGTATAAATACACATTTGGAAAGTGAGAACTTTCTGTCTTTATAATCCTAGTGAAGGATATAGTATCCACATTGTATGTCTCAAACTATTAGCAAAAGCCAGTAGCTTGAAAAGGAGGATTTGTAGCAACTTTTACTTTCAAGATTCAGTAGTTTATAAGTATGCTTTACTTTTATAACAAAAACCAATTATTTTAAAGCAAAATGTAAGTGCAAAAACTACATTCACATAATTCAAGTAAGAATCTGGATAAAAACTTAAGGTTGCTAAAACTTTCCCATCGTATTTTAGTCGCATTGTTATTTCTGTGTTTAAGTACTTTAGAAAAGTCCTCTAAATTGATTTAAAACTTTTCAAAGGGAAGAAAGTTTTTCTACTTAAAATTACTTTGGCCAGAACAAACCAAACAATCAAATTTTTAAAAAATGCACAACAGTCACAAAAATAATTCTCATAGGAATTTGGTCCATTTAAATAGGAATAATAAAATTTTTCCATAGTTAACTCTGGTAAATATTCCTGGGTCCTGCAAAAACTATAAGGTCCCACCTTATGTGGTCATATTGAGTTCTCTAACAGACATGTCAGCATTCTATCTCCAACAGTTCATTCAAATATTTACAAGCGTTTGTCCTTCTGTGTTCCCTGTTTCTGTGGCACCATCAACCAGTCACCCAAGTTGAAAATCTTTCCTCCAGCCTTGCCTCCTCCCTTTCTACAGCCTCTCTCATCAAATATTTCACCAAATCCTACTGATTCCATCTACTTAATCTATTTAGCATTCAAATCTTCTCCACTCTCTCTAGAAGACACTGGACTAGATTGATTCAAAAACCCTACGAGCCCCCACATTACCTATCTTCACTCCACTTCTGATAAGGACTGTCTAATAAACTCTCCTGAAAACCATTCCAGCCAAGACTGGATCAGTGGTTCTCAACTAGGTCTAAAGCAGGACTCTACAAATAATTACTATCTAGCCTTTTACAGAAAATACTTTGGCTTTGAGGGCAATATGGTCTCCTTTTCAAGGACACAATTCTGCTGTTGTGATGCACAAGCAGCCAGAAGCAATGGACATAGCTGTGTTCCAATAAAACTATTTATAAAAACAAGAAGTAAGCTACACCACGGTTTACCAATCCCTGACCTTGGAATAAGGTCTAAAGTAATCAGCATCACAATAATAACATTCCATTAAGTAACCTGTTCTGAGACCAGACTGAATTATTTGATCTATCATCTGTGTTTACTCATAATGTTCCATCCACTTAGCATATCTTTTCCCAGTTGGGTCCACACCATTCACTCTTGAGGCCCATTTCAAATCTCACCTCTTCTAAAAACTTCTAGTGGATCAGCCTAAATGGAAAAGATCACTCCCTTTCTTTTAACTCCCACAGCTCTTTTCGTTTCCCCTTTCATGAAACATTTTATTTCTTGCTCTTCATGCTAGGAATGCCTATTTTATACTAGACTGCCTGTTCTTCCTTCGTCAGCCAGATCCACATCTTTATTTATCAATGTATTCCCCTACACCTTGTATTTTGAAGATAGTAAGTATTGAACAAATGAATGAACAAACAAATGAATGAATGAGTCATCCCCAGTCTTAACAAGAAGCAAAAGTTACTGGGTAGCCAGAAAAGAAAACAACAGAAGTGTTCCCTAATTTTATTTATTTGTTCCTCCCCAATCCAACAATTTCTTCATCACTGACACAAACTTAAGCCAAAAGTTATAGTCACCCAAACTACTAGCAGCTAGCATTTAAAAGCTGAAGTCTAATGAAACTGAAGCACACAAGTAGCAACACACCTTTAATCACGTCCTCACCTTAATACATGTCAATATTTCTATAGATAATACCACAAACCAGTACTATGAAACACCACTGTCCCCTCTCCCTGAAAAAAAAAAAAGCACTTAAAACTGTCAACGGGGGGACACCTGGCTAGCTCAGTCAGTACAGCACGCAACTCCTGATCTCAGGGTTATGAGTTCGAATCCCACACTGGGTGTGGAGCCTACTTAAAAAAATAAATAAATATTTTTTAAACAACATCGACTCAGTTGAACTTACAAAATACATTGCAATAAAAGCACAGTATAAAATGATAAATAAATTTACTGCAAGGATTCTAAAGGAAGGGGTAGGAATTAGCTCTTAAAAAGTGGGTACTATTTTATTTTTTATTATTATTATTTTTTTTAATTTTATTTTTTTGACAGAGATCACAAGTAGGCAGAGTGGCAGGTAGAGAGAGAGGAGGAAGCAGGCTCCCCGCTGAGCAGAGAGCCCGATATGGGGCTCGATCCCAGCACCCTGGGACCATGACCTGAGCCGAAGGCAGAGGCTTTAACCCACTGAGCCACCCAGGCACCCCAAAGTGGGTACTATTTTAAAAACTAAATATTACTGGGAGACTTTTTTCTCCAAATGGTATAGACTTTCATTTCCTGTACAGAATTCTTACTGAGGTTGGGTAGAGGTAGAAGTTAATGAGGACACTGCCGTGCTAGAGAGTCATTTTCTCCAGACTGTTTTCTGAGTGGCTAGCGCTGGAGTAACCTAACAAAGAAGGCAGCCAAGGCAGGAATGGCACCAAGACACCAAACTACTCAAGCTGCTAGCTAGCTACCTGTGAGGCCACGAGTCACTACTACTTGTTTCTGGGTCACTCTCCATATTGGGAAAATAAAAAGTCAAAAGGTTAGGTTAATTAAATGAAAACATTTCCTCTACATTTAAATAATAGTTATATTTATCTCTGCAACATGAGAACTTTTAAATCTGACACATATTTAGTACACAGTAAATATTCAGTAAATTGATGAGGGAATTAAAAAAAAAAACTTTCAAAAATCCCCCTAACTTATTATTATGCAGCTACGACATGCCAGATACAATATTTATAGAGCTATGGATGGAAAAATGTATCCAGGGGCAAGACTTCTGTCCCACTCAGCCCTTTCTCCCTGATTCCAGTTCCAACCACGGGGGCTAGCACCGTATTTTGCACATAACAGATACTTAATACATGTTTACTCAAAAGAACAAACTTCAAGGAGTAGGCAATCTGGTTTGGAAAAAAAAAAAAAAATATATATATATATATGTTACATATTATACACACACATGTGTATTTGTATACTTATATACACAGGCAAATTAATGCCATATGAGAGTATCATATATCAATTTACATATAGACAGATAATATATAAACATACATATATATATATATATATATATAAACACCCAATGCTTCTTTTGCATATAATTTATTTCATCTTCATTCCAACATTCGGTAAATATTAACAAGAACATTTGAACAATTTGAAAAAAACAAGTCACTCATTTCCTACAAAATTCCTAACCATATTTCAGACTATTCTAGATGAGCCAGAAGGCAGTGCAATATATTTAAGTGACAGCTAATGATTTCAATCTTCCATTCAAAAAAGGGAAAAAAAGAAAAAAGCAATACTAGAACTAAGAACTGTGATACACTTTGCCCTTCTTTCATACTAATATAATGAAATGTTGTCCATTGCTAATGAATAGGTTCTTTGTGTCAGCACACTTAAATTGTCATCACTGCCAGGAAGGAGGAGTCCATCAAACAAATCTGCCATAGTTGGTTAAAATTATAGTCATCATACTTGGAAAGCTTTGCTTTCAGAAAATTTTTATTGTGTCTTCTGTATACACAAAAACTGCAGGCATATTGGGTATGTAACCTGAACTACGAAAGGTATAAAATACTTATTTCATAGAATAAAATAGATAGGATCTGGTCATCTATTAAATGAATAATATAAATTATATTTATGACAACAATAAAATCATAAAAATATTTTTATAAATAATAACCAAAACAATCAATAAAACATAATCTTTGACAATTTTCTAAAAGTAAATGATTCTAAAGAGACTATGCCAAAATGCAATTTTTTTTAACATCCAAACATTCAGAGACATATTATGTCTTTCAAATTAGGTCTGTTCAGTTTTATTTGCAAAATTAGTATAACGTGAATTCCTTGAGTATGGGATCTGTTTACCTTTTTCGTAGTGTTAAGTTTAATCCCTAGGTCACAGTTTGTGCTTAAGACATGCATACTAAATGTAAAGTGAAAAGTCTTTCCACTTACCTCACTTTCTCAGCAAAGTAATATTTAGATAAGTAAAAAAAAGAAACATTGGCCTAAATATGGAAGACCAGAAGCATCATTTTCATGACTTCTGACAATCAAAATTTGTTTTTCTAATAATTTCAATCTTTGAGATTTAGAAAATTTGGATGCTTTCCTTCCTTTATAAATCATTTTGTTTCTCTAAATGAATGAAGAAAATCCATCTTTAAAAACAGTTACAGGGCACTGGGTGGTGCAGTTGGTTAAGTGCTGACTCTTGGTTTTGGCTCAGGGTTGTAGGATCGAGCCCCACGTCGGGCTCCACACTCAGTGGGGATTCTTCTTGGGGCTGTCTCTCCCTCTGATCCTCCCCTACTCTCTCTCAAAAATAAATAAGTAAATCTTTAAAAAAAAATTAAAAACAGTTCAAAACATCCACTATATTTCTCCTCTTGTAAGAGCTATTCCTCGCTCTTTTAATGCAAGTTTCTGTTAGCTAATATTTATGGATACCTTGCTATTTACCCAGACAATATTTAAATCAGGTACATCCCCCAACTTCACTGCCTGGAAATAAGGAGAATTAGAATCCAACGTGGTAAGTGAATGGAAGCTAGCAATATACAAGAGGTAAGGCATACACATTAACAGAAAAGATTTTTATGACTAAGATTATCCCTGCATTTTCAAGCAATGCTACTTATCCTCAATCCATGTCCCAGAACAGAGCCAACTAGAAAACTACTATAATAATGGCTTTACTTTATATTCATTTTAATTCTATATTGACTTCTGTATTGTAACATTTACTATAATTCTAATTTTTTAAGTTCAGTCTTCCTTACCAATATCATTAGATAGCAAGAGCTTATAAACAGCAAAGTCAATTCCTTTATCTTACCTCAAAGCCATAGAGTTAATTATATTTAAACAAATACTTAAATGAACGGAGGAGTCTCTATCTACCAAAATCCTTGATATTTTCATAAAGGAAATACTCCTTTTTGGTGAGGCCAATAACCACCACCAAATAAGTCTTTTAAATATCTCCCATATTGGGAGTCTTTCAAAATGCAGCACCATCTGCATTCTGTTTAATGCCATTATATTCAACACCACCAAAAAAATAGAAATTTCTGTTCTGTCCAAATTCAAACTCAAATAATTATACCAACTTTATTTCTAATTACTTCTAAGGAATCTTGGAACACTGAAAAAATGAAACAAAACTTTAAAAAAGGAATTTTCTTAAGTCTAAAAGAAAAAGAATAAAAGAAATAACCAAGGTTTTCATTGGACATTAATCTGATACCCAAAATATTCTACCTCATGCTTATTTTGGGGTCTGGATTCTGCTGGTTTATAATTTACTGTATCTAGTACAGAACAAGCCTGTGGAGCTATTCAATTTATATCTAATTTACTCATAATTAAACACTTTGTTACATACTGGTCTATAAATTATTCTAAAAAAAAGGAAAAAAAACCCTGTTTACTATGTAATGATTATTAGATCTGACCATCTGTCTTCAGTGTGACTAAAGTAAAAGAAACACATAATTTACAAGGTAATTCTAAAAGTAACACAAGGTACCTTGTAATAAAACTCAAAGGGCTCAGATACCTTGATTAAGGTGAATTATAAAATCATTATGGAATAATTTTTCTCCTTAAGGGAATATGCAGCTACCAAGCTACAACATTTGTCCTCAAAATAGTAATGAGTCAATTCCAAAAGAACTCCTCACACTCCTCAGTTACAAGTCATCAAATTCATTATGATTATTGGTAGTTGCTCTAATCAAGGAGAGAGTGTCAGATTTATAAAACATCTAAATTATATTCACACATATACACAGACATACACACACTACAGTATGAAATAACTTGAAAAAAGTTTGTAGTACTTTCTTATACGAATAGCTTCAGTTTTCATTTTAAGAACCCAAACCCTTGACAAATATTTGCTTATATCTAAATTAAACATGATAAATCTTACCCTATAGAGTACATTTATAAATATCTAGTCTCTTAATTTTAAATGTTCATCCAAAAGACAGTTTAGAATACATATTCCCATGGAAGAAATGTTATAAATTGTTTCCAAATTAATTCACAAAAACCTATCTAAATAACACAAGGGATTATTTGGAGGTATTGGAAATGTTCTAAAGGGCATCTGGGTGGCTCAATTGGTTAAGCAACCAACTCTTTTTTTGCCTCAGGTCATAATCTCAGGGTTGTAAAATCAAGCCCTGCATTGGGCTCTGTGCTGGGTATGGAGCCTGCTTAAGATTCTCCGTCTCAGAGTACCTGGGTGTCTCAGTTGGTTAAGTGCCTATCTTCGGCTCAGGTCATGATCTCGGGGTCCCGGAACTAAGTCCCCCATTGGGCTCTGTGTTCACTGGGGAGCCTGATTCTCCTTCTCCCTCTGCTGCTCCCTCTGCTTGTGTTCTCTCACTCTCACTTTTTTTTAAAAAAAAAAAAGACTCTCTTTTCCTCTGCCTCTGCCCTCTCCCCCCAAATAAATAAATCCTACTGTTGTCTTTTTTGTTAAGCTGAATCTTAACATATCACCTGAATAAACAAATGAAACCTCAAGCAGTTTTCAGATATCTCAAAGTACCCTTTTCTTAAAGAGAAACAAATGGCATCTTATTACATCAGCTTCTCCCAAGGCTAAATCTTAGATTGTGAGTGGTGGTGGGAGGAGGTGGAATGTGGCAGGAGGGTAAAGGTAGAGGTTAAGAGGTTCTTCTGAAAACACAACAGGAGTCTTGGGTGTCTAAAACCATTACTGGCACATACATAGTAACTTTCACAAGCAGAATTTGCCTTAAAGTCAAGATCAAAATGTACATGTGGCAAGTGCTAGCTCACCAAAATGGTTGTTTGAAATCCATAGTAATTTTAAAACAAAACATACTTAATATTTCATCTGAACAGTTATTATGAGCTTTCTACTCTTTTTCCAAGGACAAAAAATATATAATAATAGATTCTGCAGAAAAATTCCCAGTACGCAAGCTGATAACAGCTATCCCACATTTCATGTTACAAGAACAGGTTAGCTATAAGCAGAACTTTATTTCCTTCCTGGTAGACATTAGGGAAATTCTAAAGAAGCAAGTATACAGAGCCTCTCAACTTTTAATGGTTGATGGCACCAGGACTTCACTATGTCTATTTTCATTTCAAAATTTATGCCTTTCTTATTTATATATCTGCATAAATTATGGTTTTGGATTTTCAAATTGAGGGAGAGATATAGTATATGTGCTGCCAAAGCGAGCACAGAAATTGAGGGAGAGATATAAAAAAACTGTCCTAAGTTACAGAGGAAAGTGCACGGGGATTTGAAATGAGCAATCAATGACCAAAAAATAAAAATAAAAAGACAGAAAAAAATGGAAGAAAGAAGGTAGCAACCACTAATAACTCATGACAACTTGACATTATAAAAACTTGTAGAAAGAAGGTAAAGAAGTACAATGGACACTTGAAATGAAGTAGAAGGAAAGTAAAACAATATGCAAAAAGATATTCACAAATTGGAAAGGCTTTTCTTTTTAAAAATGGGCTTTCTCATTTCTCAGTTATAGCTTTTCATGATCTGTTTCTTTCTGGTTGACCAGGATCCACTGAGTTATTCTCCTCAACAGAAAAGCTCAACATGATCTTTCTTCTACCTCAAGTTAGGACTAAAATATGAATTTCATAAAAATGTTAGCTCATGCCATGTTTTCTCATTGTTGCTTATAGTAACTCAACAGATTCAATCCATTACATAATTATATCAGACCATGGTTTTATAATCATGAGTAAAATCTACTTTTTAAACAATAATTCCTTGTGAATAAAATAATTTAATATATAATCTGCAAATATGAATTTTGACACTTTTTAAAAATAATTTCATGTAAACTTAAAAATCTAGAGTATTTCTCTTACCATTCAGTAAACAAAATAACCAAATCCTCTTGATTGGCATAATGTTCCATGACTTCTTTCATTAATCTCACTTTCTGGCCCCCTCCAATACTATTAATTCCATCACCACCTCTCCACTCTTCTCCTTGACCAAGGACCTATAAATGAAATCAACATTTATCACTGAGTAAAACTCAAGTGATTACAGTAACATAAAAGCGAGAAGTCATTAACAACTTGTAGAGTATGATATAGTATCCACTCTTTCAACATTTTACTCACGAAATCACGATGCTACAGAGAAAAACACTTGATGCACAGGTCAGGTCATGATTCTTCAATGTTACCCACCCCATAAAACGCCATTCCCAATTTTACCATTTCAAAAGGAGAGTCTAATCTAAGGAGATCAAGGGGTGTGTGGGGGGGCACAGACAGTATTTCTCATATCTTATTTTTAATTTGTTCAGATAAAATAAAAAAGAAAATACAGAAATTTCCATAACACTTTTCAATCTGGCAGGAAATCCGTATGATGAACACTGAAAGCTCAGTAACTACTGGACAGGGCCCTTGGATGATTTTCCTACTGAACCATTATGGGTCATTCAAGGAAAGACAGAGGTCCAATGTCACCTACTTTACCTTACAAACCTTAAACTCCCATAACCCTCAAAAGCTTCATAATTTATCAATGCAAGAAACTGCCTGAGCACAGTTAATCAAAGCTAAACTTGCAGCTGTTCTCCTCACTGTTTGCCTTAGGCTCAGCAGTTGGCTTCCACTTTGGAAACGCATGGTAACACTGGGCTGCTTCCATAGTTTGGTGATTATAAATAATGCTGCTATAAACATAGAGGGGCATGTATCCCTTGAATTGGTGTTTTTATATTTGGGGGGTAAAAATCCCATAGTGCAATTACCAGGTCATAGGGTAGTTCTAGTCTTAACTTTTTGAGGAAACTCCGTACTGTTTTCCACAGCAGCTGCACCAGTTTGCATTCCCACCAGCAGTGCAAGAGGGTTTCTTTTTCTCCACATCCTTGCCAACACTTCCTTTCCCTTGTGTTTTTGATTTTTGCCATTCTGACAGGTGTGATGTGATACCTCATTGTAGTTTTGATTTGCATTTCCCTGATAATGAGTGATGTTGAGCATCTTTTCATGTATCTGTTGGTCATCTGGATGCCTTCTTTGGAGAAATGTCTGTTCATGTCTTCTGCCTATTTTTTTAAATTGGATTATTTGTTTTTTGAGTATTAAGTTGTATCAGTTCTTCATATATTTTGGATACTAACTCTTTATTGGATATATCATTTGCAAATATCTTCTCCCACTCAGTAGGTTACCTTTAAGTTATGTTGCTTATTAGAAAATAAATACTATTAGCTCCAACATCACTAAACCCTGAACCAAATATAAACCTGGCTGGCAAAGCCCATGGGGCTCCTAGCCTCAGATCTCTAGTTGTTACTTGATCACCATCTCTACTGCAGGTTGGAGATAAACACTACCAAGAAAACTCAAAATTGATGTGGATCTGGATTCATATTGGGGCTAGTCTAGGAGAATTATTAGTCTAGTAGAATTGTTACTTTTTGTCCTAAAAACTGCCCTCCTATAATTCTGTGATTTGTTATACTTCCACTCCAAAACCCTTCTGGATTTCTCCAATATCACAGTAATACCAGACCCAGCCACATGCAAAAGCCTACTCTGCGCAGTGCACCACGCTAAGCTCTATTCTCTATTTTCTTTCCACTCTATCAGTGTGTTAAACTTTAGTATGAATCAGAATCACACAGAGGGTCTGTTAAAACACAGACTGCTTTGGGGTGCCTTGGTGGCACAGTCTGTTGGATGTCTGACTCTTGGTTTCAGCTCAAGTCATGATCCCAGCCAGAGTCATGGGATTGAGCCCAACATCAGGCTCTGTGCTTAGTGAAGAGTCTGCTTGAGATTCTCCCTGTGCTCCTCCCACTCATGACCTCTCTCTCTCAAATAAATATTTAAAAAAATATAGGATCCTACTGTCTCTGACAGGGTCCTGCTGCTAGAGTTTGTGATTCAGTAGGTCTGATGTCAGCCTTGAGAATCTCCTTTCTAACAATTCTCCAGATGGTGGTGATGCTGGTGGTCTGTAGTCCACACTTTAAGAACTATTACATTTCAAGACTGGGAAGACAGCAAGAGTCACTCAAATGGGCTGGTTCCAAGATCTGACATTTCATAGCTATACACCCTAGGGCAAGTTTTCCTTACCTAGAAATTAAGTAATATCTAGCTTATATGGTTTCAACAGAATACAATATATAAAGTTCCAAACAGCTTCACATATAAGGAATATCCCACACTCTCCCCAGTCCAAACTCTAAAGACTTCCCCCCCTTAACTGGATTTCAGCATTATTACTCTGATTTCACTGTTACTTCCATATGCCTCCTATCAGTACATACTACTATATTTTTCCTCTATCCTAACAAACTTCTAACCTATTTCTCATTTATTCCACATTAAACATCTGGTTGTTAACACTAGATCTCTTTTCCAGCAGAGTTTAGCCTCCTTAATAGCTGCTCTATATTAACATTTGTACCTCGTCTCCCAGGGGTTATGTAAGTGAATACCACCTTATTTCTACATTACATACTAAAACAGCTCAGGTTTTCCCTAAGAAAAATGATCTTCTGCTCTTTTTTTTTTTTAAGTTGTTTTTTGTTTGGTTGGTTGGTTTTAGGTTGGTTGGTTTTTGGGGGGAGGTGTGTAAATGTGTTCAGTTTGTTGGTTAGTTGGCTGGTTTGTTTTCTTACTTGGGATACCTCCCCATCCACCTCTTACTTGTGAAAAGACTTGGCTGACAGATCCTCATTTCTATAAAAAAATATGTAAGTAAATAAAAAAGGCAGGCCTTTCACACTCAGTTTACTAGTTCTACTAAAGTCCCCAGATTTCCTCTGATCATTTATCAATGAGATATTCTCCTGGAGGTCAGTCTTCTAAAAAACATTTTTATACTTTTATAACATTCCCAAACTCCTCTAAAACAAACAACAGGAAGAACAACTCTCAATAATGGGACAGAAAAGCTATTCTCCTCACAGCCATGTTTCTAATTCTCTATAGACAAAGAAACAGACTATGACAGACACACCCATTACAGAAAAAAATCCTTCAAAGTAAATGAAAAACATTACTGTCAAATCTGTTATGCTGTGCTTATATATGACCCCTCAAAAGAAACATATATATATAACCATATTTTTATGTTGTTTTATATAATGTGTTTATATAAAGCATTATCAAATATGAAGAAATTATTATCTAAGTGGCACAGTATTAATAAGGTCAAAGTATACATGTAAGACAATCAACTATATACATGAACTCAATAACTATGTAACCAAATTTCAACTCCCTTGTGTGGATTGCAGATTGGGGTGGTGGTATTGTTACTGTTATGAAAAAATGTACTTTAGTCATATGTTCTAACATCTTCATGAATTAAAAGATATACCGTACCTTCACAGTATAATTGAAGTATTTGGCAGACTGCATAAATCGATGGAATCCATCACTTTCTTTCGTTGCTACAGTTATGACTAATAATTTATCTGCAAAGACAGAAGGGCTTACATAAGATGGTTTACCAAGAGTTTAAATGATCCCACTTTACAACCTACAATAGTGATTAGAGTCCTCACTAAACCTACCCGCCTACCTCCTGTTAGTTTTTGTAATGAACTCTTAAAAGCCACAGCAACATTGACATCACAGTCAGTACATCGTTTTTTTAACAAATAAAGGAAACCAAATCAGCACTGCTCTAGTAAATACACAGATTTTAGTCACCATTTTATAAAGGATGATGATTATTTTCTATCCAACATAAAACCACTTCTTAGTAGGAGTAGGTAGATTTAAGAAATCATCTCAAAATATCCATAAAAGCTATTAAGGAGAATCTTTATCAGGAAAAGGCACATTGGAAAATATACAAAGGAAGCAAGTACATTAGCAGATATCAAAAGTGCTGGGACATTTCTTTTAACCATAGGACATGGAAGGACCCATGGACTAAGAAAGCAAAAATTAACATCTTTTCAACATTCTAGGCACTGAGCTGTATTGCTTGATTCTCACTTGCCTGTTACCATAACCAAAAATCCACAAATTCATAAATGTCTTCTAAGTAAAAGGCAATTATTGGAAATAGCATTAATGCATTAAAGAATTTAATTAGAGGGGTGCCTGAGTGGCTCAGTGGTTTAAAGCCTCTGCCTTCAGCTCAGGTCAAGATCCCAGGGTCCTGGGATCAAGCCCTGCATCAGGGTCTCTGCTCAGCAGGGAGCCTGCTTCCCCCTCTCTCTCTGCCTGCCTCTCTGCCTGCTTGTGATCTCTGTCTGTCCAATAAATAAATAAAATCTAAAAAAAAAAAGAATTTAATTATAAATAATTCCACATAATCTAAATAATTTTCCATCAATTTTTTAAAATAAACAAAACAATATAATATATAGGTGCAATACATATAAAGAAATAGCAGACTCAAACATCCATTAGTCAACCAAAATAAGAAAACATTTCCATAGAGATAAATATCAATATTCTTAGGTTTTTTTTTCCTGGAAAAAGGTGTATCTCACATAATTTTCACCATTATGAGAAAAAAATTCAAGGAAAAATAAGTTATTTTCATAAAGCTGTCAGTGCCCAAATGAATATATTTTAAGAGTACTTTTTAAACTAACCATTCTTTTTTAAAAAACAAAATTTCATTTGTAAAATTTCAAAGAAGGCTTAACTGATTGAAAAAATGTGATATACTACCATTCACAATGAATTTTGAAAGAGAATACCAGATTTTTTGTAAATATTTTATACATAAATCGTAAGAATTATCCATAAGCTTAGATTTTGGTCAGATGGATTTTTGATACTTACTATTTTCAGTATGAAATTTACAGCAAGGATTTCAACATCCTTAATAGGAAAAGTAATGTTGGCCAGACCACTGAGTAGACAGAAATGTTACCAAATCCAATGACTCAGAAGGCAAAATTAAAAATGTGTAGTCTGACTATGTCTGGCAATCTTTTGCCAAATAAAGACTACTGTTGTTTTACTATTGTTTCTAATTACAAAACAAAAACAAAAAAACATCAAAAACAAATAATGAATTAGTAATTTTGTTAAAGAAAGTCATGTTTAATAGCATTACATATAAACATGTTTCCTCTGACCTGTTATTCAGTATCATTGCTATGATGAGAAGTAAATCTTACTCAATCGGGAGCAATAAAACAAAGTGTTGACATGTACCACTCATAAGTTTTCACCAATCAATTCAAGAGTCTAACTTGGTCACCATTTATGAAGTATCCTATCAAAACTTTAACATAAATTTGATACATACTTGATTTCACAATTGACTAAGGAATCAGTGGCAAAAGGGAAAAAGAATGGAAGGGAAACTAATATAGTATATTAATAGAATTAAGAGATAATTCAACCAAAGTAAACCATGGAGTTTAGTTCTAATTTAAAAAACTAACTGCAGAAAGGTATTTTTGAGAAAATTAGGGAAATCTGAACACTAATTGGATATTTGTTGTCTAGGAAATTACTGTTACCTTTTTATTGTGCTAATAGCATTGATTTTTTAAAAAGTCCTCATAATTTTGAGACACATATTAAGTATTTACCCAAAGAAATAATATACAGTATTTACAGTTTGTTTTAAAATTGTCTGAGGTTGAGAAGAGGCAATGAAGGGGGAGGATAAAGATTAAATAAGACTGGCCATATGTGATGACTGTTAAAACTGGATCCTTTTGTATATGTTTGGAAATTCCTACAATTAAAGAGAGTTCAAATTTATACACAATCCCTAATCTTCCAATCAGAAAAATCACAGAAAAATATTCAACATGAAACTCTTAACCATTTAAATAAGTAAAAACAAGGAAGAAACAGCAGAAATAGTCTAACCAAAAAAATTGTAATTTAATAAACTACTATTAGTACTTCACTCAATTCATGCACCACAACCAAAATGATAATGTGAGATGATGGAGGAAGGAAATGGGCTTGAATAAGGGGTACCCATCAACCATTACCGAAACCAATCTATAATGGTGTCAAAGAAAAGGCAAATGGAAGTTTAACTGTGATCAAATGTAACCTCTATTGCCACGGTCTGGTCCTATCATAAAATAGATTAATACCGCTTGCATGAGGAAGAAACACATAATGCATCTATAAAGTGTGGCAGATTAGAACCACCACTTATCAATGAAAATTCACACCATGGCAAAAAACAAACAAACAAACAAAAACTTCTGTAATCATCTTTACAATCCCCCAAATGCCTGTCATTCTAGAAAGATTTAGTAAATATGAAGTGGCAAAATATATAGCTCTCTATAAAAATTCAGATGAATATCAGAATTTCTTAAGAAACCAAGAAGTCAGTTTATCTAGAAATGCCATCAGTATGCTATATTCTCTCTTACTAATGCAGTTCCGGAGGCAGGAGAAAAACATTGTTAAAGAGGCATTCTTTCTCCAAATAGTTGTTGCTATAAGAGCAGAATTTATCAATATTTAGTGCTGACCTAATTGTTCTTTTCAAAAGCAAACCATAGGTTTTAAAGAGAAAATTTTGTGATAATATACCATCTCCAAATGCTAGACCAGCACATAAAAGTCATCTGAAATTCAATGTCTTAATGACCGTCATCACATTAATTAACTCAGCATTAGCCCTGCTGCTTTTGATCCTACTATGGAAGGATAAATTTATCTTTCCAAGAAACTTTCTCTGCTCAAAGTCAAACCAGTCCTCAATTTTTAAAATTTGCAGATAGCAAGAAAAATAATTCTAAAACAGGAACTATGAGTATACTATTCTCTCTGCAACTAACTCATTTTATGACCAGATATGTCAATGACTCTCAACCTTCTACTGAAAGAACATTATCGTATCTTCTTAGTAATGGTTAGCATAGTGCAGGGACTAGCAAGCTTTCACGGTAAAAGGCCTAAAAGCAAATATTTTAGGTTTTGTGGACCATATATAATCTCTGTCGTGATTCTTCTTTATATTTATTCTTTTTTTTAAATGCTTTAAAAAAATTTTTTTAATTATTAATTTTTTTGGCTCTCTTTACAAAAACAGTGGGTCAGATTTGACCTAAGAATCATAGTTTGCCACTGGGGTTGCCCAAATGAATCTTAAGATAAATACTTGGGTTCAAATCCCAGCTCTTCCATTTATTTGTTAGAAATTGGTCAGCTCTGTGTGTCTCCAACTATGCCTCATCTATAATATATATGTAATAATAGCACCTCCTGCCTGATAGGTTTGTTGTGAGAATTAGATTAGTTAATATATACAAAGTGGCTGACACTGTGAAGTCTACATACATCTACATAGATAGTATCCTCTTATTTCTACTCAACAAATGCATGGATAAGGTAGGTTTTAGTTGTGCAAATCTCAGCAGGTTATAACTCCACCTCTAACCAGGGTTACACACTCAAGAATCTGATATCCCTTCCAACTCTCAAGATTTTATGGTGCTAGTAATGATTGAAACACACAAACACAGAAACCCAACCTCTGTAAAAACAGTTTAGCTTGAAGCTATTTATTCAAATAGTTCAGCAAGAAAATGCAGATATGACTTCTCAAATATTTACATTTCTCCCCATCTCCAAGGAGGCTATAACACTAACTCAAATTATGGCCATCAGTAGCCCAGGCTTCTGCAACAGTCTCCTAAACCCACTTAACCCACATCAGTCATAGCTCTGCAAAGCAGCCAGAGTGATCTTTTCAAAACACTCACTGCTAAACACCCTTAAATGGCTTTCCATTGCTCTTAGGATGGTGCCTAAGTGTGGTCTTTGACAGTGGCCCTCTCTAATGTCATCCACTACCGCTCTCTCCTTTTCTTCTCTCTGTTCCAACTGCCCTGGCTGTTTTTGACCCTCCAACAACACCTACTCCTTCCCACCTAAAGAGAAGAGCCTATACAACATCATTATCTAATTCCCCTCCTGACCTCTTGATAGAGTCACTCCCTATTGAAATTTCAGATTCTCACAATGGGCTATTTCCTTAGGGAGACTGTCCCTGACTGCCTCACTTTCAAGGCACTTACCACAAATTGTGTATTAATATTCACAATTATTATTTGAGATTAAAGTCTTTCCCCCCAGCTAGACTATAAATGTCTTACAGGATGTCTTTTTCTCAACACTACACATCTAAGTTATATCAGTGTTCAGCATATAGTAGGTTCTTTTTTTTTTTTTTTTAAGATTTTATTTATTTATTTGACAGAGAGAGAGAGAGAGATCACAAGTTGGCAGAGAAACAGGCAGAGAGAGAGGGGGAAGCAGGCTCCCTGCTGCGCAGAGAGCCCGATGTGGGGCTTGATCCCAGGACGCTGGGATCATGACCTGAGCTGAAGGCAGAGGCTTTAACCCACTGAACCACCCAGGCGCCCCTAGCATATAGTAGGTTCTTAATAAACATTTGTTGAATGAGTAGATTTAGGGACAAGTAAATCTATGCTTCATATGTATGTGTATATAAAATAATGTGTTCTCAACAAAAGCCCTATGTCATTAGCTTTATTATCTCCAACTCACACATGAAGAAAGTAAGGTTTAAATAAGTTAAACAATTTCACTAAGGTCAACCAACATATTACTCGCAAAGCCAGGAATAGAACTTCAGTTATTTCTCAAAGTACATTTCTTTTCGTTTTTTCACGTGGACTTATTTGCTAGTGAGAAGTTAAGAGACTAGATACAAACTTTGAGTTTTACTACATGTGTAGAAAAGAGAGAACATGGCAAGCCTGAAGCTTTTATTCTTAGAAAGACCTGCATGCAGGGTTGGTCCTTAGCTGCCATCTGGAAAACTGGATATAGGGAGGGTTCCCACCATTCCCAATAGGAATGGTTCACTGTGCCTAAAGTGTAGAAACAATGTACTTATGCTGAACAACTGCTTTCCTTCTAGGAGCTTGGAATTTTGATACAGAGCTTGCCTATATGACCAGCCCCCACTAAAAACCTTGGGCACTGAGTCTCAAATGAGCTTTCCTGATGAATAACATTTCACGTGTGCTGTCACCGTTAGTTGCTAGGGGAATTAAGCAAATCCTGTGTGACGCCACTGGGAAAGGACTGTTGGAAGCTGCATCTGATTTCCCTGGATTGGCTCATGTGCCTTTTCCCTTTGTTGATTTTGCTTAATATCCTTTCACAATAATAAATCACAACAATAAGTATGACTTAAATGCTACATCCTCTTAGTCCTCCTAATGAATGGTAGAATCTGGGGATGGATGGCCTTGAGGATGCCAGACCCAACATGCTTCTAATTACAAGCAGCAAGTCTTCATCTGAAAAAAAGACATTATAGGCCTAATTGGTTATGTGCCTGATAAAGAGATAGGTATTAGGTTTAGGGCTCAAAGGTCACACTACAGAGACAGAAAAGACTCCAGACTCCAAAGAAGAAGTATTTGGTACATAAGACAATCACACTCTGTTCCTTTGCCAAGAGTCATTTTATTTTATTTTTATTATTTCTTTTTAGGATTTCTTTATTTGACAGAGCAAGAGAGATCACAAGGGGGGGGGGGGTGCAGGGGCAGAGGGAGAGGGAGAAGTAGGCTCCCTGCTGACTGAGCAGGGAGCCCAATGAGGGGTTGGATCCCAGGATCCTGGGATCATGATCTGAGCCAAAGACAGATGCTTAACCCTCTGAATCACCCAGGTGCTCCAGAGTCATTTTATTTTAATGTAAATTGTGACCTCATGAATAATGTAGCAGAGTCCACTTCTTTTACATAGGAGGAAACAAGACCTAAAGAGAAAACACTTGTTCAGGATCCTGCAACTCAGTGGTAACCAATCTAGGACTGGACTTCAAGATTCTCAGTTATTTAAAAAACATGGTTTTCCTAGGTCCTATTGAACAATTTTGTTGCTTTCTTAAGTACTGTGTCACCCAAACACTATGATAATTAAACCAAAGCTACAGTGTATAGGTAGCAAACAAATCGTATTCTGTGAAATTCTTGAAAAAAAAAAAAAAAAAAAACCAAAAGAATAATGCCTCAAAAACAACTAATATCAAAAATTCCAACAAAGAAAAAAACCGAAAAGGGGTATGTCAGACATCAAAGAATTCCTTAGAATTTTGTAGGAAAGGGTGGGAAAAAAAGGGAACACTTAAAAAAAAGTAAAAATAAACTTTCAACCACTAATGCTACAAAGGGAACAGCTTCACACATTCGCATTCTTGATGGATGCCTGAGCTTCCACAGCCTACTCTGAACAATGTACAGACCTACAGCAAATCAGGAGATATCTCGTGGGGTAGAGGGGAAGGGCAGTATGTAGGGTGACCTATCACTCCAGTCAGCCCTGAACTAAGAAAGTTCCCAGAGCATGGGGATTTCCGTTTTAAAACTTGGAAAGTCCTGGGGCACCTGGGTGGCCCGATGGATTAAGCATCTGCCTTGGGCTCAAGTCATGATCCCAGGGTCCTGGGATAGAGCTTTCCCGGCCCCCCACCCCCCCAATCTGGCTCTTTGCTCGGCAGGAAGTCTGCTTCTCCCTCTGACTGCCATTCCCCCTGCAGGGCTCATGCTCACACTCGTGCGCGTGCTTTCTCTCTCTCTCTCTCTCTCTCTCTGCCAAATAAATAAATAAAATCTTTAAACACACACACACACACACAATTAAGACAAGACAAAACAAAAACAAAAACACACCTTGGAAAGTCCTGAGCAAATCAGGATGATTTGATCCCTATGGCATTATAAATGCAGTGGGATTAGAGAAGGTGAATATTGCCTGTTATGTATAAAAGACTGAATGACAAACGGTCCAGGAGCCAAATGGTAGGATAGCATCACGTTAAGGATAAACACTTCTAGAACCAGAAGTTTAACCAACACCAGATATCAAGTGAAGCAGGACCAGAGTAAGACCACCAGAGGCATTAGGCACCTAAAAGGTCAAAATCGACAAAGACCACCTGTCACCCTCATAAGTATTTCAAACCATAATATACATTTCTAAACTTTTTTTTTTCAAATAAAAACTTGTACATACACTAAATATCACCTTTTTAAAAAATGTTTTCTAATTTTCTTTAAGGGGGCCCATTTTTCCTGATAGTATATACCCATGTTTAGTTGATTAGGTAACCTAGTAGTGAATGAAAGACAAATTTCAAGACACAGACAAAAGAGATATTTAATATTATGCCTGATAATTCCTAGCAGCTAGTTGCTTTCACAGTGCTATGAGAGGTTAAAGGCATTTAAGAACAGCATTCAAACAGATAATTATATTACAAAAAACATCAATTTTAGCATACGTGTAGTCAGTAAAACTTGAGTAACTATTAGGATAACATTGGAATTTTAGAATGAGGGGAAATTTTTAATATCAAAAATTGTGTGCTCCTCTATAACCATATTAATCATAGCAACCATTGAGAAAATTATAAAAAAATTGATAAATACATATTTAATAAATTTATACTTAAATTTCTCTTCACTTAATCACAAAAGTATTTGCATACTCTAGAAAAACATTAATATGAACAATATAATCTATTCAAAATGTGTAAAAACAATAACAACAAACTTTAAGAACTCCAATTCAATAATTCTCTTTGGTAATACCCCACCATCCTTCACAATAAATATCTGTGACCTAAATTTTAAAAATTCAACCTAAAGGTGATAGATAAGAAGAAAATTAAAGGAGACCCACTCCTCTACAGTCATCCCCATC
Source organism: Lontra canadensis (assembly GCF_010015895.1). Classification (NCBI taxonomy): domain Eukaryota; kingdom Metazoa; phylum Chordata; class Mammalia; order Carnivora; family Mustelidae; genus Lontra; species Lontra canadensis. The sequence goes on from NW_022631000.1 coordinate 25,473,146, forward strand.
CCCTTCCAGAAACATGGAGATAAAAATGCAAGGACTTGATTGCAGCCAAAAACTATACACTGAGTTCCAACAAATTGTTTCTGGAGTTTAGAAGGGGAAACTAAATTTTAAACACCAGGAATGATCACAGTAAGGGGGGCTTTGGGGTAAACAAAACATGACTTTAAAAAATGAAAGGATAAAAAGTACCCTACAGGCTTTATCAGAATAAAAACTCAAAAATGAGCCAATATATGAGACAGCTGGCCAAAACAAACAAACAAAAAAGCTATCTTGACAAGAGGGGTGAGGATCCCTCTGTAATCAGTGCAGCCCATGCATGAAAAATTATGAGATGTCTGGCATGCTACACTGAGGAAAATTTTGACAAATATGGAGTTTGACCATCATGGTTAGAGGTCTGACAATTATTTCATATACTGAATAGTTGAGAGATTAAGAATTTTTCTACCTGAAAAAAAAAAAAAATCCAACATCTCCTTACCTTATCACATTTGAAAAGAAAAAAATAGACTTCCTCTATTTTATTTTAAAGAAGATAACTGGCTGGGGAAGAATTAATGGAAAGAAGGCAGATTATTATATCAATATTGTCTTAGTCCATTCAGGCTGCTATAACAAAACACCACAGACCCTGTAGTCTATAAACAACAGAAATTTGTTTCTCACAGTTCTAGAGGATGAAAGTCCAAGATTACCTCACCAGTATGGTGACAGCCCTCTTCCTGGTTTACAGACAGCACCCTCTCCCTGTGTCTTCACATGGTGAAAAGGGCTGAGGTCTCTTTGGAGCCTCTTTTATAAGAGTACTAACCATATTCATGAGGTCTCTACCCTTGTGACTCAAGCACCTCCCAAAGACCCCATCTTCTAATACTATCACCTTTGGGAGTTAGGTTTTCGACATAGGAACATTGGCGGGGCGGGGGGGGGGGGAGGCACAAACTTTCAGGCCATAGCAAATACAAAGTATGATTAAAAGGATCCAAGATGAATGGACTGTCTTGGAAATGTTGTGTTGTTGCAGTGTTTCCTATCTTTAGGAACATTAATACAAAGAGGAGAAGTCCATTTTCCAGGATTTTTGACTTGGGGGGTACACTTGATTCACTCAAAATAAGAAATTTGTACCTTGGTTATAATTTTAATGTCAATGGAAAAAGGTGCTGCCCCCTTCACGGACAGAACAGATTTTAATCTGTAGAATTCCAAGGGTTCAAAGGTTACAGCAACCTCCAAAATAGAAAGATGTAACAATAATGAGAATGTCTGTTGAGTGGAATGGGGCAACCCATCTGCTAGCCAAATGCTTTAGCAGAGACTATGAATTGTCTGCCAAAAATCTGGTCCCAAGGTTATGTAGTTTATTCAAACAAATTTGATTTATTACTGTTTATTCCACATTTTACATAGGCACTAAAAATATTTCCCAGAGTCATAAGCCAAGGGCATCAACTGCAAACTTAACAACCAGTATAAAACAGCAGAGGCTAAGATAACATATTCCTGCTAATTCAACTACAAATGAAAAGAAGATCTGCCCTTGGGCAGAGGTCAACTTGAGATGGACTTGTGGCTAAGCAAACCACACTCTGAGAGAAAGTTGGAAGGATGAAGTGTCTGATCCAAAATGGCCTTACTCCTCCATAATGGAAAAAGAAAAGTCATCATGAAGTCTGCCTAACCTAAAGGAATAAAAATAAATGAATCTGGGATGCAAAATTAAAAGCACACCTAATAAAGTATAGAGTGGCTGAAATGGAAACAAGAAAAAAGTCATAACTTTCATTCCTCATCTTCAAGTATAAACATTTACTTCCTCTACTCCACATTGCCATGAACACATTATAAATACATTTTTTCAAAGAGGGTATTTTCCATTGTATCCATCTTGCACAAAATGAGTACATTTAATCTGAGCAGCAGCCCATCCCCATGCTGTCTGGAAAATTTTACGGCGTCTATTTTGGCAGCTCAGACTCCTCCCCCAACAACTTCCTAGTTCTCCACCTTGTACAACAAACTGAACTTGTCATATTTAAGAGATTTCTAGAAAACTGAATCTATACATTTGATACCTGGGGAATGTAAAATTAAATGTAGATGATTCGATATCTACAACTTATGGATAGCTCCTTCTATGGAATTACTATAAGACTCCAAAAAAAAAAAAAAAAAAAGTTTTAGTGTTTAATTTGTGTGGTAAACTGTCATAAGCTTTCATCTTTTTGTAAGAGAAATATTCTATTTTTTGGAAAGTATGTCCCAGAAAATGTAAGAAACATTCTAGTATTCACTGTGCCAAGTTAGAGATTTAAAAAATATGTTTTATATATACCAATGACTGATTTTTCCTTCCCCAGCCCTTAAATTAGTAATTTACTTTTTTGGATTAGGTGATAAAGTAGGAAGTGATATTCCTTTCCAGACCTTTCTCTGAGACTTCTAGCTGACTTTCCCCTAGGAGATACCAATAATGTTGTTCTTATAGATGCTTCAAAAGATGTAAATATATATCCTACACTCCAATTTTGCATATTTAAAATTTTTTATTATTCAAGTTATTTAAAATTTTTTTAAAAAGCAAAAAAAGTTTATCCATTTTTCCTTCCCCTCTTCTATCTCTGACCTCTGGCAACCACCAAATCTGTTCTCTGTATCTATAAATTTGGTTGATACATATTTTAGATTCTACATATAAAAGCGATCATATGACATTTGTCTTTCTCTGACTTATTTCACTTAGCATAATGCCTTCATGGTCCATTCATGTTGTTGCAAATGGCAAGATTCATTCTTTTTTTATGGCTGAGCAAGTTTCCATTGTATATATGTACTGCATTTCTTTACTCATCTAGCCATCAATGGACACTTAGGTTGTTTTCAGATCTTGGTATTGTAAATAATGCTACAATGGACATGGGGAGCATACATAACTTAAGAGTTAGTGTTTTCATCTTCTTCAAATATCCAGAAATGGAATTGCTGGATCACATGGTATTTCTATTTTTAATTGTTTGAGGAATCTCCATACTGCTTTCCTGTTTCCTGCTTACTGTTGTTTTTGTTCAGTCACATGGGTTTTTATATATTTTGCATATTACCCCCTTATCAGAAGTATGGTTTACAAATATTTTTTTCCCATTCAGTAGATTGCCTTTTCGTTTTGTTGGGTTTCCTTTGCTATGATGAAGCCTTTTAGTTTGACATAGTACAACATGTTTATTGGTTTTGGTGGTTTTCTCTTTCTTTTTGCTTTTGTGTATTTTATTGTTGCTTTTGATGCATTTGCTTTTGGGGTCAGATTCAAAAAATCAACTGTTTTTGTTGCATCTCATGAATTTTGGTATGTTACATTTCCATTTTTATTTGCCTCAAGGTATCTTTCCTATTTCTCCTTTGATTTCTTCTTTGATCTATTGGTTGTTTAGTAGTATGTTGTTTCCCCCACAGACTTGTGAATTCTCCAGTCTTCTTCATGTAATTAATTTCTGGATTCATACCACTACAGTCAAAAAAGATGCTTGATACTATTTCAATTCTCTTAAATTTATTAAAACTTGTTTTGTGGCCTAACATATGTTCTATCTTTTAAACTTTTCCATGTGTTATTGAGAGGAATGTATATTCTGTTGCTTTTAAGTGAAATGTTAACTGTTAAGTCTATCTGGTCTAATGTATCATTTAAGGTTGGTGCTTTCTTACTGAGTTTCTGTTTCGATGATCTATCCATTGATGTAAGTGGGATACTAAACTTACCTACTGTTACTTATTGCTGTCGATATCTCCCTTTAGATCTGTTAATATTTGCTTTATATATTTGTTTATATATGTTGGGTGCATAAATACTTACAAATGTTATTTCTTCTTCTTGGAGAGCCCTTCAACATTATGTAATGTCCTTCTTTGTCTCTTACTATAGTCTTTGTTTCAAAGTCCATTTTGTCTGCTATAAGTATAGCTACTCCAGCTTTCTTTAGTTTCTATTTGCATGGAATATCTTTTTCCATCCCTTCACTTCCAGTGTGTCCTTACATCTAAAGTGAGTCCCTCATAGGCAGCATTTAAATGTGTCTTGTTTTTTTTTTTTGTCCATTCTGCCATTCCATTTCTTTTGACTAGAAAATTTAGTTCATTGACATTTAATGTAATTATTGATAAATATGTGCTTATTGATGTTTTAATAACAGTTTTTTGGCTATTCTGTAGTTCAAAAGTTTTTTTGTATCTATTTTTAAAATCTACATATCTTTGAGATATATTCAAATGTAATCCAGCTACACTATATTCCAACATATAGATAAACTACAATTTAATGTGACAGGTATTCACATCGTTTCCAATCCAATGCTATACGTTAAAAATCTGTAATGGATAGTGATTTATATAAGTTTATTATGTTATGTTAGTCACAATAGAGTACATTTTGATGTAGTGGTCCATGATTCATTGTTTGTGTATAACACCCAGTGCTCCGTGCAATATGTGCCCTCCTTAATACTCATCAGCAGACTCACCCATCCCCTCGTCCCCCTCCCCTCTAAAACCCTCAGTTTGTTTCTCAGGAGTCCATAGTCTCTCATGGTTTGTTTCCCCCTCTGATTCCCACCCACTCCAACCCACCCCACCCCACCCATCATTTTTCCCTTCCTTCTCCTAATGTCCTCCATGCTATTCCCTTATGTTCCACAAATAACTGAAACCATATGATAATTATCTTTCTCTGCTTGATTTATTTCACTTATAAGATTGTATCTGTAGAATAAATCCAAAGTAGAACTTTCAAGTCAAATATTTTTCTCCCATTTACCATTTATCTTTTGACTTTGTTTTGATTGTATGATTTTTGCCAGGCAGAATTTCTTTTTTTATAGCACTGTTTTTATCAGCCATTAACTCTTTTATGTCTTCTAGTTTTTAGAAAGACTTTCTACCTTCTACAGCTTTACAACAATTCTTCCCTCTTTTCTTCTAGTGCTTTCAGTTTCATCTTTTTACATTTCTTTCTTTTCTCGTATCTCTGATGTTGCACAAATGAAATAATGAACCTGCTGAGATTTTCTCTCATATTACTCCAAACAAGGAAGTTGTTAGATTCCATTCTGAATTATCAAAATTTATGATGAATTAACACAATAATGCTTTGTGAAAAATATTACTTACTTCAACTCTGACAGGATAGTGACCTGTGATTGTTTTAAAGACAGAATAAACCAAAAGGTAGTTTATATGTCTCAAAGTATACAAATCCCTGAAACACTAAAAATAACAGGAAGACTGTTTCATAAAGGTTTTTTTCTAAGTAAAACTGGCTTTCTAACACTATTTTGATTCGATATAAAGACTTATATAGAAGATTCTCTATAGAGAAGGTTCTCTATATGCTCCCATCTGCCACACTGACAAAAATTCACCTAAGGTGTAATCACCTCTGTCCCAATTGGCTCCCTATTGTCTAAGTGCCAGTTTTTCCTCCCTTCTTATTTCTTCTCTCAATTTTGAATAGTGACTTACTTGAATTCTGAACCAAATCATATGTTAAAATACATACATGGATGATTCTCTCTGACAAGTCATTGTTAGACAAATCCAGCCTGTGTCTGATTAACCTCACAATCTTAAAACAGCCATCCTCCCAGTACAGCCTCAGTCATACCAGTCATAGTGCATCAGAACCCCTGCACTACACACCCAGATCTAGGCAAATTCCATGAGGTGAGGATGATGTGATATGGGTAAAGCATGCACCTCTAAGCCCCTCATGGGGCTTAGAACACTTGAAGGACAGCAGCAGAGAAACTCTACACAATTGAACTTCTATCTTATTTCCTGTAAAATATAAAACCCTGAACATGTTCACTTTTCTAAGTTTTGTGCCCATAGTGAGTCAGTTATAGCAGGGAGCCAAAAGTCTTTCTAAACATGTGCTATATTATCCTGGTGATTGAAGCACTGTTTTATTCAAGTTCAAAATTAGGGGAAAAAGGTAAAAAAGATTGATATCACATAGTAAACACATATATACAATTAAAATATTTTCTCATAAACAGAAAGCTATGAAAGTATTTGATTTCAATCCATTATCATTCTGGCAATGAAGAGACAGAAAAATGTATAATTTATAAATCATCTATCTTCAAGTAAAATATTTAATTTGACATGTAACACAGAGTAGACACTGTTGACCTTAATGATTTATGTGAAAACCAGCCCCTCTAAACACTACCTCTGAGGCCATTTAACTTTGTTCCAGCTCACACTGACATATTCTCAGTGCTCAGGTTCTTCCAATTCCAAGCTCTTCTGCAGGGATCTATTCCTTTCTTAATAACTATGTTTCTTAGCCTACTTCCATCAGAGGTCAGAACTCTATCATGACATATCATTTCAATAGATGACTAGAATCTGGTTTTGTACAATCTTCCTTAATTTTAGCTCCTGTCAAAAGAGCTGTTATCTCAAATGCTCACCACCCAAAAAAGGATCTATGCATTGCCTTAATGTTTGCATGGCTTACCATTCTCAAGATTTGCCTGATGCTAACACTCATAACTTCCAAGTTCCCTGCTAACCATCTATTTTCCAAAATTTACTTAACAAGAAAGTCTTTGGCAGATTTCTATTCCCTTGACTCTCCTTTATCTTGCAGACATACTTCTCAGTTTCTGAGAAATGTTTTTGTGTACTCATTCTTGGAACATTTTACCTCTGGACCTCCTATACCCAGCTTAGTTTCCTTCTACCCCTGGAGATCCCTGAACCCTGAAGATCCAACTAGATCCTTAGTCCAGACTTTCCCAATCTGATTAATCATGCCAATGTCCTTGTCCAGTGTTTCACAAATATTAGCACGCGGTAGAAATACCCAAAGGCTTATTAAAGCAAAAATTTCGAGACCATGCCCCCAGAATTTCTGATTTGGTATGTCTTGGGAAAAGCTCAGGAATAACTTCTGAGCACCAGGCTTCAGCACCAGGAGATGGTGACGATGCTGAACAGCTATGCCAATGAATATACATACTTAGGTAACTCTAATTATAGATTATAACCCAATGAGGATGTTAAACAATGAAGGAAGAAGTCAAGAGTAGTTGAGATATTTGCACATAAGAGAAACTTCTAGGTGGGCCTCAAAGATGGGATTAGACTGCCATCATGGAATTTACATGCATGTGGTAGACAAAAACCAAACAAAATATGTTCATTTAACTGACAGGATTAAAGAGAAGAGGGGTAGATTAGGGAGTCTTGAATATATTACAGTTTGAATAGCATAACCAAATTTCACTTAGAGCGTAACATGAAGCATAGGAAGTGAGCCTGCTAGGCAGACACCTCAGGAAAAGCTTTCCGGTAAAAGGAAGCAAAGAATACAAAGAATCTGACTAAGCAGGGTCCAGTTCTCATATGTCCTTGGAGGAGTGAGGAGAGGACACTACAGAATGGGCAGAAAAGACTAAGCAAGAGAGAAAATGAGATGAGTTCAAAAGTCAGAATAAACAGATTGCGCAGGGCCTAGTAAGTAGGTCATTGTAAAGATTTGTCTTTTGTTCCAAATGCAATACAAAGCTCTTAGAGGATTTTGAGCAAAAGGATGACGTGACAGTTGCTAAATACTACTATTAGTAGTACTACTACTAGTACTACTACTACTACTAATAGCAGTATCTACCATGTAGATACTATTAATTAATTTAAGTACTACAGTGTGATATAATGATTTGTCAGAAATATATATTTGATCATTCCAATGACCAAAGCATATTTCTCAGGTATAATTTAGTCTTCCTCCACAGTTCCTAAAAATGCCTCAGAGCCATAAAGGTGAAAATGGGTATCTTGTTATTAATGAAAGTGACTTTTGGACCTCACCCAAGGGTGGGGGTTAGTTGTCAGGAGGACCAACCATGTGATTAGAAGGTTGGAACCTTCAGTCACACCTCCTGACCTCTGGAGAAGGGCAAGGCACTGGAGGTTGAATCAGACAATGGCCAATGACTTAGTCAATCATGACAATGCAATGAAGCTTCCATAAAAATCCAAGAGAACAGGGTTCAAAGAGCCTCTGGGTTGGTAAACACATCAAGGTTAAGGGAGAATGGCACATCTGGAGAGGGCATGGAAGTTCTGCACCCTCTCCCCATACCTTATCTTATGTATCTCCCCCATCTGGATGTTGATACATATATTTTACTATGTCCTCTAAAAACCAGTGTAAGTATGTAAGTGTATCTATGAATTCTGTGAGCCACTCTGCCAAATTAAAAGAACCTAAGGAATTCATTGGAACCTCCAGTCTACAGCCATTTGGTCAGAAGCACATGTAACTTGCAACTGGTGTCTGAAATGGGGGGTGGGAAGCAATCTTACAGGACTGAGCACTTAACCCATGAAATCTGATGCTATCTCCAGAGTAGACAGTGGAGAATTGAGTTGAATTCTCAGACACCCAGCTGGTATCTGAGAATTGCTAGGGATTATTGTGGGGAGCAACCCCAATAGGCATGGGGTCCAGAAACCTAAAAAGATACAGTTATTCCTGTTTTACATTTAAATATGTTGCCCTAAGTTAAACAGACTGTAAATGGCAAGACCTAGATTTGAACCCAGACAACCTGCCCCCAAAGTCTGTGCTCATAACTGCTATGTGATAATCAGACTGAAGTTTAACAGGATTACTCTGACTGCTATGACTGAAAGAAGTCAAGGATAAAATTGGGAAGCCTGACTAGGAAGTGTTCACAATAACAATCTAGGAAAGAGGCCATGGTGATGTGGATCAAGGAGTAGCAGTAAAGAAGATAAAAACTGGTCAGTTTGGATATGTTTTGAAGGTAGATTAAACAAAACTGACTGACTTATTAAATGTCAGATTTGAGGAAAGGAGTGAAGAAGAACTCCAGGTTGTTTAAGAAGACAAACTTTAAAAGATTGACCTGCTGTGTGGGTAAAGTGGTAGGAAAACGTTTAAATTAGAAGTATTTACTATGCCCTTCTAGGTAATAAAGATATTAACTGCCATATTCCCTATCCTGAAGGGGATAGAAGCCTTATAACTTCCTTTTAACATCTCCCTGTCATTTGTTTGCTCCTGGAGGAATTATAGACACTCCTAAATGTAGATTAAGGTTTTGTTATAATGTATAGAACAGGATAATGACTGAGCTCATCCTAAAATGTGAAGCTTTTCTGTATTTCATAATATTTTATTTAGATTTTTATTGGTTTTAGGCAGAAATAATGTGCAGAAATTTTCTTTTTTTAATAAAAAAATGATTTTAGAATAAGCAAGGCATAACTGCACATTCCTGTATAAACGTCATCACTTTGAGTCATTAGTAAGAAATGTGTTACAAGGATTAGAACATGTACATTGAAAAGCAGCTGGGGAAAAGAAATATCAGCTGTTGGCAAAGAGCATTGTTGGAGGATGGTCACTGCGCAAAAGCTGATCTCTCCCTCCCTCTCTTTCCCTGTCTCTTGTACAATCATGTTCTACTAATACCTAGCTGTGACACATTAGAAATGAATAGTTCAACTGGTTCTTCAAAAAGAACAGAAACATAGCAAGGCATTAAGTAGCCATAAATAAGATGCATATTTAAAACAGATGTTTATAAAATAGCTCTCTTCTGAATGCAGTCTAACCTCAGCAGTGTCAGTCCAATGAGGGCAGGATGCTCTTCAGTGCGGGGTCAGGTTGTATGTGAATGAGTCAGCATTTCAGCCAGAGACCTTCTGTAATAGGCATGAAGGTCCCCTGGTTGGAAAGCTTGGCCCGTGTCACGTGGGACCCACTGATGTGAGGAATCCCCCAAAATCCAAACTCTCAAGAGTAAAACGAGGAGACATTCCCACTGCTGAAGCGGTTCCTGACATTACTCATCAGAGCCCAGCTCCCCAGTGAAGTCTGATTTCACTGTGACCTAAAAGCAGGGGTAAGCGTTCCGCATTTCTCAGCATCAAAGACCTTTCCAGCACTCCTCACTTGCTCTTCATTCTGGAATTTCTCAAAATAGAGAAAACTCACAGTGATTTCACAAATAGGTATTTGCTTACATCAGAGATTCTGGATTAAGCTACACTATTTATGTGTCATTTTCCAGAAATATACAATATACCTTAAAGTAAGAATAGAAAATATTTTCCCAAAGTCAGAAATTACTCTGTAAGCATTTTTAGTCATTGAGCATTCCAGTCAATTAAACCATGGAGCCTTTGATCTTCCTCTAAACACTTAACAGAAATCATTCTATAAAATACTCTAATTAAGCAAAGAATACCAAATATAATCTCTTCCTGAAGTTTCATGATCATTCCTTACTTTATCTTCCCATGATACAGTAATTCCCCAAACACATCTAATTCTATACAGCTATTTATCCCCATGCTTTTCACATGCTATTTCCTACCTTTAACTTCTTGGTCTCCATTCTGACGTCTGAGTGTCAGTATGTCTCTTTCTATCAACAACATAATATGTTTCTCCAGTTACTGCCCCCTTATAATTTTCATAACATACTATGTACTGAGAGGTAGAAGACTCATTTGTTCATACTCTATATTAAATAAAGTCAATAAATGGCTTTCCTATCTTTAATTATCAGTAATATCAAGAGACAGCTAGATGTTTAGATTATATCCAAAAAGAAAAGTATAAATTTAAGTATATTAAAATTAAAATTTCTGTATTTCATAATGTTTATCAAGTGATCACTACCACTGGAAGTCTTTAGAGATGTATCTTGCAACTTACTTAAACTATATAAACTCCCCAAATGCAGTTATAAAATATTATCTAACTTTAGGGAGGTTCGAATTTTTATTAAAAAAAAAAAAAAAAAAGTCATGCTGACCTAAAACATTCTCGGGCTGAAGCAGTGAAAAATATCTCTGGCTTCCGTGGTATTTGGTGAAAATTTGTGTTGCTTTGATAATTATTAGAATGGCATGGAAAAAATTCAAAACTCCTTCTGGGGGAAAAATGCACAACCAAACATGCACACACCCTACCTAAAAACTCTTTTGGCAAAATAAAACAAGCAGTATTTGAAGTGAGAACTCTCTAGACATAAACTCCATTCTCTTGTTCCTTTAGGATAGTAATTTTGGACCTGATATGCATAATGCAAACACCTAAAGAACTTAAAAAACAAACAAACAACAACAAAAACTGGTGCCCCAACTCACCTCAGACCACTTAATCATTCAGTATCTCTGGATTATTCTTATTTCCCTTTTCAGAGAGGTAGATCACTGTGGTTGGGGAGAAACCCTTGTTCACCAAAGGAATACCACATCGGCAGGGGCACTTGGCAATTTCAGCCTGTGATAGGGGAAAAGAGTCCCAGCCTCAGCAGTTTATATTCCTGAACTACAGATCTAAACCTTGACTGCATTCTATCATCAATGGCTTTCATCTTCATTCTTTCAACAAATAGTTATTGATGGTTCTCTGAGAACCGGGACCTGTGTGCTAAATGTTAGAGATACAAGCAAATACCAGAATTTAAGACAATGTAAACTTTAGAGCTGTGTTCCCAACTCCTAATTGACACATAGTAGGCACTCAGTAAATATTCTTGGAAGAATCAATCAGTGCTTTCATGGATTTTACAAAATAATAGGGAGCGGGGTGGCAGATAATAAGAAAATAATTACATAACTAAGTATAAGTGGAAATTTTGGTAAATGCTAAGAATAAATTCAAAGCCAGAATGAGAAGGAGATTTTAATAAAGGAAACTGTTTTAAATTGGGAGGTTAGGAAAGAACTCTCAGGAATTCACACTGAAGCTGAGACTTAGAGGAAAGATGAGTTCAGGTGAAAAAAAATGTACTGTTTGTAGAGAGAGTGGAATTGAATTTTTATAATTGATTATATTCATATAATTGAATATAAGCAATTTTGACATTGCAGGAGTCCCCTCTTTAAAAGACAGCTATTCTGGATTTTTTTCATTTCTGTTCCTAGAGTGTTAGAGATGTTGTCACGATGTCTCTTACTGTATCACTTACCAAATGTTCCTGTCAGAAGAACAATTCCCAAGTTACAACTAAACACAATAAGAAAATATCCTGTTGAAAGTAACTATAAATAAACTATAACTGAAGCTACTATCTACTACTTAATTCCCTTCATTAAAAGAAACTAATTTTTTCTAAACAATTTTTGTCACCCAAATCAATGGATGGCATTTTCTTCTTCTCAGTAAACAGAAAAGTATGCAATCCAACAAGTCTCCTTGTTTGATTCAATTAGCAAAAAAGTTTACCACCAACTTCACTGTCTAGCTGTATCAAACTATTCCCTCCAAATACTTCTCTCTACTGTTTTTTTCTCCTCTTTGCTTATTCATTCTCAATGTCTTTTTCCAGTTTTTATCCATCCATTTCCTTCAGAAAACTAACAGTGGCACATATCAGAAGCCCTGGAGACCTTTTTCCAGCTCCAGGGTAGCTGCATGTTCTATGCAAAGGATAGTCAGTGAAAATACTGCAAAATCCAACCCTCTCTTACACTATTAATTTTCCCATTGAATTAAATGGAAAGCAGGTGAGGAGAGTATTTTCCAGGTACATCCATCTCCTTCCTAGTGTTTGCCCTTAAACATATTAAGCATGATAAATAACAAATAATAAAAGCTGAATTCAAATTAAGGTTTTTAATTAATACACTGCATTAAATTATAAGAGAAAGGCATTATCAGCACATTCCAATCTCCAGTCAAATCAAACACAATGATGCCTTGATGCAAACTACAGCTCACTGAGTCGGCAGCACTGACAGATCTTCAAGTCATGAAGCCAGAGCTTCCCCCCATTTGTTCCCACCTTCCTTGTTTTGATTATATGGCATTTCTGTAAACTTAAAAATCAGCTGCAAGCTGCTCTGTAATTTTTCAGCACTTTAACTATCATTTCTGCCGAGTGCTCCCTCCCAAGCTTGCAGGTCAGTGAATCATAACAGCTGTTTTGGCCTTCTTCCTGGAGTTTAACACTCTGACTTCTCTTGCAAAATTTCTGTTGTAAGGGGTCTGTTTTTCAGTACCAGCGATTTACCGAATAAACATTTGGATAACAATATTATAGACACAAAATAGACTTTAAGTTTTAATAATGGTGATTATTAAAATAACTGTATAAAATAGTTACCAAAATCTCTCAGAGAAGTTCCAAACCACAAATCTCACAAAAATGAGTTATAAGAATGGCAGCTAGACTATATTACTGATATAAATTTAGGTAAATTTAAACTTTTTTCTAGTTTTATTGAGAAATAATTGACATACATCAATGTGTATGTTTAAGACGTACAGCATAATGATTTAACATATACAGGAGTGTCATACCGCACCCTACCCCATCCCCCACTTATTGGTGGGGGATATATTCCAATACCCCGGTAGGTGTCTGAACTGAGGACAAATTTAAATTTCTAACATGCAAAACTTTGACTCTCTTGTTCTGCTCACATTCCCCATCCATCTGCAAATTCTATCAGCACTACATAATCCTGCCTTACCCAACCACCATCTCTGTGAGTGGTCTAAATCTGGGCACCATGCTCTTCCCTGGACTACCAAAATGGCTTCCAGAAGGATTTCCCTGCATTTAGTCACTCCAAACTATTCCTTACACTGTCCCTAGAATGACACATCTACAACACTGTCAGCTGTTCAGTATCTAACTGAGCAGTTGTACTGCACATAGCCACCCAGGAAAGGGGCTTGTTCTCAATAAAATTCAAACTCCTTACCACAGTCTCCAGGTCCTTAAGTGATCTGGTCCTGTCCTTCTGAGCTCCTCTTCCACCACTAGCCCCTCCCTGCCCCTGCTGCAGGCACATGGAAAAACCTGCTGTTCCAGGGACACATCAAGCACATTCTAAGGCACTGGTACTTGTGACTCCTGCTGCCAAGAATGTTCTTCCCCCAGCAACAATTCCTCCCTTCAGGTCTGTTCAAATATAACCAGTATGAAAAGTCCTCTCTGAAAACAGTACCTAAAATGGCACTGCCAACCTCAGCACTCTTGGCCCTCATCCCATATGATTTTTCTTTGTGATACTTGTATCTACCTAGTACACCTGTTTATTGTCTTTTCTTACTCCACTAGAATGTATGCTTCATTGATCAGAATATGCAACTCACAGAAGAAATAGCAAGGACAAAAAAATGATATTATTTTGACAAGTAAAGAAAGAAATCATTATAAATTTGAGAATCAAATTCTTACTTCCCATAGAAACTAGATGAAAATCTTTTAAAAGTAATGTTACTGAGAATTCCACACAACAGACCATTTGTGTGGAAAAGATGGAAGAGATGGGTAAAGATGACAATCCATATAATCTCTGAAAAGCAATTCAATAATGTGCAACAAGAGATAAAAAAAAGAGTTCATATCCATTGATTTCCAAATTTTGTTTCTTGGACCTGTCTTGTAAAAATGGAAACCAAAACACGTTTTCAAGAATATCCCTACAATGTTATTTCTGCTACTACAAAATAGAAAAGAAACCATATAACCAATAATAGAATAATGGTTATACAAATTATGGCATAACCCCACAACAGATATCAAAATGTTACTTAAAAATCATGACTTGATCAGTATTTTAAGCCATGAGAAAATACTTACAATGTACTGTTTTGTAAATAAAGTAGAACGTAAAATTATCTCTTTATGGTTTTCAATATGTGCATGTGTCCTGATTTTATAAAGTTTATGAAGAAATATGAACCAAGAAAGGGAAAAAACTATCAAAATGTTTTATATTATTTACTAATGATAGTGCGATTATGGACAAATTTAACTTGTTCTTCTTAAATGTCTTAATTTTCATTTACACACATTTATTTTCATTGTAACCAAAAATATAATTTTTTTAAAAGATTTTATTTGGGGTGCCTGTGTGGCTCAGTGGGTTAATCCTCTGCCTTTGGCTCAAGTCATGATCTCAGGGTCCTGGAATCGAGCCCTGCATCGGGCTCTCTGCTCGGCGGGGAGCCTGCTTCCCCCCCACTCTCTGTGCCTGCCTCTCTGCCTACTTGTGACCTCTGTCAAATAAATAAAATCTTTTTTTTTAAGATTTTATTTATTTGACAGAGGTCACAAGTAGGCAGAGAGGCAGGCTCCCCGCCGAGCAGAGAGCCTGATGCGGGGCTCGATCCCAGGACCTGGGATCATGACCTGAGCCAAAGGCAGAGGCTTAACCCACTGAGCCACCCAGGCACCCCCTCCCAAAATATAATTTTTAAATGAAATTATACCATCTTCATGAGTCTATTGTATCTTAGTTCTTACTGACTCCCACTGGTGCTTCAGCATGTCTTAGGAAAGATCTGTCACTTTTTACCAATTTTCAGAATGATTTTCAGGTGAAAAACATGTTTAGAAAGGGCTAAACTAACTGCTTACTGGGCACATGCCATCAAAATAAATCCAGATTCACCAAAGATTTATTTTTATCTTCATCAAAATGAAAGCAAATTTTTCTGAGATTTATTATTTTAAACACATACACATAAAACCAAAAAGCTAAACTTTCCATGGCCGCATATTAAACCTGTATTAGCATTTATTAATCTAACCCACCCATCTCCAACCTAGTTTTGTTTATTTGTTCATTTTAACACTGAAGTGTATGTACTTATCATCTGGGATTGTCAAAAATTATCAAAAATAAGCAAAACAAATGTAATTTAAAAATAAATAAATGCCATGTATACGTCGCAAAAAGCTTAGAGCCTAGAGAAGTAAAATGAAGCACTGTATGTCTCAGCTCCAATAATTTTAAGGAAGCCCAACATTCTAATTATAATGCAAGATTCTCCTGTAATTTACTCAGCAGAAGTTTCAGCCACAAGCTTATTTATCGTTTCCACAATAAGCAAAGAAACTACAAAAGTTAAAAAAAAAATTACATGAAAACCAAATTTACATATAAAAATCATTAAATCTATAATTGTGAAGTACAGTTACAGTGATCCAAAAAAGTTTTCTCTTGTACTTTTGCTTTCATGACTACTTAAGAAGTGGAGTCAAATTAAATCCCTCCTTCCTAAATGAACCAGAATTTTTCCGCTATCTCTTGACCTTCTCAAATTCCAGAAGCCTTAAATAAGCCCCAGTTGTTTCATCTCAGAAAAGTGACTTTAGTTAGCTAAGTAATTACTGAAGACTAATAGGGTGTTGTGTGAGATGAAAGCACTAGAAAACAAGATGAATGGATAGCTGAAAGTCAAATAAACACTATAAAATTTTAATTTGTGATAAGTTGCACTACATTGTCTTCCACATTAAGTTATGATCCACTGGCCTAAAAAAAAAAGAGAGAGAGAGACTAAGGGGAGATAAATTCCTATTACTATAGTTTTATTTCATTTTCCCCGTGACTTTCTTCAGCAGTTGTTTTTAAAACTTGAGAAAGTACTCAAAAATCTTAGAATTTTATAATAGACTTTCATGTTAGTAAGTAGAGCATGTGTTTTATGTAATGCTGACCCCATACTTGGATTCCCCACAGCCAAAAAGACATAAAATTCTGAAATTACTGAATCATTTGTCAACCTTCAAGAACAATTACTGAAAAAAGTCATATAAAAATAAATGTTAAAGCTATATTTCTCCAACTCCTTTGGAGCTAAACTTCTAGAAGAAAATTATGCCCCATCTTTCAGATTCATGTGTATGAGATGTGGAAGACAGATGGTCTTCTCCCCATGACTTCTGGCTGTTTCTACTGGGAGGCATGTTTCAACAAGATGTGGAGTTACCTACATTGGTGTTCCAGTCTTCCATTCTGTGTAGGAAGAAAGAAGGGAGAAAAAGGAGACAGGGAAGGAGACACACAGACAGACATGTTGCAGAGGCAATAGTTTAACTCTGCTTGCTAGAGTCTAGTCACCAGCCTCATGTGAGCAAAGAGTCAGTGGAGAGAGCTTCCTGATCCCTGAATTGTATTTATGTCAGCACATTCATAACTCAGTACACCCCAACTCTAATCAAGGTAGTAACTTCCTACTTTGGTCAGCTGCTCTATTGTCCTAGGTGTCAAGGCTGAAGGCTCAGTCTAAAGCCTGCCCTTCCAGCCTTCTCCACAATTGTGTAAGCCCATACCTACTTTCGTTAAATCCCTTTCTGCTCCAAATATCTAAAATGGCTTCTCTTTTCTGAATAGAACTCTGACAGACATAGGTGCCCACTCCTCTCAGTAGTTGTGACTGAGGTGAGCTATGGGTTACCAGACCCCTCTGTAGGATCCAAAAAGAAACTTCCAGAGGCTTGCAGTTCTAAGGCACAGCAATTCACAGACTTGGTACCCACAATAAAAGATACCATTTCTGTCCTCTTATATGTAAATCCAGCTAAGAAAATTAATTCATATGAAAAGACTGAGAATAACATATTAAGTACCTAATTAAGTAATAGATTATATATTAGCATGGGGAGGGACAAAGAATCAGGAGACACCTTGAATGTATCACTTAATACTTCTACATACAGCTACTTGGATTAGAGAAGTGGGGAGGTAGTAAGGGAAAATATTAACATCAGTCATCTTTAAGAAAGTTCCCAGCTCTGGGGCACCTGGGTGGCTCAGAGGGTTAAGCCTCTGCCTTTGACTCAGGTCATGATCTCAGGGTCCTGGGATCAAGCCCCGCATCAGGCTCTCTGCTCAGCAGGGTGTCAGCTTCCCTTCTCTCTCTCTGCCTGCCTCTCTGCCTACTTGTGATCTCTCTCTCTGTCAAATAAATAAATAAAATTATTTTTTTTTTAAAGTTCCCAGCTCTAATAAGATGATTTTTGGAGAATACTGGGATAAGGTGACATCAAAGCCATCTTCATGAATGGTAAAGATGGAGGTCTTAAAAGGGACAAGTGGGATTATGACAGTGGGAGGAAACTGGAAAAACAGATATGACTTAAGAAAGGTAAAAAAGCATGATATCTTCACTGGATAATGAGGAGTCTGTTATGAATACAGAGTGAAAACTGAGAAATAATAAATATATTTGAAAATAGGGAAGGCACTGGAAGCTTCTGAATAGGGCAGTGAAATTAGAAATTAGAAACATGTGGAGACTGATAAGTCTTTCTTGTGGGGGCTGTGCTGTGCACCGCAGGATCTGAGCAGCATCCCTAGCGTCTGCCCACAGAATGCCAGTGGCACCCACCACTCATGACAGTCAAAAGTATCTCCAGACATTACCAAATATACCCAGGGCTGGGAACAAAATCACTCCTGATTAAGAGCAACTGGACTCCAGAAAGATTAGTGTGGAAAGATGAGATAAGAATAATAATTTAAGAAGCACTTATAGCTATCTCATCCTGTGATGTGTGCCCAGATCAGGAGTTGCAAACACATATTAGTGAAGAGGCCAGGCGGGAGCTGTGGTGAACACAGGTGCATAAGCAGCATCTCAAGGAGAGAACTCCCCAGCATCAGTCAGCTGTTGTTGCCATGGGAAGGCAAATCCAGGCTTCTGGGTCTTTCTTCCCTACCTCCCCTTCCAAGAGAAGTAAATTCCAGACTTTTAAGTAAAATTCCCTGATTTTAAAAATATAGGACTCAGTTTAAGTTTTCTGGAAAACAATAAACAGGCTGAGTTTAACCCTCAAACTCCCCAAGATTTGCAGCCTGGACTAAGGTGATGATCGCTTAGAGAGTTTAGGAGAAATTAATGGATACTGATCAAACAAACCCACTGTAAAAAGATAGTTTTGAGAACAGCTGGAAAAGCGAACTTGAATAAGCATTAGATGACATGAAGGAGTTACTATTGAGTGTGATAATGGTATTAAGATTATGTTAAAAAAAAGACTCATCTGTTTGAGATATTTAATTATATGTTATATAGAGATATACTTTCCATTATAGATGAAACAAAAAAAGAGAAAATGAGTGGAATTCAACACAACTGAATATCAAGAATAAATCTGAGGAATGAGGAAAAGGGACTTCAAAGATTTGAATTTGAGCAAATAAAGAATATCACCAAAGAGACTAAACCACTAATTTTTTTATTTATTTCCTTTGGGTTCTCCTGGAAAAAGCTGTCTATACATCTTGTTGAAACTTATTTTCTAGAATTTATTGACAGCCTATACTTTTCTCCCATTACCAATAGAATACAAGAATTAATTCTATACAGGAAGTCTAGGTTCCACTTTAGAATAATGTCAATCAGAATTCTGTTTAAAATAATACCATTAGTTAGTAGAACTTACTGGGCACTTCCTGTTCCCAAACACTGTGTTAGGCTTTACTGGCATTACCACATTTAATCCTCAAATCAACCCTAGGTAACAATTATCATTATAAAGAAACTATGATTCAGAGATCTTAAGTAACTTGTTCCAAGGATAATCAGCAAATGAGTGTAGAGAAGATTTAAATTCAAGCTGCCTGATTCCAAAACCCTATCCCCTTAACCATTACCCTATGCTGTCTCCCACAGTGCATCTTTCATAATCATCAGGCAAGGAGTATATTAGCCTCTGGCCTTAAAATAAATCATGTATGCCAGTGAGCCAGGCAAGCCCATACATACCTTTAATTCACAATAAGAGGTGTCCAATCCTCTTCCTGTATGGTAAACCCTCTTTGGCTATATCTAGAAAGCAAACTTTCTCTTCTGTACCACTTAATGTTTGAAGAACAAAGTAGCATTTCTCTCAAAGTATCAGAATCATATTCAAGATAGAAGTGGGACCAAGACAGCTTTCCAGATCATTCAAAGCACAACAGACTTGTACTTCGGTTTATCAGACATACCAAGAGATATGAGGCACGCTCTTCCACCACGAACACAGCCACGGTTGGCTTCACAGAGTCACAGTATCTACATTTCTGAACTTCTGCTGATCCCCAAGACAACCAAATGAAAAGGGAATGCAGTACTGCACACTGTCCCTGGTGTGGGTCCCACTAGGGTGCATGAACGCAGGACAGCAGGCTAGGGGTCAGGGCATGCCATTATGGTTAATATGAAATGCTATACTATCAACTAGCATAATCCACATAAACAAATTCCTGAGTATGAAAATATGCAAACCATATTTCTGTTTGGTGCATATCCAATTTACCATAAGCAATATTCCCTTTTGCTAGCATTTGGGGCAGTGGCTTCTAGAGCTTCTATAGCAGAGTTTTTAAATTACTTATCTGAACACATTCAAATAACAATATTTTATAATTTTCTAACATGCTTACAAGTAATTTCACCTCCTTTTCTCCACTTACCTTCTACCTTCCACCACCTCTTCACCCTGAGTAGGATTCATTCTCAAAAGGATTTTCTACAATTCAAATATGCTTGAAAATAATTCAATTGTGGGCTATTCTGACATTTAAGAAAAATTCATATCTTGCAACTACAAAGAATTTAAATACAGTTACAGAAAAGAAAATGTAACTATCAACCGTAGTCATTTCTTAAGTTTGCATGTTTGGTTTAAAGTATGCTGCTTACTTTGTCTTTTACCTCAACCTGAAAAATCTTACCTATCCACTCATCCATAAACCATAGCCCATGATGGTGCTGCTGGTACTGCTACAATAGAGTCATTCAGTGACTTGGCTGTTTAGGATTTTATATCGTATGAAAAAACCAATGCTTATATTTGTGGGATATAAAAATACCAACACTTTATATTAAATAATAATATAAAGGTTAGTTTATCAGTTTTTAAAACAGATCTTTCTTTAACTTGCCTAACCCATGGGAAAAACATCTGCTAATGCTTACTTGCTTATTCAAAAAATCACAGTTAATCTCCAAAAACAACATCCAGGCTAAATGGTTCTGTGATTTTTGGTAATCTTACTTGAAAAAGCAACAACTGCATATATTTTCAAAATTAAGCCAACCTCTTCCTCCTCCAATTGTTTTATTTGAACTGCTTCCTTCAATTTACATAAAATCCCTCTGCAAATAGTAGGGGGAAAAGCCAAGAAAGGAGAAAAAGCACTGGGCACCACCATCTCCTCCAAACCTGTGTCTAAGACAATACCACTCGCAAGATATGTTCCATCTAGAGGTAGAAAAACATGTAGAATAAATGTTACTGTGACAATGATCGAGCAGCATATCAAAGAAAATTCCAGATCAAAAGGCATTCCAACTTTCTACTCCATTCTTAAGGCTTAACAGTAATCTCCATGGCTAGAGACACATGCATATACACAGAGACAGATACACAACTACTTTTCTCCAATAAACTGATTTTCTTTTTATTTACCATGTTTCTAGTTTACTGAATGCAATCATATTTTAAAGATATTTTAGTGAATCTAAAAATTTGGTGATTTGATAACTGTTTCAGGAACAATTTGGAAGAGGGCCTCCAATTTTTAAACCGCGTATTTCATATGGACATATGTGCTATGGTGAGTGCTGTGAATTGTGTAAGACTGATAAGTCACAGACCTGTACCTCTGAAGCAAATAATACATTATATATTAAATAAATAAACAAATAAATAAATAAACAAAAAAAACTTCTAATTTTAAAGAGTTCCAGTATCATTTCTGCTAATCAGTAGGACTTAAACAGTCAAAACTGAAGCAGAAAAATATCAAGTTATTTTTTAAAACAGCTTACAGTATTCAAATGTACTGAAGAGTATATGATTCCTTTCAGAAGACAGAAAATAGCTTCATATAAACACCAGATTATTTTCTTGTCTCACATTAAAGCACTTTGGAATATTTTTAAATGTAAATTTAATTCCAGTTATTCTTAGACTTACTTTCTTGCCTCTAAATCAAAAGTTAATTAGGAAAAAAAGCAATCTCAAGGGCTGTCCAAGTCCAACTCCCAAGTGAATAACCAGACTTTTAAAATACGAAACCACTTTGTATCTATGCTTCCTTTGGTATAGCGAATGGATTAATAGTAAGTTTCCTTCAGGCCTGTTTTCTGATTCCTGCAGCCTTTGTCTCTACACCACATCCTGACACTTAGAATTCAAGAGACATCAAATAACAGAGCTGTAAAGATCATAAATTACAAAGGAAGTCTGGAGAAGCAAGGTAATTGGCTCAACGTTGGTGAACGGAAGAGTTAGATCTTAGATCAAGGTTTCCTGATGCCCAGGTGTCAGTGCTCTTCCCCACAAGCCAGGCTGATTCACTTTAAGTGCTTTTTTGGTTTGTTCTGGTTTACACAAGCCGTATTTCTCCCACAAGAATCTTAGAATTTTAGTGCGGAGCAGGAACTGAGCCTGGTGTGTGTTTTGTTTGCCTTGTTTTGTTTTTCTATTTTTCTTTCGCATAAGGCAACATAGAACACAGGCTAGTCACTAAGTAAATACTTGAATTAAATTCTGAAATATTAATTGTCATATTCAGAGTATTACACAACGGGAATTGTTCTTAGCATACATTTATATCTAGGAAGTCACAATATGATAGTTACCTCCAGAAAAAATATATTCTGGGAGAAATTTTGAAGTTTAGTTAATTAAATAAACATAGGTTTATTAAAGTATGTAGACTCATAAAAGAAAATGTAAATTGCTCTACAAAATGAAGAATTAAAGCAATACCAACAGAGTTATAAGCAAAAAATGCATAAAAAGTTTCACTCACAGAAGAAAACAGATTGCCTAATGGCTAAGGTTGTGCTGATATGTCCCACGAAACTATAAAGATATCTAGTCTACCTATGTCTACAGAATACACAGTCATGTCTCTCCTCTACCACTCACACATAATACTTTTGATACCAGATGTATAGATTTTTTTCCCACATCAGCTGAGTGTCCGGTAATTCAATTCAATTCAACCAGAATTAGCACAAACCTTACAGGTTAAGAGCTCAGTCCCAAAAGACTGTTCACACTTCAGATGCCAATCACAAGTAGTAGGTCCCCAGGTTACCCACAACTTCTGTCTGATTTGACTACAAATTAGAAGTTCCGAAGACCTCCTCCTCCAGTTTGATAGTTTACTAAAGCAGCCTATGGAACCCAAGAAAACAGTTTACTATTGCAGATTTATCACAAAGGATATTTTTAGAAGATGCAAATTAATAGCCATATGAAGAGGTAAATATGATGAGATCTGAAAGGATCCCACGTGTCCCCATCAATTTGGGGTATACCACCTTCCTCGCACATAGATACAATCATCAACTTAGAAGCTCTCCAAACCCCATGCTTCAGTTCTTTTTGTAGAGGCTTCACCATGTAGGGATAATCAATTATTAACTTATTTCCTAACCCCACTCCCTCTTCAGAAAATGAGGTTTAGGGGCACCTGGGTGGCTCTGTGGGTTAAGCCTCTGCCTTCAGCTCAGGTCATGATCTCAGGGTCCTGGGATCGAGTCCCACATCAGGCTCTCTGCTCAGCAGGGAGCCTGCTTCCTCCTCTCTCTCTCTCTCTCTCTCTCTGCTTGCTCTTTGCCTACTTGTGATCTCTCTCTGTCAAATAAATAAAATCTTAAAAAAAAAAAAAAGAAAATGAGGTTTAGGCCTGAAAACTTCAAGCTGCTGCTGCTACTGCTTCTTCGTCTTCTTCTTCTTCTTCTTCTTTTTTTTTTTTTAAGATTTATCTATTTTAGAGAGGGAGTATAAAGGAAGGGTCAGAGGAAGGAGGGACTCTCAAGCAGACTCCCACCAAGCGCAGAGCCCCACATGGGGCTCGATCTCATAACCTTGAGATCACAATCCAAGCCAAAATCAAGAGTCTTAACTGAGCTACCCAGGCACCCCTGAAAGCTTCAATCTTCTAATCATGGCTTGATCTTTCTGGTGACCAGCCCCTATTCAAGAGCCCAACAAGAGTCACCTCATTAGAACAAAAGATGCTCTTTTCACCCAGGAATTCTAAGGAATTTAGAAGTTCTATGACAGATACTCCTATCACTCAAAAATTATAAGGGTTTTAGGAACTTTGAGTCAGGAACAAGTGTCAAAGACCAAATATTTAGCAAGAAACAGAGGCAGAGACCAAAATAGATTTCGTATTATTTCACAACATATTAACACTTATGGACTTCTAAAGTCCATGATTTTATAGACTCCAACCCTGGAGAAGAAAGAGCTGTCTATGTAAAAGAACACGATAAGAAGAATTGGAAGTGGGATCGAAGTGTGGAGAAAGAAAAGCTGAGCAACAACACAGAACCTCGGAAGCCCCCAAAATATGGCAGGTATGGAAGTTTCTAACTATACTTAAGTCAGAGTAGAGTAAGAACTCTAAGTCTCTACTTTGTAAGTCTGTTCATTTCTTTGCTTTGGTGGTTTTCCAGTTTGGAGTTTTGTTTTGTTTTGCCTTGGTTACCTAGTAAAGTCACTGTTTAAAAAATTCCAACCCTGTTTAAACTAAACTAAGAAGAAAAGGAGAATTGTCCTTCTCTAGATGTGGCCGACAAGAATTTCAGAGGGTCTGGACAAGCAGAGCAGTCTGGTCACAGTGGTGCCAGCTGGAGGCCAGGAAAGATCTAGCATGGCTAGAGAAGGAGAGGGGGGACTTCTGAACACAAGGGGCCTCAGAGCTGGCTTGGGCACGACTGGAAAATCCCATCAAAGAATCAGTTTGCTCACTGCGTAACAGCTCTGTGAGACTTCCCTAGATGACTGAATTAGGAAGGTCATTTTAGTCTGCCTGCAAAATGTTTGCCAGCTTCTTTTTGGCTTTTTTCTTTGTTCATTTTTAAAGAAATGATTTAAATTCTATATTTGCTGATAATTTTCTTTTGAGACGTTGAAATAGCTGCTGGTGTTTATTATCCAGACAACCAGGAAGAAAAGGACTGGTAGGAGAATGTATTTAAAATAACTAAAAGTAACTGGCTTCCTTCTTAGCACTGTGTAATACCTATTGGTAATTAGCACTCTACGGCCCCATGAAAGTTGTGGCTTCAAATCAGTCACCAGTCAATGACAGAACCTTGCTAATGGGACAATGGCTCTGTGCCAAGACTTTGTGGCCACTGGAATTAAGGAATATAGCTTCTGGAGTTTCTCCTGAACAATGCCCAGAATCAGGAATCCGAAACTGCCAGGAGTTCCGCTTGCTGCTGTGCAGGCTAGGCCTGATGCATAGTCAACTTCGTGTACTTGAGTGTCTGAGACTGACTGCAGATGGTGGTGAAAGAGATAAAAATTGCATGTGCTTGAAAGTTCCTTCATGCCCTAAGAACCTTTACCTTGTGAGGACCACAGCATGGAGAAGCAGGACCACGTTAGCATTTAAATCAGAGGAAAACCGTCACTCTTTCTCTTTGGAAGGCCTTTAAAACAGATAAACAGTAACTAGAAAATAAAGAGAATTCCTTCTACAAGTCTGAGAATGTAATCTTAATGGAAATGAATAGATGATCAGTAAACATAATACACACTGGATGTCTTATGCACCCAAAATAATGAAAGCAATTATTAAAATCAAAATAACAATCTAACAAATGAGATTCAGAAACTGACCCATTTTAGAAATTTAAACATATTTGTTAGAAACACTTTTCCTCATTTAGCCCTTCACTTAAACTGTATGTTCACCACAACTTTTATTAGTATTAAAAGTTGTATATAGTATATTTGTATACTTATTATAATGTATATGCAGAGAATACATTTTTGCATGTTCTTTGAATTGTATTAAAATTAAAATGTGGTGGGTTTTTTTCCCTTGATAGTGAAAACTTTGATTATAAAAGTAGTAATTCTCCAGAAATATAAGCCTTCAGCCTAAAGGGAGAAAATACTCAGATGTAGTAGACCCTGCTATTCCATCTTAATAATGACGGATGTATTCCATCTTCATAATAGTGCTCCCATCACTCAGAAACGTGCATAGAAACTGGATGATACTCCCTTGGAGCAAGAATAAAATTCAAAAAGAACAGTAAAAGAAAATATTTCAGTGTTGATCTTAAATGAAAGCAAAGACAAGACTGTCTACTACTCACTGTTTAAAGCTTTTCTCTTGGCAGACAAAATTTAACTCTAAAGTTATACAAACTAAACTTTAAACCAAATTTCTTGGGGTGCCTGGGTGGCTCAGTCGTTAAGCGGCTGCCATCGGCTCAGGTCATGATCTCAGAGTCCTGGGATTGAGCCCCACGTTGGGCTCTGGGCTGGGCAGGAAGCCTACTTCTCCCTCTCTCACTACTCCTGCTTGTGCTCCCTCTCTCACTGTGTCTTTCTCTATCAAATAAATAAATAAAATCTCTAAAAACAAAAACAAAACAAATTTCTTGTAGAAGAGAAATGGTCAACAAAGTATATTTCTTTACTAACAAATTAAGCTTTTTCTCACTTAATCACATCTTCTTTAAGATATAAATTTAAGGGGCACCTGATTGGCTCAATTGATTAAGCAACTGCCTTTGTCTCAGGTCATGATTCCAGGATCCTGGGATCCAGCCCACATCAGGCTCCCTGCTCAGCAGGGAAACCTGCTTCCCCTTCTCCCTCTCTCTCCCCTTCTCCCTCTGCCCCTGCTCCTATGATCCCTCTCTCTCTCTCACTCCCTCAAATGAATAATTAAAATCTTTTTTGAAAAAGATATAAATTTAAGATGGGAGAAGATATATGCACATTTCAGCAAAAATAAAAAATGATTGCTATTTTCCCAAAACTGCTACCGTATGCTACTAATACAATTTAAGGCCTGAAAAATACTTGAGTCAACTCAACAACTAAGTTTATAAATCCGCTATCCTGAATTAGTTTTTTTATAAAGAGATTTATATTTAAAAATTAAGTAAAATTATTAACAGAAGTCGATTTCCCTCTTTCAACAAACAAAAGAAAATATGTAATAGAAATCTTTCCTCTGTGTATAAAAATAACATACCTCCACTCTTTGAATTTTATATTAAAATAAAGTTATCTTGAGTGGGAGATATTGAAAGTTATCTTCTCATTATAAACAACAGTTTTTGAAGGGGCATTCTTTTTTCTTTTTTAAAAAGATTTTATTTATTTATTTATTTATTTATTTGAGAGAGAAATCAAGAAAGCACAAGCAGGAGGAGCAGCAGAGGGAGTAGGAAAAGGAGAAGCAGGCTCCTCACTGAGCAGGGAGCCCCATATGGGGCTTGATCCCAGGACCCTGGGATCATGACCTGAGCTGAGGGCAGACACTTAACAGACTGAGCCACCCAGGCATCCCTTGAAGGGGAATTCTTTTGACATAACTGATACGAGAGTAGTAAATTCTGTACTGCTAGACCATCCTAACAGCATTTCAAACACAGGTTGCAACACATAAGCCTTAAGGTAGTAAGCAGCATAATGACAACAAATCATAACAGATTGTCTATAATTCTACCCCTCAGGCTGACTGTTTCTTGGCTAACTATAATTTTGATAGCTGTAAAAATTAGTTCTATTATTTAAGTTTAACTTAGTAAGGCAAGCACACTACTGCAAATGCAAATGAGTAAAATGTAAAAGAGAAATATCTGTCACTTTAAAACCCACCAATTTCTCAGTTTAGCCTAATTCACAGCAATTGTTGAAGAAAAATAAAAGCACTCACTGATAAATGTGCTAATCATTTCCTCCCAGGAATGGAGCCACAAATTCATAACCAAGTTTCTAGACCAAATTGTAGAACACCCACAAGCTATGAAGAAGAAACATGCATCTTCTTTCCAATCGGTCATCAGTGTCTTCTTCCTTTTTGATCATGAGTATACTCTTTCCACCACAGCAACATGTCTATTTAGCATCAAGGGCCATGTTTAAAAAGACGTAACAGAGAAGCTCTATCTTTGAATTAAAAACACCATAGAAATCACTGGAAAGTCTAAAATGAAAAACAGACCATTCAAATGCCTGGAATCAGCTGTTACTGTCCAGAATCCAGCTCCTTCCAAGAGAGCAGCAGCTCTGCCCGAGCCACAGCGGAAATGGGGATGTCAACTCCTAAGCAAGGATCCACAGAGTTTTTCTGTACATGGACAGATAGTAAATAATCTACACTCTATAAGTCATACAGTCTTTATGGCCACTATAAGGCTCTGCCTCAGAGCACCAAAGCAGCCACAAACAATATGTAAATAAATAAATAGAGCTATCTGCCAGTAAAACTTTATGGGCCCTGACTACTGAATTTCACAGAACTTTTACACATCACGATATACTACTTTTCACTTGATATTTTTCAACCATTTAAAAATGTAAAAATTATTGCTAAGTCAGCAGCCATACAAAAGCAGACAGCTGTGGCCTGCCATATTTGGCCCATGGGCCACCGTTTGCCACCCCGGGCCAGGGCCCAGTTTTCCTTCAGCCTGTGCCAATCCCTTTCCCCTCCATTTACACAAACCTATGAATACATGCTTTCATTTTAGCAAAGCATTCCTTTTGCTTCTTTAGGTCTCTGATGTCTAGTCTCTATTTATTTCCCATAGGTTCCAAAAGCCCAGCAGAATAAAGAGGACAGCAAAGACATAGAACACAGCCTGGAGAAAGGACACAAGCTCCAGCCATGTTGCTTTCCAGCTCTGTGATCTTCTGAATGTTATATTACCATTCCAAGTGTCCACTTCCCCACCCATAAAATTTAAAAAAGAAATTAAAATCATGGTATCCAATCATCTGAGAGTATTTCTGAAGGTGTGACTTTATATTGAGGAAGGTCGGTAGAGCAGAAAAAAAGGACACGTGGAGAAAGTTGCCAAACCTCAGTCCAGAAACAAGTTCTTGCCAGATATTTCATTGATAAATTGCTAGATCATGGTAGTGTATTGGTCCCTGGGTAGAGAAAGGATGTTAGGGGAATTCAGTTAAAATCCTAGGAAAGTAAGCATCCAGCAGTCTCACTGACTGTATGTCACTTTTCAAAATTCTACAAGCAGGTCAGACACTCAACAAATACTCATTGAGAATCTTTGTGTTAGAACACGGAAGATACTGTGAGGAGCCCAAAAATGAGTAACTTTGTCCCTCATTTCAAAGAATCTACAATTTATTAAACATAAAAATCCACTGCAGTAAAAAGTTAGAAAGTGAGTTAAACAAAAGATAGTAAGGGGTGGGGTGCCTGAGTGGCTCAGTCAGTTGAGTGCAAGACTCTTGGTTTCAGCTCAGGGGGGGATCTCAGGGTCCTGAGAGTGAGCCTCTCTGTTCTTGGGCTCAAGGCTCAGCAGGGAGTCTGCTGAGATTCTTTCTCTCCCTCTCCCTTCTCCTTTACCCCTACCCCCCTCAAATAAATAAACGAATCTTAAAAAAATAGAAAGATAGTAAGGGGAACAATTTCCTGAGACCTGGATTTAACAATGAACAGAATTTCAAGAACAGACGCAGAAATTTGAGAGTACTGTGCATGTATGTATCTAGAATTGTAGGGTATGTGGGTTATCAGTTCCACTAGACTGTTGTCCAAAAATGATGTACTTCTATCAACAGTTAGCAGGTTCCCATACTTACATTTGTTATGATCAGAGTTTATTTTAATGCTTTAGTCAACATGATGGGTAGAAGAGCGTATCTCAATTTAATTTTCATTTCCTATCCTTACATACTCCATAGATACTTCATAGGTCCCTTCTTATGTTATGAAATAGAAGGCATAGTCTGCTTAAGCATGATGAATTGTTCTGTGCGGCTGGAGTCCAGGACACAGAAAATACACAGAGGACAAGCCTCTCTCTCTCTCCCTTCCAGAGGTTTCTCCAGGACATTGGCCTTTCCCTCTCCACCCCAAAAATTGTCAGTTTGCCTCAGCAGATGGGACAAACCTTTCCTTTCCTTCCTGAATGTGCCAGAGTAAATTAAAGAGTTCATAAATGAACATGGTTGAAAAATACTGGTCTTGACAGAAACATCTGAAACCATTTCCTCCATTTTTGCCCAAAACTTAGTTTCTGCCCAATTTAGAACATGGAATACTCAAGGTACCTTAGAAAACACACAAAATTTTTGATCCAAACCTGGAGACCCAGTTGTAAATACGGGGCAGATATACATCCACACTTCTCTCCCTCTCATCCAGAAGGCAGAAAAGTATAGGAAAGATAAATCAGGGTTTTAACCTGCTGCGTGGACACTTATTAGGAGGATTTTGCCTCAGAAGCCCCACAGGGATAAAATTTTAAGGGAAAATTCCTATAAATAATTCTGGGAGAAAAATAATTGTTTTCAACCAAAATCTTATTTAGATTATTTCCATGCTGAAAACAAAGTGGCAACCAAATAGGAATGAACACATAACACAGCGAAACCCTCAGGAGGTGTAACGAAAAGCAGTATTCTCAACTCCAGTCAACACACAGCATCAAAGAAAGCTAGGAAAAAACATATTCCAAAACTTGATTAATGTGATTCAAACAGCACATTCCCTACTACAGTGGAAAAATGGAAAATCACTATAAACATTTGCTTTCAAAAAGGAGTTGCTAGTATTATTCCAGTAATGCCACATTGCTTCAGATACACATTTTTCTAATCCAGGGGTTTCAACCTGGGCCATTCTGCCCTTCAGGAGACATTTGGACATTTTTCATTTTGAGGCATTTTCCATTCTCACATGTGGAGGAGGGTGCTACTGGGTTGGGGCCAAGGATGTTGCTAAACATGGCACAATGCACCAGACAGCGCCCCCTCCAATAAATAATTATCTGGCTCAAAATGTCAATTGGGCCAAGAAAGCCTGGTTTAATGTATTTCTTCACGGCTAACTGGGACATGGTGACAAATACAGGCGGACAGAAATGGTAAGTACTTTTCTTAAAGACCTCCTGTTAAGCGAAACAAGTTAGAGTTCTAAAGCTCAATTGATAGGGGCACCTGGGTGGCTCAGTGGGTTAAAGCCTCTGCCTTTGGCTCAGGTCATGATCTCAGGGTCCTGAGATCGGGCTCAGCAGGGAGCCTGTTTCTCTGCCTGCCTCTCTGCCTGCTTATGATCTCTGTCTATCAAATAAATAAATAAAATCTTTTTTAAAAAATTCACTTGATAGATGGATAACTAAAATCTCCAATTTAGCAATTTTCAGTTGCAATATTTTAGGGAGAAAATGGAATATGGTCCACGACTGGCCGTGTTATTGAGCAGTGTATCATCTATATTTATCAGCTCATCATATTTACCTACACAAAAGTTCATAATCCAACTGGCTAGTGCTGCCTCCATGTACCACAAATTAGTATTTTCTTGTGTTTAGGCACTAGCTGAAATCCCCATGCTTACCCAACAAGATGGACAAGACATCAGATTTCAGCAGTGGGTTTTATGTGGTCAGTTTCTGAGGAAAACATTCATATCTAAAATTCCCTTTCCGTTATCTTACAATCCATTAAAACTTTAGTATCCAGATCCATGAAACTTAAAAGCCAGAGTGGGAAAGCAAGATGATTTTGACTGTAAACCTAAAAGAAGCTACAAAGAGATGCCTTCTATTAAATAAAAAGGGGAGGTGGTAACGCACTGAAATAAAATATACAAAAGCTAAAGAGATTCCTCTAAAAGTAGCAAAGCCCTTCGAGGTTATTTTATTTCCCAGTAAGGTTTCCTTGGGTGCTTCAACAAAGAAAGTCATTTTTCTGGCGAATTTTTTTTAATGTCTCCATTTCCAAGTTTGCTGAAGGCATTTACTTGTCTATTTTCTAGGTGTTATTATACTCAACGAAAATTTAAAGTTATGGAAAAACTCAGTTCAAATTTAAAAGAACCACACAGGATTCAGAAATCCATTGTGAAATCAACACATTTATCTAGGAGAAAGAAAAGCATCATCGACAGGGTGAAGTTTCACAAGCTAACAAAGCAAGTACTGTTTGGCAGGAATGTAGAAAGATGGGCAGTTTAGCCCACTGAAGCCTTCTGAAACACTTTTAGATGAAGACAAAACTACTGTTTAGAGGGACTGGCTGGGTTCTACATCAAATGTCATCTTCCGACTGTAAATCCAAAATAGAAATTTGTCCTTGTGCTTAAAGTTCAAGCAGAAAAATGCCCTATTTACTTACCAAAAAGAGAGAGAGAGAGAAAGAACAGAATGATTCTAACCAAAAAAAAAAAAAAAAAAAGAAAAGAAAAGAAAGAAAGAAAAAAGAAATGGAAAAAAGAAAAAAAAAAAAAAAACAGTACAGCACAAGGACATTTAAGTGTGAGATCTAATTTCAGAGGGCTGAGCATAGAGTCAGAGCACAAAAGCCGAAAACTCCAAGGATAATGTGCAGCAAATGGCACCGAAGGATGTTTAGGCAAACAAGTGGTGAAACTTTAATCTTGGTAAATGTAAAAAGTTTTGTTTTACAGGAACTTGACTGGATTCTTCGCTGCAGTTCCAGCTTCTGAAAACAAGAAACGGCACCAGGCTTAGGAAAAGGGTGGCTGAGGGGAGATGTGTGTCCACAGCTTCCCCTCCAAGTCCCCAAGGAGGAAAGCTGCAGCCCGGAGGTTACTGGGTAGCCAGGCCCCCTCACTGAAAACAACCAAGGTTTTGAGCGTTGTTTTTGGCAAAAGGTAGGTGTTACCGGCTGCTTCCTGGGGCGCTGGAAGGAATGTGTCACCATCAATCAGAAAGTACACTGAGCCCCGTGTTTAGGTCACAGAGGGACTACTGCCTCTTCCAACACGCATAAATCATGCCAATTCCAGGAAGGAGGAGAAAGGAGAGGTGCCCGAAAGGTGTCGGCGCCCAGTGACCTGCAAGACGAAAAGGAAACCGCAGCTTGTGCTGAAGAAAACTTCATGCGCTCACAGGTTACGGTGAACTCCCAGAACCGACGAGCGCGGGGGCTCCCACACTTCCCCAGGGACCAGCGCCGCCCGAGCGCAGGACTCCGCGGTGCTGAGGAGGCAGGACAGTCCCTCACCTCGGTGGTCCGGGCGAAGGGCAGGCTCCCACCTACTCACCTCCGCGGTCCTGAGGAGGCACCGGCGTCCCGCCGACTCACCTGGCAAGCCCCGCGCGAAGGGCCAGTGGATGAATGAACTGCCCGTCCGGCCGAGCCCCCTGGGACACGGGCAACCCGCGGGAGGGCTCACCTGTGCGGATGCTGGGAGGCTTCTCCGAGTCTGCACCCAGGCAGGGGCTCCAGAGCTGGAACAGCAGCTCCAGCAGCAGCAGCTGCAGCTTCACCCCGCAGCACCCCATCTTCGGCCTCTGGAGAGCCCGCGCCGACTCCGGCGCCCCCACCGCCCAGCTGCGGCTCACTTCTCGCGAGAGCGCGGGGACCCCGGTCCGCCCGGGGCGACGACTGCGGGCGGGACCCGCGGGCCAAGTGCGCGCGGCGGAGGCGCGGCGGGTGTCTGGAGCGGCGGGCTGGCGGCCGGAATGAGGCCGTCGCGGAGGCGCGCAGGAGTGGGCGCCCCCCGGCCGCTGCGGGCAAGTTATAGGCTCCCCGAGGGGGAGGCGACAGGGCGGGCCGCACCCCGGCTATTGGCCCCCGGCTATTGGCCCCCGGCTATTGGCCCCCGGCTGACCCGCCGCGCCGCTGCGGTCGCCTCCGCTCGCCTTCCCCGGCCCCACGTCTGGGATTGTTTGCTCAGCTCCGACCTATTTAAGGAGCTGTCTGCGGCTACGTGTAGAGGCTCACGCAGGGCTTCTGGCTGGAACAGGGGAGCGTGTGCTTAAGTTTGGGAGAGTGGGGAGGAGCCGCGGGGAGTCTGGCGGGCGGTGCTCCCCTCCCCTTCTCTGCTGCCTCAGCACCAGAAGCTTCCCAGTAGCCCCAGAGGGTGTGAATTTGCTCTTCTCTGCCTTTGGAGACTACTTTCTAACCAGCAGGGACTGCAAATTCTCAGCAATCTTAGCTGATGAGACCTCTTAAGTCAAGAAAATGGATCGCCCCCCCTTTCTCAACCTTTACTCAGGGGGCGAGTTTCTTCACTCTGTAGTAGGAAGGCCCTGTTTTTATTTTACCCTGTAAACCGAATTTTTTTTATTGTGCAGTGAACATTTCTTCCTCCTCCGCCTGTGCCAGAAGAGCCATAGACTCTCTCCAGTAATGGCTTGTAAATCCTGCGGAATTGGAGTCCAGCATGTGTAACCTGGGGCTGTGCCTTACAAGATCTTCCTTCAGTCCACATGGAAAATCACTCCCAGAGCTGTCTGAGCGATCTCTCAGGTCCCTGGCACGTCCTCCCCTGCTTCCAGTTTTGACTCATGTCTAAGTAAATTCCCTTTTTCTATATTACATCTCATCACATTTTAACTAGCCCAGTATTTAATCTGTTGGGGTGACCAGGGACAAAAACTTCAATGGTGACAATTTTGTTTCATATATTTCATAACATGAGCTATCTTATGGAAGAAAAAGAATCAGACTGGTAATACGGTAGTATTCTGTAATCTTCTACCTATTTTTTCCTAAAATGAAAAAAAAAATACTAATTTGAGCCAATATCTTTTCCAACTCGGAGCCTTTGAAGTTAAAACAGAAAATTATTGAAAAAAATATCCCATTATGACCACATTGTATCTAAAATTAGCATGATTTGAAGATAAGATGAATAATAAATGTTCACATTTAAAACAGGTGGAAAAAACCTGCAAAGATATGTTGCCTGGGTGTGACATTTTAGAAAATAATTTTCTGTGCCCAGAACTAAGCCAGTGGTTACTGCTTTGAAGGTTTGGTCTCAGGATTTTAAGAGGAAAATTGGAAAAAATTCAGAGAAGAGTAACAAATAATTAAAGAAATGGAAAGTATGACCTGTGAGAAGAATGAAATAGGTTTATTTAGTCCAAAGAAGAAAAAACTAAGGGATGGATTCCTTAATAACATCCTTCAGTGTGTGGCCAATGCCACTCCGTAAAATTAGGCAGAAAACAAACAACTTCAGTCTTCTGAGTCTGAGGATTCTGAAAGGAATGGCTGGTCTTTTGGCCAAATTTAGGTTTCCAGAATTCCAGAACCTGCCAACAGTACCTGAACTCTGCCAGACTCCTTGAACTGGACTTCGAGCTTCCCTGGTTGTCCAGTATCTTTAAAAGTTCACCTGGTCAGAGACTACCTTCCTGCCCTTTCACTCCCCCTTTTGTCTCTATACATATGTAAAGCCTCTCTACATCACAAGTATGTATTTCAATTGCAAAGTCCACCAATGGGTTACTCTGAAATTTCTCCTCTGTTGAGAGTCACAATGTCAGGACTGTAACACTTGGATAAAGCAAGCGTTTCTTTGGGATTTTCACGTAGCCAGGCACACTTATCGCTGTTTAAAAGAGCCCCAATTCTGAAACCAAACCCTGCCTGCCTTCTAATATTTCCAGCTGTCTGCTGAACGTTTGTGCTTGGACATTCCACTGGCACAAACTCCAAATGTCTTTAACTCATCAAATCCAGATCCCACTCACAGCTTCCTCATCTCTGTTAATGATACTTCTGCTATCTAACTCACACAACCTCAGACATTTTCTGTTCTCCTCTCACCCCCACAACACTCAGAACTCGATTCCAAATCCTGTCATTTTTTCCCTTGACATTTTCTCTCCATTTATTCCTTTCCATTCTCACTGCCACCTCACTAATGCACTCCTGAATATATCCTAACTGTACTGCCTGAATGTTTCCTAACTAGACCTTTCCTGTCCCCAGTACAATGCCACTATATGCCACAGCTAGATTCATCATACTCAGATATGGTTTTGATTACCCCCAAACTCAAATTTCATAAGGAATTTGGAAACAGTCCAAATCCCTTCATGTAGAATGCAAATTCCTTTACTAACCAACCTGATCACCTCTCCCAACACCTATACACAACTAATATGGCTTGCTTTATTATCTCCCAAAGCAGGCCAAAGACTGTCATTTTTACTCTCTAGAGTTTGGGTAAAAATCATTGTCTTCCTTTGAGTTTTTCCAGAGGCCAACCCTGACCCCAGATTCAAGGATCAACAGTTTGTTGGGAGTTTCAAAGAAAAGGGGTAGTTGAGGGTGAAGTGACACAGGAAAGAGAATTTAGTTAATAATGGGTACATTAGTAAATCGACAACAGTAATTAGAGTTCAATCCTACAAAATTGCTGTACTTACCCCTCAGAAATATCCTGCCCATGAGGCAAGACAATAAGGGTATATATACCCCAACATTCACTAGTCATTAAGAGCTGAGGGGTACTTATTAATTCTCAGGCATTCCAGCCTGCTTAAGCTCATAGGCGCAGCAAGCTTCCAGTAATGAGGCAGCTTTTGGCCACAAGTCAGGTTGACATATTTGGAAATGGTAGAAAGCTTTGAGGAGAAATGAGAGGAGTACTAACAGCATCTGCCCAGATACCATGCCTCTGTTCATGTTGTCCCTCCATCTTAAAAGTTCCTTTCCAAACCTCTCCTTTCATTGGGCTAACTTTTGTGAGGCTCACGTGCTGCCTCCTACAGGAAGCCCAGTTTTAGGGCCTCATCCTACTTCAGGCTGAGTTAGGTATCCCTATTCCAGGCTTTCTAACACCTTAAACAAAACTATCTCATTAGTGAGTTTTTTATTAGTTTTTTATTAGTTTGTTTTTTGAGGGCAGAATCCACTTGTTTTTTAATCATTGCATACTAAGTAACTGGCCCATAGTAACATGTATTCATTCATTCATTCTTTCACTCAGAAAACATTGACTACGTACCTGCGTGCTCTGTCTAGGCACTGTTCTAGATGCTGGTAAAACAAATATATCAGTGAAAAAATAAACATCCCTATGCAGTTACTCTTACATTAAGAAAGAGAAAGAGAAGAATAAACATATAATGGGAATAAGTGGTTGAGAGAAAATAAATCAGGAACAGTAACTAGGAAGGACCAAGGAGTAGAGAGTATGCGGAAAATTGGAATAGGAAGTCCTAGGAAGGCCTCACTGAAAAGATGATGCTTGAGAAAAGACCTAAAAGTAGTGAGGGAAAGAGAGTCATTCTGCTATATGGGAAATCTATGCCTGGGAAGAAGAGACAGGGAGTTTAACGATTCTGAGGCTAGAACATATCTGGCTGGAATGGTAAAAGAAGGCAAGATAGCAATGAGCAGGAGTTCAGTGACAGTGGCTAAGACCAGAGGGAGATGTAGGTCCTGAGAGGTGACAAGGAGGACAAAGGTAAGCAGACATGCAGACAGTGTGAAGTCACTTATAGAATCTGGTAACATCTTTGGCCTTAAAGACATTATCCTGAAGCCAATGACATCTAAAATAGTCAAACTCATAGAAATAGTCAAACTCATAGAAACTAAAAATAGAATGGTGGCTGGGGGAGGGGAAAAAACGGAGTTGCTAATCAGTGGGTATAAAATTTCAGTTATGCAAGATGAATATGTTCTAGAGATCTACTGAACAACAATGCATCCATAGATAACAGTAATCTCCTGTACATTTAACAATCTGTTAAGAAGGTCAATCTCATGGTAAGTGTTCTCACTGCAAGTGAAAAAAAAAAGAGAGAGAGAATGCCATTCGGATGGTTGTACCCATAGTCTCGTGCCGGGTTTGAAAAGGCCCACAGAATCCAGATGCATGGTTAGACTAAGGAACGGGAGAAAATGAAATACAAAGCTCGGAGACTGGTTTGGAAGCTAATACAGTGGTCTGGGAGAAGACGGTGCTTTCAGCCTGTTGGATAGCAGTAAAAGCAAGTCAACTTCTGAATAGATTTTGATTACCAAGCCAACAAAATTTGATGGTTTGAATGTAGGTGTGAGAGAAAAAAAGGAGACGAGGATATTTATCCAATGAATATTTGTTGAATGAGTAAGAAGCCAAACCTTGAGAACACATGAAATAGCCCTGGGGGTGGAGATGGAAGGAGAGGTTAAATGCAATAGATGAGAAGGAAAAACAGCCAGACAGCCAAGAGCTGAAACTTGGAGAAGACTAATGCTTTTAGGGGAAGGGGAGGAGTCGACAAAGGACACTGATAAAGTCAGAGAAACAGCAAACATTCTGCAAAACAGAGACTTGGAAACAGAAGAAACCCTAGGAAAAGACGGGCACTTGTAGCACCATGAGGCCGAGCTTAAGCTCAAATGCTTAGATTGGAGCAGAAACCACAGTGAATGTGATATAAACTGCAGATGAGGGCGTGGAGGGCACGGTGCCGCAGAACGGTCAGGCTGTTCCTCTAGTCTAAATCAGCGTCCCTGCACGTCAGAGGTGGCCTTTCTAAATCTCGGGTGAGCAAGTTGCCACCAAACTGAAGGTATCTTCTACGAATGAGAGGTTCATAGCACGCGCTGCGGGTCCCAGCCATCTTCTTTTTAAATTCTTCAAGCTGCAATTGGAGAGGAAGGATTTCCAAGGTGATTTTTCAACAGTTGGCTATTCAGACAAGATCAGTATGAGAAAATAAACACCGGCTTAACATATGGTAAGCAAAAGGGCTTTCATCGCCCAACAAAAACATTAACTTATCAGAGGGGAAATGTGCATGGGCTGTATTCTGAAGTTTTCTTCTTCTCTAGCTTCTTTTTGTCTTCAGGAAAAGAGAGAAGCCCTTAATACATTTGAGTTCCCATTCAGCACTTCCAGCCACTTTTTTAAACCTTCATTAAATGAGTTAGTCATCTGAGCATGGCTGTATAGAATCTCCCTCTAGGTAGATATGAATTGTGAAACCCTCGTACCTAGCAAAGTGATGTCAGACATAAAGCTGAACACAGCCAGATTCAAAGTAAGAAGAGGAGGCCAGGAAAGAGAGCCAGAGAGCACACAAGTACTCGAAAGATGATCCTAACAGATGTTTTGTGACCATTTACACAGATTGGGACAGAGCTGTCTGGGCCATGAGTCACTCTACAAGGTCAGCAGAAGTAATGTGTGGCTTCTGCATTCAGTCTTCCAAACAGTTTTACCAAAGTTTCATACCAAAGC
Source organism: Lontra canadensis (assembly GCF_010015895.1). Classification (NCBI taxonomy): domain Eukaryota; kingdom Metazoa; phylum Chordata; class Mammalia; order Carnivora; family Mustelidae; genus Lontra; species Lontra canadensis. Next base: position 25,511,906 of record NW_022631000.1, read on the forward strand.
TGTGACATATTTGCTGACATAGGTGACACCAGAATGACATTGAGTCTGATTAAACACAATATAGTGTCAAAAATTTCTTATTCAAATAGTAAGTTCTAATGATTTCTTATGGTACCTTTTCTGCTCCTCATTCTCCTGGACCTGCTTCTTCTCAGGACCGTTTAACTCCTTTCTGTGGGAACATGTCTACCTAGAGGCACATTTACTCTGCGCTAACAGAGTGTAAGCATCAGTGCCCTCATTTGCAAGAGCCTCTGGGCATATTGGGAGTGTCTGGGAATTGTATAATATCCTGTGTTGAGTAGAAAGCAAGGTTGTAATGAGGAACAGTTACTAAAAAAACATTTCACAGAAACTGCCAAGGGAGATCCTAGAAAAAAATGGAGACCTGAACCCCAAAGATTCTATCAATTGTTAGGTTTACTTTTCTTATCCCAAATAAATACCCATTCTTTACCTTATTCTATATTTGTAACTCTATGGTCTTTTTCTTCTTAAAAGGGCTAAAATGATATCAACTTTAATCCTTTGATTTATTCCTTGTCCTACCTCTAAATCTAGACCCAATTTTTCTATAAGTATTGAGAATATAAGGAATCTATAATCAGTAATTCCTGATCAGCTTGGAGTTGGACCTTCCTGAGTCAATTCTGATCTTAGGCCATGCCCAGTTTCCAAAAATGGTATTGTCACCTTATTCCTATGTGACTGAGCTCTCCTTTGCATGCCTTAACTCAAGATTTAGCTATATCTTGGGTTGCTGTCTGATAGCCTAATTGATCTCAGACTGAGAGCTTTCTTTGTCTCCAAAGAATGGAGTTCTTTAGCTTGGCCAACCTCTGAACCTCCTCAAGGCCTCCTGCTACCACCATCTTACTACCTGCTATTGGGTGCTTCCTTATGTGCTCTGCCCCATGGTTGGCGGGTCTGATTCTGAGCATTCCTGTTCTGGCAGAGCTGATCAAGCACACATTGATTATAAGTGTTTGATTCAGCCAGAATACTATGAGTAAAATGATTGTATTATAATTTCACTTGGTGAGATCTCCAGTGATGTTAACTGGAAATGAAGCATAGCCTAGCTAAGAAAAACATGAATCCATTATGCAATAAAACAGATATAAGTAGCTCCAATATTAGAGGTTATAAAAAAAAGAGAGCGAGAGAATAAAATCAGAATGTTATAAAGCGTTGGCTCCAGAGAAATGCTTATTATTTAAAAATATGCCTTGAAGGTTCTAGTACTATTTTTAATTCATCATTCCTAAAATCTGGAAACTGAATTTTGTGACATACATTAAAGGAAATATTTCTGCAATAGAACTGAAAGGTAGAAGGGTTTCCTTTAAAAGGTGTGCAATAGAGAAAAGCATGGCGTTCGTCAGCATGCCACGCCATGCACATTCTGAATGCATCCCCAGGAATTATAAGTGTTGTCTTCTTTAGAGCATTTTCCATTACAGGTTTCCAAAAGAGATGGTTTGCATCAGATGTAATTTTCTGTATTATAGACACAGATCACAATTCACAGAGTACCTTCACACATTTGAAGATAGTTGTAATGATTATGCTGCCCACTTGCTGACTGCTCGTGAGCTTCTTTGTATCATATGTGAATGTTCAGTGAACTCCAGGCAGGCATCATATTTTGCAAAGTTCTCTGACATTATCTCTGACACCACTCTGGTATCTGAAGGTAGCCATTTGGCGACTGCCCTCTAATTTATCTTTACCTTCAATCACAGTGTTTTTCTTAATTACTGCTCTCCTGTTACTTTGTTCATGTGTGGCCCTGGTTTTTTTCCAGCCATTAATATGATTCTTAAGAACTACAATTTTAACCCAAAGTGGAAACACTATTTAGTTGCAAAGGATTATCAGCTTTAAAACAAATGTTTCAGGAATAGATTATAAAAGGCAAATAATCATGTAAAGAAGAAGTTTTTAAACAAAAATGTTTTTTCTTAAAAATTTAAAAATCTCTTAAAATGAAAAATATTATCAAATCAGTTACATAAATGCCAACCTTTGAGTTTTTCAGTTTTTCAATAATTATTATTTACTGCCTACATCAAAACAAACGTTGCAACTAGTATCCACACAGCAAAATTGCCCCAGATCAATCACAAAAGTGGGAAATCCCTTTCTCTCTTTATTCCACCTATGTCTTAAAGTAGGTGTTCATTATTATGAACAGCTGTTCATTATTCAGTCAACAAATAATTACTGGGCAGGTACCATATTCCAGACACCACTTTGTTCTCAGGATTTCAAAATGAATTAGACACTTCTCTCACTTGGTATATATTCATGCATGTCTAAATCACTGTGCTAAGTAGTAAATTAAATCATGTTATACATTTCTTTAGCCTATAGTATATCTAAATAAGATTTTATTAAAGAAAAAAATGTTCTGAATTTTGGATAACAGAATATTGGAGCTAGACCTTGATGACTCAGATAAAATAATAACTTGAATTATCCTCTCGAGGTAATTTTTTTGTCATTTCTCATTTATAAGGGTAAGAGTAGCATTTGTTGTTTACTGATTTTGGCACCTAACTAAATAATAGAATATTGTGTTCTTTCAAGTCTTTTTGTTGTTATTCATGTCAATTCTCAGTAAAATGCACACCTAGGAAATAATTAACTTTTGAAAGTATAGTGTACACCTAGGAAATAATTAATTTTGTTACTTTGGTTACATTAAAAAATTACCAAATATGCCATTTTTTGCAAAAATAAAGCATTAGATGGTAAGTTATTAAAGTTTTAAGGTAGTCTTTACTCATTACCAATACTGCCTATCAGATAACTTTCATATACCCTAATCTTTTCCTCTGCCACAAAAACAGTTTTGTGAGTATACAGAGTATAAGTATACTTTTGAAGTATACACTGAAGGTATTTCATCAGTGACAGTTTGGCATTCTGTTTACCTCAAATCTTTGACTCAGGTCAGCCTGGGTCCCCATCCTAATTCTACTCCTTTATAACTGTGAAATCTTGACCTGGTTTCTTGACCTCTTGAATTGGTTGAAATTAAAGAAAATCTATTGCACAATCAACAGTGTCCAGAAGCAGGGAGGTCCCCAGGTATGGTGTGTTAGGTCTCTGGTTCTGATTCTTTCTGATGCTCTTGACCTGCCCTACCCTTGCTCTTGGACTGGTAGGAACATGTGTGCAGGAGTTCTAGGTATTACATTGACATGAAGATATCCTGAAAAAGAAAAGGAACTGCCATTTTTCATGTCTTTGCCCAGCAACTGTCCCCAAAAAACAAGTCAAAATTCTTCCCCTGGTGTCATTAGCCAGAATTAGGTCACATGGTCATTACTAAACTAATCATGGTGGGGGAAGGGCATTGCCACTCACATTTAGCAGGTTAGTGTCTTTCCTAGAGATGTGGATAGGGTAACCTTTCTCTGAGTCACATGGGGTGGGGGGAGGTTTTTTTTGAAACTTAAATAAGATTAAAGTTTCATTAAGAAGAATGAATAGATGGTTGACAGCCAACATAGCCCATTATCTATTCATTGGCTGGCTACCAGGTAAATGGAGGATTCAGTATTTTTATCTTTCTCTCACATACCTGCTCCCTCTCCCAAAATATTCATGATTTTACTTAGATTACTATCTAAATTTGCATAATTATGGTTGTGTAAATAATATTCACTATTAAGGTACATAATTTTCTGTGGTTTCATTTCCTTTCTTGTAATTTTTATTTTTTTCCTTGGATTAATAATTATATTTTTAAATATTTAATTGTCATGGGGCACCTGGGTTGCTCAATTGGTTAAGTATTAGACTCTTGATTTCAGCTCAGGTCATGATCTCAGGATCATGAGATCCAGTCCTACAGCAGGCTCTGTAGTCTGCTCTGTGGTCTGCTTGGTAGTCTGCTTGAGGATTCTCTCCCTCTCCCTCTGCCTCCTCCCCTACTCCTTATATTCATCTAATATGGGTCCCTGAATCCATGCCCTCTATTCCATATTCTGCAGAGAATGAATCTCGACCTAATGGGGGAAGGAAGGAGGAAATCAGAGAAAGAGTAGTGTTCTGATCATGCAGGTGGGTCAGGGGATGTGAGGCCTACAGACTTTGTATACAGACCTTTAACCAAGCCTTTTGTTTGTACCACTCAGTCTCGTATTCCGAGGTACTTGGCAGCTCTAAATTATGAGCCTTTTCTCCAGCAAGAACTGTTTTCTTTCTTGTCTGCAGGCACTCAGGTTTCAGCTTTCTCCACTCTGCTAAGAGAGTTGCTAGGGATCTATCTGCTTTACATGTTCCCATAATGTACTGATATCACTTATTCTCATCCTACTCATATTATCTTTTGGGTTTACCCACTTTGTTTTTATGCCTTCCTTTATATTTTAGCTGGACTTTTGGAGAAAGTAGACAGGAATCCATGTGTTTGATCTACTATATTTGACTAGGTATCTGTTAAGCTGCATTAAGCCTCAATTTCGCCATCAATAAAATGAGAATGTTAACAGTGCCTATCTCATGATATGTTTGATGAATTAAAGGAACAAAGCATTAAAATTGTTAGTATATTGCCTAACATAATAAGCAGCAACTGAATATTTATTATTATTACAGTTATAAAACCCATAACCTTTATATGCAAAAAATAATTCACAAGAAAATGTGTTCTATTCTCTTTATTTTATGTTAAAAATTCCATAAGAATAGAAATGTTGCTTGTTCTGTTTATTGATTACTACCTATTTCTAATTAAGTTGGATTGAATTTTTCATACTTGCATTCAATAACTTACTAATTAAATAAAACATCTTTGTAATTAAAATCATGCATTTCACAGATGAAGACATGTAGGCCTACTATGCTGAAATCATCAAAATGTGAACTTAGCGAACCCATTGTCATTGATATATAGCGATGACTTCCCTGTCCCTCATCCCAACAAATAATTATCTCTTTGTTTTGGTTATATACAATGATATTTTTGTAATCATTTCCTATGGGAAAACTATTGGTGTGACTAAGATGATTTAGGGGAAAGGGGGGTGAGTAAGACTTTAAAATGGATTTATAAATATTTCTAATATTTCTAGTTGTCAAACTTCTGTTAACCAAAATCTGAGGGACTTCCATATGTTACCTGATAGAAACTGTCATCACTACAGACTACATAAAGTCCAAGTGATCAAAATATTAGAGGTCTGTTCTTTAAAAACTATCATCGGGGTGCCTGGGTGGCTCAGTCATTAGGCTTCTGCCTTCAGCTCAGGTCATGATCCCAGGGTTCTGGTATCAAACCCCACCTCTGGCACCCTGCTCAACAAGAAGCCTGATTCTCCCTCTCCCACGCCCCCTGCTTGGTTCCCTCTCTTGCTGTCTCTTTGTCAAGTACATAAATAAAATCTTTAAAAATAAAATATAAAATAAAATAAAATAAAAACTGTATCATCAGGGTGGACCTAGTCACTAAGAATAAATTTAATAGTGTCTGGACATTCTATAAAAAAAAGAAAGCAGCTAATCATTTTATCACTAAAGGACCTCCCTGGTCCATGTTGCTGCAAGTACCCCACCTTCTCTGCCCTGTCTGACATTTTGCCTGTATCCTTCATCACACTTGCCAACTCAGAGTATTTACTTCCTCACACATGGGTTGTATTTTCCTTTGAGACAGGGCTGTACCTGATTCATGTTTGTATTCCCCGAAGCCTTGAAAATTGCAGGCATGCCATAAGTATCTGAAGAATGAATGAGTGCCTTTACTATTTTCCCCCTTTCTGTCGTAATATAAAGACCCAATTCATTGTTTTCTTTTTCTAACCAGTATTTCAATAATGGATATATACTTATTTTACTTACTATACTGAGATTAATAAAACAGGGTATCAACCCCTCTTATATAATTGTATACCACAGCCCACTATATAAACTATTACAGTTGTACTTCCTTGTTTTTAATTGCTTCACTCTTTTGCATCATTATACCTGAATCTCCACTTCTTCACCTCTTTTTGATTCAGACGTTAGGAAGCTGGTGTTAAGTTTACTAGCATGTGCTATCAGTTTGGGAAGAGTGACTATTGAACATGGTAATTTTTCAGACCACTGAGAGATGTTCAATTGAGCCATAATGTTTTTTCATGTCAAACTGTAAAGTTACATCATAAATGAAACATCATCTTAGTTAGCTGTCTCATATTGTAACCTACTGTGAATATTATCAGAATTTATCTGAAAACTGGCATTTAAAAATATTTAAAAACTAGTGTGATATATTATCAGATTTGAAATAATAATAATAATGTGATAAGAACAAAATGTTTTCTATAGGAGTTCCTCTTCCATCAGAAGTCAAAAGGAAAACAAGAGGCAACTTACAGACAAGAAAACTAGAAAACTGTAACTAGTCAATAAAACATTTTCTGATTTTTTTTATTGTACATTTTTTTTTTTTTTTGAGAGAGAGTGCATGAGAGGGCAGGTATCAGGGGTGAACAGAGGAACAGGGAGAGAGAGAATCTTAAGCAGTCTCCATGCCCAGCATGGAGCCCAAAACCAGCTCTGTCTGAGATCATGACCTGAGTAGAAATTGAGTCAGACACTTAACCAACTGAGCCACCAAGGTGCCCCAAAACCATTTCTGATTAAAAAAAAAAAAGGTATTTACTAGTATTTTGCAAGGTCAGTCAATCTAGACTGGAAATCACTAATAACATGGTGTCACATTGGTTTCTTCAGAAAATATTCATTTTTATAACAACTGTTCACTATAATATATTTGTCATTTCTCCAAAGTGTTTAATTATGGAATTTTTAAAAGACAATAAGTGTTTTGAGGACTAAACAAAGTTTTATTTGAGGCCATGTAAATTTGTTTAAACATATGCTTTCTTTCCTGTTGTATAGACAGCTAGGTCTTGGTGTAACTCTACCAATCTTCGCATATATGATCATCTAAATGATTGCTTCACAGAGCTAGAAATTCCAAAAAATCAGTACAGAATTGTCTGTTGGATGAAGTCTGAAAGAATAAAACATATTTGGTGACATAATTTTTAAATTAACAATATTTCTTGTATTTTTAAAATAATATTTTCCCATGTACATGTCTCCAAAGCCTGAGGGCTAGCATTTGCTGAGTGTCATGATGGGGGTGGGACTCTAAAGGCTGAGGTGAAAATTTGGCTTTTTGTCTTTGATCATTGTCAAGACGATCCAAGTTAATATTGTCCCCTTCTTGTCAGTTGTTGCTGAGACTTTCATATTTCCCTCTATAAAAGAAATCCATGTGTCTTTTTGCTGCATCATTTGAAGAAAGTTTGGTTTTGATCACATGGCGGTGTGAAGAGGTTGTCACTGAAATTGAGACATAGATTTAACATTTCCCTGAGTCATCTCAAGGCTCTGCTAATACAATTTCACATCATGGATGGTGTCGCTAATCTTCTTGTGCACTTAAGCAATAAAATATTTGCCTTTCAGAGGGATTATTAAAAGTAGGATTTTTTAAAATAATTTTTTTATTAAAAGTAGGGTTAAAAAAAAGGTAGGATAATGCCATAATGATTCTTCACACGAGCTAAGCATGATATGAATGATTAATATTCAATAACAACAAAAACATTTGTTAAATTCTTCCATGGAAAGTTTCAGGAATTCGACAGTTTATCTGTGATCATTTGACAGCATAAGACTAAATGTTCCTGGAAAACTTTCTCCCCTATTCCTGTAATAGTTTGTAAAGTTCTTCACTTATTTCCTAAGATCCTCCATACAATCTCAATTTTTTTAAAAGATTTTATTTATTTGACAGAGAGAGTGAGCACAGGCAGGTAGAGGGGCAGAGGGAGAGGGAGAAACAGGCTCCCCAATGAGCAGGGAATCCCTATGCAAGGCTCAATCCCAGGACCCTGACCCTGACCCATGACTTGAGCTGAAGGTAGATGCTTAACTGATTGAGCCACCCAAGCACCCCTACAATCTCAGTCTTAAAAGAACCATTTGCCTTCTGCTTAATAGAAAAAGTGAAAGCCATCAGTTTAAACGGTCTGAACTACCGTCCCTCCCTATTCCCATTGCTGACTCTTGATCTTGAACTTCCCAGCCTTCAAAACTGAAAGAAATAAATATTTGCTGGTTAAGTCACTCAGTCTAACATATTTTGTTAAGGCAGCCTCAACTGCCTAGGATAGGTCCCAAAGATGTTTTGTTTGTGTGGGTTGTATTCATTGATATTTACCATAACCAAAATCAAAACAGACTTTTAAATAATATTTATTTAATTTTATTTAATTGATTATTATTTAAATAATATTTAATTTTGTATATTTTATTTATTTAATTTGCTTATTCATTACATGTTGTAGTCACTATGTGTTAACATAATAACATATTTTTATGAAAAATATATTTCCATAGGAAGAATGGTAAATTTTTAAAATATTTGCTTAACAGAAAAAAGCTGGATTCTCTTATCTTCTACATTCAACTGGTTGTAATGCTTTGGTTTTTGTTTGAAGTATATGAACAATACCTAGTATCATACAAATACATAGACAGAAAAAGACAAGATTATTGTAATAGACCTTTTAGACAATTGTGGATATTCTTCTTTGATGCCACATCAAAATTTGCATCTGAAAGATTAGTTGCAAAGTGAATCATGTCAATGAAGGTTTGGCATTCTGTTACATTAAAATTCACTGGTTTATTTTGCACTTTGAATGGATCTTTTGCTTCTGTATGATGTAACACTGTGCATTAAAAATGTGAAATATATTGGCTCATTGAATTATGCAGTTCTTCCAAATACACACACATGAGATAATAGGAGTAAAAAAAGTCAAATAAACTCAATATTACTGTGAAAATAGTTTTGACTATTTCTAGACAGTATGGTCTAGTGGTTAAGAGGAGCAAGATCTGGTTTTAAACTCCTGACTGACTCCTGGGTATGATTATCAGCCATACTGTGGAAAATCTGTGCATCCATTTATTATAGGACTAATAAAAATACCTTCATCATTAGGACTGCTGTTATACTGAAGTGGCATAATGGGTGTAACTACTGGTGCACAGTCAACAACCAAGAATGACAGTTCTTTTTATATTTCTTTCGGTTCCTAATTTCATCCTGTGCTCCCAGCTGATATCTGTGTTCTATACTTTGACTTCATTTCCTCTTCTTAACTCTGACATTCAAGGTATATGTGACCCAGGTCAAGGCTGAAAATTTTTTTCAGAGATTAGAATCTTCAGCTAAATCCAAACTGGAAGGCAAGGAGACAGGTGAGGGCATGTTTTTTAGGAAGAGAGAAGATTTCTAGAATTTTAAGAGGTATAGAAAATGAGTCCTTAAATCCCAACGATCCAAAAGTTGCACAGGTGAAGAATATAATTTATTAAGGATATTTCCTTATTAAGGAAAGGATATGATTTTTAAGAGGAGTTGCTATTCCTAGAGCCTCCTTGGGCATCTCTATAATAGGAAGTGGAGCTTCTCCTTCAGGCTGCTTGAGTTGTTAAAACATTTGGGAAAAGCAGTATGTCAACCTAAAAACAAGGGTTTGCACTCAGCTCCTGGACCATGGAAAAATAGCTGACTTCAACTCTTTGTCAGAAGTCTGACTCAAGTTGGGTTCAAGTTTCCTGCTTTGGTTACTATTGCTGTGTAACAAATTACCCCAAATGGCAGTGTAGTTTAAAACAACCATTTATGAAACTCACAGATTCTACCATCAGTAATTCAGACAGGGCATAGTATGAAAGGCATGACTCTGCTTCTCCATGTCTGGGGCCTCAGCTGGGAAGATGCAAAACCCTCCAGAGCTGAGATCATCTGAAGTCTCATTCACTCTCATTGCTGGGCTCAGCAAACCTAAACATGGTCTAGCCATGGGGCTGAGGCTAACTCATAACATGGTAGCTTCAAGGTAGTCAGAAGTTACACAGTGGTTTAGGGCTCCAAATGTGAGTATTCCAGAAAACAAGTTAGGAACTGCATTGCCTTTCATTACCCAGCTGCATAAGTCACATAGTTTCACATAGTATCATTCAACCAAATTAAACTGGTTGAAACAACGTCACAAAACATATATAGTAGGATGGAAATGCTTCACATGCATGCTCACACAAACACACAGATGTGCATGTGTGCATATACACACACACATACACTCACTCACTCACTGAAATTGTGAAATTCTCACTCCCATACACAAATAACAGCACTGAAAGAAACACATCAAAATGTAAACTCTAGTTCCTTCTGGGTGGTGAGTGATTTTATTTTCCTTATTTCTACTTTATTTTCCCATTTTCCTTGCCAAGCTTTCTCTTTCAATCTCTTCATGCCAAGCTCTGCTACCAAAGAAAACTTGATCCTTCTCAAGCTCAGACCAGCCAAGCCCCAAATTATCCAAGTCTACTTCTGACTCACTGGACTCTGAAGCCTTTTGTTTTTTCTCCTATTCATTCTTTATCACTGGGTCTATGCTCACAGGGTAAGACAATTCTTTACCTTAAGCTCCAGAGAATAGTTTCATTGTCTGGAACTCGGGTAGTTTAAAATGTGGCCACAACATTCTTTGACATTACTCCTCTCCTCTTGAATATAGGCCCTCAAATCAAGGTTTACTTCTCATTGTCATCTTGTTCTGAAAAGATTTATATTTCAGCTTTATTCCCTTTTACTGAGTCAGCCAAGTTAACCTTGAACGAGTTCCCTGGTGCCTAGGTTTCTGTGCCCAGGTGCCAGTAGTCTGGCACTGAGTTTTTGTTGTTATTGTTGTTTTTCAAGTATTTACCAATTTGAAGAAGATTTCCCAACCTAGAAATGAATAAAGTCACTAACTACTCCTGTCTATAATAAATGTAAAGGTCTAGGCTCAGATACAAGAAATCTTCTGTCCTATAAACAAGCCCTTGTTATCTTTTATTAATATGCCATTACTGATACAACAGCAAAGAAGATAAGAAGTTCTATTAACAATCATCACTCCTCCCTTCCAGAAGCTATTGACAGAGCCTCAGGTCGACCACTGACCAACTGGGGTGTCCTTGTTTTCTCTTTGTAACAAATGTCCAAAACCATACAGTAAACTCCCATCTCCTCGACCAGTAATCATCTACTAGCAGTCAGTTGTTCTGAGATGGAAATGAGTCCAACTAACATCTCCCAGGCTCCCAGGTCTACTTCTGAGACATCTGTTGGATTCCTAACCATAGCCTCCAGACAGGGCTAGCCAGGAAAGCCCTTTCAAAAAAAAAAAAAAAAAAAAATTGGTGAAGAGAAAATTATTCTTGGATTTATATCCCAAGAAAATCGCCAGAAGTTAAATATCTCTTGCTAAAGGCTTAGAAGACCATAAGAGCAGGGAGTCAAGCTGAATATATATAATTTGCTGTATTCTTTTTTTAAAAAAGATTGTATTTATTTATTTGTCAGAGAGAGAGCACAAGCAGGCAGAATGGCAGGCAGAGGCAGAAAGAGAAGCAGTCTCCCTGCTGGGCAAGGAGCCTGATGCGGGACTCGATCCCAGGACCTGAACCGAAGGCAGTGGCTTGAACCGAAGGCAGTGGCTTAACCGACTGAGCCACCCAGGCATCCCAATTTGCTGTATTCTTAAAGAAAAATCTTCTTTTTTTTGTCTTATGGTTAATGGATATTTCTGAATAAATAATAAACTTCCTTCAAAGTAGCCATCAGGGCTAGGGACAAAATTATTCTAATGATGCTATTCTAATCCATACCTTTTTAAATTCCTCTTTTAGAATTATCTTTATAGAGGTCATGTTATTTTGCCTATATTCAATGCCTCTAGTTAATATTTATTTAGTCCCTGCTTCTTGCTAGACACTGTTACACACAATGAAGATATAGTGGTAAACATGAAACACAAAATCCCTGTCTTCTCTAAAACTATTATAAACAAATAAACAAACAAATAATATTTCTGATGGTGTTAAGTGCTGACAAGAAGGAGAAAGTGAAACTTTCATCAAAGCCATCTATGAAAAACCCACAGCGAATATCATTCTTAATGGGGAAAAACTGAGAGCTTTTTCCCTAAGGTCAGGAACATGGCAGGGATGTCCACTATCACCACTGCTATTCAACATTGTACTAGAAGTCTTAGCTTCAGCAAGCAGACAACAGAAAGAAATAAAAGGCATCCGAATCAGCAAAGAAGTCAAACTCTTGGCAGATGATATGATACTTTATATGGAAAACCCAAAAGACTCCACTCCAAAACTGCTAGAACTCATACAGGAGTTCAGTAAAGTGTTAGGATATAAAATCAATGCACAGAAATCAGGTGTATTTCTATACACCAACAGCAAGACAGAAGAAAGAGAAATGAAGGAGTCAATCCCATTTACAATTGCACCCAAAACCACAAGATACCTAGGAATAAACCTAACCAAAGAGGCAAAGAATCTGTACTCAGAAAACTCTAAAGTACTCATGAAAAAAATTGTGGAAGACAAAAAGAAATGGAAAAACCTTCCATGCTTATGTATTGGAAGAACAAATATTGTGAAAATGTCTATGCTTTCTAAAGCAATCTACACATTTAACACAATCCTTATCAAAATACCAACAATTTTTTTTCAAAGAAATGGAACAAATAATCTTAAAATTTATATGGAACCAGAAAAGACCCTGAATAGCCAAAGGAATGTTAAAAAAGAAAGCAAAGTTGGTGGCATCACAATTCCAGACTTCCAGCTCTATTACAAAGCTGTAATCATCAAGACAGTATGGTACTGGGACAAAAACAGACACATAGATCAATGGAACAGAATAGAGAGCCCAGAAATAGACCCTCAACTCTGTGGTCAACGAATCTTTGACAAAGCGGGAAAGAATGTCCAAGTAAAAAGACAGTCTCTTTAACAAAGGGTATTGGGAAAATTGGACAGCCACGTGCAGAAGAATGAAACTGAACTACTTCCTTACACCACACACAAAAATAGCCTCACAATGGATGAAAGACCTCAATGTGAGACAGGAACCCATCAAAATCCTTGAGGACAACACAGGCAGCAATCTCTTCTACTTCAGCGGCAGCAACTTCTTCCTAGAAACATCGCCAAAGGCAAGGGAAGCAAGGCAAAAACGAACTATTGTGACTTCACCAAGATCAAAAGCTTTTCCACAGCAAAAGAGTCAACAAAACCAAAAGACCACTAACGGAATGGGAGAAGATATTTGCAAATGACATATCAAATAAAGGGCTGGTATCCAAAATCTCTAAAGAACTTATCAAACTCAACACCCAAAGAACAAATAATCCAATCAAGAAATGGGCAGAAGACATGAACAGATATTTCTGCAAAGAAGACACCTAGATGGCCAACAGACACCTGGAAAAGTGCTCAACATCACTTAGCATCAGGGAAATACAAATCAAAACCACAATGAGATACCACCTCACACCAGTCAGAATGGCTAAAATTAACAAGTCAGGAAATGCCAGATGTTGATGAGGATGCAGAGAAAGGGGAACCCTCCTACACTGTTGGTGGGAATGCAAGCTGGCGCAACCACTCTGGAAAACAGCATGGAGGTTCCTCAAAAAGTTGAAAATAGAGCTACCCTATGACCCAGCAATCGCACTACTGGGTGTTTACCCTAAAGATAACAAATGTAGTGATCCAAAGGGGCATGTACACCCCAATGTTTATAGCAGCAATGTCCATAATAGCCAAACTATGGAAAGAACCTAGATGTCCATCAACAGATGAATGGATAAAGAAGATATGGTATATGTATATGTGTGTATAAATATATATATGTATATATATAAATATATATATATATGGAATACTATCTAGCCATCAAAAGAAATGAAATCTTGCCATTTGACATGATGTGGATGGAACTAGAGGGTATTATGCTAAGCGAAATAAGTCAATCAGAGAAAGGCAATTATCATATGATCTCACTGATATGAGGAATTTGAGAGGCAGAGCAGGGGGTTGTGGGGGGTAGGGAAGGAGAAAAAGAAACAAGATGGGATCAAGAGGGAGACAAAGCATAAGAGACTCAATCTCACAAAACAAACTGAGGGTTGCTGGGGGGTGGGGGGTAGGGATAGGGTGGCTGGGTCATGGACATTGAGGAGGGTATGTGCTATGGTGAGTGCTGTGAAATGTGTAAGCCTGATGATTCACAGACCTGTACCCCTGGGGCAAATAATATATTATATGTTAATAAAATAAATAAAATAAAATAAAGAAGGAGAGAGTGATTTGGGAGACTGGAAATATTTTAGACAGAGGGGTCAAGGCATGCCTTTCTGAGCAGGTGAAATGTGAAGAAAAGGAATAAGCTTCCTTAGGATCTGGGAAGAATGATCTAGGGCCCTGAGAGAAAACTGAGATTGCTTCATAACATATGGATAAATGGAAAGCTACTGGAGGATTTTCAGAAGGGCGTAACTTAATTTGGTTAATCTTTGAAAATGGATTTGAGATAAGTGGGTGAGTGTGGTGAGCCATTCAACTGAGTCATAGAATTTATGGTACAGACTGAATTTTGTAGCTGGGGAGTAGTTTTTAAAATATGATTTCCAAAACTGTTGTTAGCAAGAGAGGAAGACCTTAGAAGATTCTCCACACTAACCCCACCCTAAGTCCTTATGAAGAATAAATATCTTGTTAACAATGAATATGTATATAAGGGCAGTTAAGTTTGTAAAGAATGTGTCTAAGAATTGAACATATGAATTATATAAAAATAGATAATAGAGCTACTTAAGGTTTTTTTTTTGTTTGTTTGTTTTTTAGGAGGGTTAAATGTGCTGTTTGATTTTATTTCTTTAAAGAGTCATTTATTTCAAGAGAGCACACGTGTGAGCAGAGGGGGGGCAGAGGGAGAGAAGCTCAAGCTGGCTCCCCGTTGAGCATAGAGCGCTACTAGGGGCTTGATCTCACAACAGTGAGATCATGACCTAAGCTGAAACCAAGAGTCAGATGCTCAACCAACTGAACTACCAAGGCCCCCTTATGCTGTTTCATTTTTTAAAAAATTTTCATGAAAACTGTAATAGTACACTTGAATCTAGAGCTTGTCTAAATAAACACATACTCAAGATTAGAAGAGCCTAACATAATGCAGTCTCCTTGAACCCTAAAAACAGAATTTGGTCTGGTTCATAAGGGGAACTTATATTAAATAGCTAATCTCTCTAGACATATGGAAATATGACATCCATACACATTTTTTTTTTTCCATTTCACTTACTTTACCACTCAGACTTTGGGAATCTTCCCGTAAGTTGTCTATGACTCATCCTTGTGTCAGATGACTTAATGCTTCCATCTGACTAAGAGAAGGGAACATGATTATTTAAGAAATCCACCATCCCCACTCAGGATGCCAGGAGCCTCTATGGGGGCTAATCTTGTGGCTTGGCCCTTTTCATCTTTTCTTTTTCCTTAGAAAATCAGTGCTTACAGTTGGCCTGCTAACTGGCATTTCTTTTATCCCTTGAGGGTATTTCTGGGTCAGTATGCTTTGATAGTGTATAAAAGACTATAGAAGAGCCCAGCTAGATTTCTTTGTGCAGAGCAAAACAAACCCTGTTCCTCCTCATCTTTCTTTTCTTTTCCCTAGTAAAATTGCTAATGTTTGGAGTAGTCCAGTCGTAGCCACATAATTATCTCACTGGAATTTTCACAAAAACACTTATCAAAAAAGAAAAAATAAAACACTTATCAATACAAGTCAGGCACTGTGGTTTCAATTTTACAGATGGAAAAGTGGAGACGCACAAAAACTTCATTTCAAGCCTCAGGTCACTTAATTATCAAGGGCAGCTGCTAAGCTCAAAGCAAAGTCTGGGCCCCAGAACGTCTTGTACACTCTTTCTGAAACACATCTCTCCAGAAAACATCTAATACTTGCTGGAGACTTGCTTCCCCACCCCCAACTGAATACTGGACACGGATACAGTGTAAGCCTTCATTGTTCCTGTATACTTGTTATCTATAGTGGTTATTTGTGTGGTTAATAACCAATTCTAGGCATTAGAGTTCTCAAGTTGGTACAGAAAAGAGTACTTCTTGATCTTTTTCAATAGACCATTTACTGAAGGAAAGTCTGTGGTTTATGTTTGAAACTGACACTGAAAGCAGCAGTTAGAAGATACATTTACCTAAATTCCTAGTTTAACACTGACAGGATATACCCCGAAGGTTACATTCCCACATGAATAAAAGCAGGATGATACCTTTAAGAAAAAAGAAGGTCTTAAGAGCACACACAAACACACACACACACACACACACACTCACCCACACACAAGGCAATCCAACTTACATTTCCTTGGTTTAGAATCTTCTCTGTCTGGTTCAGAAAAAAAGATGATCAAAATCTTAAAGTAGGTTGCTTTAGTTGGCTAGAAGGAAAGATTAAGGGTGGAATGGGAGAGGTAAGAGTGGGGTTGGGGAGTTACTTGCTTATTCATTGAGCTGGGCAGGGGAAATTGGCAAAGGAATTGAGCCAGTTATAAAATCTAGGAATACTGAGGAAAAGAGAGAAGGAATGACAATTTGTAGATTGTTTTACTGGGCATTTGCAAGGGGATCTCTCTTCGCATCTTCCTTACGTATTCAGTCTTCTTCTTCTTCTTCTCCTTCTTTTTTTTTTTTTAAGAATTTAATTTTTTATTTGAGAGAGAGACAGAGAGAGAGAGAGAGCATGAGCAGGGGGAGGGACAGAGGGAGAAGCAGACTCCCTGCTAAGCAAGGAGCCCAGTGAGGACTCTGAATCCCGGGACCCTGGAATCATGACCCAGGCCCAAGGCAGCCGCTTAACCGACAGAGCCACCCAGGGACCCCAAGTATTCAATCTTCTTAAAGCTTCTTTACATAAAGAGAAGTCTATAGTATCCTTCAGTGATTTTTGGAGTACTGTTTTTACTTTGCTTGTAAGGTTGCCAGATTTCATAAGTAAAAACACAGGTAGCCCAATTAAATGTGATTTTCTTATAAGCAATGAGTATTTTTTTATGGGTGCAAGTCAAACATTGCATGGGATAATCTTCTACTAAAAATTAATATTTGCAATTTGAATTTAACCAGGCATCCTGTATTTCACCTAAAAACCCAATTCATTTGGCTAAGACATAGAAAAAACAACAAAACTTATTTTATCAGCTTGCTTACAAATTGTAAAGAAGTTTCCAAGAAGTTTTTGGGCAGTAACAGCTGTTTCCAAACTTAGCTGCACCTTGCAACCATCTGAGGAACTCCAGATTCTGGTGATTTTCCTCGGAAATGTAATCAGGGCGTAAGATTTTTCAAAGCATTCCAGGTGACTCTAATGTGCCCCGGTGAGGAGTTGGTGACTGATGTCCAATGATTCTCATCCTGCACTACACACAACAAAGACCTAAGAGACTTTTGGAAAGTACCCATACCCAGATCCGACCCCAGAGCAAATAAATCAGGGGGGGGGGGGGGGGTGGGCAGGGAAGAGGGATGGGTTCCCTACGATGAGATTTAGGAAAAGCTCCCATTGAATGCTGTTCCTTCAAAAGTCAGAAAGTCCTAAATTAGAGACTAAAATATGGCATGCGAGAGAGTGAAACTACAGGAAACAGTTAAAAGTTTATGTTTAATATTTTACATTATGAAATTAATATTTATTTTAATAAATTCAAGCAATAAAGAAGCATGTAAAATAAAGATGACTCACCCAATTCTACTTTCCAGAGGTATCCACTGTCAAAGCCTTGATCTGGTTTTCTTAGGCCAAGCATAAAGGGAGGAGGAGAGGATCAATGAGAAACAAATGATATGTGTCAATTATTTCACTTTTAATGGACTAGAACTTTGTCATGTCACCACTTCAGGGAAATGCTGTGTTTCTTCCAGGCTTCACTGTGAATCACTGAAATTGGAAGCTATATAATATAAGGGGAGAAGGGGAAGAGAGATAGGAGAGGACCAGACAACCTCTACCACAATTATATTCCCGTCTGGACATCCCCCATGTAATGGCAGTGGCCTTAGCACTTAGCACTCTTGGCTGTTCCATCCTCTCATGCACTGGCCTCAGAGAGTAGGAATAACTAACCCAGCCACTGAGTTGGAAAAAGGAACTGGGCCAAAGTGTCTCAGTCTACTCTTTTGGGGTCTCTTTGGGAAGGCAGCTAATCTTGCAGAAGGCACACATTCCTAGCTCCTCTTTGGGGTATGTTTTACAGGGACAAGCTTCTACCAGGGATCACTCTGGTTTTCTAGCTCTGCCTGAGACAGAGAGGGTAATTCTGATTCTACACCATTCTGTAAACCTTTGCTGCAGAGAACACCACATGCCCTTAAAATAGCCTTATCAGAATAAAAATACTTTGTATTTCCTTTCTGTGTCTATCGCACAAGTGGTTTCATTCACAAAGTAATCTCTCAAAACACCAGCAATATATAGTTTCCCTTTGAAAGTTACAGAGCTATCAGTAAAGAAAACAGTGTAAGTTCTCCCTGATTTTCATGTCAGGCAGGTCTCATGACCACATCTCAAACCAGTGGCGCGAACATGTCATAAACAGAAAATCACAAAACCAAACAGAATGGGGAGAGATATGCAAACATATGAAATGCAGAGAAAAACAGAAAATTTTTACTAGTAGAGAAAATAATAGCAAAGCAATCGAAGGGAATAAAATAGACACTGAAATCTGACAGGAATAAAGCTGACTGTCAACTTGTATGCCTGATTCCTGAATAAAATATTCCCCATCAAACCATGTCATCTGTATGCCACCTGTCAGGCCAACATGAAGCTACATTAGGTCCCATCTAGGCAAGCGTGTGCTCAATTTCCCATTAGCTGTGTTAGGCTTCCCTACTTAGGGTAATGGCCTCATTGTCTTTGCTGGACTGACACTCCTTTTGAACTGACAATAACAGTTCTTCAAAGCAGGAAAATCTAGCAAACAAATAATAGTCTTTTGCAAGTACATATATACACAAATAAATATGCATATACACATGTCCATCGTTGTATCAATGGATGAATACATAAATGTCTATGTTCCCCATGACGTAAACAATTTAAGTATTTCTGTTGTTGTAAGACGGTAATTTAGTTTCCTCTTTATAGTTAGACTGTGAAATTACTCTGGTTTATTGAGGTAGACTATAAGTATGTGCTTAAAACTGCGTTGAAACATTAGAACACAGAGGGCAGCTGCCGCCAGATCCGCACCATGGTTCCAAGCCCGAGGCTCGCGCTGCTCCTGCAGCTCCTGGTGCTGGGACTGGAGCGGGCGCTCCTGAGCGCCTCCGCCCGGAGCAGGTGCCAAGCTCCAGCCCAGCCCTCCGGACAGCTCCTGGAGGGCAGACCTACGCAAGTTCACGGACTGCAAGTCATGCCCCGCCGGCGACTTCACAGTGCCTTCTGCCTGGGCTTCTCCGCAGCCCCTCCAGCTTCCTGTGGAGTTATTCTTAAGAAAATACATTGCAAGCCCTAAGGAGTAACCGTGCAAGCAGCTGAAACGTAAGCCGCATTCCTGTTCTCGGTCTATTGAACGCAATGGCCGGGTTGGGGCAGGATCCCACCATCTCCATGGCACACGATGCCCAGGGACGGGGCATAAGCTAGGAGCTATGAAAGGATGTGACCCTCAGTCCCTCCTTTCTGCACCTGGAGACTGCTAGCCCAAACATCCTGCTCCTCCCTTATCCCAAGACTAACTCCCTGCGTTCCTGCGCGTAGGGGAGAATGCAAACCTGCTTTAAGATATTTGCCGTCCTGTGTACTCCTTTGCCACGCTTTGAGCCATCTCTCCTTGCTTTTCACACACACACACACACACACACACACACACACACACACACACACGCAGCTATGTGCAGGATTCAGCTGCTGCTGCTCTCGATCGCAGAAGCAGCGTTGCCCGGCCGCTCGGATTGGTGTAGGAGAACTTTCAGTGCGCGACTACACTTCCATCCCGCTGCTGTGGCCCATCTTGTGGCGGGAGAGGGTGGGGTGGGGAAGTAGCCTAGGCCTCCCGCTGGGTGGGACTGCTTTCTGGCTTCTTGGTCTGGAGCTGGTGCTGCAGGAAAGTGAAGTTTACTACTCCCATCCAGGAGGCCGGCGGGAGTCCCTTCCAGAAAGGACAGGGACTGTCCCGCGCGCAGGCCAGCAGGAGGCCCCACCCATTTCATCATCCATCCGTTCATTCTTTAATCAGGAGCCAGCCCCTGCCCCTCAGTCTGCCCTCCAGACAGCCAAAGCCAGACTCTACCAAACAGCGGTGCGGAAGGATGGGGGTGGGGGGTATGACCTTTGTGAGGCCTGGGTCTCTGCTCAGAGGAGCCTTAGAGGGTCTGCGACTACCCTGTCTCTGGTTCCAGCATAGAAAAGGAGACCTGCGCTGGCTCACACCAGACAGTTGACACTAAGGAACCTCAGCATTCGCACAAGGCCTCAGCCTTCAACACCACGCCCAAGGCTTGAGGGCCTGGTTGACACAAGGGACAGGCTCACCGCCAGGCCCCACCCTCTCAGATGTACCGAAATTCCACCCCAGCCCCTCAGCCTGAGGGATTAGGCACCGGTTCCTAACGCTAGGGGACTGGCCCTAAGACGCCCCCCCCTTCAAATGAGGGGATATTTATTTGGGGGAGAAAGTTTGGAGGGGAGTGAGAACATATTAATAAAATCAATTTCAACTTTAAAAAACGACTTAGAACATTAGAACAATTTGAAACAGTTTTTTTTATTGCTAAGATTCCAATGTTATGAAAGATGTTGCATCACAATGTTTTAAAATCACTGTTAAATTTTTGGTGCAGTAGAAGGAAACTGGAATATAAGTGGAGATCTGTACTTTTACTTTTGGTTCTAAGTACGAATTCATGGTGTAACTTTGGGCACTATCTGGGCCTCTCTCAGTTTCTTCATTTATACCATAGAGTGTAGAGTAGACAGTCCTTAGTGCCCCTTTAACTCCAAAATCCCTTGATTCTATTCATTAAAAGTTCTAGATTAGTACCAATATATTCTTGGCTGAAGAAAAAACAATGAGCAGAGTTTACCGAAGAGCCCATGAGCTGGTGCTGCCCCCTATAGTAGACTGACAAGGGTTGGGGGGCGAAATCAGAGAAATATTTTGTCATTCAAATTGCTTCTCTCAGTCTCTCTCTATGGGCCTATTCCTTCATAGTCAAGAATTCTAAAACAAAACAAAACAAAACAAAAAAAAAACCCAAAAAAACAATTTCTGTTTGTTTCTAACAGTTATAATGAAAAGAATTAAAACTCAAATAAATTATGTGGAATAACTATTAGCTAAGACAATTTGAGCAAACATGTTTAAACTACTCAAGGCGAGGATTATTTCCATAATTTTCCAAAATAAATTTATCTGAGCCTGGATTGCAGGAGAGATGGCACCATTTTAGATGAATCTCTTTTTATCTAACAACAGTATTAGAAACATTAAACATATTTTAAGAGAATCTGGAATTCGATAATATGATAGAAAAATAATTAATATACATAATTTCAAATAGAAAACAAACATTTAGTTGTAGATTAGGTCTACACAAATACTAATAATATGAAAGTTCAAATTGTTTAAAATTTTGTGTTTACATTAAAGCATTATCCCCTGAATATTTTATTTTATAATAAAATTATGTGCTGTTAAAAAATAGATCAGTTCCATTGCTGGCAATATTTCAAGATCATCTTAAAACCTCGCATACATACAAAGTCTAGCTAAAGTATAACCAAAAGCTATGGAAATGGAAAGTGAAGCTCCTAAGAGAGTAAGAAAATTTAGTAGAGGTCAAAATCAGGCACAATCTGAAATTTCTGACTATTAAACACAGGCTGACACTTGCTCTGGCATCCCAGAGAAGAGTTACCAATCTTTATTGGCCGTGGCTTAGATTTCAGCTGCTAAGATGAGACAGGAGATGAGCCATGGGCTGAAGCAAAGATGTAGTACTGGAACAGAGACTAACAATAAAATGGCAACTTTCAAAGAGATACACTTCAGTGTAAAGTGTGAGCTAGAAAAAAAAAAATTCCACTGGCAAATAGAGCTCAAGAGAAAGTTTGACTGTTCAGGCTTGTGCTACAGGTAAAGAAAAAAAAATTGCTCACTGAGAATTTGTAACTAAGACTTATCCTCATTGTTTTGGTTTTCCTATTTAAAATGCATACATCCATTGGGAAGCAGCAAACTGACAGAACAGCATAAAAGTGGTCTTCGGTCAGAAACACCACCGGGATACTTGTAGAAGCAAAAGCACATCTCTAGGAGAGAGCATACCCTTAGACAAAACCCCTCGAAGCCGTGTGGGCGTCCCATCATAAACCTCAACTTGAGAGAACACATGAGGTAACATACCACCATCTTTCTTTATCTCTGTTTCCTATATTTCTGAGTTAACACACAATGACAAACCACGTATCGCACAGAGATGATAGAAGCACAAGGCATAGTGGTTTAGAATGTAGCCTCTGGAGCCACGTCAAATAATGGTTTTGTGGACATAAGCTAGTTGGCTTCCTTGGTGTAAGATACTTAAACCTCCCCTTTTTAAAAATTTCATCTGTAAAATTGGGGTTTTTATAGTAATCTTATCTCACAGGATCATGAGAATTGAATGAGTCAGTACATAGGAAGTCCATGCAATCAGAATGGTACTTGCAGTATAGGAGCACTAGAAAGAGCTGGCTGCTACCACCACCACCACCACCACCACCATCATCATAGTTCGTTAGTTGCTCACATTATACCACCTGTCTCATGATTAGGCTCTTTTTCCTCCACAGGTGCCTGGATGCATATTCATCTATGCTGGAATTGAATCTTGAGGTAAACCCAGAAACTACACATCTCAAAGTTGTATGAGTTCATATGACTGGCTCCCTTGTGGAGAAGCAGCAGAATGAAGAACTGTAAGAAAGTTTAATGGGCAACCACTAAGCAAGGTAATTACAGAATATTTTAGAATCCACTGCTTTTTGTTTAGATAGTATGTGAAGAGGCACCACCGCCACCTCAACCTTGGCACCCACCCCATCTCTGCCACACCCTCCAGTGAAGACGCACCACCACGCCATTCTGGACCATTGGAAAATGGAGTGAGGAGATTAGACTGATTAGATTAGATTTCTAGTGGGACTTTGAGACTGGGCACCTCTCCACGCTCTTCCATGAGCTGTGCTGTCTTCCAGGAGCTGTCATGCGAGAAACCTTTTATCCAACATTTCAATTTTCCTTCATTGCAATTACAACAGGGAGGGGGAAATTCCTTAGCATCCCATCTTTTGCCATTACCTCTTGATGAAGTTTCTTCCTCTGAAAAAATGGTATTGATGTTTATCTCATGATGCAGATGTGAGAATCAAGTAAAATATATTTTCAAACAGAATAATTTTTATCTTATGTAATAATTCTTTAAATTTGTGCTGTAATTGCATACTTACTGGCTTTATCCTTGCTGAGGGATAGAGGACTACCCTTCATTTCTGTCTCCTTTAACACCTGGCATAGTGTCATGCATGCATTAGAACTATTTTCACTCATTCGACAAATATTTGCTGAGGATCTCAGATGCACCACTCTCTTGGGTTCTGTGTTTAACTGTAATAAACAATCAACTCCTGCTTTGCTTGATGAAAATTTGCTAAATTGACCTTTTCAGTTGTACTGACCATGTATTCAACTTATAGACAAGACTGTAAAATGAATCTTATTCACCTCCAGCAGTGCCAGGAAGTGTACCTGGGCAAACGACACAACCAGCCTAAACCTTCTGATTGAATGGGGACAGAGATACATTAGATGGCACCTGAGATGGTGCGAGGGACATGGTCTCTACTGAATGTGCCAACATACCATTGAACACATGTCCATGTGGTGCTCAAAGATGGGTATTTTCTTTAAAAGTCTGTCTCATCCATTAGTGTGTGAACCTCTAAGGGTAATATTTGTGTATTTTTTACCTTTGCATTACCCTCTGCCTTCAGAAATAGTTCAATGCCTGAATTTAGGAGGTGCTCAATAGAGTAATTATAAATAGAATGAAATAGTGGAGAGTGCTTTTTTTAAACAGTAAAACTTTGTACTGGTTACTATAACAAATATTTCAAAAATATAGCCACTGATTGCTTTGTTATTCATTGCGCAGATACTGAATGAATGCCTAAGAGGTACTATTCTTAACTATGCTAAGTGTTATCATGGATAATACTGTGCTATCTCACTGATACATACTACATTGGAATGTATTATTCTGTTTTTCTCTTTTCTGGGGTTTCTAGAGGCAAATGAATGGGAAACAGGTTCCATGAAGGTCAACCAAATTATGGGAAAGATTCACTTTCAGTGTTCGTTATCACCAGCCAAAAAGTTGTATTTGGTTTAGTTTATTAAATCCATACCTTGGATTTTCCAAGTTTGCATCTTCCAATATAAGTTAAATTAAACCTTAAACACTGGGGCAGGGGGCAGCCAGCTGTCCCAGCAGAGCAGGCTTCTATCCCGGGAATCACTGCTCATTCTATACTTGAACTTAACATCCAGCTGGTTGAAAAATTAGACTGGTAACCAGCTTATTGTATACTTTTTGGGAAATCTTGTCATTAAAATTGTTTTAAAATGCATCCTTTACTGACAGTAAGGGCTCCACCCTCACATTCTGATCATCCCCCAAGTCTCACCTCTAAATACATCACATTAGGGGATTAGATTCCAACATACTAATTTTAGGGGACACAGACATTCAGTCGATGGCATTCCACCCCTGGTCAGGACAAAATTCATTCATTTCATCCTAACAGCCAAAAAGTCTTAACTTGTTCCAAACTCAAAAGTCTGAAAGTCCAAAGTTGCATCTAAATCAGATAGGGGTAAGAATCAAGGTATGAGTCATCCTGAGGCAAAGTCCTCTCCATCTAGGAACCTGCAAAACCAAACAAATTATGTGTTTCCAAGATAAAATGGTGGCACAGGCACAGGACAGACATTCCCATTCCTAAAAGGAGAAATAGGAAAGAAGAAAGGAGTGACAGGTCCCAGGTAAGTCCGAGACCACACAGCACAAACAACATGAAATCTTAGGGCTTAAGAATAATCTTTGACTTAAAGCTCTGTCTTTTGGGCCCATTGGGATGGCCTTGCACCCACAGGGCTCAGCAGAATGGCCTTCCCTGCAGAGACTCTCTCCCTGGGCCCTGTGGATCTCCAGGACTGGGGTTCAAAGCCCGAGTTTTGCCCAAATGGCCCCTTTTGAAACCAAGGTGAAGGCAGCCATACCCCCTTGACCTATGCACCGTGAGATAAGGCCACATGGACCTGTACTCTCTGGACAGGTGACCAATGAAGTCCATGCCATACCAGGGCACACAAGAGCCACAGCTGGGGTGGCAGAAGCGCATGGCAAGAGAGTGCAGACAGCAAGGGCCCCCCATGTGAAGTAGTGCCAGGTATAGTGCAGAAAGTTCCCATTGGTACTGAAGGCCCTTCCTTTGAACCACTCAGCCCCCTAAGCAGCTTGCATTACAGGCCTGTCATGGGAGAGGTGGCTCTGTTGACCACTGATGTGCATGCCATCAGGGTCATTCTTCCACTGTCCTGGAGAAGAGTTCCCTGGCTTCTGTTCAGAAGGCTCACTCACACTGATCTTCTTATCAGTACTTTGGCCATACCCTCAGTGTTCTCATTTTTTGCTATATGGATAGGCTGAAAAATTTCCAAGTCTTTACATTCTGCTTCCTTTTGCTTGACAATTCTGCCTGTAAGTCATTTCTCACTGCTTGTATTTTGCTGTAAGTCAGAGGAACTAACTGCACCTTCAACACGCTGCTTAGAACTCGCTTCAGCTAAACATCCAGTTTCATCACTTGCCAGTTCTGTGTTCCACAAAACGTGAGAACATGAACATAATTCAGCCAAGCTCTTTGCCACTTTATAGTAAAGAGGGCCTCTCCTCAGGAACAAGTTCCTCATTTCCACCTGAGGCCTCATCAGAATGGCCTTAACCGCTCACATTTCTACCAACATCCTGTTCAGGATTACTTAGCTATAAGAACACTGAGGCTTCCTCTACAGCTCTCTTTTCTATCGGAGCTCTCACCAGAATCACCTTTAAAGTTCTGTTAAGATATCTAGGCTTTTTTTTTTTAGAATGCAACTCAAAATGCTTCCAGCTTCTCCCCATGACCCAGTTCAGTGCTGCTTCCACATTTTTAGGTATTTGTGACAGCAGCACCTCCAATTTCTGACTGAATACATTTGGTAACTGTACGGAAATACTGTGGACTGGGTGGCTTAAACAACAAGTATTTCTCTCTGACTGTTCTGGAAGCTGGGAAATCTAAGATCAAGGTGCTGGCAGGTTATAAGGACACTCTTCCTCCTGCATGACCCAACACTGCCCCAACATCATACACTGGGGTAAATTCTTAAGTTTGGGGTGTGGGGAGGGATACAAGCATTCTGTCTACAACAAAGACTCAATCCCAAGTCAAAAAATAGAACAGTATTTTACTATAAACCAGATTATATTTATTTAAAAGCCAAAAACAATATGAAGCATGAAAACACACAAATTTCAGAGAAGTTTTTGTTTTTAGTCAATCTGATCAATTTTACACAATGAAATACCATTAAGACATACATAGAACCCATAGTATAAAAATATAAGACACATTGTATTACCTTTTTTTTAAAAAAAGATTTTATCGATCTATTTGGGAGAGTGAATGACCACAAGCAGGGGGAGCAGCAGAGGGAAAGGGGGAAGTAGGCTCCCTGGTGAGTAGGGAGCCCCATGCAGGGCTCGATCCTAGGACCCTCAGAATCATGACCCGAGCCAAAAGCAGATGCTTAACCAGCTAAGCCACCCGGGCACCCCAAGATACATAATACTACTTTTAAAGAAAGTGGAATTATAACTGTAAGAGACAACTTAATACCACAAAAACTTTAAGCAGAAATTTAAAATGTAATACATTAAAAATAATTTTTTTTTTTTTTAGTATTATGCAGCAGGTCTTGGGATGTAGGAATATGGGCAAGTAAAAAGAAGGTTTATAGAGATAAACTTTCTCAGTACTATTTGTCTGATTTCATACATAAAATGTCAAACATTATTATAAGAAATAATATATACGTCTAAGACTGCAATTATACTTTCAAATATAATTATTTTTTTAGAAAGCAGCAATTTTACTTTTTTTTAAGAAAAAGCTAGTAGTAGCACCTAAAAATAAAAATTACCAGAAACTGAGTAAAACAACTTTACTATGAAAAGATAAATATAATTTAAAAATGAAGCACCTTTCTTTGACTTCAAGAGAACTATGGGCAAACGCCCTCATCTCTGAATAATCCCATTGGAAAACACTCAGGCTTGTTTTACTTAACAAGAAGAATACATTTCATTCAAAATACTGGCTGTGTTGAAAGAACACAGTCCATGTCCAGAGAGGAAGGTAGAATGCAAAAGAGGCAGGCTGACTCATTAGAGTTTATTCACTAATACACTATGCTTTTAAATAGATAATAAAAACAAGTACATACTTTAACTATGGTGATCCTACATAATTTTACTGGTCAGCTACAGTTCACAGAGAAGCAGCATGTTTGCTGTGTTTTATTCTTTTCTTTGCATAGATACAGATTTATCATCTAAACAAAAAGCAGCTAAGAAATATTAAACAACATCAAGATTTAGAGGTTTTGCTTTTCCAAAGTGCTACACAGAATGTCACATTTCAAAATTTAGGAACAAAACCCTAACTCTTGCTATTAAAAAAACATAGTGGTTATCAGGGATCTTCTTGGAAGGTTAAAAAAGAAAAAAACAATTATCTTCTCTGTGTCACATCAAATGAGAAACAAAGGTTCAAAAGGCAATCTTAGAGATTTGGCCAAACATATTTTATATATAAGGCATTTGTGACCAAGAGAGATGAAACAGATTACATGCAACCTCCTTATAAGGGTGCTCATATCTCTAAGATGCTCAGAGATCTAGACTGGCTGTAGCCCTTGTCACACCTCTTTTCCTGAGAGTCTGACCCTGACTCCATATACAGGCAGGTCCTGACTGACCATGCTGATGAATGAGGGAGTATGCATGGAAAATACAAATCTTATGATTTAAAAAAAAATGTTTTATTTGGTAAAAAAATGAAAATTTCCAAGGAAACTTAGAAACTTGCAAAACAGGGTTTTGACACATATGCACAAGTAAATGTTTCCTTGTACAATAAACACATAGTGTTTCTGTCTGTCTTCCTTTTTGTTTTTAAAGATCAAGAGTATCATTCTTTTCACCTGGAACCAAATTTGTCTTCAGTAACAGGACAAGAGGTAGGAGAGGGAGGACAGGGTTAGGGATAAAAGCTTTATTACTCTATCTCAAAGATTGCTCTAAAAAGCTCACCATTTCATGACCTATTAATGTGAGAGCTCTGGAATTCGTTTTCCCTTATGTCATGGTAAAGTGTTTTCAAGCTTACTGTAATGTGTTTACCTGGTTATTGAGTCATAGCTTTTTCAAGGTGAACGCCTAGTCTACCAAGAGGACAAATGGACAGATAAAATCAATTGAAACATGTTTAGATTGTATTCTTGCTCTTACACTCTTAGCCTGTTAGAGCTAATACCCAGTGCAAAAAACCTGCAGAAGCAGACACATATAATTGCAAATAATTCAGGGGATTATAAGCCCGATCCAATTTTCTACTTTTTTTATTAGCCATAATTGCTGATTTGCTGTGTCCATCTATCTTGATGAATGTTGTGGTGGAGACCTTTCAAAATACATGAAGTCCTGAAATTAGAAAAATAATTATAGATACATATATTTATATATATATTATATATAGAGAAAGATAACTGTATGTATATAGATACATACATAATTAGATGCAAAGCATGAAGTATTATCCTCATAATTTATCAGGTGACCCTGATTCTTAAGGGTTAAGAATAAATAAATCTAATAAAACCTTTATGAAAAGGACCTAATATGAAGACCAGCAATTACAGACTTGGAACTGTTGGTAGCCAATAATATCTCCCTTTGGGGATTCCGACTAAAGAAATCTTCATTGTTAAAAGGAAGAAAAACTGGACAATCAATATTAAATACGTTAAATATACTAACTGCAATATGCTAGCTACATTTTGAAGGTAAATATATCCATTTTATTTCCACGTAACCACTGATCAGTCAGGGTTACAGCAAGGGAACTGTACCTAAATAAATCGAAGGAAGATACAATACCAAGGAGCCCACTGACAGAGAGGTAGCGGGGTAGGGGGAAGGGACATCAGCTTTGGGTTATTTATTTCATTAAGAAGTCATTGGCTAGGCATCTTTAAGTAATGGAAAAGACAAACAACATGCAATGAGGACAAGTATACCCATTGGATGCCCCATATTCTCCAAGTACTCTTCTGGCCCCCCTACTCCTATGATAGCTCATGTTCAGTGCCCTGAACAACGTAAGTATTTTTATCTCCATTTTATAGGTAAGGCAAATGAGGCCTGAAAGTGCTAACCACTTTGCAAAATACACAACTAGTCAGCAGTAGAGACAGACACTGTCCTAGCTTCAAAGTTTACTGCCTTTCACTTACACTATAACTGCATCTCATCATAAAGAGTGATTCTCTCAAGACAACTCAAAAGCAAGACTTACAATGAGGAAGCAAGCTCCAAAAATCATGGCTTTCATCTTCACATCCAGATCTAACGGGAAGTGAATTTCAAAGTGGTCAGCGTCCCCCATTGCTGATAAGAGACCGTTCCACTTCCTAATAATACTGCCAATGCTGGACATGCCATCAAGGGATTTGACCTAGAAAGATAAGAATGTGACTTTAGGATGATTGAAAAATATTATAATATATATTTCACTCTTCTACTTAGAAGCAGCTTGCACTGCCATGGCATAAATACAGGACAGGAAGTAATAAATTACTGTAAAGTAATAGGGAATCATGGCCAAGAAGGCTTAAGTGCCTTGCAACTGGTTAATAACTGAGCTGGGGTGTATCTGACAGTTTGGAGGCTGGTAATCTTTCTTCATCCTCAAATGAGGCATGATTTGAATTGATTCTGAAGTTCTTTTTCATACAGTAAAGGGTGGGAATTGGGAAGGAGTCTCCACAGTCTAGGGAAACACATAAGCAAAAGTAAGGAAGCACGGTTCTATGTACTTCACAAACTTCAAATGATCATTCAAGTTTCTGTGTGCCAAGTCCACCCTGTCTTCTTAAAGCATGTAAGAATTCCGAGGGGCTTCAGCTTCCAAAAGGGGGATTCTGGCACTTGCCAGAGGGACAATACCCAAATACTAACTTTGGGTGATCAAAATGACCCTATACACCTGTCCCTAAAATCTGGCTTATCTATATTTTCTATTTCTCTACAATGGTCTTTTAATAAATAAGCAATACTTAAGTAAAAAAAGAGTTTATTGGGTGTCATAGGAAATATATGAATGAGCAAATTTAGATAATGAGGCTTGCCGAAATTACAAGGCATTCAAGAAGGATTCTCTAAGAAGCTCAGGAAATATTTCTAGGAATCTCCTTTGTCAGATTTGTAAGATAATAAGCACTCATTTTGGAGTCACTGAGATAGAGGCAAAACAAGAGGATTTTTCATTTTTCTAGAAAATATAACCTATTATGAGTTTTATCCTTGTTATCAGTGTTATCTCATAAGGACACAGATAATTTCTACCATGCAAATAAACAATGTGTACAATCTCGGGGTACTCCAAATGTCCTGTGATATGTGGGGTACTTTCATCACTCAGGACCTACATCCCAATCCTGCAAATCGTTGGTAAAAATGGTTAATTAAATCTAACCAAGAAGAAAGAAATGGATTCAGTTGGGCTATTTACTTTCAGGTTTAGTGTTTTAAATGGTTTCTTCTTATCTTTATCAAACACTGAAATCATAAAAAAAGTAGCTCACACTTTGGAAAACTGTAAGCAATCCACGAACAATACTTTGAAAAGGATTTGATGTCAACCAATAACCCTTTCCTCATTCTGTTTTATTCATTCACATGAAAACATAATCTGAAACCAACTCATTCCCAGGTCTGTTAGTACATGTAGAAAAATAGTAAAATTGTCATTTTTACATTTGTTTACCTCAAAAACCGAATCTGAACCACAGCCGTAGGTTGAACATGGCCCGCGCACTCTCATCACATTGTCTTTCTTCTCATTCTGGATGCTGTAAACTGCCCTGCACAGGTTCCAGTGTTCCACAACAAAGCCAATGGTGACACCGGGAGGACACTGTACCTCCAACTGCAAATGAGGAAGTGACAGAGGGGAGGAAGCTATGCACCGATGTATACGGGGACACACCACCTAGATGTGCTCTGAAGTCTTTCAAGGACTAGAAACAATGTTACTGGTAGAGAGTCTTCCATTTTACCCAGGCTCGCTCTTATGGCTGTAGGTGAGAATAGCCCTGAGAGCTGAGGTCACCTTTCCCATGGGAACAAAAGGACTGCTTGCCATAAAGGACAGTTCTCGAAGCTCAGTATTGCTCAGCTGTATGCAGCACCTGCTTGGGCTCCTCTGATTCAACCCTATAGACCTTGGGAGCAAGGGGACTGACCCCAACATACTGCTCATGGCACTCATGCTGTTTACTGTGCTATAGTAACGTTCTTTGTCTCGGCTCTAGGTGTCTCACATCTTCTGGCACAATTCATGACAAAGTAGCAAGACTTGAATCTCAGACAAGACAATTATAAGAGAAAACAGAAAAAGAGGCATTCTGAAAACTGAATATTGTGAAAACAACAGAATGTGTGAGTGAATATATAAAGCCATTTTGTTTATTTATTTGACAGAGAGCACAGCAGAGCGAGAGGGAGAAGCAGGCTCCTCACTGAGCAGAGAGCCTGATATGGGACTGGATCCCAGACCCCAGGATCATGACCTGAGCCGAACGCAGACATCTAACCTACTGAGCCACCCAGGAGCCCCTATAAAGCCATTTTAAAAAGAGTTTCAAAATTGTCCATGGCCCTGTTTTACCTAAACCTCTTTACAATATTCCTTTGTGAAGAACTAAGATCTTCATATTTATTAATAACAAGAGTCACAAAATTAAATTATTTAGTAAAAGCCCAGAGTTAAAGTTCTACTGGTAGCTTTTCTGGTGTCATATATAGTTTTCTAAGAGTTTTGAGTCCACTAGATCTCAGCATGGGGCAGGACTACATAGCTTCATGAACTGTCAAGTCAAGATATAATGTTTTAAAAAAGATTTAACTGTTCATATATATACATTCACACATATACATAAGCATACACATTTGATAGCTGCCTAGCATTAAGATCTTATACAAGTATAGGCCTAAGAGCTAAAAAACAAAACAAAACAAAACAAAACAAAACCCCTCACAAAACTGTATACAAGTAAATTACTTAAAAGATTTATTTGAAGGGCGCTTGAGTGACTCAGTCTATTAAGCATCTGCCTTCGACTCAGGTCATGATCCCAGGGTCCCAGGATGGAGCCCTGTGTCAGGCTCTGGCTCAGCGGTAAGCCTGCTTCCCCCTCTCTTACTCCCCCTGCTTGCATTCCCTCTCTCGCTATGTCTCTCTTTGTCAAATAAATAAACAAAATTTTTTTAAAAAAATTCATTTGAGAAGAAAACCCAACTCATGAATATGAAGAATTCCTAGTATATCCCAAAGGACTAAGAATTAAAGGTGAAGATTCATCTCAACTATCAGGCCATTATTACAAAAACAGTAATGATAGAGGAGGAAGATACCTGGGAACAACGTTCCCTGAGCACTGTACTATCTGCCAGGTACTGTAATGAACAGTTAACATTTATTTACTACTTAATCCTCAAAGCAATCCTGTTTACAGGTGCTATTATTACCTCCATCTTACAGGAAATCAAAACACAGAAAAGGTTGTAAATAAATTAACATTTAGTGTGTGCTGGCATTTACTATGTCTTTAAAATATCCCAGGAATCCTATGGGATATTGTCGTGCATATTTATGTACCAGAGCACTGAGGCCCAAAGAAGTTAAGTAAATTGCACAATTTAAGTAGGTGACATATCCGGAATTCAAAATTCTGGTGGACCTCTCACTAAAGCTGCTTCTTTCCCCGAAGCAAACAGCTTTCCTAGAACCATATGGGTTGTAGACAAGGAACCCAACTGTAACTCAGAATGCCTGCTCTGTAGGTCCGGCCTTCAGGGGACTGTAACCTCACCAGGCGCTTCTTCTTTCTGAGCCACCCCTTCTTTATCTGTGGCAAGTGTGGACTGGGATGGGGAGTATAAAGTCATCCAAGGTCTCTCCCAATTCTAAAAGTATTCAATGATGTCTAGTGACATCTTATCTGCAGATACGTAGCTACATTTAAACAAATGTGTGTGACTTCTGTTTTAGGTCATAAATACATTTCCATTTCATTAGACACAACTGACAGAATTATGGTCACTGAATAAATAACCCTAATTTGTGCTTGACCCCCCCAACTAGCACTGGAAGGCAAGAATCCACAAGCAAAAGCCCTCTGTGTTTTTCCTTGCATGAGACAATGTGGCCCGCCCACCCCACCCCACTCTCTTCTTTCATTCTGATCATCAGAGCCAGTGAAAATTCCCTCCTGTGTCATTCTGGAAGGAGCAGAAGCGTGCTGTGAAGACTTGGATCAGGAAGAAACCAGGGATAAAACCTGCATTCTCTGACCTCTTGCCTGGCAGAGGGACAACAGAGGCAACAGCAGGTACATCTGAAAGGTCTCTGCATTGTCATGATTTCTCGGCCCATACAGTCGGTGACCCGGAGGACGAAGGGCCTTAGAGTCCGATAAGCATTTCTGGTAAAGTCGTCTGTGTCTTCAGTTACAATGTAAACCATTTGGTCCAGATTGTTTTTAATATCATATCTATTATTAGTTTCAAAAGATGTCATCACTAAAAATAATAAAATGAGAAAGACACTTTAAATTAGAAGCAGTTAAAATGGGCCTCAAGAAGTCCTTCTGTAGTATTTCTTAGGGGATTAAAGCAAAAGCGCTTTTTCAAAATTTAAAGTGAAGTATTACAACTGATTAGGTCACCAAAATAATTCAGACACCCAATACGTATTTAGTAATTTTGATTACGTATTTAGCACGTATCTAAATACGTATTTAGTAATTTTAGTAATCTAAAACATTTCTTTTAAGGAGGTAGTATAAAATGATTTTTAAACTTTTCCACATAAATGCAAAGACTAAAACTATATTCCTGGAGTACCCGAATTTAGAAGACTTTAATTATGAAACCATTTAAATGAAATTATACATTTTACCATCAAGTAGTCAGCTCAAGAAATACACTGAGACGGTCGGAATCATTCCTAATTGCAAATCAGAAAATGAACCAAGGAAGCTCTGGGGCTCTGTGTGGTGGTCAAATGAATGTGCAGATGCGGTGGCAAAGTGAAGGTCAGGAATCCGGTGAGGACGAACTGAGATCAAACAGTTTGTTCACTGTGATTTCTCTTGATTTGTAAACCAAGGGCAGTGGACCAGAATTTAGCAAATTTAGATTCTATTTCCAGCTCTACCACTGATTAGCTGCCTGTTGTGCCCCGGCTAACTCATTTAGTCTCTTGGCTCCTTCTTTTCCTTTTCCATGAAAGATGAATATGCAGAATTGAGTGTCGGGGGAGGGGAGTGACCAGATAAAACGTCTTTTCAAGCCTCAGAACTTATCAGGTATGATACATAAATAGATACAATTATACAAAATAATTCCCTTTATACCTTCTTGAAGAAAGAGTAAAAGAAGATAGTCTTTTCTCTTTGAACCATTAAGAAATGATCTATATTAATAAGGAACTAGATATGGGGTGATGCAAATTTCCACCTGATTCAGATACTGCTGAACATTATGAAATTATACATACTTTCCAGAGGCTCAAAATGCTGAAGGACGTGTATGTTGTCCAACTGTTGGGATAGAACAAAGAAATTAGGAAAAATAGAAATAACAGAATTAAATCAAATCAGTGTTAGAAAAGAAGCTGATGAGATAGGTACAAGAATGTATTAATTGATATCAAGATATCTTTTTGAAATTGAATGGAATAAAAAAAGTTATCGAGTAAAATTAGTCTATCTGTATACCTGGTCAGCAGAGCTGTCCAGATAGGAATACCACTTTTCTCCAGTTCTATTTCAAAAGGTAAACAGTTGCAAAAAAAAAAAGAAGATAAGGTTGCCTGGTACACCGACTGTATGGAAGAAAATCATCTTCCTGCTACAGTAACAGCATCTAGAACAAGCTGTGTTGGCACAGATTGTTTCTAGCTCAGCCCCTACTCACTGATCTTGGACATGTCTGTCACTCACACTCACAGCCTGGAGGTGCTCAGGAAGTTCGGGACCGTTTAATATGGACCAACCACAGAAGAAGCTTTTTCTCAGTGGCTTACAGAGAACAAATTCGCCAGCCAGGGACCTCACAC
This sequence comes from Lontra canadensis, assembly GCF_010015895.1. Lineage (NCBI taxonomy): Eukaryota > Metazoa > Chordata > Mammalia > Carnivora > Mustelidae > Lontra > Lontra canadensis. Next base: position 25,547,418 of record NW_022631000.1, read on the forward strand.
AGGAGTATCTACTTTTATTTTCACAGGTACCTCTGGAAGATGTTCACACACTGATTTCCATTCACTTGAGCTACTAATGCCAGGGTCTTCCCTAGGTGCATACTTTAATAAGGAGAGGGTCCATAATGCTGGAAGCATGTGATTAGGATTAGGATAAAGGAGAGGAAACATTTTGGGATGGGATCTCTTAAAAAGGGTGTCGGGAACACCACTAGACACACTTCTATCTTACCTTCACTTAGGAATCACTCTAAAGAGAATTTGATGGGCTCATTACCTGACATTCTTGAGAATATTCTAGCAGACAAGAATAAGCCTCTTTGAGGACAGAGTAATTGTATCTATATAATTTTAGATGATATAGATCATTTATAATCCCTGAGCCCAGAATATTGCCTGAAATGTCATATTTCACCAAATATTCATTGAATACATTAACTAAAAAAGTACATGAATAATAAAGAAATAAAGAAAGTAATAAAGAAAGTAAAAAATAGCTAGACATAAATATTTTGTGGTGTAACTGACTACAAGAGGGTATGGGGAAGATACAATCCTTCCTTCATTAAAAACGTTTTCTTACATGAAAATACAATCAGGTGAGGAGGTCTAAATATGTCTTATAAAATTCCAAAACTGGCCACTAAGGTGGTTTATAGTTCCTTTAAAATCCAGAATGTTGAAATCTAGAACTCAAAGCAAAAATATTCAAAAAAATATTCAAAAAAAATATGCTGATAAAAGCATCCACTGCTGAGCAAAATATTCTAATGAAAAAAGACCTGTTAATGCCAAAGAAGTTCATCCAATCAGACACTATGGCTACTATGACAAACAAACTGACAGAGTCACTGGCCAAGCCAATACTCTAGAAATAATAGAATCCTACTACTTTGAACGCTTCAGGATCTTGACAGTCCTGATAATGATGCACGGAATCTACACCAGAGATTGCAAAAAGGCTAGGATAAGGAAAATGATAAAGCAAATGACTGGTTCTGTCTTCTGTTGGCATACAACGTGTTTCACCTAATAACATCCACAAGCTACACAAGGATGGACCTTGTGTGCCCAAAATAGTAGGCACACTATAAAGCTTAGCTCTTGAGAAATTCTTCTAACAACCCAGTAAGGTATGTATCGCTAGTACTACTTTATTGTTGAGGAAACTTAAGCACCAACAGGTTATGAAAGTTACTGAAGTCGGCTGAGTGAGGAGGGAGTACAGCTAGAATTTAAAACCAAGTTTGTCTGCCTCCACGCCTATTGGTTTTGTTTCATTTTTCACTTTTTTTTAAAATTCAAAACATCCCTGAAAGAGAAAACAGAATTCATAAAATATCTTCATTTAACTCCCATCAAGAGTAAGAGAAGAAATTTAAAAACTAGGCAAATTAAGAAAACTGACAAGTCCCTTGCTTATAATGTATTTCAACATCTCCTTTTTCTAAAACCGAACATGATTCAATAGGTTCTAAGGGACTTCCAGAACTAGCTTCATCTTATTTTCATTAAGCAATCCTTTTGGAGTCTCTGACATGTGGTTTTCAGCAATACGATTTGGTACATGGATCTGACATACTGCCCCAGTTTCTGACCCAGATTTCCTGGTGCCTTCAGAATGTCTATATAAATGGAAAGTAAGAATCCACTGTGTTATGGGAAGGGGGTCCCTGGAAATTGGCCTGTAGCAAAGCCCTTGGTAGTTCTCCTCTTTTTATTTACATTTTACGTTGGAGGGTGGCAGGAGTGGTTAATGAAAAGTGCGTGTAATGAGAAAAAGGGATGGGCAGAGGCACTCAGTGACTCACAGTCTACTGTTCTGTTCTTCGTGTTGTTGTTCTTGGTGTTAACTCTTTACTTCTATGCAAACAACACCTCAACGAGCATCTTCGATAGTTTCTCCTCTGTTCCTGTTCTTTAAACTGCCTTCCACAGGACACCTTGCATATCTTAAAATTCAACATATATCCTTTAGACAGCTGTACCAATCCCTGCACTCATTTTCCCTTCACATTTCTAAAATCAGGACCACCACTCCTACGGTCTCACAAACAGGACCTCTGTCATCACCGACCCATCACCTTCATCCACTCTGTCCAGCTGTGGATTTCTTTCTGTCAGATCCCCAGTCATACTTCATCAGAAAATTATTTGGACTTGTGTGGAGTACCTGGGTTAAGTATTCCAGACCAGGAGGACAGTTTGGCATAAGAGCAGGGCCTGGCATCCATGTGATTGGAACAGGCTGATTTGGCATATGATATTTGCCAGGCTGGTACTGGATAGGATGGAGACCAGCTGGTAGCTGGTATGAGGGGAAGGCACAGGGCTGCTGCGGGCTGTAGTATCCCACAGGCAAGCCTCCTGGGTAGCCTGCAGGTACAGGGATAGCTGGTCCAGGGGGTCCTGTATCCAAGAACAATGAAAGCGTTAGACACTATTAACACTACAAAACATTGGAAGTTAGAATGACCTTTTACATGAAAAATGTATGTGTCACACAACATCCACTATAACATGACCCATTTTCTGAAAGTGTACCATGCACCAACAACGTACTAAGGAAGGGGCTTTACATATTAACTCATTTAATCCTCTGAAACCTTATTTCTGAAGGTTTGAAACATCGAATAACATGTTGGCTTCTCTGTATTAGGTTTCTCCCTTGGAGATAATAGTATACCCACCCACTGCACTAGGTTGTAGTGGAATCAGCACAAGACTTAGCAAACAATTAGCACTGTACACTGATGTCATTATATTCATGTTTATTGTTATTATTGTTTAAGGTCACAAAGACAGTAACTTCAAAGGGATGTTTTTAATGATGGCTATGAAATTCCAGAACAGTTTTATCACTCCAGAAAGCAAGCCCATACCCATTAGCAGTCATTTCTTATCTTCTTCCCTGGAAGGGAAACCACTGGACCCTGGAAACCACTGTCACTGCAGAGTTCCCTAACCTGGACATTTCCTATAAATGAAATCATGTAACATATAGCCTTTGTTCCTGGTTTCTTTGATTTAGCATAATATTTTCAAGGTTCATCCGTGTTGTAGCAAGTACTAGTATCTCATTTCTTTTTATGGCTGAGTAATATTTCATTGCATGGACATATCATATCACATTTTATGTATCCATTTCTCAGTTGATGGGCATTTGGGTTGTTTCTACCTTTTTGCTATTATTTATAATAACACCGCTGTGAAATTAGTGTACCAGTTTTGGTGTGAACATAAGTTTTCAACTCTCGAGTACATACTTAGGTATATAGATTTTTTTTTTTTTTAAGATTTTATTTATTTATTTGACAGACAGAGATCACAGGCAGGCAGAGAGGCAGGCAGAGAGAGAGGAGAAAGCAGGCTCCCCGCTGAGCACAGAGCGCGATGTGGGGCTCGATCCCAGGATCCTGAGATCATGACCAGAGCCAAAGTCAGAGGCTTAACCCACTGAGCCACCCGGGCGCCCCTCGAGTACGTACTTAGGAATGGAATTAGCCTTAATGTTTTAAGGGAATGCCAAACTGTTTTCCAGAGTGGCTTCTCTGTTTTACACTTGTACTGCTGAACTCATTTATGAGGGCTAGTTGTTTGTACATGTGTGTATTCGTTAGGGTTTTCTACATACAAGATGATGTTGTCTACAAACAGAGATAGTTTTGCTTCTTCCTTTCCAATCTGGACGACTTTTATTACTTTTCCTCGCCAAATTTTCCCGGCTAAAACCTCTAGCACAATGTTGAATAGAAGTGGCATGAAGAGATATCCTTTCTTGTTCTTGACTTTAGGGGGAATGCTTTTGGCTTTTGCTATTGAGAATGATGTTTTTCATAGATGCCTTTTATTAGGTTGAGGAAGTTCCCTCCTAATAGTTTGTTAAGTGTTCTGAATCATGTGGGATGTTTCACTTGGTCAAATACTTTTTCTCTACCCAATAATATGATCATATGATTTTTGTACTAATCCCATTAATATGGTACATACATTGACTGATTTTCATATGATAAACAGACCTCTCACACTTGGGACAAACTGTACTTGGTCATGGTGTATAATTCCTGTTATATGTTGCTGGATTTGGTTACTACACTGCTAGTATTTTGTGAGCATTTTTGTCTCTGTATTTATAAGGAATATTGCTTTATAATTTTCATTTCTTGTGATATCTTTGTCTGATTTTACTAGTAGGGTAATACTGGCCTCACAGAATGGGTTGGGAAGTAAGTGTTCACTGTTCTTACATTTCTTATAAAGGGCTGGTATTAAAATCTTCATTAAGCACTTGGCAGAATTCACTAATGAAGCCATCCAGACCTGGGCTTCACTTTGTCAGAAATTTTTAAATGACTAATTCAATCTCTTTGTTTGCTATATAGCTCTATTCAGAGTATCTTCTTGGAGTCAGTTTCAGCTGTTTCAGTCAGTTTCATCTGTTTGTGTTTTTCTAGGAATTTGTCTGTTTCACCTAGGTTTTCCAGTTTGTTGGTATACAACTGTTTATTGTATTCTCTTGTGATACATTTTAATTTCTGTAAGCTTGTTATTAATGTCTCCATTTTCACTCATGATTTTAATACATTGAGTCTATTTTTTTCTTGGTCAGTCTGGCTTAAGATTTCTCAATTTTGTTGACATTTTTAAAAACCAACTTTTGGTTTTGTCAGTTTGGCTTATTACTTTTCTCTATTTCATTTACTCCTACTTTAAATTCTGTTATTTCCTCCTACTTGCTTAGGATTTGACTTCTTTCTAAGGTGGAAAGTTGGGTTACTGATTTGCAGTCTTTCTTCTTTTTTAATGTAGGTGTTGATAGCTATAAATTTCTCTTTGTGCTTCTTTTTAGATTTATTTATTTGTGAAACCAAGGGGAGAGGCGGTGTGGGGGAGGGGAGAGAATCTTAAGCAGACTCCCTGGTGAGAGCAGAGCCTGAGTGGAGCTCACAGACAACTGAGTCACCCAGATGCCCCTCTCTATGCTCTGTTTTAGCTGTATCCTATAAGCTTTGGTATACGGAGATTTTTATTTACCTCAAAAGTATTTTCCAATTTTTCTGTTGAGATTGCTTTCTGCCCTTTTGGTTATTTAAAGGTGGGTTAATTTCCTCAGATTTCCCAACTTTTCTTCTATTTTTATTGATTACTAATTGTATTCCATTGTGAAATATATCTGATTTTATTTGTTTTAAATTTATGAGACTTGTTTTATGGCTTAATCAGTAATCTATCTTGGAGAATGTCCTATGTGCACTTGAGAAGAAGGTGTATTCTGCTGTTGTTGGGTAGAGTGATCTGTGCGTGTCTATGTTTAGTTTGGTATTTGAAGTATGGTGTTGCTTACGGCTTCTATTTCCCTTTCAACCTTCTGCTTAGTTGTTCTATCCATTACTGTAAGTGGAATAATGCAATTTCCAATTCTTATTTACTGAATTGTCTATTTAACCACTGAATTTGGTATTATATATAATTGTTATGTCTTCTTGATGAATTGACACTTCTATTATTGTAAAATGTTCTTCATCTCTAATAACAATTTTTGCCTTAAGGTATATTTTGTCCGATGTAAGCATAGCTATTTCACTAATTCTTATCAACAACGAAGTTTGAGAAACATTATTCTAATATAGTGTTTTACAATCTGTACATACATTAGTGGTCTATGAAATCAATTTAATGATTCACAATTAAAATTTCTTAAAATTTACTACACTAGAATAAATAGAAAAAAATCAAACTGTATTGCCCATATGCTGTTTACTCACTGTGCTGAGTATTACTTGATGAAATATTACATTTAGTATATATATCATAAATATATATGAATATTGTTTTATATAAATATATACATACATATATATATTGTTTACTGTGGGTCATAGTAGATTGTCATTAAGAATGTTTAGGGGGTCATCTGGCCGGTTTAGTCAATACAGCACATGAATCTTGATCTTGGGGTTCTGAGTTTGAGCCCTACACTGGGTGTAGAGTTTACTTAAAAAAAAAAATTAAATAAAAAGAAGAAGTTTGAAAGTCAGGGACTTAAAGAGCCTTTTGTTTAGCCAATATAAAAAAGAAAAGATCCTATTTTAAAATGGAAAAGATGGAGAAAAGGTCACAAAACTGTGATGCATAATCACACAGGAGTTTGTTTTCACCATGGTTAGAAACAGTTTTGTTGGAAACAAATCTTACCTAAATATAGGTTAAACTGAGTCTCTTTCTGAAAATTACTATTTGTTTATAAAATTACTGTTTATAATGTGAGTATGTGCATGTATCTATGTTTTCTTATACTGGGATGTTGGTCCAGAAGACAGCAAGGGGGGTCAAAAGCAGAGATTCACCTCCTGTCTAAGTAAGTGTGCGGAAGGGAGGAGCGGGGATGGCTGTAGCATGGGCTGTGATGCTGAAGCTCCACAGAGGGGTCCTACTTCCTGAAGTAACCCAGGCTCTGGGCCTGCGGCTCTACAGACTGGGAATCTGGTCTCTTTTTATAATCGAAAAGCAATGCCACACAGCTGTGTAGGGTGGGGACTGACACTTCCTGACAAATGTGAACAGTCCAGTGGTGGCTGTTTTTTGAAAATGTCACTCCTGCAGAATGGAAAAAGACCTGAGAGAGGGGGTAAGGTGGAGACAATCAATGCTCTCTCTTGGAAAACCCAAAGAACTGGATCCCAGACACCGTGCAGAGCAGGAAGGAGCTCTTATCAAAGAAAGCTAGGTTTACTATATATGACAAAAAAGGTGAGAGTTAATACTTGCTGAGCTGTTAATGTGTTTTAGGCACTGTTATAACTACTTTACAGGTATTAAATCTTGTTAACTAAGTATCAACCTCATGTGGTAGGGACTATTATCATTATTATCCTTAACTTACAGTGGAAAAAACGGAGGCACAGGAGGATAAGTAACTTGCTAAAGAATCAATAGTATCAATATGTGACAGAGTCAGAATTAAAACTCAAGCATTCTGACTGCGGGGGCACGTTTAATTAAATTATGCTAATACTGCCTTTAGATCAGAGGCTAGGAACATCTAAAATAGGACTCTGTGGATGGTGTTGAAACTATAGACTAGAAGAGCAGCTCTAGCTGGCAACTCTTTTTGTAAGGCGTTAAGTTTTGTGTGCACACACACGTGCATGCACACACACACACACACACCTCCTATAAGATGTCATGGTACAGAAAAAATGGCTCAGCAGGTAGAAAGCTGGCTTTGGAAAGAGAAAGCAGTTACCAGCATACGGGTAAAGCAGTGGTCTGGGGTCAGCCAATGCTGAGGAAACCAGCCACTACCAGGAAGGGATATTCCCCAAGACTTCCAGAAGTTGTCTGGGATGAGAAATAAAGACAGACAGCACTTCCTTTAAGGCAAATTGGACGGAGGGTCATATTCCAGTGATTTAGGCATTAAAGGTAAGAGTGGCTTTTGACGCTCATGAAGTCTGGGACATTTTGGTTACTGGTTACATTTTGGTTTTCAAAATCTCACTCAGGAGCATATGAATTGTGGAACCCTTTCTTCTAATACTGCCTGAGAACAAGGACATGAAATAAATCAAACATTTGTCTATTTGGAAAACATTCCACAATGCCATTTCAAGGACCAGCTACTGTGTTTGATGCTAGACACAGAAAGATGTAGAAAGATATGTCTGAGGACATTCAGTTCTGCAGAAAATACACAGTTTTTTTTTTTTTTTTTTAAAGTGAATGGCTATCACGAGGCAAGTAACTCGTGGGATCAGGGGTAGATTCATAGTGTGAGAAGAGATTAGAGAGGAAGGGTGCCCAACCCAGGGAGAGGAGGATGTTAGTGCTAACACATTAGACCCAGCCAGTGCCCCCACAACAGGCAAAGGTTTTACAGGGAGAGCAGGTGCTCAGTATTGCAAGGGGCAAGGCTATGTACTGAGATTTAGTAGACAGGCCAGAAAGGAAGATGGGGAGGGACTGAAGGTTAGGAAAGATCTATACTCTGTGCAAAGAGTAAACTGTATGCCAGCAAAATACAAAGTGAAGCAACTGGACTTACACTTAGACGCTTTATGAATGAGGTTCAATTAGGCAAGTTAATTACAGGAGTAGAGATGGAAGGCAAGTTAATCTGTAATGTAAGGAGTAGTAAGGGGAGCAATAAGAAGGAATATTGAAGAGATGGTCCTGTCTCAGTAATAGACTAGATATGAGGAAAAATTCTCAAGTTCTGAGATAGATCCCTGAAACCTCCAGAGGAGGGAAAGAGTAGAGGGTATGTGTTCTGGTGCAACGGGCCAAAGTTGAATTGCAGACCAATGAATTTGACATCCAGGGCCCTTCTGGGAGAAGTGGTCTATGGGCAGTTGGAAATGCAAGTTCAGAGCACAGGAAATTGATATGGGTGAGCGCTAATAGATCTTTGAATGGTTAAAAGTAGTAAGTGATCTTACAAAGATCACTCAGGAGAGTGTGTGAAAGGTTAGATGAGTGAATAGGTGAAACAGGGAGACAAAGCAGGGCAGGGGAGTGACCCAATCATGGGGAATACCAGTTCCTGAGGACAGAGGACATACAGGTCTTGATAGAGACTGAGAGTCAGGAGAGACTAAAGGAAACATAACAGTAACTAGAAATAATGTCAAATTAGAGCTACATGAGAAAAAATAAAAGCAAAAAACCCTAATGTCTTTAGAACAAATGGAAGAAATTCCATGTTTCAGTTTGTCATAAAGAATATACTTCAGTTCCTTTAAGAACTGTGTTTAAGAGCACCCAAATTAAGACTGGAAATCAGATATCCCTGCCTCCTTTTTCTGAACTATTAAAAACAATGCAACTAAAAGTCATATAAGTAATCTTAAGAATACCGTTTTATCACTTCAATGAGTTGCTTAATTCTTAAAATATTAGCCACGTGATTTTAAACATAAAAGTACCTCATGTAATAAAAATTGGGGATCATAAATTAGAAAATTATAATTTAGATTATGGGGTTATTCAGTATAGATTATATTTCTAAGAAAAATTATATATATGTTTATGTAATCAAATGATTTCAATTTCCTTCTTGTGCATTACAGGGCCACAACTGGCAACAATCATCATAAATAAATATATAGTTCAGCCACTAGGTGGCGATCATAGTGAATTTTTTGTTAAAGGTATTTCTAACTGAAAATTCAGTTCTATGCTCTGCACCATGATGTTTTTCAACTTATATAATCATTTGATTTGAATGATACATCCTATGCTCTTGCTAATTTTTTGAAACGAGAGGAATAGACACTGTCCCAGACTAACAGAACATGACTTATAACCAATGTTACTTAGAAACCTCTGTTCTAGGGATACCTGGGTGGCTCAGTTGGTTAAGCTAAGCAGCTGCCTCTGGCTCAGGTCATGATTCCAGAGTCCTAGGATTGAGCCCCATATCGGGCTCCCTGCTCAGTGGAGAGCCTGCTTCCACCCCCTCCCTGCCTGCTGCTCTGCTTACTTGTGCTTGTGCACGCTCTCTCTGTCAAATAAATAAATAAAATCTTTAAAAAAAATTTCTGTTCTAGTGGAATCTAGATTCTTGTATATAGGTGATCCATGAATATAAGATAGATTATGTGGATCATGTTGACAGTCACTGAAGTAAATTTAGAGAAATGGTCAAATACAGTGTGATTATAATTTAGGACTGTTAAGACCTTGGATTTAGCAGGAGTTGAGCCAATAATGAGGGGTTATATTGGACCAGAAATGCATATGTATGGGGAAAAGGAAGCCCTGCTGTTTTCAGAAAACACTACAAAGGCAGAGGTTAACTGAGTTCTGCAGATCTTATGTCTAGAGTCAAAACAACATTTTTACCATTATCCTGTGAGTACTGGGGCTTTTTCTCCTCTTTCACAGACTAACTCATTGGTTTCCACCTCTAAATATACACTTAACTATCTATTTAGAGAAATGTTGCTACGCCTTATCTATCATTTTCTAGGCCACTAAAATGTATTTGCAAACAACCCTGATTATTTCCTTCCTTACTTCAAAAGTCAGTGTATTTCTAATTTTAAAAAATTTTACACATTGCCTACTTTTTAAAAAGACGATAACTCAAATTTCCACTACCTTTATGAGTATCCATTTCACTGCATCACCACCAGTAGTGCATTCAGACTTATAAAAATATTTGTATAACTCCTTAATCAGCACTCAAGGCCATTCACCTCCATTTCTCCCATGAATGTCTCCTACCAGACTTTCATGACCTTGGGCTTTTTTCTTCTTTTTTTTTTTTAGTTTAAATTCCATTAATTAACAGATAGTGTATTATTAGTTTCAGAGGTAGAGGTCAGTGATTCATCAGTCTTATATATTACCCACTGCCCAAAACATCACATGCCCTCCCCAATGTCCATCAATGAGTTACCCCTCATTCCCCCACCAAACCTGTGGTTTTGTGTATACAACTCCTTCTGCCAGAGGTGAGGGGTTGTTGGAGGGAAGGGGGCGGGGTGGGGGTGGTGCTTGAGGGGTAGAGAAGGGAAAAAATGAAACAAGATGGGATTGGGAGGGAGACAAACCATAAGAGATTCTTAATCTCAGGAAACCAACTGAGGGTTGCTGGGAAGTGGGGGAGAGGGATAGGGTGGTTGGGTGATGGACAGTGGGGAGGGGGTGTGCTATGGTGAGTGCTGTGAAGTGTGTAAGCCTGATGATTCACAGACCTGTACCCCTGGGACAAATAATACATTATATGTTAATAAAAATAATTTAAAAAAAATACAGTTTCTTCTGCCAGAAAGAAGTCCCTTCCTCCTTTTCTTTGAGTGAGAAACTCCTTATCAAGCCAGAAAAATCTGACTTCCTCAGTTATATCTTCTCTCAAATCCCTGGTGGAGTCAGTTACTGTCATGTTGGCCCTACAACATTCTTTTCATATTTTCATTATAGTGAAGAGAATGCCATCAGTGTTTAACTTCCTTCCTCAGTAGCCTACAAATATATTCTAATGGATTTCTAGTAAATTACTTGGCATCCTGGAGGCATTCAATATTTATTTACTAAATCATTCAATTACACTAACTTTTAAAAGCAATCTTAACTATTAGTATGGTTTTCTGGAGAGGAGAAATAATCTTTTTGATTATTCAACCCACCTGGTATAAAATGGGAATTGTAGTCAGGAGGAGCATCAGGCCTTGGATCAGGAGATTTTATTTGATTCTCCGTTTCATCTGTAGGTTGTTCCGGGGCTGTGGGGACCACACCTTGGGAGGACAGGTAAAGGGACATAATTCACAATGGAAGTGATAATGTGATAAGAGAATATATTCATTTTTTTCCTATCAAGGAATATAAGTAATATGAAATACACATATTTTTAAAAGACACATAATTCATCATGTATATGGGCTAATTATATTAACCTATTAATATACATTGATGAATTTTCAGGCTGAATATAGGCTTAAAAAAAACTAAGCAATTATTTATATTGTGCTATGATCAAAGCAATACACTTTCATGCTAGTGGTTCAGATGACTTCATGCTGATTCCTACCTACATAAACTCCTGGCACATTCGCAAAAATTATTTTCCCCACTATATAATATGGAGAACATAGTCATATGTAGAGTGAATCTTATTTTTTCCCTAATCCTTTTTGTAAAATGACTGTCTTTAAATAAATTCAAAACATCACACGATAAATATGTAATGGCTTAAAACACAGTGGTGCTGGGGCACCTGGGTGGCTCAGTCGTTAAGCGTCTGCCTTCAGCTCAGGTCATGATCCCAGAGTCTGGGATCAAGCCCCGCATCAGGCTCCCTGCTCAGTGGAAAGCCTACTTCTCCCTCTCCCTCTCCCACTCCTCCTGCTTGTGTTCCCCCTCTCTCTGAGTCTCTGTCAAATAAATAAATAAATAAAATATTTAAAACAAACAAAGAAAAACACAGTGGTGCCACAAAGAACTGTTAGAGGCAGTTTAATCTACCTCTCCAGTGAAAGTGATCTCGGTCACTGTAATTGCTGCAAGAAAGGGACTGAACTCACTTTGCATGATGCTATCTCGCCCCCTTGTTGAGATCAGAGACATGTCTCTGTGTACTCACTATAAGGAAATATTCTGATTCTCTTAACTGATTTTTATCTCTGAAAAACACAGATACCACAAATGTGGTGTTTCTCTCCTATCATCTCTTGCACTGCTTGAAAGTGCAAGACCTGATTCTGAGCCCTTCTCTCAGTGAGCAGGCTGTCATCACAGGCTTCTTACTACTCCTGTCCCTCTTTGCAAACTTACTTTCTTACTTTTTCCTTTATTTAATTCTCCCCACATACTTTAGAGATCTTTTAGTACATATGTGCCAATATAATTCCCATTTAATTCTTTTCCGTTAAAGATAGAAATGTTCATATATATAAATAAATACATATATGGTTTCTCCAAATGCTAAACAATAAAAAATAACTTCAAAAGGAAATAAAACTCCAATTTTTACAGAAAATATCACAAAATTCATAAATAAAGCCTACTGAAATTTATTCATAAAAATCTTACCTGACATTTTGGAGAATTCCACCCAGTCCTGAAAAATAAAACATTTTAATACCTTGAGATCGATATATATGGTTACTATTATTACTTAGTGATACATGTAAATTCTCTAATCTTTTTAGCTGCTAGTTGCCTTTCATTCATTCCTTCATTATGTCAATAAATACTTACTGAGCACTTATTAGGTATCAGGCACCAACACAGATGTTGAAAATACAGTAATAAACCAGAAAAACAAGTGCCCATCAAGCTGGAGATTTTAATTTAGAGGCATGAGATTAAAAACACATTAACAAATATTTAAGATTAAATCTATATCCTACAGTTATAAAGAAAACAAAGTGAAAAGTTGAGGAAAGACATGGATGGGGTCCAGGAGGCTCAGGGAAAGCCTCTTTGGGTCATAAACTTTGAGCTATTTGAACCAAGAGAGAAGGCACTATACTACAGATGCAGGAAGGGAGTTCTAGGAAAACAGGCAATATGTGCAAAGGTCCTGAGATGGCACTGAGCTTGGGGTACTCAAGAGTGAGGAAAAGGTCAGATGTGACTGGGACCCACGGACCGAAGAGAAGAGTGAAGAGATGGAGATAAGTTGATCATACCTGAAGACCGAGGCAAAATGTCTGGGATTTGCTGTAATTGCAGCTGGGCAGTCTTCGGAGGACCTGAATCAGTGGGGAGATGAGAGCTGAGTTATACTTTCTCTTGAGGGGGCACAAGTGGAAGTACACAGTGAGGATGGGATGGCAGCCGTAATCCCAGTGAGACCGAAGTTGGCTTGACTGGGGAGGTCCCCCTGGAGAGGTCCGGGTGTGGTCAGGAGCAGAAGCTACAGGAGCTGCCAATGGACCGAGGGAAAGAGAAGAGTCAAGGATGAGGGTCAGGTTTTCAGGCCAGTGTATTGGAGTTGATGACAGTGCTGGAGAGGAAGATGGTGGGGAAATGGTAGGGACTGGGGAGGGTGGGAATCAAAAGGCATGTTTTATTTAAGAAGAGGCCAGAAGAAGTATATTTTATTTTATTTAAATAGACAGTATATATATGTAAATATTATGAGTGTAACTCAAGAGAAGTAAACCAGAGGTTGAGATGAGATTTGAAACAAGGGGTGGGGGAGAGATTTCATTCAAGACTGGAAAAAAAAAGTTATTATCGAGAAAGGAATTTTGGGATTTCTGAGTTCTGGATGATAACAATGAGCAACATCAACAAAGGCTATAATTTAGTGGATGCTTATCTAATGTCAGGCAACAGGTTGAATACTTTCCATACCTTAAATTACATTATCTCTCTCATATATAAATAGCCAAGCTTGCTAAAATCAAGTAATTCTAAATTCAAAGTTTCTTTCAGATTTTCTTTCCACTGTGTCATCCCGCTTATCAGTTTACAAAATAGGGTCACTTGTGTAGTCTGAGCGAGTAGAAAGTCACCAATATAGATGAGGTGTGTCAAAGAAACTTCAGATTACCATATAAGATAGTAGTCAATATGGATACTGAGTTGACTCAATGACCACCACCACGACATAAGCCAGTACGTAGATTTCCAGCTAAAATGACTGTCTTGCCAAGCACCGATCAGAACCCCACCAGTTCCGCAACATTTCCACTCATTTCTGGAACTAGAGCTAGTTGTACAAAATCCTATGTGTCTTAAAGGTTAAAAAAGTATTCTGGGGTGGGAGTGCTCCTGGGTGGCTCAGATGGTTAACCCTCTGCCTTGGGCTCACGTCATGACCTCCAAGTTTGAGATGGAGCCCCATGTCAGGCTCCCTGCTCAGCGGGGAGTCTGCTTCTCCCTCTCCCTCTGCTTGTGCTCTCTCTGTCTCTCTCTCTCTGAAATGAATGAATAAAATCTTAAAAAACAAAAAAGTATTCTGGGGCACATCAAAAAGTTGGATCAAACTGCAAGTCAATCAAAGGAGTAGTACAAGGAATGGATCCTACTCCTTCAATGATGGTAATCTCTGGTGTTTAGAAATGAATGTTTCTAGAACCTTAAATCCTGGACACTCTTAGGAATACACCCTCAAGTGACTCTTGTACATGTATACAGAAGATACGCTGACACACTGTTCATATTAAAAGACTCCAGGAAACAAACTCAGGGTTACAGAAGGGAGGGGGATGGGGAAGGGTTGGGGTAAATGGGTGATGGGTAGTATTAAGAAGGGCACACGCTGTGATGAGCACTGGGTGTTACATGCCACTGATGAATTGTTGAACACTACAGCAAAAACCTATGATGTATTATATACTGGCTAACTGAACATAATTAAAAACATTTTAAAAAATTAAAAAAAAGAAACTAAAAATATTCCCAATGTCCATCAATGGTACATTGAACAAGTAAATTCTGGTACATACCTATGATGCCAGTGAATACCGTAGTGAAAACAAATTATAGCCATGCACATCAAGAGAGATGAATCTCAAAATTACAACACTAAACAAAAAGGTAAAAACAAGTTATTGGAGAACACATATTATCCTTTAAGAATGTCCAAATGCAGGAAAATGAAACAGAACATTTTTTTTCTGATATATACATGGGGGAAACTTTTTAAAAAATTAGGGAATAACACAAAATTCAGGAAAATGGGTACATGTGGAGATAGGGTGTGGGGCAAGTGTTTTGTCATGGCCCACAAGAGCTTGAAGTTTCTCCTAATGTATAGTTTACAGGGTGGTGGGTTCTCACTAGTCTTTAAAAGGTACATATATGTTAAAGATGCATATTTATGTGTCTGACATGATTTCACGATACAAAAGAACTGTTTGACAATTCCATGTTATGTATAACTTTCTAACTAATAAATATCTGTTATTCTTCTCTACATTAATCCTGGGAACAATGAAGAAACCATGATGGAAACTAGTTAGAACAGATGATCCAGTGCCTTCGTGAAGAGGAAATTTTCCACCATGCGCCCATCCTCTACTCAACTATCTACAGTGGCAAATGGTAGAGTATAATGCAAAAGTGGCACATGTGAACAACTGCTTTATTTAGGGAAAGATTATAGGTTTGAATATTTTTATGTTCAAGGTAAACACTTGAAGAAGTACAAATTTCTGGACCCTAAATGTGAGGTAGTACATCTGGGGTCCAGGCCTGGAAATCTGTACTTTCAATATAATCCCTGTGTTCAGGCATGTTTGAGGCTGATCTCATGTAGAGAAAAATAACGGTCCTCAACCACGCCAGGCAAAGCTTTTCAAATCTGATTTAAGTGATTGAGTAACAACTCGAAAAAATATACCAAACTTTAAATTTAAAAAAATTATAAAAATGTTTTAAAAAGCAATTAACATCAAAGTAAAATATACCTACACATTGCCACACAGGCTGCAGGTGTTTGCAGGATTTGTTTCCCTCCCCCTCTCCTTTGAGGTGATGGTTTCTTTTCCTTTCCCACCTCAAATTCTCTTCCCTTGGTTATAAAATTTTACCATATAGTTTTATCCAAAACGTTACATAAGGCAGGATAATTTCCAGCTGGTACAAGCATGAATGTTGTAACTTAATCCTCCCTTAACATCCAGTAGATTGTTTTCAGATTTCCCAATCATTCAGCAAGGACAGAAAGTGCCATAGATTGAAAAGGGACTGGGTTTTGGCTTTACAACAGATGGAATTCAGATTAGAAAACTGAACTGAGTCTCCCCAACAAGTTAGCATGGTATGGTTCCAAGAGCTCTTAATTTCAAAAGTCTTCTGCATTTTTAGGGCTTAAGCTGCACAGGGGAATCTAAGCCAACTGGAACCTAATAAAGAGGGAAAGGAGACATGGGCTGGAGAGGATGAGGTTGGTGAAGCTGTGGTCTGCTGCTTGGCAAGGCAGCCCCGACACCGTAAATTGCATTCCACAGCAAGAGAGCATTTACATGGGACACCTCTGGCTGCTTCCAACCTTGCAGCTGTGCTGTATCTTGCTCTTCAATTCCACTCCTTTAAACAGTGACATGCTAGCAAAGTTCAGTGAAACCAGACTCTGGAGCCACACCATGGATATTTGAAACTTCAATCACAAAACTGAGAATGGTCAGTTTTTTGCAGTTGAGTATTTACTGTAATGTGTCCTGGCCTCTTGGCAAGGGGGCTTTTGGACATGTGATAATCTTGAAATTCTCTAGGCAGAAGTCTTGGAGATCTGCATTTGCACACTAAAACCTTGGGCTTTGCCTGTTTCCAGTGCCTTCCAACAGTGAGAGGACAGAAAAGAAAGCAGGAGGTCACTGTACAATTCCTCTGCTTCTGACCAAGGGCAGGAAAAACAGCTAGGTCCTGTAAAGTCCTAGTCCATCTACCACAACTGGCCATTTGGGTTTAACATGGAACTGCTAGGAGATGATATCTTTTGTACAGAAGGTGGAATACTTGGAGGAGGGCAGACTTGGTGTCTGGTAGGTAATGTATGCCAGCACACTTCAGGTAGTATGAACAGTGGATCAGATACACGGATCCCAGGTATCCCTAATGGCTGTGTGACTTGGGAGTGACTGTTCTGCTACTGGGTTATCTGTTGTGTCATGGGCAGCATAATTCACATTCTGTATCATGACAGACCACAGGACAACATACTTTACATACTTCACAGAACTGTTGTAAAGATTGACATGGTACACTCAGATAGCACTTTCATTTTTTAAAATTTTAATTTAATTTTATTTTAAAGAATTTATTTTATTTATTTGACAGAGAGAGAGAGAGAAAGCACAAGCAGGCATAGCGGCAGGCAGAGGCAGAGGGAGAAGCAGACTCACTGCTTCTCTTTGAGCAGAGAGCCCAAAGTGGGGCTTGATCCCAAGACTCCGGGATCATGACCTGAGCCAAAAGCAGACGCTTAACTGACTGAGCCACCCAGGCGCCCCCAAACCCCCGCAGCACTTTTAAAACAGTGCCTGGCACACAGCAAAACCTGAACAAGCACGCACTATTACTATAATTTCACTAGGTAAAATAAACCAGCTGGTGAAGAGACCAAGAATAAATGTCTGTCTTCAAGTGTCGCATAAAAAAGAGCTGTTTGCCATTCAGCCATTTAACAGTCATCACTAAGCATCCCTGTGAAGACTTCATCCTGGGTTTCAAGCTGACATCAATAACTCCTCATTGTCTACCAGCAGTGAGTATCGTTCTAGCAGACATGATTTTAGAAGCGCTGTTGGTAATGAGTTTCAAACTGGAAAGAAATAGGAGAAAGAAAATGGAGGCATTGCTGGAGGGCTTTTTCCTATTCATAGCTAAATGAAAGACACATGAGTTAGAGCACTTCTTACATGTCTACAGGATTTGCTTTTAGATTTTAGTAGGAGTGAAAGTAATTATGTTATTCAGATGAATGGATTTATCTAGTAATGGACTTTAAAAATTGCAGACAATTATAGCTACATTCAAGATACCTTATAAAAATTACAATATTCATTACCTCTCCAAGATATAAATATTGAGGTTTTTTAAAAAATTATTCTGCATTATGAAACATTGAGTACTTATATTAGTGTAGTACTTCATGGCATATATTCAAATGAGATAATATATAGGTAATATTACATTTGGTTTATTTGAAAGCCTTGATGAAACTCTTAATAAATGTAAATGGTATTTTTCAAGCACACTTTATAAACCTCTTATTTCACAAGAATCCATGCTAGGTAAATATAAGTTAATGTGCTAATAGTCCTGGGATTGTATACAGGCCTTGCTTAAATTAAAAAATACTTATTAGGTAGGATTTTATTAATCTCACATGTATTAATCATTTCTTCCATTTCCATAGGAAGCGATGGGTACTCAATTTCAGTGGTTACATGTAACTTAGTGTTAGTGTATATGGAAGATTTTGTCTAGCCTTTGTCCCAGGCTTTGGGGAGAAACTGCTGAACCCTTGGGATTTTCCAAGTGATGGGAGTGTCTTTATTAATCATGGTGGGCCCTTGGATCACCCCTCAATTTATGCTAAGGAGATGTCACAGGTTGGGGGCTGATCACACCAAAAGATCACCATGTGAATTAAGAGGGTGATATTTTGGGGCACCTGGGTGGCTCAGTGGGTTAAAGCCTCTGCCTTCGGCTCAGGTCATGATCCCAGAGTCCTGGGATCAAGCCCCGCATTGGGCTCTCTGCTCAGCAGGGAGCCTGCTTCTCCTGCTCTCTCTCTGCCTCTCTGCCTACTTGTGATCTCTGTCAAATAAATAAATAAAATCTTAAAAAAAAAAAGGAGGGTGATATTTTGAGCTATGTTATATTTTACTTATCTCTTATCCTCTGGGGAGATGAGAGTGGCTGGAGACTTAGTTCAACCACTTGGTTAAAGAATCAAGGAACCATGCCTCTGTAGTGAAAACCCAATAAAAACTCTGGCCAGTGAAGCTTGAGTGAGCTTCTGGATGGTGAACACATCAGTATGTTGGGAAGGGAAGTTTTCTGACTCCACAGAAAAGAGGCATGAAAGTTTCAAATCTGAAACCCTACCAGATCTTACCCAATATGTCTCTTTCCTTGGCTGGTCCTGATTTTAACATAATAAAACCTGCGATGTAAATGTAGTACTTAGAATTCTTTGAGTCATTCTAGTGAATGAGAGCATGATGAGAACCCCCACATTTGTAGCCAGTTGCTCAGAAGTGTGGGTGACCTGGGGATCCCTGAAAATTACAGCTGGTATCTTCAGTGGAGGCAGTCTTACTGGGGACTGAATCTTTAAACTTGTGGAGTCTGTGCTAATTTTGGGTGGTTAGTGCTTAGATTTTTGAAAGAGCTGCTAAACTATTACAAATAGAGGTACAGATATATATTTCTCATCACAACAGTAAAACATCGTCATTTGTAAAACATCGGTGAGTATAAAGAAATGAACATAACTCTTAAACCAACTTCCAAAAATAAGTGTTCTTAAAATATTGGTGTCCTGTGTGTGTATATGTGTGCATGACTTTATGTTTCTGCGTGAATGCATGGGGGGTTTTATAATAAATATTAGAAATACTGTGAACTAACAAATGTAAGTGTTTAAATGCAAGGTACCAAAGATTATCTTCACTTATTCAAACTATTCCATTTTTATTGTTCACACCTTTCTAGTACTGTGACTAATATTATAAAATTTCCATTTACATAAATGTTGGTACACACACCTTATAATTAAATAATTTAAGAAGGATTTGTGTTCTATAGGTGAATGTTTTTAAAACTTAGGGAACACTCTGCCAAATTATTTTCTTTTTAGCAAGCCTCCTTCAGTTTAAACCCAAATCATGTGATTGACCATCTCAGTGTTAATACATATTACCTCCTTTTAAACTTTGCCAATTTGCTAAGTGAAAAATTTCTTTTGTATTACCATGCCATTAAACATAATTCTTAATTCAATAAATATTAAAAATACTGTGTTTCCTTAAAGAGAAATTTTAACTGATATGGTGCCTTACAGATTTTTAGAGAATCACTCATGTGGAAATATTACAAAATAGCAGGTATTCACACCTGTATGGAAGGAACTTTTATTTACACATTCAAATGGATTGTTGATTCTTCCTTTTTTAAGTGACCCTTTAAATATCTCTTGGTAATAAAACATAAAACTTTTATTCACTTCTTTGAATGAGGCAAGACAAAGACAAATGGAAATTTGAAGGATGCCCAGAGAAAGAGCCCCCCAAATTGGAGGGTTTAAAGGCAACAGGAGCATTGTGTTTCTATTTCGCTTGCTTATGGATTCTGGATTGAATATTAAAATAGCTCTACCCTTCTGAAAGAAAATCCAAATTAACACACATGTTCAGGGGTCACCTCTGGGAAATCACTGCTGGTGAACAGACTAATTCAAATCAGATTTGACTGGACTATCCAAAAACATGGCTGCTAAATCTCCCTAAATCTTACACATTTAGAGTTTAAGTATATTTTTTGCAGTAAATTCACTAAACTTATTATGTGTTCCTTTGCTTTTTTTTTTTTTAAACCTTTTTAAATCTCCCATTAATGGATGAAAAAGGCTGGGATGTCCAAGAACTGATTATTATTTTTATGGCTAATATGCCAAATCAAAATCTGATCTATTATTGATGACCTCTTTTTTCTTTAAATTGTATTTAATGAAAACACTTTAAAGATATCTTCACAGGCAGTATACAGATAGTAATTTCATAAAAAGCTTTATAAGAGAGGTACTATAACAGAGGTGGAAACTGAGGCACAGAAAAGCTTATCCCCAAGGTTGCACAGCCATGAAGAAGTACTGTCTTTTCCCCAAGGTTGCACAGCCATTAAGAAGTACTGTCAGCAACTGGCCAGTAATCCAGTTCCCCGCAGGCTACAGCATGTTGCTGCTACACCCGTGCCTTCCTCTTATCCATACCTGCAGCCACACCAGAACTCTTCTGGTGAACCCCACCTCTGCAGTAGGGTGGGTTGGAGAAACAAGAGAAAAATAAATACAATCTAATGAGCTACTTTTCCCTGTTTCTGGTGATAGACAGTAGAATTAACAGGCAGAAACAACTAGTTCAAATATGCTTCTTCTTGAATATGAAATTCATTTCATAAATAGGTGGGTGTGGTATTTGAAATGTTCTTACAGTAATGGTGATACATTTATATTAATCCATCTATTTTGGCTCAGCTAAAGTTTTGTGGATTATAAATACACTAATGCATATGTGCGATTTCCAAGGATAATGTTAGCTATAAATGTGAAACTCAGTCTACTTACTTAACTGAATATGATAAGTGAAGAATTCATTTCGCACAAAAAATTCAGCAGTAAGATGTCTCATGACATAAATAAAGCCAAGGAAGATAATGCTCCCTGCGAAACCGGCCCAAGGGGAGATCATGTTTCTAAAAGGAAGTACTGGGGTCTCAGCTATTCTACTGTGGCCCAAGAGACTCGATGGACCAAAAAGAAAACACTTTCTGTTTTGGAGGTGGTGCCACGTGGTGGAGAGTGAAGAAAAGCAGGTAGGCTAGTTGAGAGTGAGCCTCCTGGTAAGGAAGCTTAGAGAGAACACAGAGAGAAAGTTAGCAGGAATCACAGCATAAACAGTTTTGGAAAGATAAGGGCTTTAAAGAAGATTAAATTTTGGTGGAAGCCCTAACTGGAAGATAGGTTTCCTAAAGGAAGAAATTTTTGCTTATATTAATTCCCTACATATTCTGGATCATGACAGATCACAGGGTAACATACTTTACATACATCAGTTCCTCTGGATTAAAAAGCAAAGGCTGTTGTGTATTCTAAATAAATTTAGAATTAAATTAAATTTCTTTATGTAAGGGCTTTTTGAATGTTAGCTGACCCACATGGAGATAGTTCCCTTAATATGCACATTTTTGTCACTTTTGCATTAGTCTATATTATTACATTGTTCTCATAAATTATAAAATGTAATTCTCTTGACCACATATGACTTCTACAACCCTGCTACATAGAAACAGCTGAAAATGGTAAATTTTCATACTACTTACCTACACTGTATATATATTGTATACTCTCATCTATTTATATGTTATTTATATACTTAAATATATCATAATACTAAACCACAGAGCTGGAAATAAGCAAACCAGTCATGTTTCCAAATTCTCAGATAAACCATCGTTACATTCCAATGTAAAACAAACTGGAATGAGGCCAAATAGAAAATATGATTCTTTTTAATTGAAAAATTTTTATACTTTTTAGAGGAAATTTAAGGTACTATTTAAAGAAGCAGTTAGCTGTAGAGAACTGAGAGGTTACCACTGATTAATTAAGACCCCCAAATAAACCAATATAATATATTTAAAACAGTTTCACTAGGTTACAATTTTAGATATCATTTATTAATTATTGAGGAGGTGCCAGGAACTTTGTATATTTTGAGTGAAGTGGATATTATGACTTTCATTACACAGGTAAGGAAAGAGAATCTCAGAGTTTAAATAATAAATTTAAATAATAAATTTTATTTATTTATCAGTTTTATGACCTGGGGAAACTATGATTTCAAATACCCTCATCAGAGGCCGGATTACTTTTCTAAATCCCATTGAAAATTGCCTTCTGTCTTCTTGCTGCACTGTCTTTCCTATCCCACCACCCTCACATTGCTTTCAAATTGCCCAATTCTCCTACTACTGCATTCTATAATATGAAAATAGGCCCTTCCACTGAGCTCCCTCTCACCTCCCATTTTGTAAGGTTTGGGGAATATATGTATAATTTAGGAAGAAATTCTGAACCCAGAGAAAAAAATTCATAACAGATCACCTGTTTCAGGTCTGGGTAAGATCTAGTAAACCTATAGCATCCTGTCTCTCCCAATGGATGCCATGACTTAGCCCAGACAGAAGGATTAGGTAGCTACTTGAAGACTCTAGAAATGCCGTGCAAGAGCATGGCAGAAGGCCAGAAATGGAAGAACCATAGACCAGAATCAGGTTCCTAATCTTCTTCTGGTATCCCTGCCCTGACAGGTTTTAAGGCAGTCTAAAACACGGTAGGTACGGTAGGCACCAGGGGCAGAGAAAACTCCAGAGGAAGCAGAGGATAGGGGAATTTCTCAATATTTTTTTCTTTTTCTCACTTTCTCATGTCCCAGATCCTGGCAATTCCACTGTGGAGAAAGGAGTGATTGTATCCTAGGAGGCTCACAGATGCCTAGCGGAATCTTCCTCTGGATACAAGGAGCTGTGGTCCCAAAAGGATGGGGAGAAACTCTTTCCTTTGTTTCTCTTTTCTCTCTGTCCTCCTATAACTGGGTCTCGTATACAAATTAATTTGTGGGAAGTACACAGCAACAAAAAAGTAAAAATAAAACATTTTTTTTCTGGCACAAGAATTGAAATGGAGAGGCCCAGAAAGCTAATAAGGAGATTGGAGTGAAGAGGAAGCTTCAGAAAGTGTCCTAGTAAAGTTATTTATAAACTTCTGGGTTAATCCCTAAGTGATGCATGCATGGATCCGATCTATTTTTTTTTCCAAAGATTTTATTTATTTGACAGACAGAGATCACAAGTAGGCAGAGCAGCAGGCAGAGAGAGAGGTGGAAGCAGGCTCCCTGCTGAGCAGAGAGCCCGATGTGGGACTTGATCCCAGGACCCCGGGATCATGACCTGAGCCAAAGGCAGAGGTTTAACCCACTGAGCCACCCAGGCGCCCCCATGGATCTGATCTTAACAAAAACTTTGAGAACTGAAGGGAGACTGCAGTCCAGGTGTCAGGTTGGCTGCTGGACTGCAAAAGAGATCTAAATAGCATGACCAACGTTTCATAAAAATGAAAACTGACATTCAAATCACAACATACAGAAGAAGTCTGGCAGAACTTATGACCTGAACCCAAAGGAGTCAACTGCCTGCCAAAACAATGAGAAAATCAATTTCCTGCATAGCTTCTAAATAAGACTCTGAATCTTTTAACATAATATTCAAAATACAATATCCAGGATACAGTACATATGTACAAAAGACCAGAAAGGTCTCAACTCATGTGTTGAGAGCCACCACTAAAAGCACTGCTCAAAAGATATAATCCAGAACATAATAACAGATTAAATATAAAAAGATTGAATTGCTAAAAAAAAGACAGGAAATGAGACACAGAAGAATGAAAAAGAAAACAAGCAAGTATAAATTCAAATACAGCTATAGTTACATTAAATATAATGTACTAAACATACTGAAAGACATATATTATCAAAATTGATAAATGGATTTTTTAAATGATCCAATAACATGCTCTCTAAAAGAAATTTATTCAAATGTAACAACAAAGTAGACTAAAAGGAAAAAGAAAAGACATACCAAGCAAACATGTAAAAGAAAGATGGAATGTTAAGACAAACTGAAAACAAGTAGCAGCTGAGTTTCCATCAGTAGATGAATGCATGGAGAAGATGTGATATGTGTGTGCGTGCATGCGTGAGTGTACACACGTGTGGTACCAGAATATTATGCAGCCATAAAAAAGGATGAGCTCTTGCCATTTGCAACAACATGGATGAACCTGGAAGGTATGATGCTAAGTGAAATATGTCAGACTGAGAAAAATGAAAACCATATGATTTCACTCATATGTAAAATCTAAAAAACAGAACAAATTAACAAAAAGCAAAATCAAACCTATATATACAGAGAACTGATGGCTGCCAGAGGGAAGGGGGATGGAGGATGGGCAGAAATGGGTGTGGTGGAGCGGGAAATACAGGCTTCCAGTTATGGAATGCATAGGTCGCAGGAATAAAAGGCACAGCATAAGGATATATAGCCAGTGATACTGCAATAGAGGTGTGTGGTGACAGACTGTTGCTACATTTTTGGTGAGCATAACATAACTCATAGAGATGTTGAATCACTGTGCTGTACACCCAAAACTAGTGTAACACTGTGTGTTAATTATACTCAAATTAAAAAATTTAAAGAATATGTCTGACATAAATCCTACCTTAATAGGCATGGGTTAAACAATTCAATCAAAGGCAAAGATTGGCAGGATGGGTATAAAAGGAAAAAAAAAAAATGGCCCAACTATATGTAGCATATAAGAGGCACAGTTTAGATTAAAAAAAAAAAACAAACAGGTTGAAAGTAAAAGAATCAAAAGGTAAATACCATGCGAGCAAGTGCTAACCCAAAAGTACAGTGGCTATCGACTTTAAGACAAAAACTATTACGGGAGACAAAGAAGATATCTCACACTAATAAAAAGATCAATTCACCAGGAAAATGGAACAATTATATATACATGTGTACATAACAAGAGGGCCACAAAATACACAAACAAAACTGGTCAGAAGTGAAGGAAGAAACAGGCAATTCAACGATAATAGTTTGAGACTTCAATATCCCATTTTCAATAATGAATGGACCAACTGGGCAGAAAATCAATAAGGAAACAGAAGACCTGAACATTTTTATGAACTAAACCTAATACTCATTGATAGAACACTGCATCCAACAATACCAGACGACATATTTCTCAAGTGTACATGGATCATTCTCCAAGAAAGATCATGCATCACTCCATGAAACAAACGTCAAAAAATCTTAAAAGACTGAAATCATATAAAATCTTCTCTGAAAACAATGACATTAAATTTAGAAATAAAAAACAGAACAAAATTTGGCAAGTTCATAATACATGGAAATTAAACAATACGCTTCTCAATAAGCAACAAATTAGCAAAAAATTCACAAGGAAAATTAGAAAATGCCTTGAGATCAATGAAAATGAAAATACAAAATGCCAAAGGCTTATAAAATGCAGCTAGCTCCATGCTTAGACCCAAATTTATACTAGTTAATGCACATGTTTTTAAAACAATGGCTCTCAAATCAATAACCCAATCTTCCACTTTAAGAAAATAAAAAACAATTAACAGATTAAAACCAAAACAAGCAGAAGGAAAAGAAATAGTAAAAATTCAAGTAGAAAGAAAAAAATAGAAAAAAGAAAAAAAAGTGAACAAAAACCATTTTTGCTTTGAGAAGATCAACAACACTGACAAACGTTTAGCTGAACTAATGAATACAAAAAGAAAGACTCAAATTACTAAAATCATAAACAAAAGGAGACATATTGCTATCAACTATACAGTGAAAAAAGGAATTATAAAGAAATAATATGGGGTGCCTGGGTGGCTCAGCGGGTTAAGCCTCTGCCTTCAGCTCAGGTCATGATCTCAGGGTCCTGGGATCAAGCCCCACATTGGGCTCTCTACTCATCAGGGAGCCTGCTTCCCCCTCTCTCTCTGCCTGCCTCTCTGCCTACTTGTGATCTCTCTCTCTCTGTCAAATAAATAAACGAATAACATCTTGGAAAAAAAACTGCTAAAAAAAAAAAAAGAAAGAATATGAACTACCATATATCAAAAACTTAAATACACTAGATAAAATGGACAAATTATTAGAAAGATATAATCTACCAAAACTAACTGAAGAAGAAAAAGAAAACCTGAATAGAATCATAACAAGAGAATGAATTAGTGATCAAATTTCAACACAGAGATCTCAGGAACAGATTCACTTTGGTGAATTCTACCAAATGCTTAATAATAAATACTAATCCTTCATAAACTCTTCTAAGAAATAAAAGTGAACATATTCCACCTCATTCTACGAGTCACTATGACCATGATATGAAAGTCAAAGACCTCACAAGAAAAGAAAGCTTACTAAAATCCCTTATGACTATAGATACAAAAATTCTCAACACTAGGAAACCGAATACAGCAACATATAAAAAGATTTCTATACCATGACCAAGTGGGAGTTATAACAGTAATAAGACACTGGTTTAACATACAAAAATCAAGGAATGATTAAATAATAAAAAATAAAAAACAACACAATCAGCTCAATAGATGCAGAAAAGTATTTGACAGAATTCAGTACCTCTTCTTTACCAAACAAACAAACACCACCAGTGGACAACCTAGAAATGGAACAAACCTTCTTTGATCTGATAAAAAGCATCTATTAAGTGCCTCATGATTAAGATTATACTCCATGGAGAAACACTGAATGTGCTCCCCTAAGACCAAAGAATAAGACTAGAACGTCCACTATCACCTCTTTAATTCAACTGTACCAGAACTTCTATTTTTTTTTTTTAAGATTTTATTTATTTGGGGAAAAGAGAGAGAGGGAGAAGTAGACTTCTCACTGAGCAGGGAGCCTGGACACAGGGCTCCAACCCAAAACCACGGGATCATGACCTGAGTGGAAGGCAGATGCTTAACTGACTTAACTGACTGAGGTACCCAAGTGCCCCTGTACTAGAACTTCTAGCCAGTTAGGTTAGAAAAAAATAATAACAAAAGGTATTGAGATTAGGAATGAAGAAAGTGACCGATCTTACACACAGACATTCGCAAGGAACTGCTAAAAATTATTAGAAGAAATAAACAAATTCAACAATGTGGCAGGACATAAAATCAATAGGCAAAAATCAGATGTCTTCTATTCACTGGCAATGAATCAAACAAATAAACCAATTCCATTTACAAAAGTATCAAAAAATAACATGCAGGAATAAATTCAATGAAAAAGTATAAAATCTGTGTATTGAAAACTAAAAAATAATGTTGAAATAAATCAGATTTAAATAAAAGTACATAGTTGAGATGGCAATACTCCACAAATTCAACTATACATTTAACATAATCTCTATCAAAATCAAAGTTGCCTTTTTTAAGGAATTGACAAGCTAAACATAAAATTCATATGAAAACAAAAGACAACTATAACAAGCCAAAATAATCTCAAAAACAAAGAACAAAGATGGAGGATTCACACTTCTTTATTTTAAAACTTACTACAGTTTTTCCAAAGAGACATCCAGATGGTTAAGACACATAAAAAGATGCTCAATATCACTCATCATCAAGGAAATACAAATCGAAACCACAACAGATACCACCTCACTCCTGTCAGAATGGCTGAAATTAGCACAAGAAGCAACAGATGCTGATGAGGATGTAGAGAAAGGGGAACCCTCTTATACTGTTGGTGGGAATGTGAACTGGTGCAGCCACTCTGGACAGTGTGGAGGATCCTCAAAAAGTTAAAAATAAAGCTACCCTATGACCCGGCAATTGAACTACTATTTACCCAAAGGATACAAAAATACTGATTTGAAGGGGCACATGCGCCCAGATGTTTATAGCAGCATTATCAACAATGACCAAATTATGGAAAGAGCCCAAATGTCCACTGACTGATGAATGGATAAAGAAGGTGTGGTATGTATATGTATGTGTGTGTGTGTATAAAATTAGCCATCAAAAAATGATTATCTTGCCATTTACAATGATGTGGATGGAGCTAGACTGTATTACACTAAGCAAAATAAGTCAGTCAGAGAAAGACAAATATCATATTATTTCACTCACATGTGGAATTTCAGAAATAAAACAGATGAACATAGAGGAAGGGGTAAAAAAGACAGGCAAGCAAATCATAAAAGACTCTTAACTATGGAGAACAAACTGAGGATTGATGGACGGGAGATAGGCAGGGAATGGGCTAAATGGGTGATGAGTATTAAGGAGGGCACTTGTGTTGAGCACTGTGTGTTATATGTAAGTGAAGAATCACTAAATTCTACTCCTGAAACCAATATTACACTGTATGTTAACGAAATAGAATTTAAATAAAAATTTGGAAAAAAAATATTAAAAACAAACAAAGAAATAAATAAAACTTACTACAAAGCTACAGTAATCCAAATGGTGTGGTACTGGCCTATGTTAGACATGCACACCAGTGAAACAGAATTGGGTGCCAAGACTATTCAATGAGGAAGGTATAGTCTTTTCAACAAACTGCTGGGAAAACTGTGTACCTATATAGAAAGAACAGATCTGGATCCCTACAACATACTGTACAAAATAATTAAGCCAAAATGGACCATAAACCTAAGTGTAAAGGTAACTAAGAAATTTTGGAAGAAAAATGGGGGCAAATCATCATCACTTTGAGTTAGGCAATGGTTTCACAGATATGCACAGGCAACAGCAAAAAAGAAATAAGTAAACTGGACTTCATCAAAATTTTACAAGTTTATGGTTCAAAGAATACCATCAGGAAAATAAAAAAAAATTAATCCACAGAATGAGATAAAATATTTGTATATCTGGTAAGGGACTTTTATCTAGAATATAGGGAGAACACTCAGAACTCAATTAATAAAGTCAAATAACCCAACTAAAAATAGGATTTGGACACTTTTCCAGGGAAGATACATGAATGCCAAAAGGAAATAAGAAGATCCTCAACATCATTAGCCATCAAAGGCATGCAAATCAAAACTACCATCAACTTCTCACATCTACTACGATAGCTATAATCAAAAAGACAGACAATAACAAGTGTCAGCAAATACGGGGAGATACTGGAAAACCCTCATTCACTGATGGGGGAAATGCAAAATGGTGAAGTTGCTCCAGAAAACAGTCTGGCAGTTCCTTGAAAGATTAAACATAGAGTTTAATATGGTTAATACAATTAAACATATGACAGCAATTCTATTCATACTCAAGAGAAATAAAAACAAACATTTTCGCAAAATGTGTACATAGCAGCATTATTTGAAATAGCCCCAAATTGGAGAACCCAAATGTCCATAAACTGCTGAAGGGATAAACTTTGAAAAGTGGTATATCCTGACAATGGGATATTGTTCAGCCGTAAATGGTAATAAAATCTAATACATACAACTTGAATGAACCTTGAAAACATTAACCGAGTAAAAGAAGTCCACCACAAAACACCACATACTGTCTGATTCCTTTTACATGAACTGATCGGAATAGCAAGTCTATAAAGACAGAAAGGAGATTAGTGGTTCCAAGGGGCTGGAGGAACAGTGACAGGAATGCAGAGTGACTGCTATTGGGCATGAGTTTCTTTCTGGAATTATGAAAATTTTCTAATATTAGACTGTGGTGAGGGCTGCGAAACTCTGTGAGTACAGTAAAAAGCAATAAACTTCAGGTAAGTGAATTGTATGATATGTAAACTATATCTCAGTAAGGTCAATAAAAGAAAAAAAGCTGATTAATATCCCACAAGTAGATTTCAGAGCAAATAAAATGATCAGAGGGCCAGGATTTAAAAATAGGAGTCAAACCAACAAGATACAGTGATCCTAAACATCACTGCACCTGAAAGTATGGCTTCAAAATCCATGAAACTAACACTGACAGCACTGAAAGGAGAAACAGACAAGTCCCCAGTTATAGCAGGAGACTTGAACACTTATTTCCTTCTTCAGTAATCTATAGCACCAGTGGAGAGATAATCAGCAATGATACTGAAGAACTAAAACATCAACCAACAGCAATATTGATAGAACACGCCACTCAACCACATCAGAATACCCGTTCTCTTCAACACATGGGAACTTCACCCAGACAGACTATATTCTGGGTCATAAAACAAACCTTTAAAAATTACAAAGAATTTTTTTTTTTTAAATTACAAGGTGGGGGCACCTGGGTGGCTCTGTGGGTTAAGCCTCTGCCTTCGGCTCAGGTCATGATGTCAGGGTCCTGGGATCAAGCCCCACATTGGGCTCTCTGCTTAGTGGGGAACCTGCTTCTCCTTCTCCTTCTGCCTGCCTCTCTGCCTACTTGTGATCTCTTTCTGTCAAATAAATAAATAAAATCTTAAAAAAAAAAATTACAAGGCGCCTGGGTGGCTCAGTTGGTTAAGTGGTTGCCTTCAGCTCAGGTCATGATCTCAGGGTCCTGGGATCAAAACCCATTGTGGGCTCTGCGCTCAGCAGGGAGTCTGCTTCTCCCTTATCCTCTGCCCCTTCCCCCACTCTGCAGCATGTGCTCGCTCACTCTCTCTCAAATAAATTAAATCTTTAAAAAAAATTACAAAAGATTAAAATCAATCAAAGTGTGTTTTCTGACGAAAATGTAATGTATCCGGAAATCACTAACTGAAGAGTAATGGGAAAATTTCCAACCGCCTAGAAATAAAAACAATACACTCCTAAATAATCCATACTAAAAAAAGACATCTCAAGGGAAATAAGAAAATATTTTGAACTGAATGATAACAATAGGTCATGAATGTGGTGAACTCCCAGAAGTATATATATTTTCCAACGATTTTATAAACTGCAAGTTATTCATATAGCAATTTCCCCAAAGAACGACCTCATGTGTGGGTTTCAACTACAGTTAATGCAACTTCCTCAGGTAGCTGAAATACTACTGATAACATATTTTATTATCTACTTGCAAACTGACTGATTTACATTTCCATTTGGAGAACCACTTCACAATATTAACAATTTCCTTCTCCCCTTAAAAATGTGACTGTCCCCATGGTAAATTTATCAAA
Source organism: Lontra canadensis (assembly GCF_010015895.1). Taxonomy (NCBI): domain Eukaryota; kingdom Metazoa; phylum Chordata; class Mammalia; order Carnivora; family Mustelidae; genus Lontra; species Lontra canadensis. Next base: position 25,578,801 of record NW_022631000.1, read on the forward strand.
GTCAATAGCTTTCTGGGATTTAGCTATTGCAATGATCATATATTAGATTCTGTGTGGGGACAATTCTTCTCACAATAATGAAATATTCTGTAAAAACACTGCATACATAGTTTAAGGACTTTCCACATGTATCACAATGCAAACAGTATCCTGAATCCAGCTAAATCTGCCTCATCGTGCCTCAATAAAGTCATCACCTGTTTAAAAATATCTTATTATCCTTCCTTGGATAAAGGCTTAACACTGCCATCAGAAAGAAAAAAAAATTAAGTAAAGGGATAAAATACATTTCTACCGGGAATATTTAATTATTCAAATATAGAAACATAGAATGCATATGCACATATTACAAACAACTAAGAAAATGATTCCAAAAATCTGGGACATAATCAAATTTGCAGATCTTTTATTTTTTTTCTACTGGGAAAACTTTTCAAAACTTTTATAAGCATATAAACCTCCAACATTAAAACAGTACAAAAACAACTGAGATAATAAAATTGAAATAAAATTAACACTTTCTACAGTTGAATACAATAGTGGTGTTTTGAGCAGATTTTTTAGCTGGATTGAGTTGCTAAGGGTATTTTTAAAGTAAATATTCTTAGATTATGACATTAAATAGTTTTTTAATTTTTGCTAAAATGCTACTCAAAGTTACTTGACATAGTAGAAATTTTTAAAAGATTATATGATATGCAATTTTCCTACAAAAATTTTCCAAATACTAAGTCATCATTTGATGTTAACATTTCCAAAATAAATGTAGAATTTCTCTGCCTTCTTAATCCAATATTAACAATATTTAAGAAGGTCAAATTTGCTATATATGTTATTAAATAATATGGTCCAGTTTGTTCTCATGAATGTAAATATTACAAAATTTTCATCACTTTGAAACTGAAAAAACTATGCAAATATTTTGTAAAGAGAACTTTAGTCACATAGAACACATACAAATAAAAATGTGCTAGGTATACAAGCATGAAGGTTTGAGCAAACTGATTTCCAAAGTTCTTTCCCACACAAAAATCTGTAGCTTAGCAATCAAGTACAATATTCTCAAGGAGGAAGGAGGGGGTGATGCCTGTGTAGCTTAGAGGGTTAAGCATCTGCCTTTGGCTCAAGTCATGATCTCAGGGTCCTGGGGAGGAGCCCTGCATTGGGCTCTCTGCTCAGTGGGGAGTCGGCTTCTCTCTCTGTACTCTCCCTCTCTTTCTCTCAAATAAATAAATAAAATCTTTAAAAAGAAAAAAAAGGAGGAATGAGCAGGTGTATAAAAGAAATTTGGAACAATTCCAAATATGCCATATAGCATATCAGACCAGGTGATGCTGACATTGCTAATTTAGTATCACACTCTGAGAAGCAAAAAGTTAGGGGACTTCTTTCTCTAAGTGTATGAGGCTTGAAACCACTTCCCAGGTGATTCTGATACATCCCTCACCACACTTCCACCCATTTATAACTACAGATCTATGCCCTCTCTTTCCCAAGTAAAAATCCATCTTCGAAAGGAATTATATCTTAATAAACTAAATTAAATCTTCAATTTACTAATGCAATACCTACCTAAATTTTTTCTCAAACCTCATTGGTAAACCTAAGTAAATCTCTTCTGAAGTTCAAAAGAAATCCAAAATATGTTGTAAAATTTTTTTTTTTAAAGATTTTATTTATTTATTTGACAGAGAGAGATCACAAGTAGGCAGAGAGGCAGGCAGAGAGAGAGAGAGAGGAGGAAGCAGGCTCCCCGCTGAGCAGAGAGCCTGATACGGGGCTCGATCCCAGGACCCTGAGACCATGACCTGAGCCGAAGGCAGAGGCTTAACCCACTGAGCCACCCAGGCGCCCCTGTAAAATTTTTAAGTGATACATTCTCCTTCTTGTATAAGGAATATAATCTAATAGATTTTATAATCTGAACTGAAAAAGAATAAAAATAAAACTGATAACATACTCTCTTGTAATGTATCTGTAACTATTTAGTTCACCGAAGTTGAAATATTTTACACACACTGCCAAGTCTTTATAGACTTTAAGCCAAAATCTTGGCTCTTGTAAGTATGTATAATTGTGTTGATTAATTTTTTTGGGTTTCTTGGTTACTAGGGAACTGGATAGTTGAGTGGGCTCAGTATGAATGAATGAAAGTCCAATGACTGTGAAGAATTTAGTCACTTTCTGTTCCACACTGTGGCAACTTAATAGGTTGCTGTCACACAGCTAGAGTTAAGAAACTATCCTACTCAAAAAGCTACTACAGAGGTACTTACTTCTTGTAGTCCAATTTTATTTTTCCTTTTAAGCATCTCTCATCCTGAAGTACTGTAAAGGTTAATTTTCATTTTAATACACTGCTGCTGAAGTACATAACGAAGATGAACACTCCTGCATTTTTTTGTTTGTAAGAAAGTTAACAGACTGTGAAATCCCTCAGGCAAAAGTTTTCAGTTGTGTGTCTCTAAGAAACATCATAGCACTCAATATTAAGGAAGGAAATAAAGGAAGAGATTTTCAAAGGCAGAAGCTGAAAGAGGACATTCAAAAACAAAGTAAATAAAGAGAACAATATGGAAAGCTTTATGAAAGAAAAAATATTTTTTCTACATTGAATGACAACTAATATATCCAGAAAGGAATTATTCTATATAAATTACTATACACTTCCAGGATCTTTATTATTTATTATTTTATTATTTATCCTATTAAAATAACATCACTTTTTCCTTAGACACATATATATTATAGAAGAACATGGAAACACATAATATAATTCAGTCTAGTTTTACATTATTATTTACAAAAATGTTACTGTATATATTCTATTTTTATATATACTGTTTCAGCTTGTTTTTTGTGTTCCAACGAATATTAAAATTTGGACATATTTCCACTTTAGAACATTTAGAGCTCTCAAATGTTTTAAACTATACATTAAACCACCTTTGGATGTACCATAAATTATGTAACCAAATCCCAACCAATGGTTATGAAACTGTTTCCAAGTTCTCTGTATTACCAACAATACTACTGTGAACATCTTTGACACAGATTTTTACTTGCATGCTTAAGAGAATGATAAATTCCAATAACTGAGTATTTGAAAAGTTTAATAGTTATCACCATAAAAAAGCTTTATCAATACATTTCCACTGAGAGTTTGTTAGACTGTATTTGTCTTATCACATTATCAATAATACTGAATATTATCAGACTTTTAAAATCAGTAACATACGCACAAACTCTTACTTTAATTGCACTTAGGATAATTAACCTGGCTACTGCTTCCCATTTGCATTTCTCTTGCTTTGAACTGACTCTTTATGTCCTCAAATTGACTGTTGATTTAAAAAATCTTGATTAGAGTTCTAGGCATACTAATATAATTAGCTCTTTTTCTGTTAACAATTCCCCTATTTGTATGTTTTCTGAATAAGAATTGTTAGTAAGAATCATGTCCCTAAATAGGCTGTAGGTTTTTTATCAACCTCATTACCCACATGCCATGTTCACAAATACTCATTTAGGTTTTCCTCTTTTACTTTTAGGTTTCAGACCTTTAGATTAAAATTAATAAGTCATCTAGACTACATTTGTGTGCTAAGAGTAAGAAAGTTCCAGTTCTATTATTAGTTTTCTCAAATAAATACCTGATTATTTAAGCATGATCAATTACATGTCATTTCTTCCCCACCACATGATTTGAAATGTTTATACAAGATGGGATTGGGAGGGAGACAAACCATAAGAGACTCTTAATCTCAGGAAACCAACTGAGGGTTGCTGGGAAGTGGGGGAGAGGGATAGGGTGGTTGCATGATGGACACTGGGAAGGGGATGTGCTATGGTGAGTGCTGTGAAATGTGTAAGACTGATGATTCACAAACCTGTACCCCTGGAGCAAATAACAACATTGTATGTTAATAAAAATAATTTTAAAAAATAAAATGTATGTTTATAAAATGACAGCATTCCTTTATTCTTAAATCTATCTCTTCAGTTTCATTGTCTTGTCTGTTCTATTCCTTATTCCATTGTATTTTAATCACTATACCTTGATAATACCCTTTATTATGTAGTAAAAGATACTACTGTTTTTCCACATGGCCTAAACAGTTGACTTAGAAACAAAAAAAATTCAATTAGGAATCTATTTAATTTATATATTCTCTTAAAGAATTATATCTTTAGAAAAATATATTTTATTGCATTTTTACTTACACATTCATTGTATTTTCACCATCTAGTTTGACCTTTTTCTAAATACGTTTTCAATATCATGTTGTTTCAGGATAAATTAAATGTTTAATTTTGTTCTATTGTACTTTTTTACGTAACATCTATTGATATCTGTTAGATGCAACTGGGCACTTCACTAAATGCTTTTTCTAGGATATTTTTAATTGCTTCCTAGAGACATTCAAGATACATAAACACATTATGTATAAAAAGAGATAATTTCGTTTCTTTTTTTCCTAGTCAGAATGTTAATGTGTTCCCTTGCCTGATACCACTGCCCTATACAATTAACAACAACATCACAGAATGTCATGAGGGGCATTCTTGGCTTTTCCAATCTAATGGAAATGACGCTAGCATTTCAAAACTAACCAAGACCATGGAGTAAAATGTTAAATTCATACTTTTTTAAAACATTTTTTTAAATTTTTATTTATTTGAGAGAGGGAGAGATCACAAGTAGGCATAGAGGCAGGCAGAGAGAGAGAAAGAGAAGCAGGCTCCCTGTTGAGTAGAGAGCCCGATGCAGGGCTCGATCCCATGACCCTAAGATCATGACCTGAGCTGAAGGCAGAGGCTTAACCCACTGAGCCACCCAGGCGCCCCAAATTCATACTCTTATGTAGGTGGGAAATCAATCTTTTATATATGTGTAAATCAATCTTAATGCCTAATAGCTTCACCTGTACTCGTTTTAGTAGCTACATTTTAAATATATAGAATAAAGTATAAAGAACTCAACTGAACTGTAGATCCTAAGATAAGAATACCAGAAAATAAATGAAAGAAAAATCCAAGTCTTGAAACACAAACGTTTAATTTTTACAGAAACATCATAAGTACACCTCAGAATAAATTACACCTCCCTAGTTTGTCTGCATTTTTTAAATGAGAGCAGGGTTCTCTCCCGTAACCCCTGCACCCCCGCCCGCCAAATTCGTAAAGTAACCGCAAACGCTCTTACCTGCGAATCCACCTGGAGGGAGTACCTGAGTGCAGCGCGGAGGGAATGCCTGTGAGAGACGCAATGGGAGTCGGATCAGGCAGGACCCGGCCTGCGGGACAGAGACTCTCGGGTGGCGAGGGCGGCCCCCAGCAACCCGCTAGAAAGGAGACGGGGAGGGCTGGGAAGCGCAGCCAACTCTTCCAGAGCTCATTTTTGCTTTTGCAGAACGATCTTTCCAACAGCTTTCATTCCGGGGCCGCAGCCGCTCACGTCCAGGGGGCCCCGACCCCCAACCCCCAGGGCTGGAAAGAGGCTCTGTCTGTCCCGCTGCGTCTCCCTGCAGACGCGCGACTGGAGCCCCGCAACTCCCGCCCCACCTGAGGATGCACCGCGCGGCACAGGGGGCGGACGAGCGCCAGCCCAGGACGCCGCGCGCCCCCGCGTCCGCCAGCTCCGGCCTCCCCTCACCACCCAGGCGGCCCTCCAGCCTCCCGGACCCCTTTCCTCGCCCGCCCCGGCTCCACTCACCGCGGGCCCGATGCCCTCCCTGCACCCGCGACGCCAGGCCGGGGTCTAACTTTCCCGGTGGAACCGAGTAGAGAGGAGGGGTGGGGGAGCAGAGAAGGAAGAGGAGGACTTTCCAAAGGGAAAACAAACGAGAGCCCCGAGGGGAGGGGGCGGTGCGGGGCTCAGGGGCGTGGTCCGGCTCGCCTGGACCCTCCCCCGGGGCGAGCGGCCGCGCGGGCCTCGGACCCCGCCTCCGCGCTTGGCCCTCGGCCGCCGCGGGTGGGTTGTCCCGGAGGCGCGGAGCGCCACCGCTGTGGGCGTCCAAATGAGAAAGGACGGAGAGGGGGACACGGAGAGAAAAGTTGTCAGAGCTCTAGTGTGAAGTGAAGAGAAAGGTAAGGGCCTGTCGACGTTTGCCTCTAATCAGGGAGGCCGGTTCCACAGCCTGTGACAGAGATTACTGTGCGCGGAAAGGAAGAGAAGAAACCCACTGTTTCGCAAGAGCCCGGTTAATTTGCATCTGCTCCCACCCCTCAGCCCCTTGGCTTGGAGAATTGGCCTTGGCAATGCAATGCTCCTGGAAACACTCAGGCGCGGGCCCAGGCATTCTGTTTGCTTTTCCACAGGGCTGGAGGAGGCCGATTTGATGTTGGAGGGAGGGAGTCCAGGAAAAAGAGAAAGGGAGAAGTGTTGCCTAGTTTTTTGACCTTGGTAGAAAACTGTCATTCGTTAATACCATTGTTGACTACAAATGCTTTTTTTTTTTCAAACTCCTGGGGTTCAGCTCGCATGGTCCATGGGGAGAAGCACAGTCCACTGACTGGAGCTGGGGGAGTCTAAAAAGGTCCCTGACGTTATAAAAAAAACTCAGAGCTGGGCAGAAATAAATTAGATGAAGCTCTGAAGAGTACTTGGCAGTGCTCCACTATGGGAGAAGTTTGGATAGGGGAAGGCATATGGGAATGGAGTTCTGGAATTTTCCATTTTTCTTTGTATGTATGCTATTTGTTAGTATGCATGTAAGAATAGGTTTTAAAAATTCATATGGTATTTCTCAGTAATAATTGTATTACATACATAAAGAAAGTTATATGGAAAGCATAAAAGAAGCTGGTGCCAAAACTGCAGCAAAATAATAATACTTTTTATTAGCTTTGTTCTGAATTCATGAATGATCAAGAGATTGAACTTATGAATGCAAACTTTCACAATGGCCACATGAAAGATGGCAAAAAAATTCAAAAGCAAAACATGTCTTGTGAAACATACTGCTTTGAGGGGGACAGGAAAAGACATTAATGGCAGTGCCTCTTATGCCCAAATCACAAGTTTTGAGGGGAATTAAAATGATTCAAACCCATGTCTTTCTGAGATTCCTGATTTGATGACATTTCTACTTGAATAATTCAAGGGATGACAAATTCATTATTTCTTTGTACTAGTCCTATTTTAGTTGCTTTGCTTCTTAGCTACATCTCTTTGTATTTTGTTTTTACTGGGTGTGCTTACATTACCACAGTCTGCTTAGAGTTAATACTGTATTTCTTCATATAAAATGAAAAGATTTGCAACAGGACTTTTTGGTTCCTCAGTACTATGTGCCATTGCTCTCATGCTTTATATGCATTCAAATTATAAACTACGTAGTAAAATATTGTTTTGATAAAGCAGTTGGTTGTCTTTTACAGATATTAAGAGAAGAAAAAAGGTAACTTTTATATTTACCCCCATATACATAATTGTTGCTCTTCATTTTTTCTTGTAGATACTTATCTCACTTCACTTCAGGCTGGAGAATTTCCTTTAGTATTTCTTATAGTCCGGAACAGCTACAGATAAATTCTCTTCGCTTTTTAAATCTAAAAATATTTTCATTTTATATGCATTTTAATGATAACTTCTTCACTGGATATAGAATTTTGGGTGCACAGATTTTTTTTTTCTTTCCCTATAGTTTTAACTTCTATTTTTATCTGATGGGATTCATATTATTGATTTTGAGATAAAATTTTTTAGCTTTGGTTTTCTGTGGTTAGTTTATGATGTGTGGTTTTCTTTGTATTTCTCCTACTTAGCGTCCTCTAAGTGTCATAGATATATGTACGTTGATCATGGTAAACATGTGGTAAACAGTGGTAAACATTCAGCCACTATTTTTAAATTACTTCCCTAGCCCATTCTTGCTCTTTCCTTTCCTTCTGTGAATACAATTAAATGTTTCTTAGACTACTTAATGTTGCCTCATAGATCACCAAGACTTTGCTTACTTTTTTCTAATTTTTTTCTCTTTAAGTTGAATAATCTCTTTGGATCGCTCTTCCTAATATACTGGCCTTATTTCAATCTGCCGTTAGGCCCATTACCGATATTACACTTTCAATTCTAGTATTTCTGTTTGGTTCTTTTTCACAGCTTCTGTTTACCTGTTGATATCGCATACCTGTTCATTCATGTTGACCATCATTTTCTTTACATTATTAAGCATATTTATAATACCTGCTTACTACCCTATTCCAATATGTGATTCACCTTGGGATCTGTTTCTGTAGGTTGTTTTTTTGTTTTGTTTTGTTTTGTTTTGACAGAGCACAGACACCCACAATTTTCTGTTTCTTAGGATATATATTAATTTTGTATTGTGTATAAGATGTTAAGGATAATATATTACAGAGTTTCTGATTTTTGTCTTCTTCCTCTGACAAGAATTAATCATTCTCTGACATGTAATTAAAGGCAAATCATCTTTAACTTCTGGAGCCTTTGGTTTATACTTTAAGACCTGTCGGTCAAATGCCTGAGGGTTTTATCAAGCCCTTCTATCCTTGGCAGTACTCATATTTCAAATTCTATTTCCTTGCCATGAACAGCAACTGAAATTTCTGTCTAGTCCTTTCAGCTGCTACTTGCTACTGGCATCACTGGAGTTTCTCCAGCCCATCTGTAGTTCAATGGTCAGTCAAGGATTTTAGAGCTTTTTATAGGCAGATACTAGTGTTCTTCCCTCTGTGTCACCTACTCTCTCTTCTTACCCTCAATATGCTGCCTGAAATCTCTTCACTGACATCACAAATCAGTAAAACTAAAGCATTCTACTTGAGGTCTAGCTGGCCTGCACCTGAGGACTGGGGAATGTCCACAGGGAAAAGGCTGTATAAACATGCGTCTCACTAAGTTATTATAACTCCCTTCTTTTGCTGGTCAAATCCCCTAGTTTTGGTCAGCCTTTGATAGCTCTCCAATATCTTCAAATAGTTGTGAGGCTTTTTTTTTCCCCAGATTTATTATTCTTATCAATGGAAGAGTTATCCCAGTACAAGCTAACTTATCATTATTGACATTTTAACTCTCACAGACTCAACATTTTTAAGGCCCTTCATTACTAGATAAACCAAACTGTTAGAAAGCCCTTTTTATTAATCAAAATCTATATCCAGAAGACAGTCTTTGTTTTTTCTTGAGTCTATAGTTTTTTCCAAAAGAGAATATATTTCTAACTTTAATAGCTTTTAAGTTTTCGTAAGTTGCTATCCACTTTTCCTTAAATATTTTCTTCCTGAGATTGAACACCTTCTTTCTGCTATTTCTGTTTGTCATGATTACAGATTCCCTACATTGAGATAACCTTCCTTAGAGTTATTAATTGCTTTCTAATAGTTGGTCTATACTTATGTAACACAATGAATTAATGAGCCCAGTTACATTAGCTTTATCAGTATATTAACCATTTCTAGTATATTTGTGGTGATTAAACCCCAACATTAGTTACTCTGCAGTTAGTCTGTCTTTTCACTGATACTAGAGAAATTTTATTTATTAGTATTTGGTAGATAACCTCAGTTCTTTGGTAAGGTCTGTATATAAGGGATAAGGGAAATGGAGCCCAAAGAATTTTAACAAAAAAGTAAACAAAGATAACAAGAAGTGAGAGTAGGCTGAAGCTGAGGGTGGAGAGAGATGAGTATGGGAGAGCAGCTCTTCCCAGCAACTAGAGTAATAGCTTCATGGTTTTGCTAGCAAACATAAGGTGAATTGCCCAGTTTTCAACAATAACCCTTGCTACTCTCAAAATTTTTGGAGTCGAAGTATTCCATGGCTCTCACAGTCTTCATATATTATAACATTGACCCAGAAAATAAACTTTCCTTCCAACTAATGAGTGTATTTTCAACAATGGAAAGTATTTCTATTTGTGTGCAGCATTAGATATGAACAGGATGCCAGCAACAGTATGCTTCAGGGTAAAGTTCTTCATTGTCAGCTTTCTCCTTACGGATGGACTTGACATAAATGTTGTCTTTCAAACTAATTTCTCTGGCACATTAACCAGGAAAAGTCAGTAAAAACAGAAATCCCTGTGATGAAATCGTTTCTCTCCAGACCACATGTAATGGAAGTTTTTGGAATTTTACTGGCTTACTTAGGGCTAATTTAGGGAGGTCTCACCCAGAAATTCATTAAAAAAAAAAAAAAAAGAATTTATTTTCTTACTTAAGAGAGAGAAAAAGAGAGCAAGCGCAAAAATGGAGAGGGAGAAGCAGACTCCTCACTGAGCAGGGAACAGGGAGTCCTATTCAGGGCTCTATCCCAGGACCCTGAGATCATGACCTGATCTTAACCAAGTGAGCCAAGCAGGTGCCCCATCATTTAATGACAATTAAAGAATACAATCTGGTTAGCCATTTATAGGTGATATCATCAAACCACCTCTTTAAAGCTATAGATATGGTGTCTATATAGGCAACTGAATTTTTATTTTAGAAACAAACTCATATTTTGCTTATATAATTTCATCTCCTTCATTAAACCCATTTGGCTCCTCAGCCTTGTGACTAAGATTAGATGTAGCTTATCAAGGTTAATTTGAATTTGTATTCTGTTAGCCTATCATGTTATATTTTTCTTAGATTTTGTTATTAAAATTTGACTTTTTATGTTCTTTTTATGTCTACATTCATATCATTGATACAAATGCTGAGATAAAGAATCTGGTAGTCATTACTAGAAGCTAATCTCAGGATGACAGAAATTCAGTATTGATTACTGAATTTTGTAATTGTTCAATCGGCTAAAAATCCACTTGGACTGTCCTGTTATGTAATCACTTTTTTTTCCTTGCCCAAAGCAATTAAAATGAAAATTTCTGCTACATGTATTTAAAAACAATGTTCATCATGGTGTTCTCATGATCTCTTTATAGTAACGAGCAGGAAAGGGAAATGTGTCCATTTTATGAGTTTTGACATTTGAGAACTCAAAATGGTTAATGTGGTTCACCACTCCTTTTGCTAAGTGCTTGCATACCACTATTTAAAAAAAGTACTATAAATCTGCCTGAAATTGACATTGCAGGATATTGTGGGTTGAATTAAATACCCTAAAAGATCACCTACTACCCTCACCCTTGGTACCTGTGCATGTGATTGGTCTTATTTGGACACAGGGCCTTTACAGATGTAATTAAATTAGAATGAAACCATATTAAATTGGGGTGTTCCTAATCCAATGACTACTGTCTTATAAGAACAGGGAAATTGGAACACAGAGGCAGACAGAAGTACCATGTGACAATGCAGGCAGACATTTGAGTGAGGTAAGTATAAAGCCAAGGAGCACCAAAGATTACTAACAACTACCAGAAGCTAGGAGAGGGGCATAGAAATGATTCTTCCTGAGTCCGCAAGAACGAATCAACCTTAATCACATCTTTTCTTCAGATTTCTAGCCCCCAGAACTGTGACAGAGTAGAATTCTGTTATCTAATGTGATCTAGCTGGTGGTAATTTGTTAAAGCAACCATAGAAAATTAAAATAGAATATGTGTGCATGTGTGTGTGTGTGTGTGTGTGTGTGTGGCGCGCTCGTGTGTGATTTCTACAAGTCAATATTTTTTCTTTTTTTTTTCCCCTGGAAAATTGGATTTCCAGAATTGGAAGACTTTGCCATTAACTAGTTTTCTGGGTCTTCACATATTCTATGATGTTGAAAATATAATTGACAGTGGTTTCAAAGGTACATTTTCATGTTATTTTGTGCCCATGGATGGAGTTTATATGATTTTAAAAGCTTAAATTCATTTATACCATTTGGATCAAATTGCCTTGATACACGAAGTAGAAAGTGAGTTGTATCTCCAAGAATATAGCAATAAAAAATCAAAAAAGAGTAACTGAGTGGGGAACACATAGAACCCTAATCAAAATGATTTCAATATCATCTCAAGGAGGCATAAATAGGTATGGTTGATCAAGAAGAAAAATTCTTTCTGAAGTAAAATTATACTAAAAAACATGGGGGTGATTCTTTGCTAAAAAGATATATTTGCTAAAAAGATATCTTTGCTAAAAAGATGTGTATATATGGACATATGTATATACATCATGCATAGATGTATGCATATACTAGATATGCTCATGTATGATTTATGAGCATGGAGAAAAAAATAGAAGAACAACACACTGTTATAAACTTGGGCTCTCTGGGAATGTGGAGTGGTGGAAAGATGGAAGGAATGAGAAAACTGTGGCTTAGAGACGATAAAGTAACTGGTCCAGCAGGTAATGGGATTGAGACCTGAATCAAAACCTATCTTGAGGGCGCCTGGGTGGCTCAGTTGGTTAAGCAACAGCCTTTGGCTCAGGTCACGATCCTGGTGTCCCAGGATCAAGTCCCACATCGGGCTCCCTGCTCAGCAGGCAGTCTGCTTTTTCTGTTGACCTTTCTCCTCTCATGCTCTCTCTCTCTCTCTCATTCTCTCTCTCTCTCTCTCAAGTAAATAAATAAAATCTTTAAAAAAATCTATCTTGAATCTTAAGACTATTGTCATAGCTTTGTTCTAAATGTTATGACATTCACTTCAATGTAGAAAGGGACATTAGAATACCTTTTTTTAAAAAAAGTGTGTTCTTTAAATCTTAATTTTATTATATTTTGTTATTTTACCTTTCATAGAACATATTAAATAATTTTTCTGTCCATTCATATAGGTATATTTAAAACTTACTCTTTTTTTAATCTAACACTTTTTTAAAATGTTAGGTCCACTTCAGACTGATTCTTATGTATATGTGTGTCTATGAAAGGTATAAAGATATTTTTTAATGAAAGTATATTTCTTAGACACTATCAACTAGGTCATGTGATCATCATATATTTGTGCATGTTTGCAAAATTCCAAAATGCCCAAAGCACTTCAATAAAAATTTAAAGAACTAGGAAACTTTATAGGTCAGCACTCCCAAAAGCAAAAAGGAGAAAAGGAAATACTTTTTAAGCTCGGAAAAATATTTAACTATATGTGGATGACAAGGATATTTCAAATTCAGTTTTTTACATATGGCAGTCCCAAATGCCACAATTTCACAATTATTATGATATAAGGGTTTCGGACTCAATGAAATGAGTGTTTATGTTGTGACTAAAGACTGAAGAATTGGCCTTTGTCCTTAAATGTAGACAGATAATTTATTAACTTATTAAGAGAGCATCTTTTTGTATAGTATTTATATGCAAGGTGAATTATTTACTGATTTAAAAGTTTTTGGCTGAATCAGAGCTACTGATATTTTACAAATATATTCAGAAATGTGAATTCTTAGGGTAAGCTGCATACCTCTTTTGAGAAATAAGACTTTTAAGAGCAGTTTTAGGTTTATAACAAAATTGAGAAGGAGGTACAGATATTCCTTGTATTTTCTCTGAGGCCACACATGTGTAGGTTTCCCACTTTCAATATCACTCACCAGAATGGTACATTTTTTTCTTTTTTTTTTTTTTTTAACCAAGGATGAACCTACACTTGCACATTATAATATCCCAGATTCATGGTTTACTTTAGGGTCACTCATGGTGTACACTGTTGAGTTTGGATAAATGTTTATTGACATGTGTCTATCATTATGATATATTTTTACTGCTCTAAAAATCCTCTCTACTATGCTTATTCTTATCCCCCTTTGCCCTGTACCCTGTCCCAGGCAACTACTCATGTTTTTACTGTTCCCCCCATAGTTTTTCCTTTTCTAGAACGTTACAGAGTTAAAAATCATGCAGTATGTCGCTTTTTCAGATTGGCTTCTGTCACTTACTAGTAGGCATTTAGGATTCCTCCATGTCTTTTTATGGCTTGACAACTCTTTTCTTTTCATCATCGAATAATTTCGTTGTCTCGATGCATCACAGTTTATTTACCTACTGAAGAGCATCTTAGTTGCTTCCAAGTTTTGGCAATTCTGAATAAAACTATTAACATCCAGGTGCAGGTTGTTGTAAGTACATAATTTTTTGACTCATTTGTGCAAATACCAAGGAGCCCATGTACTGGGTTCTAAGACTATGTCTAGTTTCATAAGAAACCAAAAAACTGTCTTCTGAAGTGTCTGTACTTGTTTCCATTCCCATCAACAATGTATGACAGTTCTTGTTGCTCTTCATCTTTGCCAAGAATTTGTTGTTTGTTTAAAAAAAGCGGGGGTGGGGGGCACCTGGGTGGCTCAGTGGGTTAAGCCTCTGCTTTCAGCTCAGGTCATGATCTCAGGGTCCTGGGATTGAGCCCCGCATCAGGCTCTCTGCTCAGCAGGGAGCCTGCTTCCCCTCTTCTCTCTGCCTGTAGCTCTGCCTACTTGTGATCTCTGTCTGTCAAATAAATAGATAAAATCTTTAAAAAAAAAAAAGTTTTGTTGTTTGTGTCCTGGGTTTTGGCCATTCCAGAATGTGGTGGTATCTTATTGTTTTAATTTGCATTTCTCTGATGGCATATGATGTGGAACATCTTTTCATGTGCTTATTTGCCATCTGTCTTTCTTTTTTAGGTGAGGTGTCTGTTACCGTCTTTGGCCCATTTTAAAATTCGGTTATTTTTTATATTGTTGAATTTTAAGAGTTCTTTGTATACTTTACATAACAATTCTTTATCAAACGTCTTTTTCAAGTATTTTCTCCCCATCTTTTGCTTGTCTTCTCATTTTCTTAACAATGTCTTTCACAGAGCAGAAGTTTTTAATTTAAGGAAACTTGGCTTATCGACGATTTTTTCGTGGAATGTTTTTGATCTTGTATCTAGAAGGACATCACCATACCTTAAGTCATCTAGGTTTCTCCCTAGGTTTTATTCAAGGAGCTTTATATTCTTTTCCGTTTATATTTAGGTCTGTGATTCCTGCTTAACATAAAACAAATTATCAGCATTGAAATTCTCACAGTGATATTATATCCTGCAGATTTCTTTTGTGATTATGGTCTATGGTGTGAATATGTGATGTTTTCAATTTGATATATATTTCAACCAGCTGTATTCTGAAATGTTATCATGGTTATACATAGCAATGCACATGATACAATTATAAAAGATGCCATAATTTCAACTGACTCTGCAGGGTGTTTTGCAAGAAGGTAGAATCTAGAATCAGAAAACTAAAAACGTGGCATAAGTTTTGAAGTTGAATTTAAGCAGTGAAGAAAATAAGCCCATATTTGTACATAATTTGGAAAGCTAATAAATTCAGCCTTTAGCGCTCTAATGAAACAAAAGAAGCACACATCAAATTGTTACTGTGTTATCATTTCATTCAACAGATATCTATCCTGAACAATCTGTATGGGTTCCTTGGGAATCAAGGTAAGGGACAAATAGTGGACTAACGCTTCCATTTGAAAGCATCAAACTTAAATTTAAAAAATAAACATTTTTTGAATGTTTAAAGGATTTTATTTATATTTATTTGACAGAGATCACAAGTAGGCAGAGAGGCGGGCGGGGGTTGGGGGGAGCAGGCTCCCCGCTGAGCAGAGAGCCTTGTGGGGCTCAATCCCAGAACCCTGAGATCATGACCTGAGCCGAAGGCAGAAGCTTAACCCTCTGAGCCACCCAGGCACCCCCATTTTTTGAATGTTTAAAAAAAAGGAATAACAAAACTGATTCAGGAATGTGATCTCTGTCTTACACTTAGGAAAGCACGGGCAAAAGAGACTCTGGGTTGGGTACAGGTGATAGAAATTTGCCTTGTGATCCGAATAATGCAATCATTACTGCCTGCTTCCTAACTAGCCACCACTTGCTCCCACCACACCTCTATTGTGGGATGATATTCACTCTCATTGTCAGTTCCTAGTTTCACATCTCTTCCATATTAATACTTTTCCACCTCTCTACAAAGCTTCAGGGATTAGGTAAATATACCATATCTACAAATAAAAAGAAAAAAAATAAAAGAGAAATCCTTGACCTGTTAAAGAAAAAAAATTAAAGAATTGAGATTACTGTTATCTTTCATTTTCTAACAATACCTCAATCCTACTACACTTTCTGGTAGAGAAGGGCAGAAGAAGGACAAGGAACTGAGAAGCAATGTGACTCAGGGTAGCCTAAATAATGTTTGTCCAGGAGTATATAGTTGCAAAGTGTCTACACGGCCCATGTTTCAATATAAATGAAAATCTACAATACAATTTGAAGAAGCAAGTCTTATTAAGTTAGTACATTGATGTGTTCATTGGATTGCATATGAAAAACTTTGGAAAGAGTAGTCTATTATATTACAGTGGAGTGGAGATAAAACATGCATGTTAGGCCAAAGAATTAAGATTTTTTAGTGCATGAGAAGTAGGTTGAACAACACCACAGAAGGAGGAACACTATAGCTTCATAAACGTAGAGCCAAAAGACTTCGTGACTTTCAGTTTAATTCGTACAGAGTGTACCTGTCAGATGTACCAGAAGATGAAAACAAGTGCTGAAGTTTTAGTGGAAAGAATATGCAGCTGGGCTGCAGAACATCTGTGCTGATTCTTTCATTAATTTGGAAGAAGTCTGAGCAGAGCCAAGTGTAGTGCTTGACACAAAAACAGCACTAAATTATTTGCAGAACAAAGGAATGAATCCAAGTAAGGAAGTAAGGAGGGTCACCCATTGCTAAAATGTCTGAGTTTTTTGCTTGGGGAAGAGTTTATGAAATAAGCAACCAAGTTATATTAATTCAAACTCTAAATTATTCAAGCTAAAAAGAACAGAATCTGAATTGCATCAGTTAAAAATGTTTTTTCCTGCTTTAAATTTCATTTACTATCTTGACAATACATTTTTAAAAATTACAACAAATTACATTATTATAGTTTGGGGGGGCACCAAAAAAAAAAAGGATACAGGTATTTAAGTTTCAGTTTGATCTATGACAAGCCATTAAATCTTTGTCCTTATTATTAACATATTAATGTCAACCCTCCTGTATCAAAGCATCTTTCGATGATTTAAAGAGGTAAGAGTGCAAGTCCATCAGTAGAGTTTCTTTATTTCTGAATCTCCAAGAATCAATACAGTCCCAGCACAGTAGCCAGTTAATAAGTACTTGCTGAACATTTCACAGTTTAATAGCAATTCAAATGAGACTTTCTAGCAACACTGAGAAGAACACTTCTCTTTTAGATCTTCCTAGCTTGCTGGTTTGATTAATTCTTTGTTTTACTTTTTCAGATTACTTGGCCATCATTTCTGAGCTGATAGGATAAAACATGTCTGCCAAATTTGCAAAACAATATTTCCCCCCCATGGGACAGTACATTAAAACATTCCTTGCTATATACTTTGGATATGTTCCTCTCCTAGGCTGTTTGGAAACAGTGTATCTGAAAATGAAAGAATTCTCTACCTTTTTAATCAAAGAATTCTCTATCTCCTAGGAAACAAAAACAAAAATGAAAGGTTTCCAGATAACCATAAATTTTTGACTCATTGAATAGTACCAAGAGAAATTTCAGCCAATGGAACAGTAGGACACAGTGAAGAGAGAGGTAAGAGAAAATGAGATTAATTCTGAGGTATGAATAATTAGGATGTGTCAATTAAACATAATGATAGAACAACTAAAAGGCAGTTATGCTAAAAGAACATTTTGGTAAAAGAAGTAAAATTTGTAATGACCCCACTTGTTGAATTCTAAAAAAAAAAATCTTAAGAACTTAGTGAACAAATTTTGATTGCTCTATTTTAGGACAGATCCAGAGAACTGGAATATCCTGTACAAAAACAACTAACCAAACAAGTATGACGTACAAAAGCAATGCTTCAGGCAGGGAACCACTAACTGTGATCTAAACCACTCTGATGTCTAGGGACACAGAACCACTAAACCACTCTGATGTCTAGGGAAATGTTGGTAAGTCATGAAGATGGTCAGAAACACAGTCACAGCAGGCCTTGAAGGAAGTAAGGTGAGTGGCCCCTGCGTGTGAACCCAAGAAAAATGAACACCATCATCCTAGAATGAACACATGGTGATTTTTTTATTGTTTTCATTAAGGGAAATATTTGGGTTCACAATATTTATGTTTACTTTATGACGAACAAATTGCTGGACATTAATAGGCAGAATCTAAATTATGTGAAGATACCCTTTATGAATATAAATCTTTATCTCCCTCAGGGATAGATCAGGAGACATTACGGTAACAAAACTGAGTGGTGCAAACACTGGTTCTTCTTAATTTGGATATAGAGAATTAGGTACCAAGTTAAAGAGAAGGGTTTATAGAAATTAAAAAAGAAAATATGTCCCAATCAGATTGAATCTTCTGGTACATGAAGTGCATATCAAAAATCTAGAACAAAAACTAGAAGAAATATGTGAAAAACTAATCAAAAAGCAATAAAAATTTGGCCTCAGTTCTGAAAGGGGGAAAATAAGGGACCAAAAGAAGTTTTTAAGAAAATCTCACAAAATCAACACTTTGAAGATTTTACTTTTTATCTAAAAAATAAAAATTTCATTAATTTTGGGTCCACTTTTCTACAGAAAAACTTACATGTTTCTTATTTAAAAGGTAGGTAGAGATGATGAAACATTTTCATGAACATCTGCAAAAGCTGTTAACACTTAGGGAGTAAACTGTAGGCATTTATCTCTGGATGAAGGAATCTGGGGGAATACTGCAGTTCTTACACTTGGTGTTGAAAAGCATGAAGGTAGACTCCTACTAAACCAATGCAATGACATATATTTTGTTTTTAACACTGAAACTGCAGACCTTTACTTTTTTTTTTTTTTTTTTTTTTTTTTTTTGTCCTCTGGTCAAAAGAATGACAATTCAGAAACATGCTATAAATTTCTCTGTAAGCCAACTGATCAAAATGTAACATAACATTAGAATATATTTTAATGAAATATGACACAATGATGTATTTTAAAATTCTGGCAAAGTATATTAACTAATAATTATTTATTGAACAGATACTGGGGTATCTTTCACTCCCCACACTGTACATGCATTTTGGTCTCAGCCAAACCATCTAGAACCATAGTTCTCAAGCCTAGCTGCCCCATAGACTAATCTGGCAAGATTAGTAAAAATACCAGTCAGTGTTTGGGCTCTCTTCCCATAAAGACTTTGATTGAATTGTTATAGTGTACAGCACTGAAACTAAGAACAAGTTCTAGCTGTACTATTTTGGGGGAAATGAGTAAACTCTCCATCTCATGCCTCTCTATGTTACATTTTTTATTGTTTTTTGTTTGTTTGTTTGTTTGTATGTTTTTTTTAATTGAGGGCTGGCCTTCTCTGATTCTGAGTTTACATGACAGAAAATGGTCCTTGAGTCAATCATCTGTGATAGAAAGGGGGTCATTTTACGAAAGTATGGGTGCTTTTCCAGTAAGTATAAAGATGCAGAGTATGGTAGGATGACCAACTTTATTTAAAAAAGCCTAAGCTAAATTTTTACTAATAAAGTAATTATGTTTCCTTTAAGTGAAATTCTTTTTTAAAAAAGATTTATTCATTAATTTGTGTGTGTGTGTGTGTGTGAGAGAGAGAGAGCGCACTTGTGCACATGAGCAGGGGGGAGGGGCAGAGGAAGAGGGACAAGCAGACTCCCCCTTGAGCCGAGAGCCCCAGGCCTGGGCTCAATCGTAGGACTCTGAGATCATGACCTGAGCCGAAGTCAGAGGCTTCACCGACTGAGCCACCCAGGAGCCCCAGTGAAATTCTCTTTATTAGTCTTCATGAATAGACTTGTTTCTTATGCTGTGCAGATATGAACTACGCTCAGTGGCAGCCATCCTGTTCCTGGATTTCAGTTCGCTTGTTAGCTTTACCCAGGGAGTGGTGAGAGGGTGGAGGAATGGGGAATTAGGAATGTGAAAATGTTAGGTGATAATGAAGGGACATGATTTTTCTTTTTTTGACTACCTAGTAGATGTAAACACAAAGCTTTTCTAAGGTCTAAGAGTAGATCTGCTAATCTTTAAGTAAGAGTTTTTTCATCTTATTGTTTGATACTTCTCAGACTACAATACAATCTCTTCCCACATTATGTTCTTGAAACTAGTCCTTCCTTACTTTATAATCCATTATCAGAAGAGCATTCAAGTTTGGCTTTTCAAACTCCTGAAACTACAACTTGTCCAGTTAGATAAAAACATAATCTGGTTTTCTTTACTACCTTGGGCACTTAAACCTACACATTTGCTTTCATTACTCTGCTGCTGGGCTTATGGCAGGGCAGGGAGGGAGGTCGGCAGTGTCACAGCCTTCCATGAACATTAGAAAAGCACTCATTTTGGCCCATGCCAATCATTGTGGTAGCCATTGGAGTTAGCATCCCCAACAAGTCCCTACCTGGGAGTTGTTCCAAAACAACTTGGTTTTGCTATGATAAACAAAATGCACTGGTAAGAAGAACGGCAGCCCTTCGAAGACAACTACAATGTGCTGAGACCTTAAGGGAGTCTAATTATCCTGACTTGAAGCAACTGTAGCAAACTAAGAGCATCACTCCTTCTTCCTTCTCCCCATCTTTGTTTAAGAAGCATTAACTGACTTTGAAGCATTTCTGTTTAAAAAGTCAGCCACTCATCTTACCCCCAAATCAGAAAAATTGTTCTCTTCCCCAACTGAGGTTGAAATAAATGTCACTACAGTTTACAAAAAACCAATTTTACTTCTTTATAAGCAAAATACCAGTTACTACTATTTTATTTTATATATCTGTAATATAATTGCTGACCCCATTTCTTGTCAAAAGTCTTTCAGCAATAAAACAGTTGGGCAAAAATCACATGAAGGAATGAAAAGGAATAAATGAAAAGCCTCTCATACTAAGTTTTTAAAAAGCAATAATCACAAGGCCTTTAAAAAAAGGGTTTTTATTTATTTACTGGAGAGAGAGAGAGAGCACAAGCAGAGGGAGTGGCAGAAGGAGAGAGAGAAGGAGGCTCCCCATTGATGAGGGAGCCCACCATTGCAGGACTCGATCCCAGGATTCCAGGATCAGAGCCTGAGCCAAAGGCAGATGCTTAAACAACTGAGCCACCCAGGTGCCCCCACACAGGTCTTTACAAACTCCTTTTGTATACTTTATCTTCAATATTTATCAAGCTCAATATAAATATGAGAAAACAAATTGAGAGGTAAAAAAGTAAATTTATGAGTTTATTGTATATCATTGAATGAGTTCACGAATGAATGTTGTTGGAATGTTCAGTCCACATACTCTGACTTCAAGTCCAGTGCCCTTTTTACTATATCATGTGACATCCATTTAGAAACAAACAAACTAAACCCAATTGGTAAGCCACCAACATTTATGCAAAATAAGCAAAAATCTAAATGATTCGGTAGACTCTGTGCTCAGTATGATTCAGTCATCTCAAGTGGGTGGATGGGAATTTAATCTACATTAGCAGATGTCCAGTGTCCAAGCAAGAAAGGTCACACAGAGTTTTACCGTCCTCTGCAATGCGAGGAACACATCTGAAATATCATTTAGTGCCAGGGGCCTTGTGTCAAATAGAGTTGCAGAACTGAAGGTGTCTTAAAGAAGAGTGAGAGTTCAGCTGGTTATAGCTTCATTTGAAAAGCAACTAAAACTGGAAATATTTAGTCCAGAAAAATAAGGATTTAGGAAGAGGGAAGTGTGGGCTGGTTGTTTTGAAGTATTTGAACGATGTAGAAGTAATTTTGCATCTCAGTGTGTTAGAGCTAAAAACAAGGAATAGGGGGACAAACGATTTTAATTTTAATGTATCACTTTCTAGTCATTACAGCTCCCCAGAAGCTTGAACACTTTGCAAAGGGAACCTGGCCATCACATTGTACAGAAGATTCCAGACTGCATGGCTCCTACCCATCCCCAAGCAGTTTAACCCAAGAAGGAAAGACTAGAGAGGTTCACTTTTTAGTGCAAGAGAGCATATCCAACTTTGACCATGGAAAGTGTTTGTCTACAAATACTTATGATTATAATAATGCTGTTGCTGATGATAAAGATGATAGTATATTACACCAATCATGTTTTTTCACATTTGAGAAGCTGAGTACAGCACATTTACTCTCTTGCTCTTTATCATTTTTTTTTCCCCCAAAGTAATACCCTTCAGGTTCAGGAGACAGACTGAAAAGCAGAGGCTCAGCTAATGTGCTCAATTTAGAACTGCATCTCCAAGACAGAGTGCCCTTGAGCTAAACATGTAATTCTTGGCCTGCAGCATCCTGGCAGAGATTAGAGCAGACAGCTGTGCCTGCACACTGCTCTTTGTTGATAACTGTGTGACGCTCGCCGAAACAAGTCTTGAACTGCTCTGCTTCCCTGTCTCAACAGGTTAAGTGGGGAACTGAGGATTTTTTTTTTTTTTAAGATTTTATTTATTTATTTGACAGAGATCACAAGTAGGCAGAGAGGCAGGCAGAGAGAGGTGGAGGCAGACTCCCTGCTGAGCAGAGAGCCGGATGCAGGGCTCGATCCCAGGACCCCGGGATCATGACCCGAGCCCAAGGCAGAGGCCCAACCCACTGAGTCACCCAGGTGCCCCGGAACTGAAGATTTTGTAATACAGCTTTAGGTCTTTGCAAATGCTGGATGTCCTTTAAGTTAGATTAGCTTTGTAAATAGGGACATATTAGTAATGCTTCCCACACTGGCTTGTTTGGAGGAATCATATGCATACAGGATTTAGCATAATCTATAACAAATAATAAGAGCTAAAAAGATATTAGTTGTTTTAATTATATTCATACTCGTTTCAAGCAAGAATGATTCCACAGTCGTAGATAGTTCTGTGAAGAGTCCAACTACAGTCCTGTTGTACCGCTCAGACTTTCTGTCTGTTGCTTACAATAAAGTATGGTTTGGTGAACAATATCATCTGTTACACAAAAGTCATTGTAAGACATCAAATAAATACTTATAATAAATTGTATGTATTGGGACATAGATATAACTTCATGTTAACTTGTGACTTTTTAAATTTTATTATCTTCTGTGAAATATGGGAAGATGAGAATGAAGAGGCAATGTGGAATTGGACCAAGATGAATCTAGTTTTGGATTCTGAAGCAGGAGATTCTGGGAGGGTGATGACTGGCAAAGAGCTCTCTTCCCTCTACCACCAAATCCTCTGGTCTGTTCCTCCTGAGTCCAGCAGATGCTAATGTCTGCGGGAGTCTGTGTGCCAGTGAGGCACTGTGTTCCATGGTGGCCACCGTGTGGACAGCTAACGCACAATCATAACTCTTGCACTGCATGAGTCCCTGAAGCGGGGTTCATTTAGTAAAGCCAAGAAGAAACTGAATCATGCACAGATCCCTCCTGCTTCGTGTGGAGGAAAATAGGAAGAGAATGGGTCATCAAGAGATTTATTTGAGGTGCTTCAGGAAAGAGAGGTTGACCTGCTTGCTTTTATTCTAGCAGTCTTCTCAGAGTAGAAGCCGTAGACCTCACGTGACCCATATGATCCAGCAACTCTGTTATCTCCCATTCCTCTCTCTCACTTGCTTTCACTCCAGTCACGCTAGCCTCTTTCTGACCCTTAAATGTCAGAGTCACACTCCTGCTCCAGGATCTTTGCAATTATACCCTCTGTCTTTCTCCAATACTATGCAATATACTTATTTTAAATTATTGTATTTATGAACACATTTATTACATTTATTTTCTGCCTCTCCCAAGCCATATTATCTTTATCAGTCCTAGGGAAGGAAAGAGTTTTAAAAAAATGAAATTCCGTGCACAATAGAGACAACTTTGGAATTTAAGGATAAACTTAACAAGAAATGGATGGAGCCTTCATGAAGAAGACTGAATCTTCTTCAGTGACTTGTCACTGAAGTTGTAATTTCAGTGGTTGTTATAAAATAAAGGAAATGAGTAAACAATGCTTTTGAGTGGAAACACTCAAGATTTTAAAAATCAATACATTCAAGATTCAGACATTAATTAAATACAAAAGTCCTAAATTTAAAAAAACTGGCTAAAATGATCTTCAACTTTATGAGGAAAAAACTAAATGCTCAAGAATAGCCAGGGAACATGTTGGATATGTAATTTAATAGTTTATAGTTATAAGCTATTGAATATCTTTTTACATGACTTGATAAAAAATGATTTTGTAGACCATATTTCTTAGCCTTCAGAATCAAAGTTCTTTGTGCAACTCACTTATATGTACTCATAAAGATATGACAACTATTAAAAGTTTGTTAATCTATTTTCTACTCTGCTGCTGTTCAGTCCTCATAATATATTTCTTCCTATCATAATTACACTGTGATGAGTTTTAAATCTGGGGGACATTAGACTACCAAAAATGGGTTTGTTTATAGCCTCTAAAAATAAATAATACAAAATAATAGAGCATTTAAAAATGTAATTTAAAAATTACTTCCAGTGAATATGTAGAACTTGTTTGCTTTCAATGTTTGTGTATATATTTCTGTTTAAGTGTATGTTATCTGTGGATTTAATGCCTTCCAATATTACAAGAGAGAAACTGTCCATTCCCATTCTAACCCACTGAACTTAGATTTTTTTTTGAACTTCTATGTCTCCAGTCCATTGATTCTTGTTAGGTTCATATTGGAAATATTTTCAATGTTTTTCTGATTGTGAAAATGATCCATATATATTATAAAGATAGAAACAACAGAGGAGAGAGGGAACTGGTTTGTCACGTGAAAACACACACTTAAAAAACACATACAAATGAAGGACAGAGGAGCAATTCAAGTCATTCTTAATTTCAAGGGTGTATTTACCACATACGAAACAAACAAATCCAGGCTGGAAATATGTGAAATTCAGATGTGGCAGCCTGGTCTGGTTGACTGCATTTCAATTAACCAACCCGTGCTGATATACTATGTCAACGTCTGGACCCCAGGCCTATATATATTTCCTTTTTGCATTGAGAACATGCCCCAGACACCATCTATCTTCCTTTTACTTTCTTTCTCTTCTGTCTGCTCCCATCCTTTTGAAATGACCATGCTGGTAACTTTAACTTCTTTATTTTTATTTCTGCTTAGCCACAGTTTGGGCTTATCCCCCTGATCCAAAAAAAGTATCTCTTTTTTCCATTTCTCCCATACACCACGGAGATTCTTCTCTTCTCTCCTCAACGGAAAAGCATTTCTATCTTATTTTCCATTTATTTCTCAACTGCTTGCAATCTGGCTTACTTTCTTAATTCTCCATGGAAATGATTCTGGCACAGTTCACCAATGACCTCTGTATTTCCAAATTCAATGGAAACAATTAAGTCTTTATTTACTGACCTTTCATGGCTCTCTGCTCCCTGACATCACACCCTCCTGGTTCTCATACTTCTGCAGTTCTTTACCTCTTTCACAACCTTTTTTCCCACATAACCCCTAAATGTCCATGTTACTGGGTATGTTACTAGGATATGTTACTGGACAAATCCTTATTGGATAATCTCACCTTTTAATTGTTTTCGATGACTACCCATGTATTGAAATTCCCAAACCTCTTGATCGCACAGAGAATTCTGTCCTCGGCTATAGATTCACATATCCTGTCGCTTCCTCAGCATATCCATCTGGGCCTGAAAATGGTATCTCAAACTCAACAGATTCAAAATAAAATTGATATTACTCCAGGCATGTTTTTTGTACATTCCCTTTTTTGACTGGTGGTACTATAATGCACTTAGCGAGAAATCAGTTTTCCTTGAAACATCTTTATCTTCCATGAACTCACTTATTTATTTATTTATTTGTTTGTTTAAATTTATTTCGAGAGAGCAAGTGAGGGGAGGGGCAGAGGGATAGAGAATGTCCAGCAGACTCCATGCTGAGCATGGAGCCTGATGTGGAGCTCAATCCCACGACCCTGAAATCATGACCTGAGCCAAAATCCAGAGTTGAATGCTCAACTGACTGAGCCACCCAGGCACCCCCACTAACTCACTTCTAAGCAGTTGCTCTATGTGTGTAGATCTTGCCTTTCAAGTGAATTTTTCTTTTTCCTCTTTAATACCACAAAGGTATTCAAACTATCTCCACTGTATACATAGTCCTAATTATGTAACCAAAATACATTTCAAACCACATTAGTCCCCTGTTTAAATCCTTCAGTGCCTCACTCACACATGCAGAATAATGGCCAGCCTCCTCTTAGAAGGCCTCTCTGTCATCCCTTCTCCCATCACTTTCACTGCTGTGTTCATCAGAACCCATTGCTAGTAAACTCCTCATATACTGTGCTATTTGTCATTCCTCTTCCTCCTTTCACATCATCTCCTTTTTCTGGATCGTCTTCTACTCATCCATCTTCTATTTCTTTTGTTTACCTGGGCAACTCCTATATAAGACTTGGTTCAGGCCTTATTCCAAAAGCCTTTCTAACCCTTCTCTTTGCTAGTCTTCCTTCATCTCATTGGTTTAAATACTTTTTATGGATTCTCCAGTGCCTCTCCTTATCATCATCCTCCACACAGTATGTACAATTAGGTTTGCAGGCTCACAGGCAGACTGTGTCCAAGTTGGCACACATAGAATCCTTGTTCTCGGCACAGTGGCTGGCACATGGTTGGATTTAATGCATATCTTGAATGGACAAATGCTGATATCTTTTACTAGATTTCTTGAATGGAAAGTAGCATAGGCATTGTGGTCAAGGACATACTGTTCTATTTTTCTGATTTTCACCTCTTTTCAATTATATTAAGATCCAAGAACATTTGAAAATGTTCTGAGAACAGATTAATGATACACTGAAAACAAATTAACAATACACTGAAGACATATTTGTTAAGTTAAATGTTTGTATGTCAGTTGGTGGTAATTTTTTCCTCCATTACTTTGGTACAAATCCAAAAAAGAGGTTAAAACCATTGTTTTATTTAACCGTGTTTACACATTCCTGTTCCTTTACCTTGAAGAGATTTTCAACAAACTTAGAATGTTCTTGGACATACAACTATGATATAATCTACCACAAAATTAGCTATGAGCTGGACATGGTCTAGTAATATCCATTACATGTTTATTTTACATTTTAATATAGATCTGTGCTCTGCTAGACCTGAGCCAAGTCCTTAATAATTTGCTTAAATGATTGCCTTGGGTAAATTGAGTCATGACAGAGCTTCATACTGGTAAGGAAAAAAAAATTGGAATGTATTGTCAACTACATCTCACATGTCTTTAAAAATAGCTGTAGAACAAAACCATTTTAGATTATTTAAAGAAAGCACTTCATGTAAATCTTATCATTAAATTCAGAAAAATATAATTTTTTGGAATATGCCTTTGATATTCCTGATAACTCTGAATTCCTCAGACTAGAAAATAAACTCACTTTCTCATACCAGCAGGTGCTAACATCATGCTTTTCAGATGGAGAAAACTACATAATCCCTCCACTGCTCCCTTGTGCTCCCTTGGATCTACAGTGTCTTAATAATATCATCATTTGTGATTATGCTGGAAGCCATGGCTGGGAGATGCAATTTCATTTTCAGTTCTTTATATCCACAAAAATTTTGTGTTAACATCTAAGGAGCTTGCGATTACTAGGTATACCGGTTCCTGTCACATACTTTCTCCTTGATTTTTTTAAATGTATCCCAACATACACTTTTTAAAAAAACAGACTTATCTAGGTAGATTTTACGTACCATAAAAATCACTCTTCCAAAGAGTCCTGTTCAATAGTTTTTGGTATATTCAGAGAGTTGTGCAACCATCACCACCGAGAGGTAATAATAAGCCCCAAACACACTCTTTGGTTGTCATCTCAGACCATCCCTATTCTTATGTTCCTGGCTTGCTAACTCTTAAATTCCATCTCCATCTGTTTCCTGACCTTTGATCCTTTCTCTCATTTAACACTTGCTTCTGCCCTGGGGACTTGGCATTTGTATTTCCTCTCTGATTTCTGACAGTCATTAAAGATTTCAACTTAGAATTGCTTACCAGATCTCTCTCACCAGTTACTCCTGGGAGTTCTGCGCGGCCTTAGCTATTCCTTAAAAATCTATCCATGCATACAACGCACCCGAATCACTCCAGACAGTTAACTGTTTCCCATTAGAGGGTCATTGAAACATTTTGCTTCCAAGTTTTGTTTTTGTGGACTTCAATCCTTGATGAAGCTATAGCAACATGAATAAACTCAGATCTCTCTTACATGGCTTGTGAATCAAGAGGTGAGGGGAAAATAAAAAAAGGATCTTGATTAGGAGAAATCTAGAGCATGACTTCGGAAACTGGGATTTGCTTCAAAACCAAGCACATAAAGATATGAGGTACACCCAAATGAGGCACAGATGAATTGTCTGTGGGTCCTAATTCTAGATTATCCTTCAAGACTTTGCATAGATACATACAGAATGAACCACATCTCAGTGTTCATATTGGTAATAGGTGTGGGTGTTTAGGGAGAGTTCATGATTGTCACCTTGATAGAAACAATTACTTTGTGTTTTTCATTGGTAAAATGAGTTGAATAATTCTTGCCTCTCTTATCCAACAATGACTTAAGGGTTATCTTGTAAAGATTGGAGGCACACAGTAGCAAGCATCACATAATGCATGTGGGAATTCACAGAGTGTCAGCAGCAGCACGAGTGTTCCATTTTTGCAATTTCCTAGAGAGGTGGGTTGGACAGTGGGACTGGGTACTGACCCCTCTGCTGCTCTCTATTTAATGGAGATAACATAACAGTGATCTTGCTCAGGAAATAGATACTTTGAGCCTCGGAGCCAGTGTTTTAATGATGTACCAGAAAATCCAGCTTTTTAGTACTTGGAGACAGTGCTATGAAGTTGCCATCCTACCCAGAGAGAGGTCCAGAGGCAGGAACCAGTACTGTTATTCTATATGGGAGTGACAGATAAAAGGTAAGCAAAAGGATGTTTAGAATTGCTAAACACTATGTACATTAAAATCATCTGTCTATGAATACCAAAAGTAATGGTGAAAGATTACTATGAAGAATATGATATGTGGAATATATGAAGTCCATGATATTATGTTCTTTAATTCTAAATATATAACTTTTGTTTAAATAATAAATGTTTCTGATCTTAAAATGATCTGTATGGTTAGTTTCACTTGTGATTGGCAGCTCACAACTGGGATGAGGAATGAAACTGATGGCCAAGAAGGGAGGAAAAAAAAGAAAAGCAAAAAATTGTTTCATTTCTGTAATTCTTGTTGTAAAACTATTAACAAGATTTAAAATCAATAGTTTTTATAATTCTTACTTAATAATACATGCAGTTAAATAACTGTAAATTCACCAGAATAAAATTCCCATGTGTAATTCATGAGATGCTGGACCTTGCAATGGAAGTATAATTTGCCTGGCTACATTTCAGTGAGGAAACTGAAAAAAACTTGCCCCAAATCCAAAAGCTGATGAGCAATGGAGCCAGGACTCAGATCTGCATTTATTACCATCTGTGATTTCCTATACCAGACAGAAATGTGGACTATTTAGCTTGCTTCAGTGTTTAAAGTGACACTGGCCAGGACGGGCTTCCAGAGCTCCAGAATAAGTATAAATGCACAGGACACCACATGTAGTTTAGAGTCTGCCGTTTTCTCCCTGAAATTCTTCATACTTTTTTTTTTAATAATTTTATTTTTTATAAACATATATATATATATATATGTTTTTTCCCCCAGGGGTACAGGTCTGTGAATCTCCACGTTTACAAACTTCACAGCACTCACCATAGCACATACCCTACCCAATGTTCTTCATACTTTTTAACAAGGGACCTAGCACTTCAGGTTTTCCCTGGACCCAGAATTATGTAGCTGGTCCTGCTTCTGGAAAAGTTCTGGATAGCTCTTTTTAAAGAGTCTTCATGTTTATAATGGGTGTCATAAACTTTAGACTTACCAACTAGCAAAATTGTTCCTGGATACCTTTGGGATTGATTCATTTCTTTTCATTTTGGTAAAACAGCTTCACCTCTCAGATATCAGTTTTCTCTTTACGGAGAATTCTACTCATAGACCCTGAATGTGCTCACTTATTGCTGAAGTGTTTCCACCCGTGATGATGCTTCTGGAATTCTCCAAAGGAAGGTACATCCCTGGTTCTTTCTATAGTTACCTAGAATGGCCTTCTTTGGGCCTTGAGGAAACCACAGGACTTGGGACAAATGTAACTTCCTCTAGTTTCCTGAAAGGATAATTTGACCCTTCTTAGCAGATATCTTCAAAATACAAAAGCTGAGAGATAGGGGGAAAGAGAAACTACAACACTGTTTCTGAACTGTGTTCTACCTAGAAAGAGTGCATTGATCTCTCACTGAGGTCCTATAGCACCCGATAGAAACATCATTAATTGCTTTTAGGGTGACCTGTGATGCTGGACACAAAGAATTGCACCAAGAAGGGAGCAAAAAGCAGGACAGAGTTTATTCATCTCCAAGGAAGGAGAGGGGCCAGACATTCTAGAGAAATGCTGCCTCAAGTTTTCCATTAGGCATTTTAAGGGGTTTTGAAGGATGTGAAAAGGTTGCAGTTGCCCCCATGGGAGCGGAGGGAGAGTTATGAAGTGGGGGTCAACTCCTGGCCAGGGACAGCAGGAGGTGGCAGGTTTCTCGAGGAGCTCTGTCTGGGATATGGGTTGTGATCAGCCTAAAGAAGAATATGTTTTGTAATTGGGGTCTGTTTACTAGGAATATAGGGTCGCATAATCTAGGAGAATGAAGCATTAGGGCCACATGCAGACACCTGTGAGTTTTGTGTGTAAGCTTGGTTGGGCAGGGGGTGGGGGATGGAGGGTTTGAATGGATTCCGTTCTATTGCCCTTATCACCTGGAAGATGTGTAAATGTGTTTCTCCTCTACTAGACTTCTTTAAATAGTAGAATATTACCTTGTTCATTTTTTTTAAATCTTTGCAGTTCCAATATTTAAAAACATTTTGAGGAAGTGTTTGGTGAAATGAAATGAATTGCCAAAGTCCCCTCCCCTGCCATATTCCATGACTTTGGCAATTACATATTTCAATCCCAATTATTTGTCTTTCAGGTAAGTTATGTGAAAACTTTGCCCAACCCCAAATAAAACTTAATGAATCCCCAAAATGGGTGTGTAAGTGCTTCATTACCTAAAAGCAATGTTTCCAATTAGTTTCTGCTTCTGGGTTTTATTTTCTCAACGTGATTTAGCTAATGTTTTAGCTAAAGAGAAAATGAGCCACTGCTTAAATTAATGTCTTAGCATAAGACAAAGTCAATCACTATTAGCATAAATTCTTCTTCAACAGCATTTGACAAAAAGGACTGCTTTTTGTACTGCTGACAAAAAAATACTGCTAATTATCTAGTCAACTATAGATATAGGTATATTCCAACTACAGTTGGAATATGGCACTCATATTAAATAAGAGTGTCTCTTGAAAGATAATGTGATTAAGGCCATCTTATAGAAGAGAAAGATTTTTCTAGATGAGACTATGTAATTTTCAAAAGTGGTAAGATCAGGATCCAAACTCATCAGTCAAAATCCTGTGACTACTTAAAAAATTTAAGAGGAAATAGTAATAACAACCTTAGAACATTCTATCAGGGAACAAAGCATGATTTCTCTTTTACTCTGCCAGGGCTGCTCTAACAAAATACCACAGACTGGATGAAGCAAC
Source organism: Lontra canadensis (assembly GCF_010015895.1). Lineage (NCBI taxonomy): Eukaryota > Metazoa > Chordata > Mammalia > Carnivora > Mustelidae > Lontra > Lontra canadensis. The sequence goes on from NW_022631000.1 coordinate 25,610,387, forward strand.
AGAAACTTGGGGCGCCTGGGTGGCTCAGTGGCTTAAACCTCTGCCTTCCGCTCAGGTCATGATCTCAGGGTCCTGGGAACGAGCCCTGCATCGAGCCCCGCATTGAGCCCCGCATTGAGCCCCGCATCGAGTCCTGCATCGGGCTCTCTGCTCAGCAGGGAGCCTGCTTCCTCCTCTCTCTCTCTCTCTCTGCCTGCCTCTCTGCCTACTTGTGATCTCTGTCAAATAAATACATAAAATCTTAAAAAAAAAAAAAAAGCAACAGAAACTTATTTTCTTGCAGTTTTGGAGTCTAGTTCTTGGTATTCTCAGCGCCGGTTTCTGGTGAGAACTTTCTTCCTGGCTCACAGATGGCTGCCTTCTCCCTGTGTCCTCACCTGGGCTTTCTTCTGAGCACATGTGCAGAGAGAAAGCTCTCTCATATATCTCTTTCTTTTTGTAAGGACACACCAGTCCTATTGGATTAGGGCTCCACCCCTTTGGCTTCATTAACCATAATTATCTTCCGAAAGGCCCTATCTCCAAGCACAGTTACACAGGGCTGGGGGTGGGAGGTAGGACTTTAACATGAATTTTGCAGGGGCCTAATTTGGTCCATAAAAATCTCTAACTTGTTTGATGAGGTCAGAACAGAGGTATTTTGGAGCCTTCTTGCACTGGCTCACAGGAACCAACCGTGAGCCTCTCTTCCCAACTCTACATTCAGTTACTTAAAATCGGCTTCAGTGGGAGTACTGACACCTTCAAAATCACCAACTACTATCATTCAGCGGCATCTAACATATATTATCACTGAGTCCATATGAATGTGATTATAAATCCATAATCACATATAATAATCACCACTGTATAACAAATAAAAGTAAATAATAATGTTAACAAATGTTGCATATATATATATATATATGTGAAACATTAAAGATTTGGAAATCATAAGAAAAATGAAATCTCATTTGCATTTTCTCTTTGATTAAATTTATCTCGAAGATTGTGTTCAACTTGATCAGTGAAATGGGTTTTGCAAAAAATAACTAATAAGAGATATACATTGGCTTTTCCCAATATTTAGTTATAAAAATTTTCAAATATACAGAAAAGATGAAATACATTACAGCAAACCCCCATATACCCATTATTTACATTTTATAATGACCATTTTACTACAGTTGCTTCACCATATACCCATCCATCTATCCCTCTGCCCATCAATCAAAGGTTCTTAATTTTTTAATGCATTTCATAGTAAGTTGAAAACACCAGTACACTTCCACTAGATACTTCAGAATGCTGTGATTAACTATCTGATATTTGTATTGGGCTCCTTTTTTTTTTTCCTTAAAAAGTAAAATTCCCACATGGTAAAATGTATAAATCTTAAGTGTACCATGTGATGAGTTCTTACAAATATATACTTGCATAACCTAGACCATTATCAAGATATTGAACATTAGCCTCAGCACTGAAATCTTCCTCATGCCTCTTCCAAGTAAATTCCTACCCCACCCTTTATAGGCATCACAACTGTTCTGATTTTTTTTCTTACTGTAGAAAATTGCTGCCTCCTTATTGATTCTATGAATGGAAACAATACACTATGTACTTTAAGTAGGGAGCTTTTTTCATTCAGCAGAGTATTTTGAGATTAGTCCATGCCGTTGTATGTACCAATAGTTCATTCTTTTCATTAATATGAAGTGTTCCACTGTATGGATATAGTACAGTTTCTTGATCCATTGTCCTCTCATTGAACCCCAAGCTATTTCCAGGCTTTAGCTGTTACAAATAAAGCTCTATAAACATTTTTGTCAAGTGTTTTTGTGGACATATGCTTTTACTTCTCTTAGATAAATACTTAGGAATTGAATTACTGTGTCAAAAAATAAACATATGCTTAGTTTCATAAAAAATTGCCAAAGCTTTTTCCAGTGTCGTTGTACCATATTGCATTCCCATCAATAATGTATGAGAATTACAACTACTCCACATTCTCTCCAACAGTTAGGTCATTTGTTAACTCATTTTTTGTTTGTTTTAACCATTCTGATGAGATGTGTGGGTATCTTTTTGTGATTTTAATAGCCATGTTCCTGCCACAAAGCAATACTGAACATTTGTTCAGTATTGAACTTGGATCTCTTCCTTTGCCAAACATCTATTGAAATATTTTGCTCACTTCAATTTATTTCTTTTTGTCTTTTAATTAAGTTTTAAGAGGTCTTAAAATATATTATGGATAGCAGTCTTCTCTCAGATACATGTTTGTAAATATTTCTTTGAGTGACCTGTTTATTTTTTAAAACATCTTTTGATGACAGAACTTTTTACTTTTCATGAGGTCTAATTTATCATCTTTTACTTATTTGGTTATTGCCTTCTTATTTCTGTCTACAAAATCCTTGCTTAGCCCTGAATTATAAAGATATTATACAGTCCTTATGTTTTAAGCTTTATAGATTTAGCTAATATATTTTAGTTTATGATCTACCTTAATTTTTGTGTATAGTATTAGATAGTCTTTGAAGTTAATTATTCCCATATGGATATCTGGTTGTTCCAGACCATTTGTTGAAAAGATTTTCTTAATTGCCTTTGAATTCTTTTGGCACCTTTGTCAAAACTTAATTTACCACCCATGTATGATTGTATATTTGGATTCCCCATTCTTTAGACTGATCTGTTTATTAATCCTATGCTAGGGTCACCTGTGTGGCTCCATGGATTAAGCCTCCAACCCTTGATTTTGGCTCAGGTCATGATCTCAGTGTCCTGGGATTGAGCCCTGTGTGGGCCTCTGTGCTGGCTACAGGGCCTACTTGTCCCTCTCCCTCTGCTCCTTCCCCAACTTGCTCTCTCTCTCTAATAAATAAACAAAATCTTAAAAAAAAAATAATCCTATATCAGTTTCACATCATCTTGTTTACTATAGGTTTACAGCAAGTCTTGAGTTTAGCAAGTGTAAGGTCTCCAAATCTGTTCTTTTTAAAGATTGGTTTAGATATTCTAGGTCACTTATGCTTCCATATAAGCATTAGAATCAATTTCTACCAAAACGCCTCTTGGGATTGTGTTGGATTGAACTGAACCTATAGACCAATTTGAAGTGAATTGATATCTTAATGGCTCTAGGCCTTCAAAATCAATGAACTCCATTAAGTAGGAGTTCATTAAGTAGGACTCTTAACTCCATTAAGTAGGACTCCCATTAGGTAGGTCTCTTTTATTAACCTCCATCAGCGTATTATAGTTTCCAGGGTAAATGTATTTTATATCTTTTTATAAATTTATTTCCAAATATTTTGTTTTTTGATCCTATTCTAAATAGAAATATTTCTGTAATTTCATTTTCCATTTTTTTGGTATTAATGTATATAAATGCAGTTAATGTTTAATTGTATCCTGTGACCTTACCAGCTCATTTATTATTTTTGGTATCTTTATTATAGTGTCCTTAGTTTTTTTTTTTATGTTAAAAATTTTGTCATATTGAGATAGTGAGATGTTTGTTTATTTTTGAATTTTAGGCCTCCTAAATATTTTATTGCCTTACAGTAATTAGTTAGGACCTTTAGTACAAGGTTCAGTAAAAGTGGTGGAAGAGGGTATTCTGGTTTTTCTCAGATCATAGTGGAAAAGCATTAAATATTTCAACATTAAGCAGCTTCTTCAAAACCATTTGTCAGGTTGAGAAAGTTTTATTATTCTTAGTTGGCTGAGAGTTGCCATGAATACATGTTGAATTTTGTCAAATTTTTTTTTGTAATCTGTTGAAATGATCATACTGACTTTATCTTTTATTGTTAGTATGGTGAATTACATTGGTTGATTTATGATTGTCAAACCAGCCTTATATTCTTAGGATGAAATCCCTTGATCAAGATGTATTCTTCTCTGTGTATCACTGGAGTTGATTTGTTAATAGCTCATTAAAAATCTTTTGTGACTTTAAGAGAAATATTGGTTTAGAGGGGTTTTGGTAATATTTTTTATCAGGTTTCAAATAACAATTATATTGGCTTTATAAAATCAATTGTAAAGTGTTTCTTTCCTCTGTATTTTCTCAATAATAGTGGTGTGATTTCTTTCTCAAATGTTTGATAGAATTAATCAGGGAACCATCTTGACCTGGAAATTTCCTTGTGGAAGGATTTCAATAAGAAATTCAATTCCTCTGTTAGATACAGGATCATATACATTTTCCATTATATCTTGCATTAGTTTTTTTTTTTTTTTTTTGAAGATTTTATTTATTATTTGACAGAGAGAAACAGTGAGAGAGGGAACACAAGAAGGGGGAGTTTGAGAGGGAGAAGCAGGCATTCCACTGAGCAGGGAGCCAGACATGGGGCTTGATCCAAGTACCCTGGGATCATGACCTGAGCTGAAGGCAGACACTTAACAACTGAGCCACCCAGGAGCCCCTTGCATTAGTTTTTGTAAATTGTATTCTTAAGACATTCAAATATAGCTGTATTTTCAATACATTGATCTATTTTATCTTGTTTGTCCGATTCCTGATAATAATAATTTATTTTTTTCTTTTTCTTTGTGGTAATAAGTCTAGTTAGGTTTATTAATTTTGTTGATGGTTTCCATTGTTAATATTTCATTGAATGCCAACATATTTATGTTCTTCCTTAAGTCTGGAATTGTGATGCCTCCACCTTTTTCTTTTTCAGGGTTGCTTTGGCTATTCAGGGTCTTCTGTGGTATCTGTATTTTTATTTAATTCATTCATTTTTTTAAAGATTTATTTATTTATTTATTATTTATTTGAGGTGGGGCAAGGCAGAGGGAGAGGGAGAGAGAAGTTTAAGCAGGCTCCATGTCCAGCGTTCTGGCATGAGGTCTGATCTCCCAATCCTGACATCATGACCTGAGCTGAAACTAAGAGTTGGATGTTTAACTGACTGTGCCACACAGGCATCCCTCTGTATCTTTACTTTAGAGTGTAATATCTATATGTAGTATATAATCAGGTCTTTTTTTTTTATCCATACTGAAAATTTCTGGCTTTTAATAAATCTACTGAATGTTTAGTTATAATCACTTACATAACTTTTAGTGGGTTTTCCCTTCTGGATTATAGTACATAGTCTTAACTTTTTACAACATAGTAGAGCTAATATTATACCACTTCATATTAATGTAGAAACACTGAAAAGATATGGGTCCATTTACTCTACTCTCATCCTTATTGCTACAGTTGTCACATGTAGTACCTCTTCTGTATGTTATAAACTCCTTAGGGGCTATAATTTTTGGCTAAATCATTCCTAAGTATCTAAAGGAATTAAGAGAAAAGAGTCTTTTCATTTGCCCATTCCGTGAACTTCATTCTTCATCAACACACAAGTTTTCAGCTGGTGTAATTTCCCGTTAGCCTGAAAAACTTTCCTTAGCATTTCTTATAGTTCAGGTGTGGTGGTGACAGGTTTTACTTTACCTTAAAATATCTTAATTCCGCCTTCATTTTTGAAGCATATTTTCATTTGACATAGAATTCTAGGTCAATAGTTTATCTTTCACTTCTGAGTTTTGAGAATTCTTAATATATTCTAGATATTTGCCCATTTGGGCATATATAATTAGCAATTTTTTCTCCCAATCTGTAGTTTGTCTTTTTACTCTCTTCACATCTTTTGCAGACCAATAGTTTTCAATTTTGATGACGTCCAGTTTATCATTGTTTTCTCTTATGGATTGTGATATTATTGTCAAGTTTAAGAACTCTTTGCCTAGTCCTAGATGCTAAATATTTTCTCCCTGTTTTCCTAAAACTTCATAGTTCTATATTTTACATTTAAAATAGCCAAGGCATTTTGAGGTATTTTTGTTAACATATGAAGTTTAGCTTGAGATTTATATTTTTACCTGTGTATGTCCAATTGCCCCAGCACCATTTGTTGAAAAAGCTATACTTTCTCTATTGATTTTTTTGACATTTGTTAAAAAAAAAATCATTTGAACAAACTTGTGTAGATCTATTTTTTGACTTCTTATTCTGTTCATTGATCTATGTGACTATGCCTCTACCAATACCACACAGTCCTCATTATTGTAGCAGTGTATTAGGCCTTAATATTAGGTAGAGGGATTTCTACCTCTTTTTTTTTTCATAAGTGTCTTATCCTACAATGCTGTAGGCAAGGTGTTGTTAGTCTGGCTGCATTATCCTCTGGAGGCTTGACTGGGTGTATGTGTTTCCAAGCTTTATCAGCTTGTTGGCATAATTTACTTTCTTGCCGCTGTATGGTTAAAGTGTCTGTCTGACTGCTTGCTGTCAGCTGAAGTCTGGTTGATGTCCTCTGCCACCTGGACCTCTTCCTGCGTTCACTTACAGTGTGGCAGCTTACTTTGTCAAGTCAGCAATAGAGAAAAAATCTTTCTCCTTTCAGCTAAGGTAAAAGTGACATCCCATAATCTTTGTTATATAATGTGACTTAACTAAGGGGGAGACATCCTATCTCATTTTCATATCCTATTGTTTTAGAAGCAAGTCAGGAGTCCTGCCTATCTTCAAGCTATGATAAGTGTTGTCATTAACTCATGTAATTTTAATGTGCTAGAAATTATTCAGTAAAATTATATAATCACCTAGGTTAATGATAAGATTCTACATGATACAATAAAGAATCCCATGATGGCACATAAAATGGTTTAAGAGCATTGCATGCTCTTGTCTGTTGTACTGGTTCACTTTTTTACACTTTGTGTGAGGGCAGGTTATTGAGAAGTAGAGGCCTCAAGCACATATATATGAGAGAGAGAGACAGACAGACTACCTGGAATGTGAATCAGAACATCCTCTTTTGTGCCAGGCTCTGGGTAAAAGAAAAAGGAAGACTATAGTGATTCAAAACAGGAATGAAAATGATATGAAAATAGAAGAGAGATAGAGAGACCATGACTACAGAGGTGGTAGGGATTCCATGGATGAGCTACCCTGGTGCATAAGCCCCTCCGCCAACTTCCTGCACAGACCTATGAATAATGCAACATTCCGGAATGTTTTAAGTCCCCTTGAGCAGAGGGAAAGGACCAGGGCATCTGTGAAAGACTGTGGGTATAAAGAGAATGTCATACCTGTCCATGATGTCAATGAAATTAATTAACTAATACTTGGAACCTCAGTTTTCTTATGAATAAAATAAATAATATGAAATAATACTATTTGTGGGGCATCTGGGTTGCTCAGTTGTTAAGCGTCTGCCTTCCGCTCATGTCTCGCATGGTATCAATAGTCTAGTCCCCTCCCTTCCCCAGCCCCTGGGATCCAGAACACTATCTACCTCGTCACTTGGCAGAATTCTACAAGATTTTTTGATGAAATGAGAAGCTCTGCGACATTATATACATAGATGAAGAGTAAGAAAAGCGAAATCTTTCTCTTAAGGAAGTGCCTGCTTAACTAATTCACATCCACATTTTCAGTAAGATAAGAAAAAATGTAATAAATTATTACTGGTTCAAATCTGTGTTTCTATTGCACGAAGCTCCCATTTTTTCACTCTGCGAATCGTTATTTCCTTCTTACATTCTTAAATAGTGTGTTACATATTGCTCATAAAAATACCACGTATGAGAAAACTGGAGAGTCAGTCCCTATATAACGATTTTATAACAGAGGGAAGAACAAAAGAGTCTTGTCTATATTGTCATGCATTTTCATTTATACACAACTTAGATAATTTAAAATAGAAGATACAAGCTTAATACTTTTTTTTTAAGACTTATTTTATTTATTTATTTTGAGATGGGGGGGAACAGGAGGGCAGGCAGAGGGAGAAGAGCTCAAGCAGACTCCACTCTGAGCTCAGAGCTGGAGGTGGGGCTCCATCTCGCAACTCTGAAATCACTACCTGAGCTGAAATCAAGAGTCAGCCACTCAACCGACTGAGCCACTCAGGCGCCCCCAAGCTTACTACTGTTTGGACTGGCCTTCCTTGTCTTTATTTACCATTACTGTGCAACTAATACTTATTACAAATGCAATACCACATAGCTTTTAAAGAACTTCATAATTATATCTTGCCAAATGATTACATCTCATCAACGTAATCTCTCCTCCACCCCCTACAAACACAGAAAATCAGATGCAAGAAAAGATTTGTTTGCTTAGTTTTTAGCAGAGTTTTACCTTGAGGTTGGTAGCATAAAGAACATGTGAGAAGTCTTTTTTTGTTTTGTTTTGTTTTTAGATTTCATTTATTTATTTGAAGGGGGGGCAGAGGGAGAGGGAGGAAGAATCTTCAGCAGACTCTCTGCTGAGTGTGGAGCCCATGGGGCTCAAACCCAGGACCCTGAGATCATGGTCTGAGTTATAAGTAAGAGTCAGCTGCTCAACTGACTGTGCTACCCAGGTGCCCCATGAGAAGTCTTCTTGCCTTAAATAAGCAGTAATCATGTAGAAATCCCACAGACAATAAAAGGATGAGTAACTAATTGTTTTGAAAAAATGAATTCTTAGCAAGAAAAATGCCATAGTTCTGAAACAAAATTTTCCAAATAATGGCAACTGATTTAGAAATGTTACATAAACTTCCTAAATATTTGTTTTTATGTGATTTTTATTTGGCAAGATTTACCTATTTAACTATATGGAAAATGTTATATTAATAATTTCATACATCTTTTACATAGTTACTATGTATACACATAGATGCATATATACACAAAGAGAATAAACTTCCTTATACATTTCCAAAATTCTTTCTCCAAAAAACATTAGATTTTGTTCACTAAGACAATAGTTCTCAAGTGTGGTCCCTAGACCAGCAGCATTATATTGAAACTGCTAAAATATGCAAAACCTCAGACTCTACCCTAAACTTACCGAAGGAGAAGCTGTGGAGATGGGCCCAGCAATCTGCAATTTAACAAGGCCTCGAGGGGATTCTGATCTGCGATTCAGTTTGAGAACCCCTGCTCTAAGAAATCCTTAGCTTAAGGGTTAGTTGTAATGAATGCACGTCTTCTAACGCTGTTCATCCAAAATTGAAGAGAAAAAAAATTTTTAAGTGTTTTTTAAAAAGGAAAGCAATTAAATACTTCTAAAAAACTGAACCATACAGGTGTGATAGAAATGTCAGCTTATCAAGCTAACAAGAAAATTTTCTTTAAAAAGTAAAAGTTAGTAAGGAAATAATAGCTAATGCCTTGGCAGTGCTTACTATCTGGGTGCCAGGCATGGTCATAGCACTTTACACACAATAAGACAATCCTTAAAACAACTCATAAACGTAAGTATTATTATTCTGCTCATTTTACAGATAGGGAAACTAAGGCATGGAGAGGTTAAATATGACTTGCCCAAAGCATGGAGCTGGTAAGAGGAAAGTGAGGCACAGAGTAGCGAGTGGCAGAGCTGGGACGCTAATTCTAATTGGATGTTTCTGTAGCACCTGATCTTAATTATGAGGAAATTTCTTATAAGTAAGTTTATTACAAGCTTCTAATAATTAAGAACTTAATTTTTATTAATAGACCATTTGTTTATTTCTGAAAAGCAGCGCATTGGTATAAAGACACTATTTGTAGACAGGTGAAAACAGAGACCTTTGGGCTTCATCAGACCAATCCACATGTTATGATTTGGCCAGCAGAGTAGCTTGCTTATTTATTTGTCTATTGATATTTCATTTTGAGACAGTAGATGGAGTGACACTCCCTTCCCTCATTCTCTGATGTCTTGTATTTGTAGCACAAAAGTTCTGGATCAGGAAAACAAAAGTCATATCTGAATCATAAAAATAGAGGGGTCACAGCCCCTCAATCAATTCCTAGATTTAAGCCATTTATACACTCAAAATCCCATGAACGAAACAGGGACCAGGTCCCCCTGAGGAAGGACCCTGAGACATTACCAAAAATTGTTACTATTTCCCACAGCCTTCCCTGAAGGGATCTATGGCCTTTTATCAGTGTAACTGTGCATTGAGGAAAATGAAATATTCAGACCTTTCTGGGATTACTGCCTCTGAACTAATTCCAAGAGAACCAAAATATCACTGGGGCCACAGGTCAGAGCAGAGGCTTAAAAAGCTCAGGTGATCAATGGAGTTGCAACTGGGATCTGTCTCACAATGGGACCAGTGGGTCCTGGAGCCCGTCCTGTGGTTATTCTCCAGCTGCAAAATGCACAATTGGAAGGTATATTCAGCTGCTAGTACAGTTTCCACATAGGTTCCCTGACCTGTGGAATGAAGGCTACTGTGGTGGAAAAGGCCAAGTGAAGCTGCTATGGCCTCCTCTCTCTAGCAAAATAGTAAATCAAAAGCAATACTGCATTCCTGGAGGTATCACAGTGATTAGTGCCACCAAGAGTGGTGATTCTCACCATATCCTCATTCAATTTTATATATTTGGCCTGTGCAGAAGACAGATGAATCTTGGAGAATGACAGTGCATTATCATAAGCTTTACCAGGTGGTGACTCCAACTGCCACTGCTGTACCAGATGTAGTTTCACTGCTTGAGCAAATCAGCCTATCTTTGTGTACCTGGGATGCAGCTATTGATGTGGCAAATGTTTTCTTCTCTATCCCTGTCCATGTGGTCCACCAGAAGCAGTTTGCTTTCATTTGGTAAGTCCAGCGATATACCTTCATTGTACTACCTCAGGGGCATATCAGCTTTCTAGCGCTGTGTCATATTTTAGTTCATGGGGACCTTTATCACTGTTTCTTTCTGTAAGACATCATGCTGGTCTATTACATTGATGACATCATACTGGTTGGACGTAGTGAGCTAGAAGTAGAAACTATTCTAGACTTACTGGTAAGACATTTGCTTATCAGAGGATACGAAATGAATCCAACAAAAATTCAGGGGTCTTTTACTTCAGTGAAATTTCTAGTGGTTCAGTGGCATAGGGCATATTGAGATATCCCCTCAAAAGGGAAAGATAACTTGTTGCATCTGGCCACTCCTATAACAACAACAACAAAAAGGTACACAATGTCTAATGGGACTCTGGATTTTAGAGGCCACATATCCCTTATTTGGGTCTATTATTCCAGCCCATTTACCAAGTGACCTGAAATGCTGCTGGTTTTGAGCAGGGCCCAGCACAAGAGAACACTCTGCAATGGGTCCAGGCTGCTGTAAAAGCTACTCTGCCCATTGGGTCCTATGATCCAGCACATCCAGTGGAACCTGACCAGTTAGGGGCAGATAGGGGTGCTGTTTGGAATCTTTGGCAGTCCCTACAGGTGAATTTTAATGCAGACCCTTAGAATTTCAGAATAAAATCCTGCCATCCATTGCAGAAAACCATTCTCCTTTGAGAAATATCTCTTGGCTTGCAATGGGCGTTAGTAGAGACCAAACACCTGAGCAGGGGCACCTGGTCACCTATAACCTAAATTACCCATCATGAACTAGATGACATCTGACCGTCCAAGCCATCAAGCTGGATGTGCACTGCAGGACACTGTCATCAAATGGAATTAGCATACATGCAGTGGGGCCTGAGCAAGCCCTGAAGGCATGAGTTACATGAAAAAGTGGCCCAAATGTCCACTGTCCCCTCTCCCGCCACACTTCCTTCCCTTTCATCATGCACTTGTGGACTCATAAGGAGTTCCCTTCCAACAGCTGACAGAGGAAGAAAAGACTCAGGCTTGGGTTACAGATGGTTCTGCACTATATGCCTTCACCCTTTGAAAGCAGACAGCCACAGCACTATCCCTTCCTCAGATATCCCTGAAGGCCAGCGGTAAAAAATGGGTTGGATTTTTAATGGTAAATAGTGTAGTTGTATGAGGTTATATGACATTATGATCTTGTTATTTACATTTGGAGATTGAGTATGGTTTAAAGAGATGTGTATGGGTGCCAATTTGACAAGGAGTGAACTTGTGATGGTTAATTTATGTGTCAACTTGACTGGCCCAAGGGATGCCAGATACTCAGTTAAATATTCTGAGTATGTCTGTGAGGGTGTTTCTGGATGAGATTAATATTTGAATTGGTAGACTGAGTGAAGAACATTGCCCTCCCAATGTGGTTGGTCCTCATCCAATGAGCTGGGTGCCTGAACAGAACAAAAAGGTAGGGCAAGGGGGAATTTTTTTCTCTCTGTCTCCCTGAGCTGGGACATTAGTCTTCTGTTGCATTCAGGCTTGGAATTGGACTGGACTATACCATTAGCTCTTCTGGGTCTCTAGTTTGCCAACTGCAGACTATGGGACTCCTTAGTGTCCATAACCGTGTATAAATATATGAATATGAATATGAATATAAATATAAATAGTTTCTCTGGAGAGTCCAAATACAGATAATTTCTGAGATTTATTCATCATTCCTATTGTGCTGTACATCAGTGGTTTCTCCTTTTTATCACTGTGTGGCATTCCATTGTGTGAATATAACACTTTATCTATTTCTCCTATTGATGTACATCTTGGGATCTTTGCATTTGGGGCTATGAATATAGCCACTAGAAACACTGTTGTACCTGACCTTTGGTAAACATTTGTACTTAACTTTTTTCATACCTAAAGTTAGAGAGCTGAATCACAGAATGATTATATGTCTAGTTTTATTAGATTCTTACAAATGGCTTTCCAAAGTGGTTGAAATAACTTATGAGAGTTCCATTTGCTCCACATTCTCATCAACACTTGGTTTTGTCAGACTTTTTAATTTTAACCAGTCAGGCAGGCAAACTGTGAGGCAGGTAAAAGTGTATCTTTGATATTCCTGCCTATGTCCAATCAAGCAACTCCTCTGTAGGTCTTCCATTTCCTTTTTTCTTAGGGCCTTTAACTACCTTTACTAAACTGCCAGATTTACCCTAATTTCTACTAAGATGTTAGTTGATAAAAGTGAAATGATAAACTAGAAGCCAGCAAGCATCATCAACCTGCAGATTCTGTTATAAAAATGTAACTGGTTGCCCACACGTACGTATCGGTCAATTTCACATACCACATACTACTCTATATGCAGGCTATTTGGAAGAAAAAGAAAACAAAAACAAAAAAACAAAACACTTGGGAGGTAGTTATTAGTGCTATTTACGAACTCTTTTCTTTCCCTCTTTAGAGATTTTTAAATCTGGTAAAATTGCATTTTTCTGCTCATTTGAAGTTGGTTGTGTCTATACAGCTTGCACTGACCAAGGAATTGTGACTGTAAGTAAGATGTTCCACTTCTGGGCAAAAATTTAAGAACCAATCTGTGAGTTGCCCTGTGCACTTCCCTATATCCTAACACTTTTGTAAGACTGGATTTAAGATGGTCCTTACTAGCATGGGTCCTTGAGAGACTGTGATGAGTAGAGGTGTTCTAATAACTGGCATTGGACACATAGGGTAAGTAAGGAAAACATTTTTTTTTTTCTTATAAGCCACTAAGACTTTGGAGCTGTCACTACAGCATAACCTAGCATACCCTGCCTAGCAGTCTGTCCATATAAATCTCACTCCAGTGACTCAGTGTGTTGATGCCCTCTGCTGTCTCCAGTTTGCAGCAGTCCCTGGTATATTCATGTTTGTCTATTTCCAGGCTCTCCGTTCCATTCCACTGATCACTCTGTTTAGTCTTTCACTGATACCATGCTGTCTTGACTACTGTAGCTTTGCGATAGCCTTGAATTGGGTAGTGTCAGCCTTCCAGCTTAGTTCTTCTCTTGATTCTGTTGGGTATTCTGGGTCTTTTGCCTCTCCATATAAACTTTAGAATCAGCTTGTCTGTATCTACAAAGAAAACTTGCTGGGATTTTGACTGGGACTGCACTGACTCTACAGACAAGTTGGGAAAAACTGACATCTTGATGATACTGAGTCTTCCTATCCATATACTTTGGAATAGGTTTGTTTAATTATTTTTTATTTCTTTTGTTAGAGTTTTATAGTTTTCCCCATATAGCTCTTGTACATATTTGGTAAGATTGATACCTAATTATTTCATGTTGGGGGATGTTAGTATAAATGGTAATGTGCTTTTAATTTAAAATTCTACTTGATTATTAAAAAGTGATTGACTTTTGCATATTAGCCTTGTATCCTACAACTTTGCTATAAATTGCATATTAGTTCCAAGACTTTTTGTTTTTGTTGTTGATTCTTTCAAGTTTTCTACATAGGTGATCTTGTCACTTGTGAATAAAGAGAGCTTTATTTTTTCTTTCCCAATCTGTATTACTTTTATTTCCTGTCTTATTGCGTTAGCTAGGCCTTCCATGATAATGCTGAAAAGCAGTGATGAGAGGGGACATCTTGCCTTCTTCCTGAATCTATAAAATTTTTAGTTTAGATGTGACAATATGTTCTCTACTCAGGATAATTGTATTTTGTCGGGAACATATGGAAAAACTGAAAATCCTGGTAGATTCAGATAAATGAACTTAAAGTTATTCATTCTTTTCATCAATGTCTTTCAGGCCAGTTAAAAACATTCCAACCTTTTAATTTATTAAGTTTGATCATAGTGCTCAGGAAATTTTCTTATATCTTGGAAAAATAGTAAAATACTTGTTTTGTTTAAGGGTCAAGACAGGGAGAGAAATGGAAGGTTAGGAACTACCAGTGTAAAGATAGTCCTTCCTATTTATAGTCAAGTATAACAACCTGCTACATTATAGGAAGCCATTTGCAAGTAACCTAGTCTGCTTATCCTCTGAGAAGAATCACCCCTAGAGAGAAAAGCTCAATCAATTAGGTTATTCTATTTAAAATAAATTGCTCAGTTAAGTTCATCAACTCAAACATATTTTAAAAAAATAATAGTTTGGCCCATGATTTATGTATTTTTTTTTAAAGTGTGTTAAGAGACATCTTTTCATGTTATGTTTAGGTGCAAGGAACAGGGACCTGGAATAAGACCTTTTATTTCTTTCTTACATAAAAGTCTGCGATTGGGTAGCCTAGAAATCACAAGATATCTCTCTGCTAGCTCTATTAGCTCTAAACAGTCCTTAAGAACCCAGACTTTTCCTACCTTTTGCTCTACTGTTCATAGTTTTCATTTCCCAGATCAGCTTATATCACCTCTCTTGAGATATCTCTACTTGGAATGAGGAGAAAATTAAGGAGAGGCAAATAGTGTGTATCACTTAGCTTTTAAAGTAGTTCCTACAGTTCACTTCTAATAGACCAAAACTTTGCTACATGAACACACCTAGCTGCATGGGAGGGTAGCAAATATTCTCTTTATTCCAGGTTTCATGTGGAGTCCGTGAAAACACAGGTTATAATATTATGGAAGAAGAGGAGAGACTTAAGGGACTAGCTCAATTAGGGACTAGCTTCTACCACAATTCCTCTCCACTCCTGAAATGTCCAGATAGAGACACTGGCTTTAGAAAATACACTTGACCTTTTTCTGTCCCCTTATTTGCTTGCCCCAGAGAGCAGGGATGAACTGCTGGCCTCTTGGGTTGGGAAGAAGACACTGGATCTGAGTAGTTCAGCCCTCTTTATCTTTGACTCCTTTCGGAGAGGCAGCCTCTCTGCAGAGAGCACACATTCCTAGCCCCTCCACAGAACAGTCTGCGGTGTCAGGCCTCCACAAGAAAGGACTAGGGTTGTTTGCCTCTGCCTGAGACTGGGAAGTAACTCTCAATCTGTATCTTTTCTGCAAAGCTATGGTTGCCAGAGTGTAGCCATGTCCTCTAAACAGCTCTGTCAGTACAAAAATGATGTGTTTCTCACTCCTATGTCTATCTCTCAGGGATTTTACTCACGGCCGAAGAGCAGCAGTATTATAAAGTGGTCTCTCAAAATGCCAAAACTATGAACATATTTTTTTTTTCTTAGAAAATTAAAAGCTATCAGTGAAGAAAAGAGCACAGTCTCACCTTGATTTCCCTGTTCAGGCAGGTCCCACGGCCGTATCTTCAACAAGTGGCACAAATTACATGTAGACAGAAATATACGACCAAATACAGAACAGAAAGAAATATGCAGATAACAGAAAACACAGAGAAGAGTAGAAATGTTATATTTGATGGAAAAATTAAAAAATGAACTCAAGGAAGGAGGAAATTAAGGAACAGTACCCAGAAGAATTTTCATAGTTGGCTGTGAATCTGCCAGACCCCTGAATAAAATATTCCACTTTAGTCATGACTTCTCCCAGAACAACAGTCAGGCCAGGCTGTATCTGGGAAGAATTGTATCCAACTGCCCATTAGACATATTGCCTTTCCCTAAATCAAGGTAATGACTGGGTTCTATCTCTGCTCATTTGACATTCCTTGTGCTACCAGCAATTACATTTCCTCAAGACAAGTGAATATATCAAATGCTGAATACATTTTAACCAGAAAAAAAATCTAAGAACAGATACAATAAGAGAACTTAAACTTAAATGTTAATGACATCTATGAAAAGAACAATCTAAGTGTATCAGTGTTCGAAATAAAATAAACCTTTATGTCATCCATGATTTAGACATTTTAAATGTTTTAATTTTTGTAACATGGTAATTTAGTTCTTCCTTCATGGTTAGAAGATTGTGGTGGTATTAGTCTGAAGTATTGAGATGAACTCTGTTAGCATGTGCTTAAAAATAATTTAGAGTATTAGAAAAATTTGAGACAGTTTAAATTTTTTTTCAATTGAAAGGTCATTGTTAGAAAAGATAGTACAGGGGCACTTGGGTGGCTCAGTTGGTTAAGCGACTGCCTTCAGCTCAGGTTATGATCCCGGAGTCCTGGGATCGAGTCCCACATCAGGCTCCCAGCTCCATGGGAAGTCTGCTTCTCCCTCTGACCTCCCTTCTCATGCTCTCTCTCACTATCTCTCTCTCAAATAAATAAATAAATAAATAAAATTAAAAAAAAAGAAAGAAAAGATAGTACATTGAAATGTTTTAAATCTCTTAAATTTGAGATGTGGTTGCAAGAATACTGGACAAAAAAGGGGGATTTGAAATGATAGTTCTGGATTTCTAGTATAACTCTGCATACATGAACTAGGTCTTTACAGTTTTCTCATATTAGAATATAGAGCAGAGTCCTTCGTGTTCCTTCTAGCTCTGAAATCTTTTGGTTCTATTCATTAAAATGTATTGATTAGTGATGTAATAAATTTGGCTAAGAAATGAGCATATTTTAATAAAGAAAGCTATAAGCTAGTACCTCCCCCCTTTAAGGCTTGTTTTCCTCAGTTTTATGGTGAGGAGGGCAAAAGGCAGCAAGCAGCAATTAATTTAAAAAACTAGATAAGTATTTTGTCATTTTAATTATTCTCTACAGCATTCCTCATATCTCCCTATCCTTGCATAAACAAGAGTTTCTAAAATTGTTTATATTCTAAATCTTTTTTATTTTTAACAAAAGAGAACAAACAGCATTCAAATACTATTACCTAAGACAACTGAGCAAACATGCTCTTGAAACTTTCATGAAAAACATGGTTTCAGCATTTTTTCCAAGATAAATTTTCCTGTCCCTTGGATTATAAAACAGTTGCTATAATATTAATTGAATGATGTTTTACCTCATAAAATAAACATTTTCAGAGGATCTCGAATTCCATATGAGTTCCATATGGCAAAAACACCATATCTGTCATCTTAAATAGAAAACAAAGGAGTATCTTTTTAGCTATTGCCAACCACTAATCACAAGAAAAATTATTTTAATTGTTATACTGATGTTTGAACATTCTTATGCCTTTGACCCTAAAATCTGTGAACCCTTTTAACAATTTTGTCCCTTCCATTTTTGGCAATGTTGCAAAGTGCATAATGTGAAAACCTAAAAGTGCTGACTAAAGTATATATTAAAGCCTATTTACATGCAAAGCCAAGCTCCTAAGAGAGAGAAATCTGTGGAGCAAAAGGAAAAAGTCTGAAAATCCCGAGTGTTACATAGAGGCTGACACTTTCTTTGGCTTCTCTGGGGTGCCAATCTTCCTTGGTAAAGGGATTTGATTTCCCCAATCAGGCAAGGCAGTAGTGGGGCTTTGGGCCTGAGCAATGAATGTCCTATATTATAGATCCTCAATAAGGTGGGAACTCTCAAAGGGAGACAACCCAGTATAAGGGTAGACTACACAACAAGGACTAAAAGAAAGCTTGAGCACTGGGTGTTATATGCAACTAATGTATTGTTGAATACTAGATCAAAAACTAATGATGTACTATATGTTGGCTAATTAAACATACTAAGAAAAAAAATTTAAAAATATAGACTCCAAAAAAAAAAAAAAAAGCAAGCAAGCAAGCAAGCTTGACTTTTTTGGCCTGTATTAGAGGTAGAGAAAATTTTGTCCACTGAGAATTCATAATCAATATTTGTACTCAATATTTAAAATATACACATGACTTGGGAAACACCAAACTGACAGAATAACATTAAAAAATGGTCTTCTGTTTGTTACATCACTGGGACCCAACAGAAGCAAAATCAAGCCTCTCAGGAGAGCACGCCCTCAGGCAAGATGTTCTTGGAGCCTTCTTGGCTTCTCAGCCATGATCCTAAACTTGAGAGCACATGAAGTAACCCACCACCATTTCACTCTATTTCTGTTCTCCTATGTTCACACACAAAGAGATGAAACATCACAGAAATGAAAGAGGCACAGGGCATAGTGGTTTAGGGCATAGGCTCTGGAACCACTTTCAAATAATGGCTTTGTGACTAACTTTGCACAAGATCTCTAACCTCAGTTTTCTGAAAGGCAAATTATCATAGCATCTGCCTTACAGGTTGTTTATAAGAATTAAATGAGTTCATATGTGGGAAGCAGATAGGACCAGAACCACGCCTGAAGACAGGGAGCCCTGAAAAGGACAGCTGCTCTTATCATCATTAGCGTCACTGCAGTTGTGGGTCACTGATTAGAGTATCCCAGCTCTTCCATGGTTAGGCTGATTCTTCTCCAAATTTACCCAGATGCCTATCTGTCTGGCCTAGAATTAAATCTTGAGGTAAACCTAGAAACCATATGTAACAAAATTATATGATTTCACATGACTGGCTTCCTGGTTGAGAGGCAGCAGAACTAAGAACTGAAAGAAAATTTAATGGGCAACCATAATGCTACATAATTATAGAACATGTGTATAGAACTTGCTATTTATTTTTTGTTTCTGTTTAAAACTATACTTTTTTGTAGATTTCCAGTGTAAATCATTTTTGTGATTTGTAAATGTTATGTTAACTACACTTAACTATAAATTAACTATAAATATTATGTTAACATACACATGTTTTGGTTCTTCAAACTCCAGAAAATTTTACACATTAAACTCCTCTAAGACACACACATGGTTGAGTACATTGAAGATGGCTTTTACCTCAAGAGTGGATGTGCCAGGGGTGCCTGGGTGGCTCAGTCGGTTGAGCATCTGCCTTCAGCTCAGGTCATGATGCCAGGGTCAGGGTCCTGGGATCAAGCCCCGCATTGGGCTCCCTGCTCAGCGGGGAGCCTACTTCTCCCTCCCCCCCTGCTTGTGCTCTCTCTTTCTCATTCTCTCCCTAATAAATAAAATTTTAAAAAAGAAAAAAGAGTGGATGCTTCACAGTCATCCCAGCCCCAGCACCTTCCCCTACTGCCACCACACACACAAGTGGACACTGACCACCAGCCTCCTCCAGAACCTGGGAGAACAGGGTTAGGACCCCAGGCTTCTGCTGGGCCTTTGAGACCCATCAGCTCTTCAAGTGCTCGTGTTAGCTAGTTCCACCTGTTCTGCTTCCCCTCCTCCAGGAGCTCTCATGTCTCTCCCTTTCTTTCCAGCTCCCTTCATTACAATTACATCAGAGGGAAGAAGTTCCTCAGCACCCTGTCTTCTTACTATTAACTCCTGATGAATTTCAGCTTTCTCTCTGAACAATAATATTGACACCTAGCTCATGGTGTGGTAGTGAGAACCATGTGATACGTACGTGCAAACTGATAAATTGCATTTATTTTACACCAAGAATTCTTGTTGAGCTTCATACTATAATTATATATTGACTTGTTTTACACTTGCTGAGGGACAGAGGACTATTCTGTACATCTTTGCATTTCCTTAATACCTAGCACAGTAGCTTACAATTATTTCATCATGCTTGCTCTATTTATTTTATAAGTGATGTTGTAAACCTCATTTCAATTACATGGAAAAGTACACTGTAACAGGATCATTCTGAAGTTGGTCAGTCCATGGAGGAAAAAAAGCTCTAAAAACATTATTTTACCATTAGGTTACCTCAAACCGAATCTGAACCACAGCCGTAGGTTGAACATGGCCCACGTACTCTCATCACATTTTCTTTCTTCTCATTCTGGATGCTGTAAACTGCCCTGCACAGGTTCCAGTGTTCTGCCACAATGTCAATGGTGACACCGGGAGGACACGGTACCTTCAGCTGCAAATGAGGAAGTGAGAGAGGGGAGGAAGCTATGCATCGATGTATATGTGCACACACCACCTAGATGTGCTCTGAAAACTTTTAAGGACTAAGGAAATTGTTGAGAGAGAGAGAGTCCTCCACAGGCCTCTCATACTTCTGAAGTTCTCGCTGTGTGTGGAAGCAAAGCAAGGCTCTGACTGCTCTTTCCCTTGGCCATTTCTTGGGGTTGTCATAGGAGGGAGCAACCTTGAGGAATGAAGTCACATTTTTCTTCAGGGCACAGGAGAGACTTGCTTGTCCCTTGCTACGGAACAGCCAGTTCCTTCTCTAAGTCTATTGCGGGCATGGTTATGAAAGGGATTTTTTTAGTGATGAAATTGTCAGGTATCTGCATTGTGTGGTGGACACAGGAATCAACACAGGTGATCAAACCTCAGAGAACTGAATACACACACACACACACACACAGGAATACAAGTAAAATTGGAGAAATGAGAAAAAAATCTATCATGAAATAAATGTTCTATAAATTGAGTAAATTTATAATTTTGATTAGCTTTACTACATCATGGCTTACTTTAATCATGGGAGGTTGCATTTATACAATTTGAGAAGAAAACCCAACTCATGAATATGAATCCAAAAGGATTAAGGATTAAAAGTGAAGATTCATCTCAAATATCAGACTATAAATACAAAAACAGTAATGATGGAGTAAGATACCTGGGAACAACGTTCTCTGAGCACTGTACTATCTGCCAGGTACTGTAATGAACAGTTAACATTTATTTACTATTTTATCCTCAAAGCAATCCTGTGTACAGATACTATTATTACCTCCATCTTATAAGAAATCAAAACAGAAAAGGTTGTAAATAAATTAACATTTAGTATGTGCTGGCACTTACTATGTCTTTAAAATATCCCAGGAATCCTATGGGGTATTGTGCATATTTATGTACCAGAGCACTGAGGCCCAAAGAAGTTAAGTAAATTGTACAATTTAAGTAGGTGACATATCTGGAATTCAAAATTCTGGTGGACCTCTCACTAAAGCTGCTTCTTTCCCTGCAGCAAACAGCCTTCCTAGAGCCACGTGGGTTGTAGACAAGGAACCCAACTGTAACTCAGAATGCCTGCTCTGTAGGTCCGGCCTTCAGGGGACTGTAACCTCACCAGGCACTCCATCTTTCTGAGCCACCCCTTCTTTATCTGTGGCAAGTGTGGACTGGCTTGGGTGTAAAGTCATCTAAGCTCTCTTCCAATTCTAAAAGTATTCGATGATGTCTAGCGACATCTTATCTGCAGATACATAGCTACATTTAAACAAATGTGTGTGACTTCTGTTTTAGGTCATAAATACATTTCCAATTCACTAGACACAACTGACAGAATTATGGTCACTGAATAAATAACCCTAATTTGTGCTTGACCCCCCAACTAGCACTAGAAGGCAAGAATCCACAAGAAAAAGCCCTCTGCGCTTTTCCTTGGGTAAGACAATTAGGCTTCCCCCCGCCCCACACTCTTCTTTCATTCTGATCATCAGAGCCAGTGAAAATCCCCTCCTGTGTCATTCTGGAAGGAGCACAAGGATGCTGTGAAGACTTGGATCAGGAAGAAACCAGGGATAAGACCTGCATTCTCTGACCTCTTGCCTGGCAGAGGGACAACAGAGGCAACAGCAGGTGCATCTGAAAGGTCTCTGCATTGTCATGATTTCTCGGCCCATACAGTCGGTGACCCGGAGGACAAAGGGCCTTAGAGTCCGATAAGCATTTCTGGTAAAGTTGTCTGTGTCTTCAGTTACGGTGTAAACCACTGGGTCCAGATTGTTTCTAATATCATATCTATTATTGGTTTCAAAAGGTGTCATCACTAAAAAAAAAAAAAAAATGAGAAAGACACTTTAAATTAGAAGCAGTTAAGATGGGCCTCGAGTATTCATATAGCATTTCTTCATGTGTAAAGAAAAAAAGCTTTTTCAAAATTTCACTGAAGCATATGCAATTGCTTGGAACATCAAAATATTTTATAATCCTTTTTATTAATCATTTTTAAAATTTATTTTCAGCATAACAGTATTCATTGTTTTTGTACACACGCAGTGCTCCATGCAATCCGTGCCCTAATACCCACCACCTGGTTCCCCCAACCTCCCACCCCCCACCTCTTCAAACCCTTCAGATTGTTTTTCAGAGTCCATAGTCTCTCATTGTTCACCTCCCCTTCCAATTTCCCGCAGCTCCCTTCTAACTCCCCATGTCCTCCATGCTATTTGTTATGCTCCACAAATAAGTGAAACCATATGATAATTGACTCTCTCTGCTTGACTTATTTCACTCAGCATAATCTCTTCCAGTCCTGTCCATGTTGCTACAAAAGTTGGGTATTCATCCTTTCTGATGGAGGCATAATACTCCATAGTGTATATGGACCACATCTTCCTTATCCATTCGTCCGTTGGAGGGCATCTTGGTTCTTTCCACAGTTTGGCAACCGTGGCCATTGCTGCTATAAACATTGGGGTACAGATGGCCCTTCTTTTCACTACATCTGTATATTTAGGGGTAAATACCCAGTAGTGCAATTACAGGGTCATAGGGAAATTCTATTTTTAATTTCTTGAGGAATCTCCACACTGTTCTCCAAAGAGGCTGCACCAACTTGCATTCCCACCAACAGTGTAAGAGGGTTCCCCTTTCTCCACATCTCCTCCAACACATGTTGTTTCCTGTCTTATTAATTTTGGCCATTCTAACTGGTATAAGGTGATATCTCAATGTGGTTTTAATTTGAATCTCCCTGATGGCTAGTGATGATGAACATTTTTTTTTCATGTGTCTGATAGCCACTTGTATGTCTTCATTGGAGAAGTGTCTGTTCATATCTTCTGCCCATTTTTTGATATGATTATCTGTTTTGTGTGTGTTGAGTTTGAGGAGTTCTTTATAGATCCTGGATATCAATCTTTTGTCTGTACAGTCATTTGCAAATATCTTCTCCCATTCCGTGGGTTGCCTCTTTGTTTTCTTGACTGTTTATTTTGCTGTGCAGAAGCTTTTGATTTTGATGAAGTCCCAAAAGTTTATTTTGGCTTTTGTTTCCTTTGCCTTTGGAGACATATCTTGAAAGAAGTTGCTGTGGCTGATATCGAAGAGATTACTGCCTATGTTCTCCTCTAGGATTCTGATGGATTCCTGTGTCACTTTGAGGTCTTTTATCCATTTTGAGTTTATCTTTGTGTACACTGTAAGAGAATGGTCGAGTTTCATTCTTCTACATATAGCTACCCAGTTTTCCCAGCACCATTTATTGAAGAGACTGTCTTTTTTCCACTGTATTTTTTTTCCTGTTTTGTTGAAGATTAACTGACCATAGAGTTGAGGGTCCATATCTGGGCTCTCTACTCTGTTCCACTGGTCTATGTGTCTGTTTTTATGCCAGTACCATGCTGTCTTGGTGATCACAAGCAATCCTTATAAGCATTGGGATTTAAAACATTTATTTTAAGCTCAGAGCAAGATGATTTTAAAATGTTTATTCATGTAACAGAAAAGATTGAAAACATCTTTTATAAGATGATCATGTCTTATATAATACCTGTATTCAGAAAACTTTAGTTATAAAAATACTTTAATGAAATTACAGATTGCATCACAAGTGAGTCAGCTCATGAAATACGGTAAGATGGTCATTACAAACTGCAAACAGAAAAAGGAACCAAGAAGAGCTGGAGGCCTTACATACAGCCAAAGGAATGTGTAAAATTGTTGCTTTACGGGTCAGGAATAATTTCCTATAAACAGAGGACAAGCTTCATGTTTACCATGCTCATTTCTTTATCCTTCTAGCAAATCTAGATTCTGCTGGTCCCTCACTAAGTCCTTTATTTTCTCTGCTCTTTTTTTCCCCTCATCTATAAAATGAATAAGGGGGGTGGAAAGAGGGAATAAGTGTAATGGCGTTGACCAGATAATACAGAAGATCTTTTTCAATCTAAGATCCAAAATTCTATGATTTATAAATTAATAAAATTGTACAAAAAATTCCCTCTTTAAGTTTCTAGGACAGTTTTTCCTCTTCGAACCATTAAAAAATGATCAGTATGAATAAAGAACTGGGTATCAAATAATATTGATTCTAAAATTGCTGATCACCACTGAAGTACACATATTTTCCAGGGGTTCAAATGCTGAAGAATGTGTATGTTGTCCAACTAGTGGGATAGAAAGAAGTAATTAGGGAAGATAGAAATAACAGAATTAAAACAAGTTAGCACTAGAAAAGAAATTGATAGAACTTATTGCCATGTATCAATGATTTTTAAAATATCTTTAATGTAAATTAATTAATTACAAATACATTTTATCAAGTGAAATTAACCTATCTCTACCTGATCATATATAAGGAGAACTGTCTAGTTAGGAAAAACCCTTTCCTCCAGTTATACTCTAGAAGACTAAAAAATTTAATAATGTTTTTGATAAACTATCAGAAAATCACCTTCAGCTATAGTAACAGCATGTAGAAGCTGTGTTGACATAGATTGTTTCTAGCTCAGTCCCTACTCACTGGCCTCAATGACCTACAGACTGGTGTTGCTCAGGAAGCTCAGGATGGTTTAACATGGACCAGCCACAGAGAAGGCAATGTCTCAGTGTCTTAGGGAGAGGGAGTCAGCCAGGGTGAACCTCACACAGAAGTGTCCAATTTTATGTTATTTCACAGGTACCTCTGACAGATTAACATACTGATTCCATTCACTTGGTTTACTAAACACCACGTTCTTCCCTAGGTGTTCACTTTTAATTAGGGGAGGGTCCAAGAGGGCAGGAAGCTCATAAATAGGATTAGGGCAAAGGACAGGACACATTCTGGGATATGATCCCTTGAAAACAGAAATTGGAAATACCATTAGATACAATTTTTATCTTAGTTTTACTTTGGGATTACTCCCAAGATGCTTGAATCTTTCTAGCGGAGAAAAAAAACTCCTCCAGGACGGACTGATCCTATCTTACACAATTTCCTGTCATTCCTAACTTCTGAGCTTGGAACATTGGCTGAAATGTCATATTTCCTTAAATATTTGTTGAATAAGTTAATGAATAGATTTTGAAATGAATAAAATTGAAAGTGACTTAACTGGACATGAATGTTTAATCATGTGCTTAATTATAAAATGTCAGGTTTGGCCAGCAAACCCTGAGATGGTGAATGAACAGATTACTCCAGACACCTTAGTAGGAGAAAGGAGAGGCCTGGGGCCTGACGCTCTAGTTGCAAAAGGCCTCAAGCCAAGCTTTGTCTACACTTTTATTGGGGTCTTATCAATGCACCAGGTATAAGTGCAAAGCCAGGAGGAAAGTGTAACTAACTTTAATGGTCAGGATAATAATATATGGGGCAGCAAATGATAAGGGCGAGGAGGCAAGGAGTTTGTGAAGTTCGTGATCACCAAAGGTGCCTGTTTTTCTTCAAAATTTCAACATTTACTCCCTAGATGAGAACCTTGAGCAACAGTAAGAATCTGGCTGCTTTCAGCCAAGAAACTTCCAAGAAGGCGCAAAGTTCGGGGCATCCTCCTTTGCTTTTCTATTAGTCCCATCCAGGGAGGCAGATAAAAGTCAGATTTTGTCTGTCCGGGCACTGTGAATTCCCACAATGAGAGAGTGGAGAACTCAGTCCATACTTAATTCAAGACTTTTTCTTGTATGAAAACATAGCCGGGTGAGGGGGTCTACACATCTCTTATAACTTTTCAAAAGTGCCCCCCAAAATGGTTTACAGTCCTATTTAAAAAATTCCAGGATTTTAAACTCTAGGACTAAAAGACAAAAAAAACTCAGTTTCATAAAGTGCCCACCACTAGGCAAAATAGTCTAAAGAAATGAAGCCCTTAAACATGGGAGAAGTTTGGGGCGACTGGATAGCTCAGTGGGTTAAAGCCTCTGCCTTCACCAGGTCATGATCGTGGGGTCCTGGGATAGAGCCCCAAATCGGGCTCTCTGCTCAGAGGGGAGCCTGCTTCCCCCGTCTCTCTCCTTGCTGCCTCTCTGCCTACTTGTGATCTCTGTCAAATAAATAAATAAAATCTTAAAAAAAAAATGGGAGAAGTTTACCTAATAAGACACAGTGGCCATTAAGGAGCAATTCTTTAAGGAGCTAGTGGAGTTGCTGGCAAAGTCAAAGTTCAGAAACCACGTAATCCTGCTGTGTTGGACAGAATTCCTCTGAGGAGTCGTGATATCCTTCAAATGGGATCTCAAAAGTCTGGAGAAGCTAGAGGAAAGTGACTGGGTATATACCTTCCACTCACACCTAAGCAGGCATTTCAACTAAGTAGCCTCATTACAGTATCCCATCCATGCAGTGTTTCCTGGGTGCCAGGAATTGTATCAGACATTGATAATTCTCAGAACTGCCCAGTAGGGTAAGAGATAGTATTTAATACTATTTTGTAGATGAAGAAATTGAAACATCAAATATTTAAGAAATTTGTTCAAGGTTATAGAACTAGTAGGGAATAAACACAGAATTAAAAACTACATTGTCTAGCTCTAAACCTGGTTTTATTTTTTATCTGTTTCAAATTTTGTTTCTTAAGTCATCCAATTTGGAAAGGGAACAGTGAATCCATCATATCTATCATTTAACCTCTATCAGGATAATGGAAGAAGTTGAGCAATTTTGTTTTTTATTTTAATAAACAACTTTAAAGCTGTACAATTTTAAAAAGATGGGGAAATGGTCTAGGAGACTCCAGACTTAGAAGGAGAAATTATTATTATTGTGCAAGTATAAAAAGATTTCCTAAAATTTATTAACTATAAGCATCCTGTAAGCTTCTAAAATAACGAAGGGGTTTACTCTAGCACTTCAATGACTTCATGTGTATTTTATAGTTATTTTACAAAGGGACAGTTTAGTAAAATTTTTGGCTCCTACAAATTCCAGTTTCTTCATCCAATTGTACTGCATTTCACACATCATTTTGACAGTGGTGTATCGATAGTTTTCAATGCACAAGATTAATATACTGAATTGCAAAAGGAACTTGTCAACTTCAAGGAATATTTTATTGATTATGTGGGGAGTGAAGTATTGAATCAGAGTCCCTTGCTTATAATGAACTTAAATACCTCCTGTTTCCAAGACAAAGAAGGTCAGGCTTACAGAAGAATGCTAGATATATCTCAGTTTCACTAGGTAAATTTTTTGAGTTTATACCATTTGAATTTACAACCAAATCTGCCTATCCCTCAACTGTATGACCTAGGTTTCAGAGTAATTGCATAATTTTTATACAGAAGGGATTTAGGGGACCACCACTTTGTGGGAAGAGGCCTCACAGACTTGGCTTGAAGCTATGTGTGCTTGGTAGGCACCTTATGTTTACTTGGTAATAGGTTTTTATGTAGGCTAGAGTAGCTGGTAAAATTATGGCAGGGGAAAGCAAGGGGCCAAGTCACCTGATGAGTTTGTCACTAAGTGTTCCGTTCCTTCATGTTGTCTTTTTAAAAACGATTTTATTTATTCATGAGGGAGGGAGAGAGCAGGAGGGGGAGCAGCAGAAGGAGAGAGGCAAGTAAACTCCACGCTGAGTGCAGAGCCCCATGCAAGGCTTCATTTCATGACCCTGAGATCATGACCAAAGCCTAACTAACTGAGCCACCCAGGCACCCTATGTTCTCTTTCTTGATGTTTACTCTTACTTCCAAGTAAATGACACTCTAGTTGGCATCTATGATAGCTTTTTTTTCTAACCCTATTTTTCTAATTTCCTTCAGGAGTACATCTTGAATATCTTACAACTCAGTCTGAATCCTTTATGAAAGTCATACTCTTCCTACTGAAAATATTCTTATACTTTTGCTCCCCCTTCACATATCTGAAATCAGTATCACTGCTCCTATAGTCTCACAAGTGGACCTCTGTTATCACTGACCTACCACCTTTACCTGCTGTATCCAGCCTGTGTCTCTTTTTATTGGGTCCCCAAGGTCATATTTCATAAGAAAATAATTTGGAGTTGCATAGAGTACCTGAGCCAATAAGTATTCCAGACCATGAGGGCTGTTTGGCACAGGAATTGACTCTGGCATCCATGCTGTTGGAGCAGACTGATTGAACAATGGACATCTGCCAGGCCAGTACTATATATTATGAGGGCCACCAGTTGGCTGGTACGAGGGGAAGGTACCGAGCTGATGTGGACTGTAGTATCTCATAAGCAAGCTTCCTGGGTAGTATGCAAATGAAAGGGCAATATCTACTGGGGACTCTGTGTCCAAAATCAAATGCAAAAATTACACATGATTGAAATTACATTGTATTGAAACTTAGCACAAATTTTTACATGGAAATTACATGGGTCACATGACAGCTTCTTGAAAATAGTAAGAGGTTTCATTTTCTGAGGGAAGGACATGCCATGTACCAAAATTGTAGTAGAGATTATTAACTCATTTAATCCTCTTAAACCTTATGAAATAGTTATGCTCACCTTAAAAATGCAAAAACTAAGGTTGAAGAGATGAAGTATAATTTGATAGCCTCTCTATGCCAATCTCATAAGGTTGCTGCAGAGTTAGCCCAGGGACTGAAATAAGTTTAGCACTATGTAAATTTCTATTTTTTTTCACATTAAAAATATTTTTACTGAAGGGGGCGCCAGGGTGGCTCAGTGGGTTAAAGCCTCTGCCTTCGGCTCAGGTCATGATCCCAGGCTCCTGGGATTGGGACTCTGCCTCAGCAGGAAGCCTGCTTCCCCACCCCCCCGCCATTCTGCCTGCCTCTCTGCCTACTAGTGATCTCTGTCTGTCAAATAAATAAATAAAATCTTTAAAAAAATATTTTTATTGAAATATAATTAACATACAATATTATGTTAGTTTCAGGTGTGCAAATTTCTGTTTTTATATTCTTTATACTATTGTTAAGTTTATATAAATAGCAAGTGGTAACACTGGAATTTGAATTTACATCTCACCTTCAAAATGGTGACTTGAAGACTGCTATATTGTTGCTAGCCCAGTCACTTCTTTATATCCTCATCTGTTTCCACATTGTTCTCTTTCAACCAGGGGTCAGTTTAATTTCAGCTTGGTCAATGTAAATAAGACCACAGTCAAGAAAATCAGATTTCTTTAAAGAATCACAAAATTTAAAAAGAGAAGCACTCAAATTATGAATTAGTATGAGGGAACCACTGATGTATGACTTCAGATTTTCTTCTTTTATCAAATGTCAAATGTCTCAAAAGAAGCGTGCTTAGAATCAGCCAGGATGGATCAGAGCAGGCTTAGTAAGGAGCTTGAACTCCTGACTAGCAGTAACAAGGAGCACTTCACCCCCTTTTCTGTGAAAGGAAGACTGGTCCCCCGCCATCCACTGGAGAAGCAGGGATTTCACAAGCATTTTACATGGGTTGCTAACAATGTGGAGAATTAACAGCATTTAGATATGAGAGTATCCATACTACTGAGATGTAGCTATAGTGTTAAAAAAGTAAAATCTGGATACTTTTACCACCAGATTTGGCGTGTTTTGTTTTACTTTCTTGGATTTAAAATAATTAATTAATTAATTTACATAAGTAACTGGGCTCTGATAAATTCCTAAGTTATTCCTAGCATTGGAAAGCCTTTACTGAAATCATTTGAGAGAGAGAACCCCAGTTGCCTTTCTCTGAACTTCTAGGAAAGGCCAGAACAAAAAGTAAAGAAAAGCCAAGCCTACAGCAAGAAAGATCCTCTCTTCCTGATCCCAGAAAAAAGAGAGTTTTTTAAAAAAGTACTGTGGTTGAAAACTAAATACATGAGATAAGGCCAATAATTTATTTTTCAGATTTCATTACAGATTGATTTTAGCTAAAATGAAATAAAACCAACTCTATGTTAGCAGAAGAGTTCAGCTGAGACCTGACGTAAACTGGCTGAAGCTTTGATTATATTTGTATCTTCTTATTTTGAATATTCTTATCATTTTTGTTTCAAGAACTTATTGCGAATCACTAGCTTAATTTTATAGCCTAATTTTATAGCCAGATGGATCTGCAGTTTGGAAAACACATTATTAAAAGTGTTTCTCAAACTTAGCTGTTGATAAGAACCAACCAGATAGGATATTTTTCTTTTTCAGGATCTGTCTTGGAGATTCTGATTCAATAGATGGCCAGGTCCTGCATTTTTATATTAGCAAAAGAAATTCACATTATTTTGATGGACCTAGTATATTAAGCTACACTTTAAGAAACAACAGGTTAGAATTTTTTCTAAAACTTAAGATATAGTCTGCCATCAAAAGTCAATGTATGGGTGCCTGGGTGGCTCAGTGGGTTAAGCCTCTACCTTCAGCTCAGGTCATGATCTCAGGGTCCTGGGATTGAGTCCCACGTCGGGCTCTCTGCTCAGCAGAGAGCCTGCTTCCCACCCCCTCTCCCTGCCTGCCTCTCTGCCTACTTGTGATCTCTCTCTGTCTGTCAAATAAATAAATAAATTAAAAAAAAAAAGTCAATGTATGTAGCAGCATTACTCATAATGGTCAAAAAGTAGAAAGAATTCAAATATCCATGAAGTAATAAATGCATAAACAAGGTGTTCATACAATAAAATACAATTCAGCACACCTGCTACAACACAGATAAACCTTGACAATATTCTGAGTGAAAAAAACCAGATGCAAAAGGCTATACATGTTATGATTCCACTTATATGAAATATCAGAATAGGCAAAACTATACAGCTATAAATAGATTAGTGGTTGCCAGGGGCTAGGGAAAGAACAAAATGTGGAGTGATTGATAATGGATATGACTTATCTGGGACATGATGGAAATAATCTGGATTAAATAGTAGTGATGATATGAGTTTGAAGCACACTTTAAATTAGGATTTTCTGGAGTGACTGGGTGGCTCAGATGGTTGAGCACCTAATCTGCCTTTGGCAAGGGTCACGACCTCTAGGTGCTGGGATTGAGCCCCATATTGGGCTCCCAGCTGAGTGGGGGAGTCTACTTGTTCCTTTCCATTTCCCTCTGCCTCTCCCCCTGCTTGTGAAATCTCTGTCTCTGTGTCTCTCTCAAATGAATAAATAAAAAATCTAAAAAAAAATACAAAAAACAAAACAAAAAACCAAAAAAACAAATTAGGATTTTTCTGAAGAATCTCAGATCAGGAATTGAGTTTAATATGGCCCCAAAGGTTACACAAGATTGTCATCTAGTAACATTGCTCACAAGGATTGGAGAATTTCCAAGGTCCTTTTATACCATTTGAATTTTGAAATATCTGCATTATAATTTTTTTAATTGAAAAATAAAGTGGTCCTGGCGGGGGGGGGGATAGTATGATGGCAACCCTGTGGATATATTAAAAAACACTGAATTATACACTTGAAGTGGTGAATTTTATGTATGTGAGTTATACCTCCATTTAAAAAAAAGGAAAATAAGTCACCTGAAAGACATAGAAATAAGACATTGAATGAAGTAAAATATGGAGAAAGGGCCAGATGGAACTTGGCCATAATACAGGATTGTCAAGACCCTGGATTTAGCAGGCACTGAGCCAGTACTGAGTGTTTATACTGGATTACAGCTATACAACATATACACAGAGGAAAAAAGGAAAAGGAAACTCTACTGTTTTCAGAAAACACTGCAGGGGCAGAGGCTACCTGAGCTCCACGGATCTTATTTCTAGAATGAAATATCTCTGTAATCATCTCATTGGTGATTTTTTTCCAAACTGTGAGCTTTTTGCCTCTTCTTTACACACATTCTTTCTAAGCATCATCCAGATGGGAGGACTGCAATAACTTCTTAACTAGCTTTCCCTCTGTTCCAGTGATTCCTTCACATTGGCTCCAAGAGCTATCTTTCTTTCTTTTTTTATTTTTTAAAGATTTTATTTATTCATTTGAGAAAGAGAGAGAGCACAAGCATGAGCAGGGGGAGGGGCAGAGGGAATGGAAGAAGCAGACTCCTTGCTGAGCAGGGAGCACAATGCAGGACTTGATCCCGGGACCCCAAGATCATAACCTGAGCTGAAGGCAGATGCTCAACGGACTGAGCCACCCACGTGCCACCTCCTCCCCCCACAAGAGCTATCTTATTAGACATCCAATCAGTTCCTCACTGGACATTTACTGAGCACCTGTTATGTACCAGACCCTGTGCCCGAAGCTGGGAAGAAAGTGATAAAAGACAAACTCAAGTATCTGCTTTGAAGTGTGGATGTCCTGTCAAAAAGCTTCTACAGCCCACACAGGCTCCAGGATAAGATGCAAACTCCTTCATCAGCAGAAGACTCAGGTGTTATCTCCCATGCTCTGTCCTTCTGTCTTTTGATCCAAGCAGGACTTTATCAAGTCCCAGTCATACCACCAGGCCTTCATGACCTCCTGTTGTTGGACCTGTTTTCTTTCCCCCAGACATTCTTCCTTCCCCACCCATTATTTGATTGAGAAACTCCTTATCATGCCAGCAAAACCTGCCTTCCTCAGTTAGGCCTTCCCTTTAATCCCACAGTCAGTTACTCTGCTGTCTGTGTCCCTACCACATTCTTTTCATATTTCCACAGAACTTCCTACTCCAGGAGACGGTAAATTCTTTGCGGATAGGAATGTTCTACTTGACATTCAGTAAACTACTTGGCATCTAGTAGGTACTCAATATTTATTTATTGAAACAATAAAGTAATTAGTTAAACAAGCAACTTAACCCTTAGTGTCATTTTCTGCAGTGGTGAAAAGATTCTGAAGATTTAACTTACTGATATAAAGTGGGGATTATGCTCTGGAGGGTCATCAGATTTGGATCTGCTGAACTTACATGGCAGTGTAGTCAGGAGGAGCATCAGCTATTGGATCCAAGGACTTTGTTTTATTTTCAATGTCATCCACAGGTCGATCGGCACTTGTGGGGACGAACCTTGGAGGAAATGGAGGCGCACAACTGAGAAATCGAATTATTTATTACTGAAGATATTAATTTTTTCCTTATTAGTTTGCTGCAACATCAGTGTATGTATTCATTATGAAATACACTACTATATTTCTAATGACACCCATAATACAAGCATATATTAGACATTAATTCATGCATATGATAAATTGTTAGGCTGAACATAGAGTAAAAAACTAAAGCTGACTAATTACACTGTGCTTGGAATTAAAGCAATGAGCTCCCAGGCTGGTGGTTCAGTGGATCTGATACTGACTCTTATTTACACAGATAAATTTCTTTCAAGATAATAGAAATTCTTTGTCGACGATGTAATATGGAGAAACTGGCATATATGGAGTGAATCTGATTTTTCCCCACACACTTTTTTGAAAAGTGGTTGTGTCAAAGTAAATTCAAAACAAAACAACATAAATACTTAATGGTTTAAAAAGCAGTGTGCCACACACACACACCACTTAGAGGTGATTTAGTGTGCTTACCAGTGACTCCTATGTTGACTTATTCTTCCTAAAACAACCTAGGTCACTACAATTACTGAAAGGAAGGTGTTGAGGTCATGTTTCATGTTATACCCTGCCCCTTCACTGAGATTGGAGACATTTTCCCTGACCTCACTATGAGGAACAGTTCAGTGCTCCTGAAAAAACTGGTTGCTTTTATCTCATAGAGAACACAAGTCCCTTAAATGGGATATTTCTCTCCTTGAATCAGTTGCAGGAAAACTCAGGACCCACTTTTCAGACCTCCTCTATAAAGGAAAGCTATCATTGCTATCACCTCTTTTGTTAGACTTATTTTCCTACTCTTACTTTTCTTTACTTCATTTTTCTCATGTATTTTAAGTATCTTTGTCTAGATGCAACCAATATAAGTCTCCTTTAGTCCTTTCTATGCCAAATGGTAAACAAAAACAAAAACAATTTCCAAGTGAAATGAACTCAAACCATTATTAAGGAAAACAGTCATATAATTCACATTTAAAATGAAGCATAATAAAATTTGTTCACAAAAGACTGCTAACTTTTTTGAAGAATTCTAATGAATACTAAAAAATAAAATGCTTTGGGAGGAGTCAAGATGGCAGAGAAATAGCAGGCTGAGACTACATCAGGTAGCAGGAGATCAGCTAGATAGCTTATCTAACGATTGCAAACACCTACAAATCCAATGGGAGATTGAAGAGAAGAAGAACATCAATTCTAGAAACAGAAAATCAATCACTTTCTGAAAGGTAGGACTGGCGGAGAAGTGAAACCAAAGCGATGGGAAGATAGACTGCAGGTGGAGGGGCCAGCTCCCAGCAAGTGGCGGAGCAACAGAGCACAAAATCAGGACTTTTAAAAGTCTGTTCTGCTGAGGGACATCACTCCAGAGGCTAAACCGGGGTGAAGCCCATGTGGGGTCAGCGTGGCCTCAGGTCCCACAGGGTCACAGAAGGATCGGGGGTGTCTGAGTGTCGCAGAGCTTGCAGGTATTAGAACGGAGAAGCTGGCTACAGAGACAGAGCTGAGGAGTGAGCTCTCAGCTCGGGGTTACCATGAACCGGTCGCAGGCTCGTAAGCTTGGAGCGCGGCCAGAGGCCAGGGAGACGGGAGTAATTGGCGCTTTTCTCTGAGGGCACGCTGAGGAGCCGGACCCCGAGCTCTCGGCTCCTCTGGGCCAGAGACTGGGAGACCGCCATTTTCATTCCTGTCCTCCGGAACTCTACGGAAAGCATTTAGGGAACAAAAGCTCCTGAAAGCAAACCCAAGCTGATAACTCAGCCCGGCCCCTGGTAAGGACAGTACAATTCCGCCTGGGGCAAAGACACTTGAGAATCACTACAACAGGCCCCTCCCCCAGAAGATCAACAAGAAATCCAGCCAGGACCAAGTTCACCTACCAAGGAGTACAGTTTCAATACCAAGGAGAGCAGTGGAATTCCAGAGGAGGAGAAAGCAAAGCACGGAACTCATGGCTTTCTTCACATGATTCTTCAGTCTTGCAGTTAATTTAATTTTTTTTTAATTTTTTTCCTTTTTTCTTCTTCTGCTAAATTTTTTTTAACTTTTACCCTTTTCCTTTTTAACGTTTTTAACTAGTTTATCTAATATATATATATATATATATATATTTCTTTCTTTTTTATATCTTTTCTTTACTCATTTTCTCTATTTAATTGTTTCTTTCTTTCTTTTTTTTCTGAACCTCTTTTTATCCCCTTTCTCCCCCCCACGATTTGGGATCTCTTCTGATTTGGTTAAAGCATATTTTCCTGGGGTCTTTGCCACCCTTTTAGTATTTTACTTACTCCTTCATATATTCTTATCTGGACAAAATGACAAGGCGGAAAAATTCACCACAAAAAAAAGAACAAGAGACAGTACCAAAGTCTAGGGACCTAATCAATACAGACATTGGCAATATGTCAGATCTAGAGTTCAGAATGACGATTCTCAAGGTTCTAGCCGGGCTCAAAAAAGGCATGGAAGATATTAGAGAAACCCTCTTGGGAGATATAAAAGCCCTTTCTGGAGAAATTAAAGAACTAAAATCTAACCAATTGAAATAAAAAAAATTATTAATGAGGTGCAATCGAAAATAGAGGCTCTCATGGCTAGGATAAATGAGGCAGAAGAAAGAATTAATGATATAGAAGACCAAATGACAGAGAATAAAGAAGCTGAGCAAAAGAGGGACAAAGAGCTACTGGACCATGAGGGGAGAATTCGAGAGATAAGTGACACCCTAAGATGAAACATTAGAATAATTGGGATTCCAGAAGAAGAAGAAAGAGAGAGGGGAGCAGAAAGTATATTGGAGAGAATTATTGGAGAGAATTTCCCTAATATGGCAAAGGGAACAAGCATCAAAATCCAGGAGGTGCAGAGAACCGCCCTCAAAATCAACAAGAATAGGTCCACACCCCGTCACCTAATAGTAAAACTTACGAGTCTTAGTGACAAAGAGAAAATCCTGAAAGCAGCCCGGGAAAAGAAGTCTGTAACATACAATGGTAAAAATATTAGATTGGCAGCAAACTTATCCACAGAGACCTGGCAGGCCAGAAAGAGCTGGCATGATATATTCAGAACACTAAACGAGAAAAACATGCAGCCAAGAATACTATATCCAGCTAGGCTATCATTGAAAATAGAAGGAGAGATAAAAAGCTTCCAGGACAAACAAAAACTAAAAGAACTGGCAAACACCAAACCAGCTCTACAGGAAATATTGAAAGGGGTCCTCTAAGCAAAGAGAGAGCCTAAAAGTAGTAGATCAGAAAGAAACAGAGACAATATACGGTAACAGTCACCTTACAGGCAATACAATGGCACTAAATTCATATGTCTCAATAGTTACCCTGAATGTTAATGGGCTAAATGCCCCAATCAAAAGAAACAGGGTATCAGAATGGATATAAAAACAAAACCCATCAATATGCTGCCTACAAGAAACTCATTATAGACCCGAAGACACCTCCAGATTTAAAGTGAGGGGGTGGAAAACAATTTACCATGCTAATGGACCTCAGAAGAAAGCAGGAGTGGCAATCCTTATATCAGATCAATTAGATTTTAAGCCAAAGACTATAATAAGAGATGAGGAAGGACACTATATCATACTCAAAGGATCTGTCCAACAAGAAGATCTAACAATTTTAAATATCTATGCCCCTAACGTGGGAGCAGCCAACTATATAAACCAATTAATAACAAAATCAAAGAAACACATCCACAATAATACAATAATAGTAGGGGACTTTAACACTCCCCTCACTGAAATGGACAGATCATCCAAGCAAAAGATCAACAAGGAAATAAAGGCCTTAAATGACACACTGGACCAGATGGACATCCCAAAGCAACAGAATACACATTCTTCTCCAGTGCACATGGAACATTCTCCAGAATAGATTATATCCTGGGTCATAAATCAGGTCTCAACCAGTATCAAAAGATTGGGATCATTCCATGCATATTTTCAGACCACAATGCTCTGAAGCTTGAACTCAATCACAAGAGGAAATTTGGAAAGAACCCAAATACATGGACACTAAACAGCATCCTTCTAAAGAATGAATGGGTCAACCAGGAAATTAAAGAAGAATTGAAAAAATTCATGGAAACAAATGATAATGAAAACATAATGGTTCAAAATCTGTGGGACACAACAAAGGCAGTCCTGAGAGGAAAATATATAGCAGTATAAGCCTTTCTCAAGAAACAAGAAAGGTCTCAAGTACACAACCTAACCCTACACCTAAAGGAGCTGGAGAAAGAACAAGAAAGAAACCCTAAACCCAGCAGGAAAAGAGAAATCATAAAGATCAGAGCAGAAATCAATGAAATAGAAACCAAAAAAACAATAGAGCAAATCAACGAAACTAGGAGCTGGTTCTTTGAAAGAATTATTAAGATTGATAACCCCCTGGCCAGGCTTATCAAAAAGAAAAGAGAAAGGACCCAAATAAATAAAATCATGAATGAAAGAAGAGAGATCACAACTAACACCAATGAAATACACACAATTATAAGAACATACTATGAGCAACTCTACGCCAACAAATTTGACAATCTGGAAGAAATGGATGCATTCCTAGAGACATATAAACTACCACAACTGAACCAGGAAGAAACAGAAAACCTGAACAGACCCATAACCAGTAAGGAGATTGAAACAGTCATCAAAAATCTCCAAACAAACAAAAGCCCAGGGCCAGATGGCTTCCCGGGGGAATTCTACCAAACATTTAAAGAAGAACTAATTCCTATTCTCCTGAAACTGTTCCAAAAAATAGAAATGGAAGGAAAACTTCCAAAGTCATTTTATGAGGCCAGCATCACCTTGGTCCCCAAACCAGATAAGGATCCCATCCAAAAAGAGAACTACAGACCAATATCCTTGATGAACACAGATGCAAAAATTCTCACCAAAATACTAGCCAATAGGATTCAACAGTACATTAAAAGGATCATTCACCACGACCAAGTGGGATTGATTCCAGGGCTGCAAGGTTGGTTCAACATCCGCAAATCAATCAATGTGATACAACACATTAATAAAAGAAAGAACAAGAACCATATGATACTCTCCATAGATGCTGAAAAAGCATTTGACAAAGTACAGCATCCCTTCCTGATCAAAACTCTTCAAAGTGTAGGGATAGAGGGCACATACCTCAATATCATCAAAGCCATCTATGAAAAACCCACCGCAAATATCATTCTCAAAGGAGAAAAACTGAAAGCTTTTCCGCTAAGGTCAGGAACACGGCAGGGATGTCCGTTATCACCACTGCTATTCAACATAGTACTAGAAGTCCTAGCCTCAGCAATCAGACAACAAAAGGAAATTAAAGGCATCCAAATCGGCAAAGAAGAAGTCAAACTATCACTCTTCGCAGATGATATGATACTATATGTGGAAAACCCAAAAGACTCCACTCCAAAACTGCTAGAACTTGTCCAGGAATTCAGTGAAGTGTCAGGATATAAAATCAATGCACAGAAATCAGTTGCATTTCTCTACACCAACAACAAGACAGAAGAAAGAGAAATTAAGGAGTCAATCCCATTTACAATTGCACCCAAAACTATAAGATACCTAGGAATAAACCTAACCAAAGAGGCTAAGAATCTATACACAGAAAACTATAAAGTACTCATGAAAGAAATTGAGGAAGACACAAAAAAATTGAAAAGTGTTCCATGCTCCTGGATTGGAAGAACAAATATTATGAAAATGTCTATACTACCTAAAGCAATCTACACATTTAATGCAATTCCTATCAAAATACCATCCATATTTTTCAAAGAAATGGAACAAATAATCCTAAAATTTATATGGAACCAGAAAAGACCTCGAATAGCCAAAGGAATATTGAAAAAGAAAGCCAAAGTTGGTGGCATCACAATTCCAGACTTCAAGCTCTATTATAAAGCTGTCATCATCAAGACAGCATGGTACTGGCACA
Organism: Lontra canadensis; assembly: GCF_010015895.1. Taxonomy (NCBI): domain Eukaryota; kingdom Metazoa; phylum Chordata; class Mammalia; order Carnivora; family Mustelidae; genus Lontra; species Lontra canadensis. The sequence continues at coordinate 25,649,612 of NW_022631000.1, forward strand.
AAAACAGACACATAGATCAATGGAACAGAATAGAGAGCCCAGAATTAGACCCTCAACTCATGGTCAACTAATCTTAGACAAAGCAGGAAAGAATGTCCAGTGGAAAAAAGACAGCCTCTTCAATAAATGGTGTTGGGAAAATTGGACGGCCACATGCAGAAAAATGAAATTGGACCATTTCCTTACACCACATATGAAAATAGACTCAAAATGGATGAAGGACTTCAATGTGAGAAAGGAATCCATCAAAATCCTTGAGGAGAACACAGTCAGCAACCTCTTCGACCTCAGCTGCAGCAACATCTTCCTAGGAACATCGCCAAAGGCAAGGGAAGCAAGGGCAAAAATGAACTATTGTGATTTCATCAAGATCAAAAGCTTTTGCACAGCAAAGGAAACAGTTAACAAAACCAAAAGACAACTGACAGAATGGGAGAATATATTTGCAAACGACATATCAGATAAAGGGCTAGTGTCCAAAATCTATAAAGAACTTAGCAAACTCAACACCCAAAAACAAATAATCCAATCAAGAAATGGGCAGAAGGCATGAACAGACATTTCTGCAAAGATGGCCAACAGACACATGAAAAAGTGCTCCACATCACTCGACATCAGGGAAATACAAATCAAAACCACAATGAGATATCACCTCACACCAGTCAGAATGGCTAAAATTAACAAGTCAGGAAATGACAGATGCTGGCAAGGATGCGGAGAAAGGGGAACCCTCCTACACTGTTGGTGAGAATGCAAACTGGTGCAACCACTCTGGAAAACAGCGTGGAGGTTCCTCAAAATGTTGAAAATAGAACTACCCTATGACCCAGCAATTGCACCACTGGGTATTTACCCTAAAGATACAAACGTAGTGATCCGAAGGGGCACGTGCACCCGAATGTTTATAGCAGCAATGTCTACAATAGCCAAACTATGGAAAGAACCTAGATGTCCATCAACAGATGAATGGATAAAGAAGAAGTGGTATATATACACAATGGAATACTATGCAGCCATCAAAAGAAATGAAATCTTGCCATTTGCAATGATGTGGATGGAACTAGAGGGTATCATGCTTAGTGAAATAAGTCACTTGGAAAAAGACAACTATCATATGATCTCCCTGATATGAGGAAGTGGAGATGCAACATGGGGGGTTAAGCGGGTAGGAGAAGAATAAATGAAACAAGATGGGATTGGGAGGAGACAAACCATAAGTGACTCTTATATTTAATCTCACAAAACAAACTGAGGGTTGTTGGGGGGAGGGGGCTTGGGAGAGGGGGGGTGGGTTTATGGACACTGGGGAGGTTATGTGCTATGGTGAGTGCTGTGAAGTGTGTGAACCTGGAGATTCACAGACCTGTACCCCTAGGGATAAAAATATATGTTTATAAAAAATAAAAAATTAAGAAAAAAATAAATGCTTTAATGCTCTAATATATTTATACATATTTATATATGTAATACATATTATTAATAGTGATATATGTAATAAGTTTTATGATTTTTTGGTCTCCAGTTACATTTCATTCATATTTTTATTAATTCAACAAATACTTACTGAGCATTTTTTATATATCAGGCACTAACATGGAAGTTGAAAATATAGTAATAAACCAGAAAACCAGGTGCCCATCATGCTGGAGATTTTAATTTAGAGGCATGAGATTAAAAACACATTAACAAATATTTAAGATTAAATCTACATTCTACAGTTATAAAGAAAACAAAGTAAAAATTTGAGGAAAGACATGGATGGGGTCCCAGGAGGTTCAGGGAAAGCCTCTCTTGGGGGTAAACTTTGAGCTCTTTGAACCAGGAGAAGAAGCACTATACTACAGATGTTGGAAGCAAGTTCTAGGACAACAGGCAATATGTGCAAAGGCCCTGAGATGGCATTTAGCTTGGGATACTCAAGTGTGAGAAAGAGGTCAGATGTGATTGGAACCCAAGGACTGAAGAGATGGAGACAAGTTGATCATATCTAAAGACCAAGGCAAAATGTTTGGGATTTGCTGTAATTGCTGCTGGGCAGTCTTCAGACGACTTGAATCAGTGGGGAGATGAGAGCTGATTTATACTTTCTCTTGAGGGGGCACAAGTGGAAGTACACAGTGAGGATGGGATGGCAGCCGTAATCCAGGTGAGACCGGAGCTGGTTTAGACCAGGGAGGTCCCCCTGGAGAGGTCTGGGTGTGGTCAGGAGCAGAAGATATAGGAGCTGCTGATGGACCAAGAGAAAGAGAGGAGTCAAGGATGAGGGTCGGGTTTTTAGGCCAGTGTACTGGAGTTGATGATAGTGCTAGAGAGGAAGATGGTGGGGAAATGGTAGGGACTGGGGAGGGTGGGAATCCAAAGCTCAAAATAGGCATGTTTCGTTTAAGAAGAGACCAAAAGAAGACAAATAATTAACAGAAAATATTGTTTGTGTTTGTGTGTATTTATTAATTTTCTATTATGAAAGATGTCTTTTCATCTTAAAAACAAACTTTCCTGGCTGGGAAAGACTACCCCTCAGGGCTAGCCAGTTCTTAGAAATAGCAAAGAGCGCTGACCAGAGCATGCCTTTGATATGCAAACTAACTGCTCTAGAGCCCTACACCCCAGGGATAATTTCCTTTATCTGGGAAAGGAAATTTCCCTTTGTCTGGACTCTACACCCCAGGAGATAATTTCCTTTGCCTTAATCTTCCCCTGGCCAGGTACCAGGTAACTAGGAGCTATTTCTATGGCCTAGAAGCATGTCACAATTATTCAAACCAGCCAGTCCTCAGTGGTTTGCCCTGCCCTGCCTTCATCCCTCCACCATGCCTCCCCAAACCTCAATAAAGGCCATGATCTAAGAACTCTTTTAACTTCTGCTTCTTCCTGATCAAAATGTGGTATTCCTCCTGTAGCCCTTTTGTGCCATGCCTCTCATTTCTAGGGGAACTGTCTCATTGCTTTTCTTTCAAAGGAATTAACCTTTCTATGTTGTCAGTCATCTTTATAAATTAAGACTGGCATCAACCTTTTGCTGATGAAGGGTCCTGCCTTGCTGTTGATTGCTGCTAACTGATTAGGGTGCCTGTTGCTGAAGGTTGGAGTGGCTGTGGCAATTTCTTAAGATAACAAAGTTTGACCTGTCAATTGACTCTTCCTTTCACAAATGATTTCTCTATATCATATGATGCTGTTTGGTAGCATTTTACACATAGTAGAATTTCTTTCAAAATTATAGTCAATTCTCTCAAATCCTGCCACTGCTTTATCAACTAAGTTTTATATATATATATATATATAAAATATATATTTTTTTTTTTAAAGTTCATTTATTTTTAGTAATCTCTACACCCAATGTGGGGCTTGAACTCATGATCCTGAGATCAAGAGTTACATGTTCTACCAACTGAGCCAGTCAGGTACCCCTACATGATATTTTAAATCCTTTGTCATCTCAGCAGTCTTCATAGTATCTTCACCAGGAGGAGATTCTATCTTAAGGAACAAGTTTCTTTGCTTATCCGTAAGAAGCAACTCCTCACCTGTTAAAATTTTATCATGAGATTGCAGCAATTCACATATAATAATAAAAAAGTTTAAATATTATAAGAATTACCAAAATATGGCACAGAGACATAAAGTGAGCCAATACTGAAAAATGGCAAAAGTAGACTTGTTCAACATAGGACTGCCAAAAATCTTCAATTTGTCAAAAAAAAAAAAAGCAGTGTCTGCAAAGCACAATAAAATGAAGTATGTCTATATATGATCCTGTTCTTCAAAAAAAATTTAAGAACAAAGCACAAAACATATTTATATGTGAACATTATGAGAATAACTCAGGGTAGGAAAATAGAAATTGAGATGAAATTTTTAAGGGGGTTATGGATTTAATTGATACCATTAGGCAGGGAAAAAATGAGGTTATCAATTAAAAAAAGGAATTATAGTATTTCCAGATTTCTGAGGGTGATGACAAATAATGAGGACAGTATCAACCAAGACTATAATTTAGTGAATGGATATCAAGGGTCAGGTAAAGGGCCAAGTAATTTGCATATTATAACTAATTATAATAGCATGTGTCTAAGATACAAACTATTATCCCAACTTTATAGATGAGAAAACAGGCTTAGAGAAATAAAGCAACTTAACTATATGCTTATTAAATGATCAAGCCCATGAAAGTCACTTATTTCTAAGTCCAAAGCCCATGTTCTTTCCACTAGGCCATCCCGTTGATCAGAATCTAGAGTGTGGTCATTTGCGTTGTTCATGTGCAGTAGAAAGCCACTCATGCAGGGTTGGTGAAGGGAGCATTAGAAGAGAATGTGAGTGATCATTATGAATATTGAGCTGACCCAAGAATATTGTCGTAAGATAAGCCAGTATACAGATTCCCAGCCCAAATATTTTCTACAAAGTGTAGGGCAAAGAGACCAACTACACTTCTAGGCTCAGATCATCTCCACAATGTCCCTTAAGCCTGGGTTACTAGTACAATGTCTCAAGAGTTATAAAAATATTCTAGAGCCCAACAAAAAACTGGTGTGTGCAACTGTTGGCCAGCTAAAGGAGTTCAGGAAATTGGTCCTACCCTCCAAGGATAAGAATCCCTGGTATTTAGAAAAACACTGATACCTTTCTAAAACCTTCAATCCTGGGCAACCATAGGTACATACTTTTGAGCGACTTGGTACATGTACACAGAGGACATATACAAGAATGTTCTTGACACCACTGTTCATATGAAGAAAAACTAAAAACATTTTTATTATCCATCAGTGGTATATGAAATAAATCTTGGTATAATCATATAACAGTATACTGTAGTGGAAACAAATCAGAACCATATCCATCATCAGAGATGAATCTCAAAATACAGTATTGAGCAAAAAAAGTAAGTCACTGGGGGCACCTGGGTAGCTCAGTCGGTTGAGCATCTGACTCTTGGTTTCAGCTCACGTCATGATCTCATGGGTCCTGAGGTTGAGCCCCATGTTGGGCTCCTCACTCAGCAGTGACTCTTCTGCTTGAAAATTCTCTCCCTCTCCCCTTCCCCCCACTCATGCTTGCATGCTTTCTCTAAAATAAATACGTAAATTTTAAAAAAGAGTCATTGAAGAATATGGTATGATTTCATTTTTATGTTCAAAGGCAGGAAAACTAAATACTTTCTTTCAGATATATACATGAAAATAAAACTCTAAAGAAAAACTAGGGAATTAATAACACAATATCTAGTCAGTGGTTACGTGTGGAGGAAAAAGGGACTCTAATTTCCTGCTAACATTCTAATGACTAAGGACAGGGAAGATGGGTTTTTATTCTTTAAATGATATGTATATGTTTAAACTCATGTTTTTGGACGTATGACATTACTTTACATTGAACAAGACCTTTTGACAGCTACATGTTGACAGTACTGTTTTACGGACTAAAGGTTTGAGGTTACTTTCTAGATTAAGTCTCAGAATTTCAAACTGTTAAGAACTCATAATGAAATTTATTAGAACAATTTATTAGGGCCTATTTCTATCTATCTATCCATCCGTACATACAGTAAGTCACCATTATTTTAATGACTGGTGAATCTAGATAAAAATACATATCTGAAATTTTCTCAAAATAAATATTAAGAAAAAAATGCAGAATTTTGGGCTCTCTTAGGTAGCATCTCTAGGGAAAAGCCCAGAAATGTCTGTTTTTAATAAGAGACCCATGTGAGTCTTATAATCAGGCATGTTTTAGAGTGATAAAGAAAATTAGTTCTTATAAATTAACAGTTCTCAATTATATCAGTCAGAAATTAGAATTTAAATCTGATTCAAATGAAAAATCAATCTATAAAGATGTTTTAAAAAGCAGTTAGTATCAATGAATTTAATAAAGTGAAATACAGCTGCACACTGCCTCATATGCTGCAAATGTTCTTTGTTTAACTTCCCTCTCCTTTGAGATGCTAATTTTTTCCCTACCACCTAGTATCCTCCATTCTTTCTTTATAATATTATTTTCCTTTACAATCTAGGAGTTTGCATATTTCTCTAATTATAACAACATGTCTCTACTTAGTTAGCATGTATTATGAGGCAGAATAATTTCCAGTCGGTATAAGCATGGATGTTGTTAACATAATTGTTCCTTAACATTCAGTGGATTGTTTTCTGATTTCCCTATTATTTAGCAAGCATAAAAAGTGCCATAGGTTGAAAAGAGGTGGAGGAGCTAAGATGGTGGAGTAGCAGAAGGACCTTAGGCCTGCCTCATCCCTCAAGCACAGCTAGATAAATGACAAATCACTCTGAATACCCAAGAAATCAATACAAGGTCTAACCAAACTGCGCAACTAGAGGTAGAGAAGAGGTCACACTGTGGAAGGTAGGAGGTGCAGAGACATGGTCTGGGGGAAAGAACAGATTGTGTGTGCAGTGGAGGGGAGGGAGCCTTGATCAGAGAAAGAGAGAGACAGAGAGAGAAGTGCACAGGAAATCCTAAAGCCAGTGACTGGGAAACTGAGAGGGGCTGACTTTTATGAGTATTTGCAACCAGCAGGATTCAAAGACTGGATTTTTAGAGGTCTGCTGGTATGGATCCCTGAGAGCACTCTAGTGCTCCTATGGAGAAGGAGGGCAGATAGCCCAGACGCAAATAACCCCTGGGAATGCACTGGGAGAGACAAGATGGTCCTCCTTCTTGGAGGGCATCTGGGAGAGGTGGTATTGCCTCTCCTGGAACAAAAGAGCTGCCAGGCACCATATCCCTCTCCCACACTTCAGCATAGGCACAAAGAACCTTGCCGAGGGTGGCTAATGTGGACACCTGCTCTTTGCTGTGCTTTACTCCAAACTTCATGCCCCTGTGCTTTGGTGTGATTGCCCTTCTGGGACAACATGCATCAGTCCCAACATGGGGAGACTCTCTTCCAGAGAACCAACACAGGTACTCAAAGTTTGGAGTTTTAAAACTCAGCCAGCCTGCTTGGGATAGAACACAGGTGCACTACACTGTTGGGTGGGTACACAGCCCAGACACTGACATGGTGAATGTAGTGATCTGAGAGTCCTCTGGACACATGAGGGGGAGACTGTTCACTCTTCTGGGAGGGCTTGCCAGACAGTAGCAGGTAGGAACTCTCCTCTCCAGTCTCCAGGGACTAGGTAGCACCAAACATCTTAGTAAAGAATGAATGGATCATCCAGGAAATTAAAGAAGAAATTAAAAAAAAAATACATGGAAGTAAATGAAAATGAAAACATGGCAGTCCAAAACCTTTGGGATGCAGCAAAAGCAGTCAAAAGAGGGAAGTATATAGCAATACAGGCCTACCTTAAAAAGCAACAAAAATTTCAAATATGCAACCTAACCTTACACCTAAAGGAGCTAGAAAAAGAATAACAAATGAAGCCTAAAGCCAGCAGAAGGGAAGTAATAAACATTAGGGCAGAAATAAATTATATAAAAACAAACAAACAAACAAACAAACAACCCAGTAGAACAGATCAGTGAAACCAGGAGCTAGTTCTTTGAAAAAAAATTAATAAAATTGATAAGCCCTTAGCCAGACTTATCCAAAAGAAAAGAGAAATGACCCAAATAAATAAAGTCATGACAAAGGGGAGATCACAACCAACACCACAGAAATATAAACAATTGTAAGAGAATATTATGAAAAACTACATGCCAACCATCAGGAAGATGGTTTCACAATGATCTAGGCAGTCTGAAAAAAATGGATAAATTCCTAGAAACATATAAAACTACTAAAATTGAAATAAGAAGAAATAGAAAACTTGAGCAGACCAATAACCAGCAAAGAAATTGAATCAGTAAACAAAACTGTCCCAATAAACAAAAGTCCAGGGCCGGATGGTTTCTCAGCAGAATTCTACCAAACAGTTAAAGATTAGTTAATATCTATTCTTCTGAAACAGTTCCAAAAAATAGAAATGGAAGGAGAGCTTCTAAATTCATTCCATGAGGTCAGCATTACCTTGATTCCAAAACCAAACAACTGCTCCCCTCCCAAAAAAAGAGAATTATGGACCAATACCCTTGATGAACATGGATGCAAAAATTCTCAACAAAATACTAGCAAATAAATCCAATAGTACATTAAAGGAATCATTCACCATGATCAAGTAGGATTTATTCCTGGGTTGCAAGGATGGTTCAATATTCATAAATCAATCAACAGCAATAACATTAATAAAAGAAAAGATAAGAACCATATGATCCTCTTAATAGATGCAGAAAAAGCACTTGACAAAGTACAGCATCAATTTGTTAAAACCAACAAAGCAGGTATAGAGGGAATAACCCTCAACAAAGTAGGTATAGAGGGAACATACCTCAACATCATAAAGGCCAGATATGAAAGACCCACAGCTAATATCATCCTCAATGGGGAAAAACTGAGAGCTTGTCCTCTATGGTCAGGAACAAAACAGGGAAGTTCACACTCACCACTGCTATTTAACATAGTACTGGAAGTCCTAGCCTCAGCAATCAAACAACAAAAAGAAATAAAAGGCATCCGAATCAGCAAGGAAGAACTCAAACTTCCAGTCTTCACAGATGACATGATATTCTATGTAGAAAACCCAAAAGACTCTAACAAAAAATTTCTAGAGCCGACCCACAAAATCAGTAAAGTCACAGGATACAAAATCAACATAAAGAAATTTCTTACATTTCTAAACAACAATAATGAAGCAGTAGAAAGAAAAATCAAGGAATCAATCCCATTTACAATTTCACCAAAAACCATAAGATACCCAGGAATAAGCCTAACCACACAGGTAAAAAAGCTGCACTCTGAAAACTAAAGAATACTTATGAAAACAATTGAAAATGACATAAAGAAATGGAAAAACATCCCATGCTCATAGATTGGAAGAATAAATATTGTTAAAATGTCTATACTACCCAAAACAATCTATACACTTAATGTAATTCCTATTAAAATACCAACAGTATTTTTCACAGAGCTGGAACATAAAATCCTAAAATTTGTATGGAGCCAGAGAAGACTTTGTATAGCCAAAGCAGTCTTGAAAAAGAAAAGCAAAGCTGGAGGCATCACAATTCCAGACTTCAAATTATATTACAAAGCTGTATGGATCAAGACAGTATGGTACTGGAACAAAAACAGACACATGGACCAATGGAACAGAATAGAGAACCCAGAAAGGAACCCTCATCTCTATGGTCAACTAATCTCCAACAAAGCAGGAAAGAATATCCAATGGGAAAAAGAATGCCTCTTCAAAAACTGATGTTGGGAAAAGAGGACAGCCACATGCAGAAGAATGAAACTGATCCACTTCTTTACACCATACACAAAAATAAATTCAAAATGTATGAAAGACCTAAGTGTGAGTTAGGAAAACATCAAGAGGCAGTAACCTCTTCGACATTGGCTGCAGCAACTTCTTACTAGATACATCTCCTAAAGCAAGGAAAATAAAAGCAAAAATGAACTACCAGGATTTCATCAAGATAAAAAGCTTCTGTATAGCAAAGGAATCAATCAAGGAAACTAAAAGGCAACCTTTGGAATGGGAGAAGACATTTGCAAATGACGTATCTTAGTATTCAAAATTTATAAAGAACTTACCAAACTCAGCACCCAAAAACAAATAATCCAGTTAAGAAATGGGCAGAAGACATAAATAGACATTTTCCCAAAAAAAGATATCCAGATGGCTGACAGACATGAAAAGATGCTCAACATCACTGGTCATCAAGGAAATACAAACCAAAACTATAATGAGATATCACCTTACACCCATAAGAATGAATAAAATTAACACAGGAAACAAAAGATGTTGGTGAGGATGCAGAGAAAGGGGAACACTCTTATGCTATTGGTGGGAATGCAAACTGGTACAACCACTCTGAAAAACAGTATGGAGTTTCCTCAAAAAGTTAAAAATAGAACACCCTATGATCCAGCAATTGCACTGCTAAGTATTTACCCTAAGAATACAAAAGTACTGATTTGAAGGGATACATGCACCCTGGTGGTTATAGCTTCATTATCAACAATAGCCAAATAATGGAAAAAGCCCAAATGTCCATTGACTGATGAATGGATAAAGAAAATGGTGATGGTGGTGATGCGTGTGTGTGGTGGAATATCATTCAGCCATAAAAATGAACTCTTGCCATTTGCAATGACATGGATAGACCCAGAGAGTATTATGATAAGTGAAATAAGTCAGAGAAAGACAAATATATAATTTCACTCATATGTGGAATTTAAGAAATAAAATAGATGAACATGGGGGAAAAAAAGAGAGAGGCAAACCATAAAACAGACTCATAATTATAGAGAACAAACTGAGGGTTGCAGGAAGAGAGGTAGGCGGGGGAAAGGGCTAAATGGGTGATGGGTATTAATGAGGACACTTGTGATGAGCACTGGGGTTCTGTATAAGTTATGAATCACTAAATTCTACTCCTGAAACTAATGTTACACTACATTAATCTTTAATAAAACGTGCCATAGGTTGCAAAGAGACTGGATTGGGCTTTATGTGAGATGGAATTCAGATTAGAAAACTAAACTAAGCTCTATTTCATAATGTGTTAGCTTTATATGGTCCCCACAGATCTTCATTGCAGAGGTCTTTTGCATTTTTAGGGCTTAAACTGCGTACAGGCGAGTCTAAGCTAACTGGTACCTAATAAATACGGAAAGGAGATATGGGCTGCAGAGGATGAGGTTGGTGAAGCCGTGGTCTGCCTCTTTGCAAGGCAGCCCCGACACCATAAATTGCATTACACAGCAAGAGAGCATTTACATGGGACGCCCCTGGCTGCTTCCAACCTTACAGCTGTGCTGTATCTTGTTCTTCAATTCCACTCCTGTAAACAGTGACATGCTAGCAAAGCTCAGTGAAACCAGACTCTAGAGCCACACCATGCGCATCTAAAACATCAATTACAAAACCAGAAGAATGGCCAGATCTTTGCAACTGTGTATGTACTAGACAGTATCCTATCCTCTAGGCAGAGAAGCCACTGGACATGTGGAACCTTGCAGTTCTCGAGGCATAAGGCTTGGAAACCTGCACATGCCATCTAAAACCCGGTCTCCAGGGCTTTCAGCTGTGAGAGGGGAGAAAAGAAAGCAGAGGGTCACTGTCTGGACAATTCCTTCCGATTCTTATCAGGGACAGGAGAAATCATTTCATCAAATCTTTTGCAGCTATTAAAATCCCTCATCTTGGGATGGCTGGGTGGCTCAGTTGGGTAAACATCTGCCTTTGGCTCAGGTCATGATCCCAGGGCCTTGGGATCAAGCCCCACATTGGACTCTGCTCAGCAGGGAGGCTGCTTCTCCCTCTCCCTCTGCCTGCTACTCCCCGTGCTTGTGGTCTCTCTCTCTCTCTTTGACAAATAAATAAAATCTTAAAAAAAAATATAAAATCACAATAAATCCCTCATCTCCTCTATGGGTTTAACTTGCAACTATTAGACGATGTTATCCTTTGTAAAGTGGATGGGCTATGTGGAGTAGGAGAGAAGAGTTGGTGGCTGATAAGCAGCTGGTGGCCCATTTCAGACTGCGTGGACAGTGGTCCAGAGGATGGGTTCAAATTCCAGAGATGTCCTTAACGGGGTTGAACCAGGTGACTTCATTGTTCTTGGGTTATCCTATATAACATGAGTGTGACCTTGATTGGATCCACCTGACAGAACTCCTGCTGTGAAGACGAAAACTATCCCACTTGGAAAGCACTGAAAATGGTGCCTGGTGTAGACCATCAGTAAATTTTCATTGTTATTATTATTTCAAAAGAAAAATAATAAAAAAAACTAATAAAAAAAACTAATGAAGAGACCAAGAATAAATATCTAGATTCAAGTATAATATTAAAAAAGCTGTCAGCCTTTCAGCCATTTAACATGTATTCCTGAGCACCCATACCTACGATTTTATGCTGTGCTTCCAGCCGACATCACTAACTTCTTCCTCCACTGTTGACGATTCCTGCAGGTAACATTTCATGAACAATGTCTATACTCTGCTTAATGCTGGAGTGGACTAGAAATGGAGACACTGCTGAGCGGGCCTTTACTTCTAGCTACATGAATGACAAAGTGAGACAGAGTCCAGCTTAAGTGTCTGCAGCGTTTGCTTTTAGCTTGGTATAGTTTCATCATGTCATATCATTCAGATTTATTTAGCAATAGACTTAAAAGAGTAAGTAATGCAGTGTTAAGACCATCTGAAAATTAGGAAAATATAATATATTATAAAAAATATAATATCCATTAAATTATTAACATAAATATTCAGGTCTTTTTTTTTGCAATCCTACTATATGAAATATGGGGTATTTTTACTCTGTTACTATAGTGCTTTATGGTATAAAATGAGATAATATTTATAAAATTATGTTTGTTTATTTGAGACCCCTGATAACGCTCTTAGCAAATAGGAACAATACTTTTGAAGTGTTCAGATTTCATAAACCTTATATTTCACAACAGGGATAAAGGCTGGGTTCATCCAAGTTAATGTGCTAATAATCCTAAGAAAATATGCTGTGCTTAACAATGAATCATTTATTAGTCTTTGCAGTAAAAGGCTAATATGTTATTTTTCTATATCCATAAAAGTCTATTCCACTTTAGTTGTTACAGGTAAATTAGATGTTAGTTCACAACTTTGGTAGGTTCCCCAGTGGAATCTGAAACCAGTCTCCCTAGAGAGATAACAGAGGAGACTGACAAAGAAGCAGACCACTCCCAGTTGGTAGGTGGCAAGTTTAACAAGGGGACTTACATACAAGGCTTGTCTTGGGCAGCTGTAGGCTATGAGCAGATCTCCATAACAGCCACCAGAATCTTAAAGTTTATACAGAGGCCTTACCTGGGCTGTGACATACAACATCTGTAAGGTCTCAACACCATATTACTATCTCAAGCCTATGTCCTTGGGCATCTTCCAGCCTGGTGAGGGCAAGTAGAGTGCATATTCCAAGGACAGGGGAGAAGATGGAGCTACAATTGTTGGGGTCCAGCTCATAGTTCAGTTGGTGATCACAAGCTCTCGATGACCTCTTCCAACATAAGCATGCTGAAAATTTTAGAAGATCATTATAATAACATGCACACACAATAACACATTCTTTTTTTTACTATCAAAATCATGTTATTTATAGAAAATAAAGAAATGCAAAAAGTCATAAAAAGGAAAAGAGTTACATTTTTGTTCTTACTTTCCCAAAGTAAGCATCCTTAAAATGTTAGCATAATCCATTTATGTGCGTGTGAATTTCTGTGTGAATGTATGAGGAATGAGTTATAATATATATTACAATAAAATTAAGATCCAGTATATTATAGTCATACATTAATGAATACAGTTTGGATATAACAAATATTTTTTTAAACCACAATTTTAGTGACTACAAAGCTATCTATTATTGGTTGTGCCTACCTAATTCAAACTATATTATTATTATTGTTTTAATTTTTTTGGCATTATGATTAATACTAAAAAATACTTTTAAATGAATGTCTGAATGTACAAATGGTTAGTGTCTATTGCCTTAGTACAACATAATTTATGTTAAGGTTTTGGGTTGACAAAGTTTTCACAATTTGGGATCATTTTGCCTAGACATTTTCTTTCTAATAACGGTCCTTCTGTTAAAGCCCAAATCACATATGAATGACCATCTTGGCACTAAATATTATTTTTCTTTATTCACTCCCTATTTATTACATGGAAACTATGGCTATTATTTTATGATACCATTATATAAAATAATTCTCTTCTAGTACTGAAAATATTAGTTATGCACTGCTTAGAACAGAATAGTTAATTTATAATGGCTTAATAAGTTTTAAAAAATTAAATGCAGAAATGTTGCAGAATAGCAGATATATGTATTGTATGTAATTTTATCCTCACATTCTAAAAGATCTGATCTTGTAAGACACTTTAAATCATCTCTTGCTAGCTTAAAACTATATAACTTTTTATTAATTTCTTCAAATGAGGCAAGATAAAGACAAAAAGAAATATAATAGGTCCCTAGGCAAGCAGTCTCCCCAACTGGAAGTTTAAAATAACAAATGCAATGTATTTCCATTGAGTTTGCTTATGGATTCTGTACTGAACATTAATGTAGTTGAGTTACTAGCATCCTATAAGATAATCAAAAGTAAACTACATTTTCCAGTATAGGTGCAGTGAAATTGTTAATAAGAAAAAATTTAAATCAGATTTGATAGGGGTATCCAGATATACGGACTCTGCTCCTTCCCAATTTTATACATTGATGGTGTAACTGGATCCTTGTGGTGAATTCACCAAACTTACTATGTGTTCTATTTTTTGAATATTTCTTCAGTTCACTTCGGTGTATAGAGAAGGCTAAGATGCCTGCGATATATAAGAACTGATTATTATTTTTATGGCCAATATAGCAACTCAGAATTTGGTCGCTTCCCCAACATCTTCATAGACAATCTAGAAATACTGATCCATTTCACTTTGTGAAAAGTTCTATAGAACAGAACAGGGGTGGAAACTGTAGCACAGAGGAGTTTAAGAGCATTTCTCCAGGGTTGCACAGCTAGCGAGAAGTACTGGCAGGATTAGAGCCCAGGCAGTTTAGTTCCTGCCAAGCCACAGCTCTACATGTCTCATCTGCTGCAGCCTGTACTTCTTAATCCTCTTCACCTATGTTTTACCATCCCCCTGCCTAGAAGTGGGATTTCTGGATCATATGGTAGTTCTATTTTTTAATTTTTTGAGGAGATTCCACACTGCTTTAATGGCGACTGAAACAATTTCTATTCTCAACAGTGCACAAACCTTCTCTTTTCTTCACATCCTTGTCACCTACTTGTTATTTCTGATCTTTTCAGTAACAGCCACTCTGACAGGTGTGAATATCTCATTGTGATTTTGATTTGCATTTTCCAGGTGGTTAGTGATGCTGTTCATCTTTTCATGGGCCAGTTGGCTATCTGTATGTCTTCTTCAGAAAAATGTCTCTTCACAACTTCTGACCATTTTTAGTCAGATTTTTTTTTTTTCCATCTTGAATTATAAGAGGTCTTTATATATTTTGGCTGTTAGTGCCTTATCAGATATATCATTGCAAATATCTTCTACCATTCAGTAGGCTGTCTTTTCATTTTGTTGATGGTTTTCTCAGCTGTGCATAAGTTTTTCAGTTTTAGTCCCATCTGTTTATTTTAGCTTTTGTTGTCCTTGTCTGCTGAGACAGATGCAAAAGTATCATTAAGACTAATGTCAAAAAGTTTATTGCCTGTTTTCTTCTAGCACTTGTATGACTTCAGGTCTTATATTTAAGTATTTAATCAATTTTTAAGTTTATTTTTATGTATTATAAGGAAGTGGTCCATTCCCTCTACCCACTTTGTTGAGAGTTTTTCATCATAAATCGGTGTTTTTCTCCCATTTGTCAAATGATTTTTCTCCATCTATTAAGATAATCATGATTTTCACCCTTCATCTTGTTAATGTGTTATATCGCATTGATTTGCAACCATCCTCGCATCCTTGGAATAAATACCACTTGATAATAGTATATGGTCCCTTTAATATATTTTGAATTGGGATTGCCAACATTTTGTTAAGGATTTTTGCACCTATGTTCATCAGAGATGTTGGCCTATGATTTTTTTTTTTCTTTTCTTTTCTTTCTTCTTTCTTTCTCCTTGTGTGGGTCTGTATTGTTACCAGCTTCCTTCTTAGAGCTGCTTTTGCTGCATTCCATAAATTTTGGAGCATAGTGTCTTCATTTTCATTTGTTAATATGTTTTTCATTTCATTTTTTATTTTTTCAATGACCCAGTGGTTGTTGAGCAAGCACATGGTTTAGCCTCCCCATCTGTGTTTTTTTCCAGTTTTCTTCTTAAAATTTATTTCTAATTTCATACCATCATGGTTGGGAAAAATGCTAGATACAATTTCAATCTTCTTAAGTTTTTTAGATTGTCTTGTAGCCTAACATTATCTATTCTGGAAAATGATCCATGTGCCCTTGAGAAGAAAGTGTATTCTGCTTTTTTTAGTTGGAATGTTCTGTATATCTGGTTAAATCCATCTGGTCTAATGTGCCATTTAAGGCCAATGTTTCTTTATTACTTTCCTGGCTTATATATCCATTGATATGGATAGTGGGGTGTTAAGGTCCCCTACTATTATTGTTTTACTGTGAAACCCCTCCCCCCCCATGTCTGTTAATACTTGCTTTACATATTTAGGTGCCTCTATGTTGTGTGCATAAATACGTACAAGTGTTATATCTTCTTGTTGGATTGATTCCCTTATCATTATGTAATGCTTTTGTCTCTTTACAGCCTTTGTTTTGGAGTTCTATTTTGTATGATGTATTGCTACCCCAGCTTTCTTTTCACTTCCATTTACATGGAATATCTTTTTCTATTCCTTCACTCTCAGTTTGTGTGTCTTTAGAGCTGAAATGAGTCTCTTTTGATTGGAGATTTTAGTCCACTTATATTTAAAGTAATTGTTGATGGGTATGTTTTTATTGCCATTTTGTTCATTTCTTTTTTCCTGGTTGCTTTTGTAGTTCTTCTCTGTTCTCTTGCTCGCTTCCCTTGTGATTTGAGGATATTCTTTAGTATTATGTTTCAATTCCTTTCTATTTTTTTGTGTATCTATTATAGGGTTTGGTTTGTGTTTACCATGAGGTTCATCTATATCTAGTTAGGTATGCAGTCTGTTTTAAGTTGGTGGTTGCTGAAGTTTGAATGCTTTCTAAAAACACTACCTTTTTACTCAACTCCTGTTTTATGTTTTGGATGTCATATTTTACATCTTTTGTGTATCCCTTAACTAATTATTGCAAATATAGTTGATTTTACTACTTTTTATCTTTTAACTTTCATACCAGATTAGCAAGTGATTGATCCACTACTTTTACTATATTACTTTATCAGTGAGATTTTTTCTTTCATTTTTTTTTTCTAGTATTGGTCTTTTCTTTATGTTTAAAGAAATTCGTCTAATATTCTTAGTAAGCTGGTTTAGTGGTATTGAACCCCTTTATCTTTTGCTTGTCCGGCAAAATTCTTTATCTCCCCTTCAATACCAAATGATAACCTTATCAGGTATTCTTGGTTGCCATTTTTCCCTTTTAGCACCTTGAATGTATCATGCCACTCCCTTCTGGTCTATAAAGTTTATGCTGAATGATCATAATATATGGAACCTTCCATTACATATAACTATTTGCTTCTGGCTTGTTGCTTTTAAGATGTTCTCTTTAGTTTTTGACATTTTAATTACAATGTACCTTAGTTTGGATACTTTTGGGTTCATCTTCTTTAGGAGTGTCTATATTTCCTCAACCTGGATGTCTGTTTTCTTCCCCAGGTTGGAAAAGTTTTCAGCTATTATTTCTTTGAATGAGTTTTCTTCCCCATTCTCTCTCTCTTTTCCTTCTGGAACCCCTGCAATGCAAATGTTGGTATGCTGGATGTTGTCCTGGAGGTCTTTTAATCTAGCTAATTTTTCTTTTACATTTATAATTACTTCATTCCATGCTGAAATATATATAACATAAGCATGATGAAAAACAAATTTCACTATAAGCATTTTTATGTGGAGATGAGTATGCATACTCACTTTAAGTTCCACCTTCTATTTCCTGAAATTCCAATATATAACACTCATGCAAGCGCACTGAGATAAATAAATATCTGAAGACTGAAGTTTTTTACCTATAGAAATATGATCAATCAGATTCATACTTCCATTTGCCATATTTAGAGATTTACTAACCAACTATCCTCATTTTCTTTTCCTTTCTTTTTTTAAAAGACTTTATTTATTTAAGAGAGAGAGAGTGAGAGTGAAAGCATGAGCTGGAGGGAGGGGCAGAAGGAGAGAGAGAAGCAGACTCCCCCACTGAGCAGGAAGCCCGACCTGGATCTCAATTCCAGGATTATGGGATCATGACCTGAGCAGAAGGTAGATACTTAACCAACTAAGCCACCCAAGGACCCTCATCCTCATTTTCTTAAATTCTTTTTTTTTTTTTCTATTCAGTGTGGGTGATTTCTACTATTGAGTCTTTCACATATGTTCTATATCCTCTAATCTACTGTTTATTCTCTCATGTATTTTTCATTTCTGTTATTGTATGCTTCAGTTCTGATTGGTAATTTTTTATACTTTCTCTTTATTGAAGTTTCTTAGTGTGTTTATTTTTCTCTTGAATTTGGTAAGCATATTTATGACCATTACTTTGAAAACTTTATTGGGTAGACTGCTTATCTCCCTTTCATTTAGCTCTTTTTCTGTGGGTTTTGTCTTGTTCTTTTGTTATTTCTCTATTTCTTCAATTTGCCTGGCTCTCTGTCTTTCTTTATATGTATTAGATAGTTACATCTTTGGTATACCTTCCAGTCTTAATGGAGTGGCCTTATGTAGGAGATGGCCAGTGGTGCTCAGAAGCACAATTCCCTCTGGCAACCAGAGCCAGGTGTTCAGAGATGTCCCCTCTGGGGGCTGCATGCTCCCTCCTGTTGGAGCAGGGCTGTGACTACTGCTAGCATGCTGCTGTATGGGCTGTTTTGCAGCCCAGCCGGCTGCAAGGCCTGACCATTAGAGCTGTTGGCCCATTGGCAGGTGGGATTATTATCATGATGGCTATTATGCCCAGTCAAGGTGCAGGGCTGTACAGGGCTCTTAGTGGGGAATACATCCTGGCACAGGCAGTGTAGAGAGAGCATTCCAAAAGAGCACCCACAAGCACCAGGATCAGCTACTGAATGAGATAGTAGAAATGGCTACTATGAATGTCTCAGTCCTTGTGGATAGGCCCAGATGCCTCTTGCCTTTCTGGCAGGTGCTCCAAGATTAGCAAGTGGGTCCATTTACTATGTGCTTTTTGATCTGGTCTTTTTGTGATGGATACCAAATTAAGTGAGTCTGTGTCTGAGACCTTTAAGAGAAGATTTACCTTTCCCTACAGTTCTGTAGTTTTTCTGGATGTATTCCCTGTTACTTTTCAAAGCCAGGTGTTTTAAGGGCTCATCTTTCCTGTGCAGAATCTAAGAGTTCAGATCCTGAAGTGTGAATCTCTTGCTCTTCAGAAAGAAGTTCTGTACCTTTGTGATTCCTTCTGACCATAAAAGGCCACCCTTGTGTTGTGTTTTTTTTCCTTATCAAGAATATATCTGGGGGCACCTGGGTGGCTCAGTGGGTTAAAGCCTCTGCCTTCGGCTCAGGTCATGGTCCCAGGGTACTGGGATCGAGCCCCGCGTCAGGCTCCCTACTCAGCAGGGAGTCTGCTTCCTCCTCTCTCTCTCTGCCTGCCTCTCTGCCTACTTGTAATCTGTCAAACAAACAAATAAAAAATTAAAAAAAAAAAAAAGAATATATCTGCTTCTTCTACCCATCTCAGTGCTATTCTTGGTTGTAGAGGCTCTGTTCATCCAGTTTTTAGGTCCCCTGCTGAGGGAATTATTCCATATACATTTGTAGATTTGGTGTGTCTGTGAGAAGTGAGCTCAGGATCTTCTTCTTTTTTTCTTTTTTCTTTTAAAGATGTTATTTATTTGACAGAAAGTGACACAGTGAGACAGGTAACACAAGCGGGGTAAGTGGGAGAGGGAGAAGCAGGCTTCCCACTGAGCAGGGAGCCCCAAGTGGGGCTTGATCCCAGAACCCTGGGATCATCACCTGAGCCAAAGGCAGACACTTAATGGCTACGCCATCCAGGCACCCTGAGCTCAGGATCTTCTTATACCACCATCTCACACTGGTGTTTGGTTTATTTCATTTATTTTTTGCTCAGGAAAAATTCTGTGAATTATAAACAGCCAATTCATGTGTGACATTGCCATATTAAAAATATTAACTCTAATTTTAAACTCGAGTCAGTTTACATATTTTAGTACATATATTGAGGTAGGTAAATAATTCACAAAAAATTCTGCAGCAAAAATTCTCATGACATAAACACAGAACAAGATGCTTTTCACAGGCTTCTCCAGCTTTCCTTCCTGGGAAACCGAACCAAGGGGAGATCATGTTTATGAAAGGAAGTGTTGGAATCTCTGCCATCCTCCTATGGTCCAACAGACCTGCTGGACCAAAAAGAAAACACATCTGCCCCTTTCTGGCTGGCAAGTGGTGTTGTATAGTTCAATAGGAAATAAGGTGGGGAAGTAATGGATACAGCCTGCTGATGCTAATAGAACTTTGTGAGAGAACAGGGAGAGAATTAGCAGTGGCAGAAGTAAGTTTAAGTAAGTCCACAAGAGTAAACACTTTTGTAAAGTCAAGAGTCTTAAAAAATGATTACATTTTGGTGGAAGCACATATCTTACTCTACTTGGGCTAATCTAACAAAATACCATAGACTGGGTAGCTTATAAACAACAGAAATTTATTTTTCAAACTCTGGAGTCTGGAAAATGCAAGATCAAGTTTTCTGTCTGGTGAGAGCCTACCTCCTGGTTCATAGATGACTCTTTTCACTGCATCCTCAAATGGTGGAGGGGGTAAGGGATTTCTCTGCATTTATATAAGTACTTATGACCTAGGGAAATGATCCCAAGAACCTAATACATGATCAAGTTTACAAATTACTTTGTGCAAAACTTGTAACTTTTTGAAAAACTTACAACTATATAGACCTTTGACATTAAAATAATATAAAAATAATTGAGAATAAAATTGAAATACAAATTACAGCCTTCTATTGCAAAATTTAAAAGGGAAATTTGGTTGTGATTTTTATATTAGATCAAGTTGCTGAAATTTTTTTTTTTAGTAAATATATATTCTTAAATTATAACATTATTTTTAAAACTTTAGTTAAAATACTCTTCTGGGGTATCTGAAATAGTAGATATTTTAAAAATGGATGATTAATAGGATATACAATGTTCCTACAAACGACTGGCTTTCTCCCCAACTTTTTATCAATTTAGTGAAAATATCTCCAAAGTGTTTAGTCGTTTTCCTACCTTCTCAAGCATTTAAATATTATCCAAAATGTTTCAGAAAAAAGAATTAGCTAAACATATTTGTAAATAGTTATAGTTGAATTCTGTGACACTATAAACACTGTGTAGTTTTCATCATATTGAAACAAGAAAAATAATGCAAATATTTCATATGGTTCAGTAAAAACATTATAACAAAACTTCCTGACACAATCTTATTGACACCTTTAAGAGGTATGGTTACAAGTACTTTTGTAAAAAATAATAAAATCTTTATAATATAAATAATTATAATGTGGATAACTTTGTTTTTAAGAAGTCTGAAAAACCTAGAGGAATACTAAAATGTCAGCAGTATTTCCTCTTCAACTTTTCTATAATAAATATAAAATAGATTTTAATAAACTGAATAAGGTGAAAAAAAATAATAAAAATAGAACTGCCACTGCACTATACACTTAAAAATGGCTAAAATGGTGAATTTTACATTATATTTTATAACAGAGAAGAAAAAAAAAGAAGCCAAGAATCACTGTAACTTGAAGGTATCTATAGTAACAACAAATTTCCCTATTTACACTTAAAACTCCCAATACCACCAAATCAAAAACATAAAATAGTGTGTATTTGTTATGATGACCTTGCAAAATTGAATGAAAATTAATCTATGGAAAAAATTAATCTATGGAAATCTATGGAAAAAAACCCAGAACTAATAGTACTTTTGTAGTGAATCTGTAAGTAAAAAGACCTTCTGAGTTCATCTGAAGGATAGTTTATGCACAAGTTCAGTTCAGTTCTCTTAATAGGTTTTAATTACTGGCTCTTGTGGTATATTGTATTGACTGGTTTCATGAGTTTCTTGGTTACTTAGGATCTGGAGAGTTGTGTGGGCACAATACAAACTCAAATCCAATGACTATGAAGGAATCAGTCATTCCTATTCAGCACCTTGGCATCTTTATATTTGCTATCACATGTGCTGAGATTAGCAAAACTATCCTCAAAGTCACTATACAGGTTTTCCACTAACAAGATAAGCAAAGATCTATTACAATGGGATAACATAAATATACAGTTATCTATAGCTTCACAGTATCTTTTATTATTAGAACTATATATGTAATGTATACATTTTAAAAAATATTTTATTTATTTTAGAGAGAGAGAAAGAGTGAGACAGAGCATGAGCAGTGGGGGAGGAGGCAGAGAGGGAGGGAGAAGCAGACTCCCTTCTGAGTGGGGAGCTGGACTTGAGGCTTGATTCCAGGACCCTGGGATCATGATATGGACTAAAGGCAGCCGCTTAATTAACTGAGCCCTATAATGTATACATTAGGTGCCCTATAATGTATACATTTAATTATATATTAACATGGAATCAAGGTACCCTATAATGTATACATTTAATTATAATTAACATGGAATCAATCATACAAAAAAATTGAGAAGTGAAGGCTTTTCACTATGAACAAATGATATTTTGGCAAAATCTATCTGATTTTATATTATCCTTTCTGTAATCTACATGAATATAATTCTTATTTTATTCATGCTATAACCTTCCAAACAAATGATATACGAAGGAATATTTTATTCTTTTCAACAAATGCTAGGGACTGTAAAGGTCAGCTTTTGGTTTTATTTTAAAATAAAAGCGTGAGACCAAATAGAAGCAAGCTGATAACTACAGTCTATAGATAAATTTTATTAAATACATTAAATTGGGTTAAGTGGTTTAGAGAGACTATCAGGTCTCTCTCAATTTTACCTTTCAGGAAGTTGTTTTTGTCGTTTCGGAGTATAAAAATATTGGAAGTATTCTTCTTCTCATGAGGTTTATAGAATTCATTTAAGTAAACATTACCATGTAAATTATATCTGGACTGTTAACAGATAATGTCTTATCTTATTGTATCATTATCTGTCTAGTTTTCTGGTATTGAAAATTATAATAAAGCAGGAGATCATGTGGTCTACAAGTAAATCATTTTGACATGAAATCTTACATTTACAAAGATAGACTCCCTTTGACTTGGTGTTACCTGCAAACAAACACAGTAACAAAAAATTCAAGTAGTCAGGGAATATTCATACCATGAAAAGTAAGGATTCCTTCTGCCCCAAACCCCATTTTTCATCTCTAAAGGTACCACTGATAACAGATTTTTTTGTCTTCCAGGAGACATTCTAAGAACCAAACTAATATGTACACCTTGTGTCTTACTCCATCTGTGCTGCTATAACAAAAATACCATAAACTGGATGGCTTATAAACAACAAACATTTATTTTTCACAGTTCTGGAGGGTGGAAGTCCAAGATCAAGGTGCCAGCCTGATGTGTCGAGGGCCCTCTTCCCAGATGCAGACTTATTGTAACCTCACATAGTGGAAGGGGCAAGGGATCATTCTCTGGCCTCTGCTGTAAGGGCAGTAATCCCTTTCATGAGGCTACCATCCTTATGAACTCAGTACCTCCCAAAGGTCACATCACCCAACACTATCACTCTGGGCATTAGGACTCAATATACCAATTCTGAAAGGACACAAACATTATCTATAGCATCTTATAATACAAATGACAGTCTTCCATATGAGTTTGTGTACCTTTTTTTTTTTTAATATTTTTTTTATTTATTTGACAGAGAGAGACACAGTGAGAGAGGGAATACAAGCAGGGGGAGTGGGAGAGGGAAATGGAGGCTTCTCTCTGAGTAGGGAGCCTGATGCCTGGCTTGACCCCAAGACCCAGGGATCACGACTTGAGCCCAAGGCAGACCCTTAACAACTGAGCAGCCCAGGTGCCCCTTGTGTATCTGTTTTTAAACTTACTAGTCTTCTTATATCATTTCAATTGATATAAACCTTTTTTTCTTTTTATGACTGCAACACATTTTAACTGGCCAGTTAATGAAAATTTAAATTCTTTCAAAATTTCAGCTATTTCAAAAAATGTGCATACATATATTTCTGTGGGATATACTCCTAGAAGTAGAACAGCTGCATCAAAGTCTCATGCTATTTGCTTTGATAGCTATAGTCGAATTACATAACAAAAAAAAATCTGTTTTGATAGCTACCGTCGAGTTTGCACTCCTGGCAATAATGTATATCTTTCCAACAGAGTTTCTATCAAAATTTTGTCACTATTAAATCTCATAGTCAAAGAATAATAATTTCTCGTTGAGGGATTGAGTAACTTTTTGTTTGAAGATCATTTGTATCTCCTTTTATACAAACTTTCATTTGTCCATTCTTATCTATTAGTTTTTCTTCTTTTCAACTTGGGTTCTTTAGATGAAGTTTAGTAGAACTTTGTTGTATTTGAAATATTTTTGAAACGTGTCATTGGTCCTTACATATTGGAATTCTCCATGCAATATTTTATTTCGTGTAGTCAAATTTTAGCTCCTTTTGTTTTTGTCATCTCTCCTTAATCCTGAAGAATAAGAACTATAAAGTTAAACGTTCATTATGACATGCAA
Source organism: Lontra canadensis (assembly GCF_010015895.1). Taxonomy (NCBI): domain Eukaryota; kingdom Metazoa; phylum Chordata; class Mammalia; order Carnivora; family Mustelidae; genus Lontra; species Lontra canadensis. The sequence continues at coordinate 25,674,065 of NW_022631000.1, forward strand.
GAGGAGTCTGGCCAGGTAGAAACCCTCTTGCGGAACAGAGCCTAGGATGTGGCCCAGAGCAGCCCCCACGCGCCTTCTTCCCACAGGAGGCGCTAGAAAGCCGGGCAGGAAAGGTCGGGAAGCACAGCCAGTTCTCCCAGAACGCACACCTCCCTACTAGTCCTACTGAGTCTCCCGGCCAACGCGCGCCCGGAGCCCCGAAACACCTGAGGACGCGGCGCGCCGCCCACCAGCCCAGAACGCCGCGCGCCCCCGCGTCCGCCAGCTCCGGCCTCCCCTCACCACCCAGGCGGCCCTCCAGCCTCCCGGACCCCTTTCCTCGCCCGTCCCGGCTCCACTCACCGCGGGCCCGATGCCCTCCCGGCACTCGCGACGCCAGGCCGGGGTCTAACTTTCCCGGTAGAGCGGAGTAGAGAAGAGGGCCAGGGGAGCAGAGAAGGAAGAGGAGGCCTTTTCAAAGGCAAAACAAACGAGAGCCCCGAGGGGAGGGGTCCGTGCGGGGCTCAGGGGCGTGGTCCGGCTCGCCTGGACCCTCCCCCGGGGCGAGCGGCCGAGCAGGCCTCGGACCGCGCCCCCGCGCTTGGCTCTCGGCCGCCGCGGGTGGGTTGTCCCGGAGGCGCGGGGCGCGACCGCTGTGGGCGTCCAAATGAGAAAGGACGGAGAGGGGGACACGGAGAGAAAAGTTGTCAGAGCTCTAGTGTGAGGTAAAGAGCGAGGTAAGGGCCTGTAGACGTTTGCCTCTAATGGGAGACGCAGGTTTTTGAGGAGTTTTGCTGACAGAGATTACTGTGCGCGGAAAGGAAGAGAAGAAACCCACTGTTTCGCAAGAGCCCGGTTAATTTGCATCTGCTCCCACCCCTCAGCCCCTTGGCTTGGAGAATTGGCCTTGGCAATGCAATGCTCCTGGAAACACTCAGGCGGGCCCAGGCATTTTGGGTCCCCCCGCCCCCTCACAGGATTGGAAGAGGCCAGTTTGATTTTGGAGGCAGGAAGGCGGGGACTCCGGAGCGGGGGAGGGGAGCCTGTGTTTTCGGACAGTGGGGGAGAAATGCCTTTTGTTAATTACCATTGCTGAGCACAAATGCTCCTCCCCCCGCCCCCTGCATCCCCAGACTCCAGGGATTTAGCTCTGGGCTGGCCCGTGGGGAGAAGCATAATTTATTGACTTGAGCTGGGGGAGTCTAAAAAAGTCCCTGACGTTGTTAAAAAACAAACAAAAAAATCCCCCGAATACCCAGAGCTGAGTAGAGATATTTAAGCGCTGAAGAGTACTTGGCGGTGCTCCACTATGGGAGAAGTTTGGTTGGGGAAGGCATATAGGAGTGGAGTTCTGGAATTTTCCATTTTTCTTTGCATGCCATTTTTAGTATGTATGTGAAAATACATTTAAAAAATCCTATTGTATATATCATTAGCACAGGACATTTCTCAACTGTAGAAATAACGTGTTAAAGCATAAAACTAAGAAATCACTACCAAAGCTATGGTGATCCACATTCAAGTCTTAAAGACATGATGCAATGATGTTCCAACTTGAATAAGTTATGTGATAACAACTGCACTGCTTTAAAAAATTTTTTACTTGATGCTTTTTAGCTACATCTTTTCCTGTTTGTTATTTTTAACTGATTGATTTTATGTTGCCACAAACCACTATTATTGTTGCCACAAACCACAAATTAATATTATATCAGTACAAAATTAAGAAATTTGCAGTACACTTCAGTTCTTCAGTCCTTTGTGTCAGTATTCACAAGTTTGTAAGATATAATCTCCATATACATTGTTAAAATTTTGTCTTACACATTTGACAAAATACAGCATCCTTTTTTGATTAAAACTCCACAGTGTAGGGAAAGAGGGAACATACCTCAATATCATAAAAGCCCAGTGAATTTCATTCTCAATGGCGGAAAAACTGATAACTCTTTCCCCTAAGGTCAGGAACATGACAGGGATGCCCACTCTCACCACTGCTGTTCAACATTGTGCTAGAAGTCCTAGCCTCAGCGATCAGACAACAAAAAGAAATAAAAGGCATTCAAATTGGCCAAGAAGTCAAATTCTCCCTCTCTGCTGAAGGCATGATACTTTACATGGGAAACTCAAAAGATTCCACCCCGAAATTGCTAGAACTGGTACAGGAATTAAGGAATGTGGCAGGATACAAAATCAATGCACAGAAATCAGTTGCATTTCTATACATTAACAATGTAACTGAAGAAAGGGAAATTAAGGAATTGATTCCAATTACAATTGCACAAAAACCCATAAAATACATAGGAATAAACCTAACCAAAGAGGTGAAGGATCAGTACTCTAAAAACTACGGAACACTTACGAAAGAAATGGCAGAAGACACAGAAAAATGGAAAAACATTCCATGCTCACTGATAGGCAGAACATGCATTGTTAAAATGTCTATGCTGCCCAGAGCAATCTACACATTCAATGCAACCCCTATTAAATTACCTATTAAAATATTGATATATTTCACAGAGCTGGAACAAATAATTCTGAAATTTGTAGGGAACTGGAGAAGACTCTGAATTGCCAAAGGAATGTTGAAAAAGAAAACCAGAGCTGGTGGCATCATAATCCCAAACTTAAGCTCTATTACAAAGCTGTGATTATCAACACAATATAGTGTTGGCACAAAAACAGACACATAGATCAATGGAACAGAATAGAGAACCTAGAAATGGACCCTCAATTCTATGGTCAACTAATCTTTAACAAAGCAGGAAAAGAATATCCAATGGAAGAAGAACAGTCTCTTCAATAAGTGGTGCTAGGAATATTGGACAACCACATGCAGAAGACTGAAACTGGGCCATTCTCTTATACCATACACAAAATGACTCAAAATGAATGAATGATGTAAATGTGAGACAAGAATCCATCAAAATCCTAGAGGAGAATATAGGCAGCAAACTTTTTGATCTTGGCCAAAGCAATTTCTTATAGACACATCTCCAAAGGTGAGGGAAGTAAAAGCAATAATGAACTATTAGGATTTCATCAAGATAAAAACTTCTGCATGGCAAAGGAAACAGTTGACAAAACCAAAAAACAACCTACAGAATGGGAGAAGATATTTGCTAATGACCTATCAGATAAAGGGCTAGTATCCAAAATCTCTAAAGAACTTATCAAACTTGGGATCCCTGGGTGGCTTAGTCAGCTAAGCTGCCTTTGGCTCAGGTCATGATTCCAGGGTCCTGGAATCGAGTCCTGCATTGGGCTCCTTGCTCCACCCCTGCCTGCCTCTCTACCTGCTTGTGCGCACGCTCTCTGTCTCTTTGTCTCTCTCTGACAAATAAATAAAATCTTAAAAAAAAAAAAAAAGAGAGAGAGCTTATCAAACTCAACACCCAAAGAACAAATAATCTAATCAAGAAATGGGCAGAAGACATGAGTGGACATTTCTGCAACAATATGCAACTGGCCAAAAGACACATGGAAAATGCTCAACATCACTTGTCATCAGGGAACTACAAATCAAAACTACAATGAGCTATCACTTTACACCAGTCAGAATGGCTAAAATTAACAAGTAGGGAAAAGATAGGTATTGGCAAGGATTTGAAGAAAGGGTAACTCTCTTACACTGTTGGTGGGAATAGAGGCTGGTATAGCCACTCTGGAAAACAGTATGGAGGTTTCTCAAAAAGTTGAAAATAGAGCTACCTTATGACCCAGCAATTGCACTACTGGGTATTTACCCTAAATATACAGATGTGAAATGAAGGGGCACCTGCACCCCAATGTTCATAGCAGCAATGTCCACAATAACCAGACTGGAAGCAGCCGAGATGTCCTTTGACAGATGAATGGATAAAGAAGATGTGGTATGTATATATATATATGCACACACACATACAACGGAATAGTACTCGGCCATCAGAAAGGATGAATATTTTCCATTTACATCCATGTGGAATGAACTGGAGGGTATTATGTTAAGTGAAGTAAGTCAATCAGAGAAAGACAATTATATGGTTTCACTCATAAGTGGAGTATAAGAAACTGCAGAGGATCATAAGGGGAGGGAAAAGTCATGAATGGGAAGTAATCAGAGAAGGAGAGAAACCATGAAATACTCTTAACTATGGGGAAAAAACTGAGAGTTGGTGAAGGGAAAGTGGGTAGGATGATGGGGTAACTGGGTGATGGGCATTAAGGAGGACATGTGGTATTATGAGCACTGGGTGTTATTGGCAACTGATGGATTATTTAACACTACATCTGAAACTAATGATGTATTATTTTTTGGCTAATTGAATTTAAATAAAATAAAATTTTGGCTTACAGAGTTAGTTGTCTTTTACAGATATTAAGACAAAGTGGAAAAGATAACTTTTATATTTACCCCTACGTTCACAATTCCATGTGACTTCATTCTTTCTTGGACATTTGAGTTTTATATAGTGTCACTTCCCATCAGGGTGAAGAGTTTCCTTTTGGATTTCTCAAAGTGCAGATTTGCTGGCAATAAATTCTTTCAGCTTCTATTAATCCGAAAATATATTTATTTTGCCTTCATTTTTTTTAATTCTTTTTTTAAAAGATTTTATTCATTTATTTGACACAGAGAGATCACAAGTAGGCAGAGCTGCAGGCAGAGAGAAAGGGGGAAGCAGGCTCCCTGCTAAGCAGAGAGCCCGATATGGGGCTTGATCCCACGACCCTGAGACCATGATCTGAGCTGAAGGCAGAGGCCTAACCCTCTGAGCCACCCAGGCACTCCTGCCTTCATTTTTAAAGGTCATCTTACTGAATATAGAATTGTGGATTGGCAATATTTTGTTTCAATTCCTAACACATTAAAGACATCATACCTTTTATCTCCCTTTTTGTCTGATGATAGTAAGCTATGACAATACCTTTTTGTCTTTGGTTTTCTGCACTTAGTCTATTCTACTCAGTTTTCTTTGTTCTTTTTCTATCTTGAGGTTCTCTGAGTTTCATTGATATGTCAGTCCACATTTCCCCCCAAATTTGGTTATATTTCAGCCATTTTTCTTTTAAATTTCTTCCCTTCTCTATTTCCCCCCATTCTCCCTTATATCTAGGAATCCAACTGAATATATGCTGGAACTCTAGGCATTGCCCAACAGATCACTGAGCTTTGTTTGTGTTTCCATTCTTTTACTCTTTTCTTTGAATTGGATAAATTCTATGGCTCTCTCTTCAAGTTATTGACTTTTAAGTTAATCTGCTATTAAGCCTGTGCAGTGATTTTTTCCATTTTAGGTATTACATTTTCAGTTCTAATATTTCTATTTGGTCCTCCACTTGTTCACCTTCCCCCAATTTATAATACAATATGATAGACTATAGTTACCATGCTTTATATTACAAATGCAGGACTTACTTATTTTATAACTAGGAAGTTTGTACTTCTTGATCCCTTTCACCCATTCGTCCCACTTCCCAACCCCTTACCTCTGGCAAACACCGATCTGTTTTTTATATCTATGTGTTTCTTTTTTGTTTGTTCATTTGTTTTCTACTTTTAGATTTCACATATAAATGATATCATATGGTGTTTGCCTTTCTCTGACTTATTTCACTTAACAATACCCACTAGGTCTATCCATGTTGTCACAAATGGAAGAATTCATTTTTCATATAGCTGAATAATGTTCCATTGTGTATATATATACTGCATCTTCTTTATCCATTTATCTATCAATGGATACAGGTTGTTTCTGTATCTTGCATATTGTTAGTAATGGTTCAATGAACATGGGGTGCATACATATTTTCAAAGTACTGTTTTGGTTTTCTTCAGATAGGTGCTCAGAAGTGGAATTGTTGGATTCTATGGTAGTTCTATTTTTAATTTTTTGAGGAACCTTCTCACTGTTTTTCATTGTGGCTGTACCAATGTACATTCCCATCAACAGTGCACAAGGGTTTGCTTTTCTCCACATCCTTGCCAACACTTGTTATTTCTTGTTTTTTGATAATGGCCATTCTGATAGGTGTGAGGTGATATCACAGTGTGGGGTCGAATTGCGTTTCTGTGGTGATTAGTGATGAGCATCTTTCCATGTACCTGTTGGCTATTTGTATGTCTTTGGTGGGAAAATGTCAATATAGATCCTCTGTTTATTTTGTAATTGGAGTTGTTATTGTTATTGAGTAGTGTAAGTTCTTTATATATTTTGGATATTAACCCCTTAAAAGTTATATGATTTATAAATATCTTCTCTCATTCAGTAAGTTGCCTTTTTAACTAGTTGATCATTTTCTTTTTGTGCAGAAGCTTTTTAGTTTGTTGTAGTCCCATTTGTTTATTTTGCTTCTGTTGCCATTGCCTTTGGTGTCAGATCCTACACACACACACACACACACACACACACACACATTCCACCAAGAGAGATGTTAAGAGATGTTTTCTTCCAGGAATTTTATGGTTTCTGCTTTTATATCTTTCAATGCATCCTGAGTTAATTTTTGTGTATGGTATGAGATAGTGATCTAGTTTTATCCTTTCCATGTGAATGTCCAGTTTTCCCTACACCATTTGTTGAAGAGACTGTCTCTTCCCCATAGTATATTCTTGCTTCTTTGTCATAAATTAATTGACCATATATGTTTGGGTTAGTTTCTGGACTTTCTGTTCTGTTTTATTGATCAATATGTCTGTTTTTATGCCAATACAACACTGTTTTGAATACTATAGCTTTGTAATGTAGTTTAAATCAAGGAATGTGATGCTTCCAGCTTTGTTCTTCTTTCTCAAGATTGTTTTGGTTATTTGAAAATTTTTTGGTTCCAAACACATTTTAGAATGTTTGTTCTATTTCTGTGAAAAATGCCACTAGAATTTTGATAGGAATTGCATTGAATTTATATATTACTTAGGGTGGTATGGACATTTTAATGATATTAAAAGTTCCTATCCACGAGCACAATATATGTTTTCATTTACTTGAGTCTTCAATTTCTTTCACCAATGTCTTATAGTTTTCAGAATATATGCCTCTGACAGTCTTGGTTAAATTTACAACAACTATAATTTTTTGATGCAACTATAATTGGGATTGTTTTCTTAATTTCTCTTTCTTATAGCTTGTTGTTAGTCTATAAAAATGCAATAGATTTTTGTATATTGATTTTGTACCCTGAAACTTTTCTAAATCTGTTTTTTTTTTTTTTAAAGCTCTACCAGGTTTTATTTGGTGAGGTTTTAAGCATTCTCTTTCTATATGATCATGTCATCCACAAATAGTAATAATTTGCTTCTTTCTTCCAATATGGAGACATTTATTTCTTTTTCTGTTTAATTGCTCTGACAAGGATTCCACTACTCTTTTAATAAAAGTGACAAGAGTGGACATCCTTGTCTTGTTCCTGATTGTAAGGGAAAAGCTTTTAGGTTTTTGCCATTGAGTATGATGTTAGCTGTGGATTAGTCATAGATGGCCTTTCTTACGTTGGGGTATGTCCCATCTATACCCACTTTTTTGGAGAATTTTTATCATAAATGGATGTCAGATTTCACTAAATGCTTTCTGTGCATCTATTGAGATGATCCTCTGATTTTTATTCTTCATTTTGCTAATGTGGCATTGATATGCAGATGTTGAACCATCCAGGCATCCCTGGAATAAATCCCACTTGATCATGGTGTATAATCCTTTAAATGTATTATTGAATTTGGTTTGCTAATATTTTGTTGAAGATTTTTACATCTGTGTTCATCAGGGATATGGGCCTGTAATTTTTGTGTGTGTGTGTTGTCCTTGACTGGTTTTGGTATCAAGTTAATGCTGACTTTGGAAAATGAGTTTGGGAGTGTTCCCTTACCTTCAATTTTTGGAAGAGTTGAAAAAGATTGACATTAATTCTTAGATGTTTGTTAGAATTTACCAGTGACCTATTTGGTCCTGGGCTTTTCTGTGTTGGAAGGGTTTGATTACTAATTCAGTCTCTTTATTCTTTATTGATTTGTTTAGATTTTCTGTTTCTTCATGATTTAGTGTTAGTAGGTTGGATGTTTTAAGAGATGTAACCATTTCTTCCAGGTTGTATAATTTGTTGGTTTATAACTGTTCATAGCTGTCTCTTATGATTCTTTGTATTTCTATGGCATTGGTTCTAATTTCTCAGTTTTCATTTTGACTTTATTCATTTAGGCTTTTTCTTTTTCTCTTGATCTGTCTAGCTAAATATTTACCAGTTTTGTCTATCTTTTCAAATAAACAGTCTTAGTTTCATTGATCTTCTTTATTGTCTTTTAAATGTATTTTACTTATTTCTTCTCTAATATTTATTATTTCCTTCCTTCTACTGACTTTGGGCTTTGCTTTTTTTATTACTTTTCTAGTTCCTTTAGGTATAAATGTAGGTTTTTGAGATTTGTCTTGTTTCTTGAGAGAGAACTTTGTTGCTCTAAACTTCGCTCTTAGTACTGATTTGCTGCACCCCATGCATTTTGGTATGTTCTCTCTGTCTCAAGGTATTTTTTGGTTTCTTTTTTGACCCATTGGTTTGCAGTAGTATGCTGTTTTATCTCCTCACATTTGTGATTTCTCATTTTCTTCTTATGATTGATTTGTAAATGTATACTATTGCGGTTGAAATGATTCTTGATTGATTTCAGTCTTAGGCTTACTGAGGCTTGTTTTGTGGCCTAACATATGATCTATCCTAGAGAATGTTCCATGTGTTCTTGAGAAGAATATGTAGTCTGCTACTTTTGGATGGAATATTCTGTACACATCTATTATGTCTATCTGGTCTAACATGTCATTTAAGACCCATAACTCATTTCTTTTTTTTAAAGATCTTATTTATTTGAGAGAAAGAATGAGAGAGGGAGAACATAAGAGGAGGGAGGGTCAGAGGGAGAAGCAGACTCACTGTTGAGCAGGGAGCCTGATGCTGGACTCAATCCAGAGACTCTGGGATCATGACCCAAGCCCAAGGCAGTCACCTAACCAACTGAACCACCCAGGCACCCTAAGACCCATAACTCTTAATTGGTTTTCTGTGTGGATGAACTATCAATTGAAGTAAATGTTGTATTGAAGCCCCCTAATATTATTGTATTGCCTTCACTTTATTTCTTTTATTTCTGTTAATATCTGCTTTTATATTTAGGCGTCTTTGTTGGGTACATAAATATTTACAAATGTTATGTTTTCTTATTGGATTGACTCCTATATAATTCTATAATGCCCATCTTTGTCTTTTATTACAGTCTTTGCTTTAAAGTCTATCTTTTTCTAAGTTTCTCTACTGAGTCTCTACTAACTCTTCTAAGTTTCTCTTTTCATTTCCATTTGCATGAATTGTCTTTTTCCTTTCCATCTCTTTCAGTAAGTATTTGTCCTTACATCTGAAGTGACTCTTTTGTAGGCAACATATAGATGGGTCTTGTTTTTATAAATTTAGCCACACTGCACCTTTTGATTGTAAAGTTTTCTCTATTCACACTTAGTTATTTTTAGGTAGGTACTTATTGACATTTTGTTGTTTTCTGGATGTTTTGTACTTTCTCCCGTTCTTTTATTCTTCTCTTGCTTTTTACCCTTATGGTTTGATATCTCTAGTATTATACTTAGATTCTTTTTCTCACTGTCCTTTTGCTATTTTTTTTCTTTTTGTACTTTTTATAGGTGTTTGTTTTATGGTTACCTATGGTTTTGATGCCACATTTTACCTCTTTATTATGTGTATCCCTTAGAAAATTATTGTAGGTATAGTTATTTCCACTATTTTTGTCTTTTTAGTCTTCCTACTAGCTTTAAAAATGATTAATCTATTTCCTTTATTATATATTTACCTTTATCAGTGAGTTTTTTGCTTACATTATATTTTCTTGTTGCTAATTATTACCTCATCTTTTCAGCTTAAAATAGTCCCTTTAACATGTTTTTGTAGGGCTTTTTTTTTTTTTTTAATGGCAAACTCCTTTAGTTTGTATTTGTCTGAAAACCTATTATTTTCCAGCTCTGTAATGATAATCTTGCTAGGCAGAGTATTCTTGTTTGGAAAGGTTTTTTTTTTTTTTTTTTTTTTTTTCTTTTTTCCTTTTAGTATTTTGAATATCATTCCACTTTCTCTAACCTGCAAAATTTCTACTTAGAAATCAGCTGATAGTCTTATGGGGGTTCCCTTATATGTAACAAGTAATTTTTTTTCCTTATTGCTTTTAAGATTCTCTTTTTATCTTTAACTTTTTTTTAAATCACATTTTATTTAAGTTGAAATAAACTGCACAAAATTGATTTTTTTCACCAAAAATAACAATAGTATTTTCTATGTTATTCCTAAATAAATCACAAAACACTTATTTTTGTAAGCTTTCCATATTGTGTTTATAAATCAAGATGAGGCAGTAGATATAGTCATGGAAAAAGACAGAGGAAAACAGACAAATCAGTTGTCAGTATCCATGGCCTCTGATTCTGTCTTCACCATGAACAGAGGTGTTCAATATATACTGGCTAAAATGCTTATGAAGGTATAGGTATTCAGTGTATATTTGCTAAAGAACTTATGAAGATGTAGGCTCAACAAAGGAATATAAACAGCAACAACCCAATGTGGTGCAACAATGGCAGGCTCTCCATTCAAACTTTAACAGTAACTTGTTATTTTAAGTTCATTTGATAAAGACAAAAATCTACATGCAATCCTTGCTTTGCAAGCTCACACATTTCTCCTCCCTTTGTCTGGTGACTCCCTTAACTGTCCATTATAGATTTTTAAAAAAATTTTTAAAAGATTTTATTTATTTGACAGAGATCACAAGTAGGCAGAGAGGCAGGCAGAGAGAGTGAGAGGGAAGCAGAGAGCCCGATGCGGGACTCAATCCCAGGACTCTGAGATCATGACCTGAGCTGAAGGCAGCAGCTTAAACCACTGAGCCACCCAGGCACCCCATTATAGATTTTTAACATACTAACACTCCTACTATTCAAAGGTCACTCGTGAGCTTCATTGTAACATTTTACAAAATGTATTCTTTCCTTCCACACCTCTTCAAAATCTATATCTTCCAAGAACTGATAATTCAACACCTGACAATCAGATTCAGTGATAATAAATGTTATGTCTAAAATTATGTTATGTCTAAAACAATTCCCAAGTGCCATTAGCAGAGATCCCATAGAAGTTAATGTGGCACTTTCAGTGCTATCTTCTGGAAGAACAGGTATGTCTCCAAAGCATGAGAGTTTAAACAAGGGCCATTTAAACAGTCAGATTATCAATGGCTAATGTACTCAATGAGAGGTCAATAGATCAAGATAGTTAGTGATTAAGTGGCCTACATACACTTGATGGCTTTTCTGTAAGATGTTTTCAAATTTCTTGCAGATTTTTCCATATATCAAACATAAGAGAAAGCCTGCTTTAAAAATCTCTTAGGTACTTTCAGTCTTTTCTGAGTTATCTGTAAGAAGCTCGGACTTAGTTGTATAGAGTTGGACATATATGTCCACCATTAAATCCAGATCATGTTTTATATCAAATTTTAAGCAAATGTTAAGCAAAGCCAAGTTACTTGACCTTTGGTGTGTCAGTGTTCCTCAGGTATGCTTTGAGATGCTTCTTTTCATAGCGTTCATTCTCAAGCCTTCATCACAGGAAGAATACATAGAACTTTCAAGCAATGCATAAACATCAGGAAAAAACTTGATGTTTGGTGGATCCAGGGTTTCATAAATGGTGGATGGAAGCTCTTTATCTTTCCCTCCATTTTTCCACTTGATTCTCTAGCAATGCAGCTCAGGTGAGAGTGTGTTGGGATGGGGCAAGTCACTTCTGTACATGTCAGTATGGTGCTCCTCTGATGTTTTAAATTTGAGCTGTCCCATGACAGAGGGTACAGAAGGTAAGCATTTAAGAGCTTTGAGGTGCTGTTCTAATATTATATCTTTCAGTTCCTGAATATTGTGTTTCACTGTTGGAACTCTTAGTTTCTTTATAGTAACTCCCAGAGGTGAGCTGAGATTCCAGATTCCAGATTACCTTGCTGAGCTCTGTGGAATTTCCCAGAGTTTCATCTGAATATCAAGTTTACATGCCAATTTTGTGGCTTGTTCAAACCAAAACTCATGAGAAACTTCAGTATTTTCTACCACTTCATTTAGGGAATGCAGCACTGCAGTCAAGCTACTGGCTGCTAAGAAGACATTTGAGGTTTGCCCTTGGAGATTTTTCCAAAAGGCTCGGGTGAAAGGTAGAACATTTTTAAGATCAATAATAGTAATGATGAAATCAATGTAACTGCACTACAGAGTATAAAAGTTCAACCAGCTGTATAGTCATTCCATCTAATATTTGTATCACTGTTTATATCATCCAAACATAAAACAAGTGCTTGTTGGTGCACTAAAATTTCAAAAGCATCATGCTTGCCTGTCCACTGAGAATGGCAGATTTCCTTCAGTTCTTTACCCTTTTCCTCATTGTTCTGAAAGAGGACAGCAATTACATTGTCAAGCTCCCAAAGCAGTTGTGGAGATGGATGGAAGAAAGAACAAGCTTCCTCAGTCATTCCTAATGCAACAAATACTCCCACAACAGGCACTGATTTTGCCAACCTCATATTTAAGGCTGTATAGACAGCTTGGGGATATTTCATTCATAATTGATTCATTTTTTAAAATTCTCCTTTTCTTTTGCTGCTTTGTTTGGGTAAGTTCTGCCATCCTGTGTTCCAGACCACTGATTTGTTCTTCTGCTTCAGCTAGTCTGCTATTGGATCCCCTTAGTGTATTTTTCAGTTTAGTTATTAATCTTCAGCTCTGTTATTTCTGTTTGGCACTTTCTTATATTTTTGTCCTCTTTGTTGAAGTTCTTACTGTGTTCATACAATCTCTCCCTGAGTTTGGTGAGCATTCTTATGACAATTACTTTGAACTCTTTGTAAGGTAAATTACTTCTCTCCATTTTATTATTTTTTTTCCCTCCCTAGGCTTTTATCTTGTACTATCATTTGAGACATAGTTCTCTTTCCTCATTTTGCTTGTCCCTCTACATTTGTTTCTATGTGTTAATCAAAACAGCTATTTCTTCCAGTTTTAAAGGGGTGACCCTATATGGGAGGTGAACCTTACTATTTAGCAATGCCTTAGCTCTTGGTTATCTCTCAAATTGTCTCTCTGATTGTTTCAGGCTCCTGAACCCCAGAAATGCATTCCTTCCCTTCACCAAAGCATGGCACTCAGGGTAATCCCCTGTGTGGGCTTCATGTGTCCTCTGGCTTTGGGGTGGTTGGTGTAAGGGGCAGGGTGTTTACCTGCTGTTTCTGGTGTGGCCATGGCAGTGGTGTGGGTAGATGGGACACTCACCTGCCACCTCTGGTGGGGCTGCAGCTATGGCACAGGGAGGCAGGGCACTTGCCCACGGCCTCTGACATGACAGCATTAGTGGTGTGGGGGGTATGTTTGAGCCAAGGAAGCTGCTAGGTGGGGTGGATGTTTCCCTGCCACACCTGACAGCAGTGCAGGGGGGCAGCACTAGCTGGTTAGAGTTAGAGTACAAAAGTAGTTGCCACCAGCCTTGGTGCTAAAAAGGTAGTGGGAACATGTAACAAAAAGATGCCCACCATAATTTTTGTCCCTGGGGAGACTCCCTGTAGGATTTTGCCCTCTCGTAGATGTTTTCAAGACTAACAACTAAATTTCCTTCACATGTGGCCTTGACTTTTCAAGCTGTTGCTTTTGCACTGGATCCCAGGATGAGTGATTCTGCATACGAGCCCTTTAAGAGTGGACTTTCTATTCTGTTCAACTCTGGTTCTCTTGGATACAATCCTGTTAATTTTCAAAACCAGACATTTTGGAAGCTCATCCCTCCAGTGCAGGTCCCAAGGGTTGGTTGGGGTGCCTAAAGTGGAGCAGAAATCCCTCACTCCTCATGGAGAAGTTCTATGTTTATAAGATCCCTCATGCTTGTGGTTCACCATGACCAGTGTGGGTTTTGAGGAGATTGCATGTGTGCCTCTCCTATCTGTTTTGATATAGCTCTGTTATCTTTTGTTGTGGAGGAGCTGTTCAACTAGTTCTCAGGGTTTTTTTCCCTCCATTTATTTATTTTTCTTAAATTAACATATAATGTATTATTTGTTTCAGGGGTATGGGTCTGTGATTCATCAGTCTTATGCAACACCCAGCACACAGCACAACACATACCCTTCCCTGTCTATCACCCAGCCACACCATCCCTCCTACCTGCCTCCACTCCAGCAACACTCAGTTTTTTTTCTGAGATTAAGTGTCTCTTATGGTTTGTCTCCCTCTCTGGTTTTATCTTGTTTAATTTTTTTCCTCTCTTCCTCTATGATCCTCTACCTTGTTTCTCAAATTCCACATGAAGTGAGATCATATGATAATTGTATTTCTCTGATTGACTTATTTTGCTCAGCATAATACCCTCTAGTTCCATCCATGTCATTGTACATCACAAGATTTCACTTAAAAAAATTAAAAAAAAATTTATTTATTTGATAGAGAGAATGACAGTGAGAGAAGGAACACAAGCAGGGGGAGAGGGAAAGAGAGAAGCAGGCTTCCTGTGGAGCAGGGAGCCTGATGTGGGGCTTGATCCCAGGACACTGGAATCATGAGCTAAGCCGAAGGCAGACGCTTAATGACTGAGCCACCCACGCACCCCAAGATTTCACCTTTTTGATGACTGAGTAGTATTCCATTGGGTGTCTTCTTTATCTGTTCATCTGTTCAATGACATCTGGGCTCTTTCCATAGTTTGGCTGTTGTGGGCATTGCTGCTGTAAACACTGGGGTGTATGTGTTCCTCTGGATTACTACATTTATGTCTTTGGGGTAAATACCCAGTAGTGCAATTGGTGTGCTATAGCATAGCTAGCTCTATTTCTAACTTTTTGAGGAACCTCCATACTGTTTTCCAGAGTGGCTGCACTAGCTTGCATTCTCAACAGTGTAGGAGGGTTCCCCTTTCTCCACATTCTCACCAACATCTGTCATTTCCTGACTTGTTAATTTTAGTCATTCTGACTGGTGTAAGGTGGTATCTCATTGTATTTCCCTGAAGCTAAGTGATTTTGAACAGTTTTTCATGTGTCTGTTGGGCATCTCAATGTCTTCTTTGCAGAAATGTCTGTTCATATCTTCTGCTCAATCATTTCTTGATTGGATTATTTGTTCCTTGGGGGTTGAGTTTGATAAGTTCTTTAGAGATTTTGGATACTAACCCTTTATCTGATATGTCATTTGCAAATATCTTCTCCCATTCTGTCAGTTGTCTTTTGGTTTTGTTGACTATTTCCTTTGATGTGCAGAAGCTTTTGATCTTGATGAAGTCCCAATAGTTCATTTTTTCTCTTGCTTTCCTTGCCTTTGGCGATGTGTCTAGGAGGAAGATGCTGCAGCTGAGGTTGAGGAGGTTGTTGTCTGCGTTCTCCTCGAGGATTTTGATGGATTCCTGTCTCACATTTAGATCTTTCATCCATTTTGAGTTTATCTTTGTGTGTGGTGTTAAGAGAATGGTCGTTTCATTCTGCATGTGGCTGTCCAATTTTCCCAGCACCATTTGTTGAAGAGACTGTTCTTTTTCCATTGGCTATTCTTTCCTGCTTTGTTGAAGATTAATTGACCATAGAGTTGAGGATCCATTTCTGCATTCTCTGTTCTGTTCCATCAATCTATGTGTCTTGTTTTTGTGCCAGGACCATATTGTGTTGATGGTCACAGCTTTGTAATAGAGCTTGAGTTCAGACATTGTGATGCCTCCAGCTTTGGTTTTGTTTTTCAACATTCCTCTGGCTATTCGGGTCCTTTCTGGTTCCATACAAATTTTAGGATTATTTGTTCCAGCTCTGCAAAAAAAGTTGATGGTATTTTGATAGAGATTACACTGAATGTATAGATTGCTCTAGGTAGCACAGACATTTTAACAATATTTGTTCTTTCAATCAATTTTTTGGTTTATTCTTAATGTCTTGATAGCATTGCTTTTTAAAAATGACCAAAAAAATCACATTTTTGTATATGAAAAAGGGACCAAAGGAATATGGATGTTAGAGCTTCCGTTTTGCCATGGATAAGACACTGAGTCTTTATTCTTATGTATTATTGGCATAATAATACCAAATTTCATATTTCAAAGAATCTATGTGAAGATTGAAAGAGAAAGGCCTGCAAACCCCATAAGGACAGCTTCCTCCAATCTGTGTCTGGGGAATTGTACAGTTCTGGCACAGTAGATGATTAATAAGCACTTGATGAATATTTCACAGTTGAATAAAGGCCTTTTTAAAGCAATATTGGAAAGAACACTTTTCTTTTGCATTTTTCTAGCTTGCTTAGTTTGATTACTTCTGTGTTCTGTTTAGATTACTTGGTGATCATTTCTGAGCTAATAGTATAAACAATTTCTGTAATTTTAACGCAATACTTTTCCTCCAGTAGAAGAGTACATTAAAATCTTTCTTGTCTACAAATTTTGGACAAGTTTTAGGCAGTTTGAAAACAGTAAGTCTGGGGTACGCCTGGGTGGTTCAGTTGTTAAGTGTCTGCCTTTGGCTTAGATCGTGATCCTAGGGTCCTGGGATTGAGCCTGGCATCGAGATCCCTGCTTGGCGGGAAGCCTCCTTCTCCCTCTGACACTCCCCCTGCTTTTATTCCCTCTCTCACTGTACTTCTCTCTCTGTATCAAATAAATAAAATCTAAACAAAAATAAAAAACCAGTGAATCTGTCTATAAGAAGATGAAAGAATTCCCCATCTGTCAATGTTTATTTCTCTAGGTCTTGAAAAATAAACAAATAAAGCTTAGCAGAAAACCATAAAGCTACAGACACATTAAAATTTCATCAAAAGAGAAATTTTAACTCTTGGAAAAACAGGACAGAAACAAGTGGTATTTATTTGGGGTATAAACCATTAGAATGAGGCAATGAAACAAAATAATAGCAAAACCCAAAAACCTTACGTGGTCTATGCTAAAGAGTTTTTCACAAGAAAAGTAAAGTGGTGCATGAGCCCACTCACTATAGAGTTCTAAACAACCTTGAGAACTGAGAGAAAAAATTTCCTTTGCTGTTTTTCATGGCAGATTCAAGAGAATTGAAATATACTATAAAAAAATAACAATGACCAACTAAACAAAATGTGTAACAACCATGTAACAACCATATTTCAGGAAAGAACTACTAACTGGTGATTGTGATTTCAAGATAAAGCATGTCTTTTGTGAAAGATGTTAAGTGAGGCAGATGAACCAATAAACAGAGAGGACCTTAAAGGAGAAAGTAACTGGTTTCTCTGTTAACATGAGAAAAATTAGTAAACTCATTATAGAATGGAGGCATGGTGATACTCTTTATTGTTTATATTAAAGAAATGTTAGATTGACTGTAGCCAGTATGATTATCTTCCTGACCAAGCAAATTGGGGGACATAGGCACAGTCTGAACCATGTGAAGATACTCTTTGCACATATAACTATAATTCTTCCTCAGCTGAGAAAAAAGAGTAGTGATTTATAACAAACCTGAGTGATGCAATACTGAGCCTTCCTACCTGGGATTTAGAGAATTCTGGAACAAGTTAAATAGAAGGAGTTTATAAAAATAAGGTAAAAAGAAATCATGTCAAAACTGGTTAAATCCTCTAGTGTATTAAAAAACTACAGCAAATGCCAGAAGAAATATAAGAAAGAAAAAGAAAGAAAGAAAGAAAGAAAGAAAGAAAGAAAGAAAGAAAGAAAGAAAGAAAGGAAGAGATAAAACTTTGGCCTAAGGTTTGAAAGGGAAAAAAGAAGCCAAAAGAAATTTTCAAGTAAATCTAACAAAATCAACACTTGGAAGATAATTCTTGTCAGAAAAAAAGGTACATTTAAAAATAAATTTTTGATGTTCATTTTTCCATAAAATGAATCCTATGAGAGTGCACATGGTTCCCATATATAGGGTAGGTAGATTTGATGAAAACATGAGTTTCATTAACATCTGGGAAACCTAAATCACACTTAGGAAGCAAAAGTTGGCATTGGTCTCTAGAGGACAAATTCTGGGAAATGTATTATGTTATACTCATGGAGAAAGCAGAAATAAATTGTTGGGGGAAGAGTCTCAAATTCTGTTATCTATGTTGAAGTCCCCTGGCAACAGATGCTCAGAGGAAAAGAGAAAGAAGTTATTTGAAACTGCAACTAGACAAGGATGATACACAAAGGGTCGAAATGAAAGGAAAAATAGATTTAGAATCCCATATATTGCAAATATGTTTAAATGAAGACATATACAAACAGTTTGTTATTAAAGCATTTGGATCAGATGAAAAAGTATATGTGAATGTATTTTGAAAATCTACTGAGCCAGAATGTATTTTGAAAATCTACTGAGCCAAGACAAATTTGGACTCCTCATAGTATAATCTGAAGCTGAATTCCCTGTTGCACTAATAAGGACCAAAGAAAATATTTATTTCTCCTTGATTACCCTGTTAGTGCTTTCTCTCCTCATTTAACATTATCTCTAAGATAATGTGGCTAGTGAATAAAAATGTAGATTAAAAGGTAGGTGAAAAATAATGTGACACTTTCCCCAGCTACTTACATGCTACAGCAGCCCAGCATGGTAAAAGGGTTTTGTTTGGACTCTGCCATTAACTTATGTTATGTAAACAAGGTTTTGTTTTGATTATAAAAATGAAGTATAGCATCCATTGGGTCTGAAACTTAGACTCCTCCCCAAATTTAGTTATATGTATTTTATATATTCATATAGAACTACAATGTCTTTTCCCTTATTTTTTAAAAGTTCTGGTCAAAAGAATCACAGTGTAAGTATATGACAAATTTCTTTTTGAACTAGCTTATTAAAATGTAATGTTGCATTAAAGTGGTATATATTTGCTGTTTGCTTTGCTATCTCTCTGTGCAGTACTCATGATGTCTTCTAAAATTTTTGCAAAGAAACTGTATTAGTTAAGAGTAATTTATTGGATGGATACTGGGGTATCTTCCAAGCTCCACAAGGAAATGCATTTGAGCCTCAACGTCTGTCTAGAATCATGATTTTCTAACCTAGCCGCCCCTTACCTTTAGTCTGATTTTTTTTTTTTTTTTTAAATATAGGCTCTAACCAAAGATACTCTGATTTGATTATTCTGGTGTAGGGCCTAGAAATTAAGTACTGTAGTAACTTCTAGATGAACTGTGGTCCATATTCATGAGTAGATATGCAGTTTCTAGAAAAAGGGCAGTGGGGCAGATAATAGTACAGCATCTAGTTATAGAGGGATTACCTAGGGCTTTTACCTCTCTTTTCCATGCTGATACATGAAATAATTGGACATTTCAACAAAATTCCTCTAACTATATTTTTAGTAATATTTTTGAATGCATTTTTTACCTTGATAATGAAATTATTTTTCTTTTAAACTTACTTAATTCTGTGTTTATCACTTTTCATGAAGACTTTTTTCTTCTTTTGTGCAGATGTATGCATCTGCTACTTGGTGGCACCCATCTTGTTTTTGAACCTTAGTTTATCTGAGGGAAGGGGCTGAGAGAGGGGGATGGAAGGATAGGGAAGAAAACGTGTGGGAGTGTTAGATGTGTGTGATAGATTTTCTAACTACCTAGTAGAGAAGTACAAAAACTACAAGAGTGATAGAGCCTCTCTAAAGCTAGATTCACTGATCATTAAGCAAGAATTTCATCACCTTTGATGTTGATGCTTCTGTGACTTAAAGTATTATCACCTTTTTCATTCTGTTCTTGAAACTAGTCATTTATGACTCCCCCCAGTCATTAAAAATATATTCATGTTTAGCTTTTCAAATCATCTGAAACTACCAATTGTCCAATCAGGAAGAAACAGACAAATATAATGTCGTGGTGGAAGTTCTGTGTTGCTTGTTTGTTTGCTAGAGGTGTGTTTTATCCCTTGTATCTCTGCCTTTATCACTCAGATACTGGGGCTTTGCTGAAGAGGAGGGTTTTGTTAGGGTTTTGTCTCTTAAAACAAAAAACAAAAAACAAAAAAAACAAAAACCATTGGCAAATAGTTCATTTTGACTTTAGTTTGGTCTGTGCCAATTCATAGTAAAAATCATCATATCACAGGAGATTAGCATTCCCTACAATGCCCCTACTTCTCAAAACCACTGGATTTTTGTTATGATAAACAGTCCATGCTGGTTAGAACTGCAGCCTTTTGTAGACAACTTCAATGCACTGAAACCTTTTGGGAATCTGACACACCTTGACTAATAGGTCTAATTATCATAATTTGGGTCAACTGTTAAACTAAGAGAATTACCACCACCATTAGGGGCCCATTCACACACACACACACACACACACCCCTTTATTTAAGAAACATTAACAGGATTTGAAGCATTTACATAAAAGGCACACATATTTTCTACAGTCTTAGTCTACTAAAATTAAAATTAATTAAGAAAATAACATGAGAATAGTAAACAGTGTCTGTCCCTATGAAATCCAGAGTGATGTTAATGTTGCTTGTATAAGGATGCAGTATTGTGTAGTTAGATAACAGACTTTGTGTTTCGATGGTTCCAGGTTCAGATTTCAACTCTATCCCCAGGCAACATTGGGAAAGCTACATAATATTTCTGAAACTCAATTCTTTCATCGAAGAATGGTGTTACGGTTTTTCATAAGATTGTTGTATAGTTTAGATGGGCTACAGAATGTGGCTAGGAGGTAGCACTGGGCTGGGAGACTTTTTATATCATATTTCTCTAGCAGCAGTCTGATGCTTAATCTGACCTCAAAGTTCCTCTGTATAGTCTCTAGGAGAGATAGTTACAGGAATCATTTTTAAATGAATTTTGTTGAGATAATAGTAGATACACATGCAGTTGTAAAAAAATAATTTAGATAAATCCTTAAATACTTCACCCATTTTTTAAACAGTAGTATGATACCACATCCAGGATATTGACATTGATACAATTTATCTTACATAAATTTCTCCAGCTTTACTTATAGGTGTGTGTGTGTGTGTGTGTGTGTGTGTGTTGTGTGGGGTATTAGGTATATAATTTTATCAGCATTGTAGGTGTGTATATCCAGTAACACAGTCTTGATACTGAACATTCCATTATCACAAGTATCCCTCATATTGCCCCTATATAACCATGCCCACCTCCTTCCAGTTGAACCATATATCTTTTCCCCCTCACAAACACTAGAAGCCAGGGATCTAATGTCCATTTCTAAAACTTCATTTTTTGAAAAGTGTTGTAAAAATGGAATCATGCAGTGTGTGATCTTTGGGGATATTGGCTTTTGGGGACCTTTATTTACTCAATCTAATTCCCTGGAAATACATCAAAGGCACATGCATCCATGGTTCTTTTTATTGCTGAGTAATATTACATGTTCTGCATGTACCACACCATTTGCTCTTAACTACTCATCTATTTTTTTAGTCTTTTTTTCCTTAAAGATTTTATTGATTTATTTGAGAACATATGCGTGTGCATCGAGAGAGAGAGAGAGAGAGAGAGAGAGAGAACACACAGAGCAAGAGGGAGAAGCAGGCTTCCTGCTGAGCAAGGAGCCCCATGTGTGGGGCTCAATCCAAGGATCCTGGGATCATGCCCTAAACCTAAGGCAGACACTTAATTGACTGAGCCACCCAGGCGCCCCAACTATTCATCTGTTGAAGGACATCTGAGCTAGTTTCAGTTTTTGGCTGTTATGAATAAAGATTCTACGACTTTTGTGTGAACATACTTTTGTTTCTTTGCCATAAATGCCTTAGATGCTGTGGTAGTTGTATGTTTTGTTCTGAGAAACTGCCAAGTTTTTCCAGAGTGTCTATATCATTTTATATACAATGTAAATTTATCAGTGATACAGTTTCTCCTGATCTCTGCCAACATTTCTTTTTTCTTTTTTTTTAAGATTTTATATATTTATTTGAGAGAGAGGAAGCCAGAGACAGAGCATGAGCAGAAGGAGAGGGGGAAGAAGGAGAGGAAGTAGCAGATTACCTGTTGAGTAGGGAGCCTGACATGGGACTTTATCCCAGGACCCTGAGATCATGATCTGAGCTGAAGGTGGATGCTTAATTGACTGAGCCACCCAGGTGCTCCCTTTGCCATCATTTCATGTGATAACCATTTTTATTTTGGGCATTCTAATAGGTATATAATAATATCTTATGGTAGTTTTAATTTGCATTTGCTAGTGCTAATGATGTTGAACATCTATCTTTTCATAAATTTACTTGCCATCTGTATATCTTCAGTGAAGTATCTGCTCATGTCTTTTATCATTTTCTGATGGTATTCTTTTTCTACTGTTGAGTTTTGAAACTTCTTTATGTATTCTATGGTTCTTTGTTGAATATGTGGTTCCCAAATATTTTCTGTCTGTACCTGTCTTTTTATCCTCTTCCTTCTGCTTACCATTGGGCTAATTTTGCCCTTTTTATCTAATTTCCTATCAGATATATGATTTTTAAATATTTTCTCCCATTCAGTAGTTACCTTTTCATTTTGTTAATGGTTTCCTTTGCTGTGCAGAAGCTCTATAGTTTGATGTAGTCCCACCTATTAATTTTTATTTATTTATTTTTAAAGGTCTATTTATTTATTTATTTGACAGAGGGAAAGAATGACAGTGAGAGAGGGAAACAAGCAGGAGGAGTGAGAGAGGGAGAAGCAGGCTTCCCGCTGAGCAGGAAGCCCTAAGCGGCTCCATCCCAGGACCCTGGGATCATGACCTGAGCAGAGGCAGCCACTTAACAACTGAGCCACTCAGGCAGCCCCTCCCCCACCACTTGTTTGTTTGTTTGTTTATTTTCTTTTGGTGTCAAAGGATAACCAAGAAGAATGTCAAAAGCTTACCACTAATGTTTTCTTCTAGGAGTTTTACAGTTTCAGGTCTTACATTCGAGACATTAATCTATCTTCAGATAATTTTTGTATATGGTGTAATACTGTGGTTCAATTTTATTCTTTTTTTATGTAGCTGTCCAGTTTTCCTAGCATCATTTATTGCAGAAACTGTCCATTTTTATTCTTGGTTTCCTTGTCATAAATTAATTGACCTTATTTGTGTGAGTGTGTTTCTTGGCTCTGTATTTTGTACCATTGATCTACGTGTCTCTTTTTATGACAATACCATAGTATTTTAGCAAGTGATTTTTTAAATTATTGAATGCAATGTAAATTAAATTAATCTATGAGTACCTAAAATAATGGTGAGATGTTATAATAAAGAATATAATATGCAGAATATATAGAATTCACATGTTATTATGTTCTTAATCCTAACTCTATAACTTTAATTTAAATATTTAAAAACCTGACCTTTAAATGATTTTTCTAATGATCTAACTTGTGATTGGTAGCTCACAACTAAAATGAAGTATGTCATCAATGGACAAGGAAATTAAAAAAAAAAGAATGGATTGTTTTAATTTAACATAATTATTTTTCTAAAACTAACAGCAATATTGTGAAGCCACTAATTTGCACAAACTATTTTTTATAATACTTTTAATTATTTGTAAACTCACTAGAGAAAAATGCACATATGTATTCATGTATATTATTGGAACTTGCAATGGAAGTTTTAATTTGTATGGCCACATTTTAGTGAGGAATATGGAAAATTTCATAACTTACCCAACATCCAGTAAGTAACATGTGATTGAAGTGGTATTCAGACATGCATTTGCTACATTTCAAAGCTTGTGGTTTCCCATTCTAGACCAAATGACAAAGATTTAGCTTGCTCCAATGTGTAAAGTAATATTGCCCTGTGTTCAGGACTGGCTTCATGGGCCTGGGAACTATGCAGTAATAAAGGGCCCTGTGCTTGGTTTAATGTACTGCTACTGCCATCTTGAAATTTTACTGGCATTTGAATAAGTGACACTGCATTTTGGTTTGCATTGGGCCCAGCAAATTATGCAGCTGGTCCTGCTCCTGGAAAACATCTCAACTTTTAACACTCTTCATTTTTGAAGACACAATAAAACCAATCCTAATCAATAAGCAAGATCATTTTGGACAATTTTGAGACTGATTTCTTCTCATGATTAGTAAAATAGCTTCATCTCTCAGATATCAGTTATCTCTTTGCTATGAGAATGGTACTCATTGACCTTGAATGTGCAGTACTCACTTGTGGCTGAAGTGCTCTTCACCAATGGTGATGCTTCTGGAGTTCTTCAAAGGAAGATATCCTGCTGGGAATGGATGCCCCTTCATTTGGCTTAAGCAAACTTCCTAGCAAACTAGGTTTTGGAACAAAAGTAACTTCCTCTGGTTTACTGAAGGGATACTTTGACCCTTCTTTAAATTGATCTTCAAAATACTAAATCTGTGGATGTGGGGAGTAGGGGAGAGAAAGAGAGTGACATAGACAATAACACTGTGGATAGACTTTGTCTTCCACCTGGAAAGAATATATTGTTCTCTCATTGTATTCCTATAGAACTTTATGTAAATCTTATTAATTTCCCTTAGTACCTGTTAGGAGTTGTTATTGGTTTAAATGTGTTTGTCCCTTACTAGTCTCCTTAAGTAGTGAAATACAGTCTTGTTCATCTTTTTTTATTTTTGGACCCCTACAATTTAGTAAAATTTTAATGAAATTTTTGAAGAAATGAAGTGCCAAATTTCCCTTGTAGTCATATTTTGGCAATTGTATATCTCAATCGTAATTATGCAATTTTCAGGTGAGGGAAAACTTCCCCAAACTAAAACTTAATGCCCCAAATGGATACATATATGTTTCATTACCTAAAAGCAGTATTTCCAATTAGTTTCTACCTCTGGGTTTTATTTTCCCAATGTGATTTAGCTAATGTTTTAGCTAAAGAGAAAGTGAGCCTCTGATTAAACCAGTGTCCTAGCATAAGACAAATTAAACCATTATTAACATAAATCTTTCTCCAATAGCATTTGACAAAACTCACTGCTAATTATTTAGCCAGCTACAGATGTACTTGTCAAGCAGTGGGATCATAAAGATTCTTTTTGTCTTTTTCTTCATTTGATTTTCTTTTTCCTGAAATATGACAATATGGCATTTACATATTAATTATGAGCTTCTATTGATACTGTGCAACTCAGGATATGCTTTTTGTAGAAAAGAGCAATTTCTTTTACATTAAAAAAAGAAAAAAATATATATATTTCAGGAATCATAAGGTCATACTAATTACTCAAAACCTACTGACTGCTAATAAAGATTTAAAGCAAGTATAGAAATGCCAATATTATCCCAATTACTTCAGAGTATAAAGTATGATAGAACAAGTCCCAACTTATTTATTTATTTATTTTTTTAAGGTCATAACAGACACCTGTTGAAGCCAGCTTACAAAGGTTAAGAAGAGCCAGTTGCGAGCATCTCTTTCCAACTCTGCATTTCATGACATCACATTGATAGAATGAAATCAGCTCTCATGGGAATATGTTCACCAAGGTAATCATCAATCACTATAAACAAAGGTCTTTTATTTTCCTGGAAAGCCAATGATTGGACATTTATCAGCAGACTGCTGATTTTGGTCCTGATTCCATAATAGGAATATTATAAGAAGAGAAAATTACAGACTAAAATCACTCGTGAACACAGGTGTAAATATCTTTAACAGAACTAATATAACTAAGCAAAAACAAAGAAAACATTATGATTGTCATCCCAAGTCAATCAATGTGGCTCACTACCCTATCATAATAAGGAGAAAATCACATTACCTTATCACCAGATGCATAAAAGTCATATATAATTAAATTTAAGTTGGTAAAAATCTCAGCAATTTAGAAATAGAGTTAAACTTTCTCAGTCTCACTAAGAGTAGCTGCCAAGAACCTAGAGCTAACTATATATGAATGAAATACCAAAAAATTTTCCCTTAAGGAAAGTTGGGAACAAAGCAAAGAAGTCTACTGCCAATACTTTTATTCGCCATAATATGGGAGGCCCTATCCAATTCAAAAAAGCAAGAAAAAAAAAGCAAATCCATAGATTGGGAACTGTAAAGTATAATTATTTTTATTGACCAATGACAATTATATATATAAAAAACTCAAAAGACTCTACAAAGAAACTATTAAAACTAATAAGTAAATTTATCAAGATGATAGTACACAAATTAATATACACAAAATGATTTGTATTTCCATATACTAGAAACAAAAATTAGAAAATTTAATTTAAAAGATGCCGTGTACAACAGCACCAAAACAATTATCACCAAAAATCAAATATCTAATAAAACAAGGAAATGAAAAATACATAAAATCTCTGTTCTGGTAAATATAAAACCTACGTGAGAGAAATAAAGACCTACATAAAAGACAGATATACCATGTTCCCAGATTGGATGTTCTAATATTGTTAAAGTATCATTTCTCCTCAAATTGATCTGTGGGTTCAATGAAATTCCAAACAAAAATCCCAACTGCTGGTGTCCATTATCAAAGGAATGAGACTGAGACAAAGTGAAAATTTTGCAAAGCTTTATTCTATGCCAAGCATTAGAAGTCAGACTGACCTGCCAGGGCTGCCTCCGACAAGAGCGACCCTGTCCTGATCTCACAGGCTGGTTTTATAGAGCATAACTGCAGACCTCAAAGTACGTGGCTTCTATTCTTAGGGCGTTTACTCCCAGAATCGATACCCGGAACCATACCAGGAACTACTGGGGCGTTTATTCCTGGAATGAAGTCCATGATTATAAACAATGATATGGCTATCTAGGCAATATGGAGTCACTCTGGTTAAGCAGGCCCTAATAGTTAAACAGGTTTTAACATTAAATCGGCCCTAACACCAACGAGTTATTTTTGTTTGTTTTTGTGGAAAATGCAGCATAGCCAAAAACCTCTAAGTCTTTATCTGTGACTTTTTAGACTATTCACATGCTATTCATTAATACATTAAATGTTAATTTTAAAAAATTCTCTGTATAACCCCAATTTTCTTGCCATGTGGCAACCAGATAGTCCAGAAGAGAGCCTGAGATGTAAACTTGAGGAACATCAGCATTTAAGGGATAGACACAGGAAGAAGTCTAAGAGACAGAATAAATGAGAGGTGGGAAATCAACTCCACATATTGGGTTATCTGGAAACCAAATGAAAGGGAAGAGTTCAAAAATCAGCACCAAATGCCCAGAGCAGTCAAGTAAGGTAAGGTCTAAAAGTATCTTTTGCTTTTTCCACCATAAGAAAATGGTGGAAATGAAGGAGAATCACAGTGAACTGGGTTGTAAATAGGAGGTAAGGAAGTGGAGAAAGAGAATATTCAAGTTTATATATGAAAGAACAACAAAAGCTTTAGAGGTATATATATGATTGAAGGGAATTTGAGGAAAATAAGAAATGCTATTTAAATACTGATAAAAAGTATTTTTGAGAGTAGTTCCTAAACTTGACTATACATGAAAATCACCTGGAGAACTTTGAAAAATTCCTGTGTGTATGTGGGGGCAGAAGGCAGATGGGAAATTTCTATGCCATGAACTTAAAATTGCTCTTAAGAAAAATCTATTAAAAAAAAATCCAGAACCCAGGCTGTATCTTCGATGAATGAAATAAATCTCTGGAGATAGGTCCAAAGCATCAATAGCTTCTTAAGCTCTCAAGGGATTCCAATGTGTAGATAAGTCTGAGAGCCACTGCACTATTCTAGTACTTCTCATGCTTGAGTGACAAAATTACCTGAGAATTTTTTAAAACAGATAAGTCTAGAGTAGAACCTATGAATTTGTCTTAAGAAACTCCCAGATTATATTAATATATTATATAATATATTAGTAATATAATATAATATAATATATTCGAAGACCACACTTTGAGTAACATTCTGCTCTAGAGAGGGAGATTGAAGATAAAGGAGAGAAAGGAGTCATTGAGTGGGTAGGACGATTAGAGAGGGTGAAAGCATCCAGAACACCAGTTGTTTGGTTGCCTTTTTGATGGGAAAGAAAAGTAGGTGCCTCTTCTTTTGTAACCAGACCAAAACAAAAAAGTATGACTGTGAATTCAAATAAATTTGTTGATGGAAAAGTAGGGAGTTAAGGAAGGTCTGCTTTGATGACTTCAAGCATTTTACACTAGTACTAGTGGTATAGGATGGTCACATGTACCTGATACATATATAGTCACGAAGTGACCATCTACAACAATTTCTGATGTTGTGTCCAAATTAAATTCCAGACAGTGACATCCAGGTTATATTGGTATACATAACTAGGATGTATTAGCCCAAGAAGTGTGTGCAGTTATAACCATATTGATTCTAGCATTTGTTTTTCTCACATAAAAACCAAGAAAGCAGTGGTATACTACCAGTGTGTTCCATATCTGCACAAAAACAAAGGTGACTCTTGTGCCTAGACAAAGGATAGTCATTCAGTAGACTCTTGGTTATAAATGTATGGAATCCACATTGGGCCAAACTAATCCAAAACCCAACTTCTCTAGTCATCTAGGAGTTTCAGTACTGATAATTGTCCAAAATTATCCTGAAAAATTTGCTCATGGAACAGATGCCTGCTGATCCAATTGCATAGCTAGGAATGATGATTCCTACATCATCATTGTTGTGGAACAGTTCTGATAACACAGTCATTCAAAGATAGAAATGGCCAGCAAAGTTGACATCTCAGATGCACATTCAAAGGCAATAAATATCAAACTTCTTGGTAGAGATGGAAAGGTTCCCAGTGATGATTCCTGTGAGCTGACATAATTGCTATGGTTTTATTAAATCAATGATGCATTCTATAGGATATACCTGAAGAGCCCCAGCCATGATGCTTGAAGATAGGGCCATTTGGATGATTTCAGTGATCCTCTAAAATGTTCAGTAGGCCTTCATAATCTTCTCAACTTGGTCCCTTCAGCAGGTCAGAGAAATCTAGCTGAAATTTATTCTAATGCAAAATTTTTCGAAGTCCCCCTCAGCAGTAGCAGTAGCTTCACCTGGGAACTTGTTAGAAATGCAAATTATTACCAAGACTTATGGAATCAGATACTTTGGGGTTGGGGTGCAGCACTCTGAGTTTTAATAATCCC
Source organism: Lontra canadensis (assembly GCF_010015895.1). NCBI lineage: Eukaryota > Metazoa > Chordata > Mammalia > Carnivora > Mustelidae > Lontra > Lontra canadensis. Next base: position 25,703,104 of record NW_022631000.1, read on the forward strand.
TCCAGATGATTCTGATGCATGCTAAATTTTGAGGACCACTATTGTAATGAATGGCCAGAAGTTAATAACCAGCAGCACTGGGGTTTCCCAAAAATGGTAGCATTCACCTCTCCATGAATTATTATGGTGGATGACTTGGAAGGTATTTTCTAGCATCATCTACTTTTCTCAGAAAGTGATAGGGTGTCATATCTACATACATAGTTGGTGAGACTAACAGGTAATATATTTTTATGCACAATAACATCTTATTTTGAAGTACAATTTTAAATTCTTGTCCAAAAATTTGGACAAACTCAAACTCTCAAACTCTATTGGACTGGTTCTGTAAGGCAATTAAAAATCTCATTTGTTCCCTATCAAATGTATTCATTGGTTGATAATTTTGTGAGTATATGTGAGTCCCACATATTCACATATTCAACAGTTGAGAAAAATGAGGCACCCAGTTAATGCTGCTTCTCAGCAGTTTCACATTCAAAAAACAAATACAACAACAAACCCACTCTAGTTCACATAGCTGTTATTTTTAATAACTGATAGAAATCAAATACTCTTTAAAGTATCAATAACAATAACAATAATACTTAACTCAAATACCTGCTGGCTCAGTAGCTTCCTACCAGGTATTAGCAGAATGCCCCTATTTTCTCCTCGTAATGTTATCGAGTCATGCCAGACAATACTCCATGTGTTTTCAGAAGCAATCTTTCCCTGTTAGTTCCCCCAGTGTATGCTGTTCTCTGATTCTTGTGCTCTTGCTTCCATTTCTATCTCTAAAATCATCTGAGGAAACTTCAGCTATGCCATAACCTGTTATAGGAATGTCGATGTTCATACCAAGGACACTCACTGGGTGTAGGTGCTGTCAGAGCTCCTAGTCCTCACGGTGCTAGAAGAGCATCACATCATCTATAAAAGTATAGCTAAACTTTGTTCCTCAAACAATTTCACCTGTGTCAGAATGCCCACATGGTCTCTTCTAGATCAATTTTACCAGCTTCTGACCCCTAATTATTACCATTATTATTAATGGTCAAATTAATTGTTACATTATACAACATTCAATTGTAGGGGGGTGGAATTAAAAAAAAGACTATAGTATTTTGCCGTGACTCCCATAAGGAAGTTGAGTCTATTTTTCTATTCCTTGAATTTGGACTTGGCTATGTGACTTGCTTTGGCTAATGGGATGTTAGTAAGTATAACTGAAGCATAGGCTTGAAATGAGCTTGAACGTTTAAGTTTGCTTTCTTGATGCTTTTGTAACGTGGTTATGTGTAGAAGTTTTGGCTAGCCTCCTAGACAAAGAAAAATATACGTATTTTTCTTTGTACTTGTTTCTCCTATTGCCTCTGACAACAGCTAGGCATATGAATGAGGCCATCTGGGATGATGCAGTCCCCAGCCAATCTGTTAACTGACTGCACATGCAAGAGTGTGAGCCAGGTCTTGACCTGGAGAACTGTACAGCAGAATCCTAGGGTAAATAAAATACCACTTTAAGTTCCTAAATTTTGTTGTGGTTTATTATGCAGAAAAAATTATACAAATAATTTTAGTGAAATAAAACTTTATTTGAATATTCTCAGTGAAAGTTGTTTAATTTTGCTGAAAGCTTGCAAAATTTATGACCAGAGTTCAAAGTACATGTAATCCTAGAATGAAAATGAAAAATAAATGTAATTAGGTTGGTTTAATAGTAAAAACAGGTGCAGATATGAGGCAAGAGAGTGATTTTAGGATCCTGTGTTATAATAACATGATTATAAAACATATTAAAGCAGAATTCTGAGGATCAGACCTATGAGGAACTCCCAACTTCTAAGGGAGTAAGAATGAATGACTACTCCCAATCACACCAAAATAATAAAGTTGAATATAAAGGGTCTTAGAGAACAGCAACTAATTCTACTTCATTTTATTTATATATTTTTCATCATATATACTCAATATAAAAAATTGTAAGGATAGGGAAGAGAAAAAGTTATATTTTCAATCCCCATACAATCTACTGTTAATATTTTGATTCAAATTCTTTCCAGACATACAGAATTGGTATTAAAATGTGCTTGTATCCTATTATTTTCACTGCATAATATGTCCTGAGTACTCAAGCAATTAAAGTTCATTTACTGAACATTTAGTTTGAATCTTTAATGCTGTTTTAGAGCTAGCTCCTAATGTGTTTAATAAATCTCATACTTTAAATTTTAGGTTCTTTTAGCTTTTTTGAATTTATTAGAGTGATGTTTGCTACCTAGAGTATACATTGCTATTTATTAGGGCATGCATAATTATTTGTCTGCCTCTGTATTAGTTTTTCAGAAGAAATTAATGTATATGAAATAATATACACATTAAAAACTTTAATGGATATTTTCAGTTTGGTCCCTGCAAATTGTACCTGTAACTCATGACTATCTGATGTACTAAATTTTCATGAACATTGAGAGTTTGTCATTGGAGAAAGAAAAGGGATATTTCATTTTTCTTTCTTTTTGCTTCCTTTCATATGTTTTTGAAAATATTTTTTATGGTTATGGGTTATTTGTATTTCCTCTTTTATGGTTGTATGAATTTTTTTATATTCATTTTTCATTTTGGTTGGGAATTTAATATTTTTCTTCTCATTTAAATAAATTTATACTAATATAAGGATATTATTCTTTGTCATACCTGGAGCATATATTTCCTTACTTTGTTGTTTGCTATTGAATATTTAATATTATAATTTGTTTTAGAGTACAGAAGTTTAAGATATTCTAATTTAGTAGTCTGTTACTTTGTGATTTACTTACTTTAAAAATTCTTTTCCATGGGTGCTGTTTGTTCATTTATCTTTGGTCAGTAATTCAATATCTCCTTCGTTATACTTCCTTTGGGTTTGTTCTGTTCTTTCCCTTTTTAGAGATAAATACTTAGCTCATTAATTTTCTACTCTTCTTCTTTTCTTCATAAGTATTTATAGTTACACATTGCTGCTTAACTTTACTTGCATTCCAAAAGTTTTTATATCATATTTTAGTTATTACATAATTTGACATATTTTAAATTTTATTATATATTACTTTTTAATCCCTGAATTATATAAACAAAATATTTTATTTTGTATAGTTGTACAAAAAATATTTTATTTGTATGTGTATATAAAATATTTTAAAATATCTTTCTTTTTTAATGTAATTTATTATTTTTTTAATTAACATATAATGTATTATTAGCCTCAGGGGTACAGGTCTGTGAATCGCCAGGTTTACACACTTCATAGCATATACCTACCCCAATGTCCATAGCCCCACCACCCTTTCCCTCCCCCGCCCTTCCCCCAGCAACCCTCAGTTTGTTTTGTGAGATTGAGTCTCTTATGGTTAGTCTACCTCCTGATCCCATCTTGTTTCATTTATTCTTTTCCTACCCCCAAACCCCTCACATTGCCTCTCAACTTCCTCTTTGTTTGAATATTCTCAGTGAAAGTTGTTTAATTTTGCTGAAAGTTTGCAAAATTTATGACCAGAGTTCAAAGACAACTTACATTGTCTTTCTCTGATTGACTAACTTCACTAAGCATAATACCTTCTAGTTCCATCCACATCATTGCAAGTGGCAAGATTTCATTTCTTTTGATGGCTGCATAGTATTACATTGTGTGTATATACCACATCTTTATCCATTCTTCTGTTGATGGACATCTAGGTTCTTTCCATAGTTTGGCTATTGTGGACATTGCTGCTATAAATATTCAGGTGCACGTGCCCCTTCGGATCACTACATTTGTATCTTTAGGGTAAATACTCAGTAGTGCAATTGCTGGGTCTTAGGGTAGCTCTATTTTCAACTTTTTGAGGATAAAATATGTTTCTTTATCAATTTCTAATTTAATGTTATTTGCTCTGATACCAAGGTCCAAGTGATACCAATTCCTGAAATTTGTTGAGACTTGTTTCTTGAATCCATAATGAAAATGATTCTTTTAAAAACATTTGTTTGAGAACAACTTATATTATCTACTTGTTTATTGCAAAGTTCTACATGCATCCATTAAATCAACCTTGTTAATTTTTTCATTCAAATTTTGGATAATTTTACTGAAGTTTCTGTCACTTATACCAAGTAAAAATTGAAAGGGATGAATAAATTTCCGACTATGATAATGAATTTACCATTCTCTAACTATATAACATTTTTCTCTATATTTTGAGGTTGATCTTAAGTGCATGAAAGTTAAGAATTATTATTTTCTTTTGAATAGAACTTTTATTGTTATTTACTTATTTTCTCCCTAAGTTTTTTGACTTAAAATCAAAATATTTTTGGTATTAAAAAAAAATTTTTTTTTTTTTGGTATTAACTTAGTTTTACTAGCTCTTGTGCTTAGTATTTTTCTGTTATACTTTAAGCCATCTTTTCTTACTTCTAACTTTTTGTCATTATTTTAGATTAATTTCCTATTAAGAGCCCATGGATAGTTTAAAAATCTAATTTTACCATTTTTTAAACTTGCAAGTTTTCCCCATTTACATTTATTGTGGTTATTGTAAAAATTCATATAGAATATATTTAATTGACATCTTGATATAACTGAATAGATATTTTCTACCATTTTATTTTTTTAAGGTTTATTTATTTGAGAGAGAGAGAGAGAGAAAAGACTAGTGGGGGTAGGGGCAGAGGGAAAGAATCTCAAGCAGACTTCCTGCCAAGCCCAGAGCCTGATGTGTGGCTCAGTCTCAGGACCCATGAACTGATGACCTGAGCTGAAACCAAGAGTTGGGTGTTCAACTGACTGAGCCACTGAGGTACCCTTTTCTACCATTTTAATTTTCTATTTCTGTTCGCTCCACTTTCTCTATGATTTTTTCTCCTTCCCCTGCCAATGACTTTTTAATTTGCTTACATTTTCTGTAATTTCATACTATTTATAGAATGAAGGTAATTTCTTATGTTCATCTTTCCTCTAAGACCCAATTATAATCAATAGCAATATTTTTCTTTTCAAAATGTCTACATATCTATAGTTTCCAAATTAAGAATGATTATTTTTTAAATGAAATGTACAAAAAGATACTTATAAAATTTTAAATTGTAGGAAATAACTAAGTTACAATGAACAAGCCATTTTGTTCTAATTTTCAGCAATTTAGTCCTGTTTTTCATCATCTCAAAGGATTTCAACGTCAGTGGTCACATTTATAGGACACTCTAGTTTTTACATCCTTTGCAGTGTGAACACTGAATCCATGATATGATTTTGGGGGCTTAGAACTAGACCCAAAAAGGACAATTTGCAGTTGATCTAGAAGATTCTAGGAAAAATATTAGCAAAGGTGCAGTGGTAATCTCAGAAAATTCCCCTCTAAGCTAAATAGAATAAAAATAGACTCACAATGAGGAAACTTGGTCCAGGCATCAGTGCTTTTATCTTAACATCAAGATCAAATGGAAAATGGATTCCAAATTTAAAAGCACTGGTAGATAATTCCGTAATAAATCCAGCCCATCCTTTTGAAATCTTACCAATAACTACTTCTTCATCCAGAGACAATAACTGAAAGAAAAAATATACAATCTTAGATAAAATCTCTAAAATAAAAAAACACGTATTCCTATATCAATTTTAGTAATTAAATATGACCCATATAAGTTATAATCATGCTGATTGTATCCTGTAATAAATAGAATGTGCAATATAGACACATAATAGCTTGGAAAAACACTATAGACAATATCTACCTAAAAGGAGATTTTCAAATTGATTGTATACAACTGATTATATAGCTCACCCCTGAATAACACAGGGGTTAGGAGTGCTGATACCCTTGTACAGTTAAAAACCTGTGTATAGCTGTTGATTCCTCCAAAACTTAACTAATAGCCTACTGTTGACCAGAATGTCTTACTGATAACATAAAGTCTGTTAATAGATATCTTATATGTTATATATATTATATACTGTATTTTTATAGTAAAGCAAGCTAGAGAAAAGAAAATGTTATTAAGAAAATCAAAAGGAAAAGAAACTATCTTTATGGTGCTGCACATACATTTATTGGAAAAAATCTGCATGCAAATGGACCTATGCATTTCAAACCTGTGGTGTTCAAAGGCCAACTATATATGATATATATGGTATTTTATATATGATAGCATATATCAATTATATTAATATATATGCTTAATAAATGTAATTTGCTTAAATTTGATCTGAAAATCAACTTTACAAATGAAAACCACTAGATTTTCAGCTCTTTTATACAGTTAACTCTTAAGAGATTTTAATTTTCTCTCTACTCATCTAAATTCCCTAGAGCATCATTTCTCATACCAACTATATTTATTTCTCAACGTAAGGGATACTCATGTAAGTAGAAGACAGTAAATATGTGATAATTCTACTGCTTGTCCGATTATGAATACCATGAGGGAAAAGGTAGGGTGATGTAATGGAATACAGTAGGGAGATAACAGGCAGACTAAAAAAATTAGGGGAGGTGATTTTAGAGGAAATCTCGTAGGCAAAGCACCATTTAAACTGAGATGTAGAGAATCAGCAGGCATTAGTGAACACAGGAGTAGGCAGAGCGACAGCATCCTAGAGTCAGCAACAGATCCTGGAAAAGGCCCTGAGTTGGGAGGAGCATAGCTGGAGGAAATGGAGCTAGTGGCAGAAAATGAGTGAGAAAAGAGAGGTGTGCAGAGATGGATCATACACAGCCTTGTAAGTAATGTTAAGGAATTTGGGTAAAGAAAAACATGGAAGAGCTTGGTGTAACTTTGTCAAAATTTCCTCCGTGTTTTCATACCTGACAATACCATTCCCCTCATCCATAGGAAAATATCTTATATTTTACATTGCAGAGAAAATAGAAGCTACTGGACAGGAACTTACTAAACTTCCAGAAGCTAACCCTAGAAATTTATCATATCTAATAACATAAACAGTCAATTAACACTGTATTTTGTATGTTATATGTACCATATAGTATATTTTTATAATAAAGTGAGAGAAAAGAAAATGTTAAGAAAGTCATAAGAGAAAATACATTTACATTAGTGTATGCATATTTATTGACAAAAATAAAAATATAAGTGGACCTGTTTGGTATTGTATTTTGTCAACACTCCCTACTTCTTTCCTGTTATGATGAATGGACTATTTCGGTGCCCATATGAGGCTTATTTCCTACATGTGTGCTAGGTCCTATACCAAGCAAGAGAAAGGATTCATCAAATATTTAACTTCTGCTGTTTCTCCACACTTTCCCTCCCGTTTGTTTCCTTTTCTTTAAAATCAAATCATGCTAAGGAAAAATCTTTCATAAAAATACCTTCCATACCTGTGCCCCCTTCAGCCAGGGAAAGGAGTAGGTTAAAACAGTGAGACAAGTCATATAAGTGTAAGTCAGTTTCTGTTGTTGTTTTTTCTTTTTTTTAAAGATTTTATTTATTTATTTGACAGAGAGAGATCACAAGCAGGCAGAGAGTCAGGCAGAGAGAGAGGGGGAAGCAGGCTCCCCGCTGAGCAGAGAGCCCGATGATGATGATGATGATGATGATGATGATGATGATGATGATGCGGTGCTCAATCCCAAGACCCTGACATCATGACCTGAGCTGAAGGCGGAGGCTTAACCCACTGAGCCACCCATGCGCCCCGTCAGTTTCTGTTTTAACTTAAATTTTTATTTATAAATTTTGTTCATAAAGGATTTGCATTAATTTTGATTTAAAAGGATTACATTCAAGTATCATTTACCTTAATTACTAAGTTTTTTGGTGCTTTCTTAAATTTTGTACTTGAGATGATTGGCTTATTTCCTTTACCATAGTTTACCTGTAACTAGCTACTCCTTTATGTTTTTCCTCTTCTTCATAACCAAACGTGTTGAAAGCATTGCCCACATTCCTGCCCAAGATGAATTTTTCACAGAATTGTGACCTTCCCTTCTTATCCTTAGAGCTTACCCAAGAATGCCCACTATAACATGATCTTGCTTCAAACTTAGAAGAAAGAGGAAGTATTTCATGCACCTCAGAGAAAGTTCTGAAGATACTTGAATAAAGTAGAATTTATTATAATTTGAAATATGAAACAATGCACTGAAAGCATTTTATTTTTTGATGTCATTAATAATGAACCAAGGTAGCTTTGGATTCTAGAATTTTATGCATAGACCACTCTGTTACATTGGTTTTCAACTTCAAATAAAGACTAGAGTCCTGTGTGCTTATTTTATTCAAGTTTTTCAAACTAACATATTATTGTTGTAATTCATTTGCTTAAATACATTTGCTTAATCACATATGTAGGTGCCAATCAGAATCAGTTTCACCAAACTGAATTAATATAATTTTAGAGAAGGAAAAAAATCAGGTAGACATCATTTCAGATATTAAAAAAACAAGCAAACCTGTCTTTAATAAAAGACTGAGAAACAGAACTTTTTTTCAAATCAAATGTCTTATCAAACCAAGACAATATTTTCTGCTGTTTAAGAATCCAGATTTAACTAAGTGTAGTGGGTTTTTAATTTTATTAACTGTATTTAGTATTTTTAGTAGTTAACTTCCCAAATTATTATCTGAATGTTGGCCATAATCTGAGAAATATATAAGTAAGCACATAAAAATCTAAGAAAATTGGGGGCAACTAGGTGGCTCAGTCAGTTAAGCATTTGTTTTTGGCTCAACTCATGATCCCAGGACCCTGGGATTGAGCTTCCCCCATCAGGCTCACGGGGAGTCTGCTTCTCCCTCTGCTTCTGCCCCTTCCTCCCTTTGTGCTCTTTTCCTTTCTCTCAAATAACTAAATAAAATATTTTTTAAAAAATTGAACAAAATTGTATCATAACAGTTTCAGAATTTTACAAAAATTAACATTAATATATTATTTATAATTAATGCCCAATTATGTCATTGTTCATTGCAATAAAGTTTATTTTTCTCTTCCAATATTCCTGAAGTATTAAATATAAAATTTGTTGTTTGATAATTATATACCTGAAATATAGCTTAAAAAGATGTCTTAAAAGCTGCATAAACATGTAGGGCTTAATGATGCAAGGAAACCATGTATTAGAAATTCAATTTAAACAATAGTCAAATAGTTATAACATCATGATAACATGTTTTTATATTGTCTTAATTAAATAATGTATTGCAAAATAACCAAATAACTAATTTGAGCATGATTATCTTAAAACATAACTACTTGCAGTAAAATTTAGATCCTGGAGACAGTTGGAAACCACAAATGGCCCTCTTATTTTCATTATATCCTTCTTATTCTCATTTTTTATTTTAAACATTGGCAAAAATGGGTGAATGTATTGGTGTACATATCCAATTTTTCACCAGGAGGAGCCTCAACTTGTAGCTACAAAAGATTGAGAAATGTAGTATTGATCAAAGGAGATTTGATTTGTGAGCAACAAATTACTTATGTGCTACCTCTTACCATATTTTACATAGATGATGAGAACTTCCTGTGTTTAAAGCATGTCCTATATTTGGGCATGGATGTGGAAGTGAAAAATCCTCAGGATTTAGATACTGAGACCCTTGAGGTGAGACTTTGATGCTACAGGTCACTCACTACATGAAATGTGGACAGGATACTAAACTCTCTGAAATTCACTGTCCATTTGCAAGTGGGGGATAATTTTTAGGTGGTTATGAAGATCACTTTTTAATTGCCATGTCCATAAGACATGACTTAAAATACAGTCACACCCACAATTATTTTTATTACCAGTATGCCAAGAACTTTTGTCCCTCTATGCAAATGTAAATATGCTTTCACTGAAATACTTTGTTTATTGTTATTCAAAGCCCAGCTCAGAGATTGATTGTTTAAATTTAGTATACCATACACATGATGGGTTACTATCCAGCCATTTGTAAGAATGGAAGAAGCCCTATACATACTGATATAATCTTCAAGTTATAGTGTATGTGTTAGAAAATTGTAGAAGTGGAGCACCTGAGGGTGTCTGGGTGGCTCAGCAGGTGAAGCTTCTGTCTTTGGCTCAGGTCATGATCCTGAGGTCTGGGGATGGAGCCCCACATCATTGAGCCCCTGCTCAGCGGGGAGCCTCTTCTCCTCTTTCTCTGCCACTCCCTGTGCCTGTGCTTTCTCTCTCTCTGTGCGTGTCAAATAAATAAAGTCTTAAAAGAAAAAAAAAAGAAGAAGTAGTGGGGCGCCTGGGTGGTTCAGTTGGTTAAGTTTCGAGGCTTGGTTTCAGCTCAGGACAAGATCTCCAAATTGTGAGATCAAGCCCAGAATCAGGCTCCATGCCCAGCTTAAGATTCTCTCTCTCCCTCTTCCTCTGCCTGCCCCCGAAATTGTAGAAAAATATCTGCCACTTATGTTAAAAAGACACCTGTATGCCATACATATGTATGCGGTACACAAATATTCATAGAATAATTCTGGGAGAATATTTAAACTCATAAAAGTAGTTTCCTCTGAGGAGGAATATAAGAGGAATATAGGAAGTGTAAGAAACAAGAGTTTGAGAGGCATTGTTTCCCCAGAATATTTTTCTTTCTTTCTCGCTCTTCTTTCTTTTTCCCTTCTTTTCTTCCCCTTTTCCCTTCCTTCCTTCCTTCCGCCATATATAAGTGTTATTCATTTAAAATATAAATGAAGATGCTAAGTCAAGAAGGTTGCAGTGGTGATGTAGTTTGTGGATCTTCTCAAACCTCTCTGGAAAGAACAGAACAAGTATGACAGCTGCACACAACTGAACCACTATCAAACTCTATCAAAAGTCGATGGAAAAAATTATAGCTCCACATCTCAAAATAGAAGTAGATGTAGTGAAACAAATGACAACAGCAAGACATTCCTGAGATCCAAGGAATCCAGATATCACTAATAAGAAAGGAAAGAATGGGATCCCACTGAGTGAAAGCTGAAAGGACCAGTCTGAGAAACACAGCTGAAAATGGGATGGGGCTTCCCAGCCCCTGAGTTGCCGCACTCCATTCAATACCTAAGAAGTACATGCAAAGAAATGCAAATAAAAAACAATAGTTTGGATAGGAGACTTCTAAAAATCTAAACATTTTGTGATTGTGACTGCCTGAAAAATATTTATAGTGTTGTATATTATTTTTACTCTACAGATATGTGGTACAAATATATAATTTTCTCTCTAATATGCTTCATTCCAGAAAATTCTTTGTAGCCAAACCCAGTGTTTTAACAGACTGCTCAGTTTTGAGGCTTTTTTGAAGGAACTCAAATACATTCTAAATCATATAGAGATAATATTTACTGACCTTTTGTAGGTAGTAGTTTCTTAAAGCTATATGCAGAGTAATGACATCATGGCCTAAATTATCATAAATTGTCATGGTAAAAGATCCTGAAGATCCACAGAGGTATTGGAGGAAGCAATTACTTCTCTCTTCTGCAAAATAAATTCTTTGTCCTTGATTGTTCATGACTTCATAATTTTTACTAGTTTCAAAACAACTGAGAACTAAAGAGTGAAGCAATGTGGTGATTTATTAGTGGTGTGAGACTTATATAAATTGCCTATCAAATTACCTTCATATATTGAATGTACGTTTTAAAATAAACTACTAGGTTTTAAGTCATTTATCTTCACTGGTATCTTAGTTTGTCCTTACAGAAAAATAAAATAGATATGCATGCTACTCTCTGGTTATATTTACTGCTAAAATTCTATGCATAGCTTTTTTTTGGATCATTTTTTAATTTCTGAGAAATTAACCCTTTTTATTATTAATGTTTTGAGTTATGTTCAATTTTACTCCTCTTCACCTTTTTCTTCTAGGACATGAGAACGACATTAGGTGTTTAATATGGATAGTAGAATTTGTGCTGCCAAAGCAAGCACTAATCTGGATAGTAGAAAAGTATTTTATTGATGCTAAATTGAGGGAGACAATAAGCACTCATATATATTATCCACATAAGATAATAATCAAATTCATCTCTTTTACAACCAAACGGAAATATTATATTTTATCCTAATAATTTTACTTCTGTGATCATGCAAATGAAACAATCCTACACTTAAAAAAAATGCTTTCTACATCAAATGTTCATTATTGCACAACTTAAAAAAGGAAAAGTAAAATGGAAGCAAAGTAAATATCCAACAAGTAGCAATATGTAGTATCCCCTTTGAGGATTATTGTATTGCTATTTAAATTGTTTGGTTTAAGATAAATAAAAATAACAAAAACAACAAAACACTTTAAGTGAATAAATATAAAAAATTATATGGACAATGATTGAAAGTGATTTTTAAAAATTAATCAAAAGAATATTTTTTAAAAGCCTTCAGAGAAAATGTATCAGTAGGGGTGCATAGATGATATTTTTCTCCTACTTTTTAAAATTTCAGGTGTTCTTGAATGTTTAATGAGTATATGTTATTCTAATATACATTTAGCATTTTGTTTTAATGTTAACCTTTAACACAGGTAGTTAAAGAATTTCCTCATTTTTAAGTGATTTTTGAGCATATAACATAATTATGTTTTTGTATTATATAAACATATTTGAAAGATATTCACCTTTTTAAAAGATTTATTTATTTATTTGAGAGAAAGTATGTGCTTTTAGGTGGGAAGGGGAGGGAGAGGGAGAGAGATAATCCCAGGCAGAGTCCCCGCTGAGCATGGAGCCCAATGAGGGCTCACTCTATCTCATTATCTCAAGATCATGACCTGAATCGAAATTAAGAGTCAGACTCTCAACTGGCTGAGCCCCCTCAGGTGCCCTGAAAGATATCCATTTTTATTTAATATTCAAAGGTAAATCATGATTCAATATTTATGAAAAAAATGTTTTCTGCCTTTTTAATTAATTTTTATGAGTAGAATTTACATAAGCATGGCACAAATTTAAAAATGCAAAAGAGGGTATAAAATTAAAAATAATTCTTTCTCTGGGCCTATTCTATTTCCTCTTCCAATTTTATATGTATCCTTCTTGAGATATCTCAAACATATGCAAAGCTTAAATATATTTTATATAACACAGACAAACACATAAACAAACACATATATTTCTTACAATTTTACAGAGCTATCTTATTCTTTTAAATAAATGCTCAATATTAAGTTATGTGAAAGTATCATAGAGCAGTAGTTCTCAAATTTTTAGCCTGCATCAGAACCATCTGGAGGGCTCAATAAAGCACAGACAGTTGAACCCCAACTCTGGATTTTATGATTTAGTGGGTCTGTGATGAAGCCTAGGAATTTGATTTCCAAAATGTTCCCAGATAATGTTCAACCTGGCAGTCTGGCAACCATACTTGGAGAATAACTAGTTATCCCTATAACATGGATGGCTAGATTTTTCTCAATATTTTTGCTATTTTACTTCTCTCAAATTTTATGACCTCATACTGTACATTTTATTTAAGTATATTCACCCATATTTCAGGGAAAGCCCAGGTCTGACTCTTCTTTGATTTTCTCAAAATAGCTAGCGTATGTGTTGTTCATTATAGGTTCTCAATGGGAATTCTGGAATAAATGGTTATTCAAAAAATAAATTGTTCAGTGTAGGGGAGCAGAAAAAAAAAACAAAATTGTGACATTCATTTATAATATGCCTAAATTGAAAAGCTTTTATGAATTAAATCAAACCATAAATGTCTATTTTAGTCTTAGATCCTCTAATGTATATATAAAATGTCACAATAGTGATAACCATTATTTTTAATTAGGCACTGATTTCATTTTATTTATGTGTATTATAGCTTTGTATATGTGAAAGAAATACTTGTACTAAATTGAGTAGATAAAGATAAACAGTTGCATTCTAAAGAACAATTTCTCAGACTTGGCAGTGGCATTGGACTGTGTAGAAACTTACTTGGATCTGCTTCTACTAGTAGAATTCCTGAAGGATATGGAATCACTGCTTCTCTGAAATACCTGTATTTGAGGAATTTAGGACGGGAAAACCCTTTCAGGAAATAGACCTACTGTTGAGCGAGACTAACAGTGCATACTAGAATTTTCAGTAGTGATCTGGAGCCAATATGTTTGTCCTTTTCCATGAGAAAACTACTGTTGTGTTTATCTTATCATCAACTATGAGTCCATATATTCTATGTCTATATATTCTGTTCATATTTCAAGATTTATTTTTCCCCAGACACATCAAGCACTTTAATTTACAGGAAGTGATTGAACTACAGCACAAGAAGTTACATATTCAAGAGTGAATATATCAGTGTGTTTGGCACATACCTTCCAGAAGATTAAAACATTGACACACTAGTAACTGATTTATCTAATAGAGTAGAAAATAAAGATAGATGGTATGAAGTAATTAAACTAAACTTAAAGCACCTACCAAATACATATATACATTAATACCTATATTTAGGATATTTAAAGTAATTGACCCTTATCAACATCTCTCATTTTTCCTGTTAAATGTCATATACTAGTCTAAGTGTGAAGTGTTTTTTTAGCTATCCATACATAGTATGCTTTAAAAATGTTTTTATTGAATTTTAAATAATTTACAAGTATTGTTAGTCGTTTAGCCAGAGCAAAATTATAGGTTAAAAATAATTATAAAGATGACTTAAATAGAAACCCAAACCTGTCATGCAAGGGAGTAAAATTGCTTGATACTCTCTTTTGAAAAGTAAAGGATGAGGGGGAAAAGGTCTTCTATTCCATGTGAAAGTGAGGACTACAAGAATTTACATGCTGTAAGTGATTTTCTGTGACCAAATTGATAACTCTTTGCCAGATTTAGTAATACAAAATAAAACAAAGCAAAAAAAACAAAAAACAAAAAAACCCAGGATGCTCAGTTAAATTTGAATTTCAGTTAAATACTGAGTAATTATTACTGTAAATATATGCCAAATAATGCATGGAAAGTACTTAACCTAAAAAAATATTTATTTATCTGAAATTCAAATGTAACTGTGTGTCTTGTATTTTATCTGGCAATCCTATGAATAGACAAATGCAAAAAAGAAAAGAGAGGGATTTCAACCCCCTGCCACTTGGTGGACTGCAGAGATTAAAATTAAAAACAACAATATGTATGCGACCTTATGTTTGTTGCAGCATCATTTATAATAGCCAAGATATGGAAGTAACCTAAGTGTCCATCAATAGACAAATGAATAAGAAAAATGCAGTATATATACCTGCAATGGAATATTATGCTCCCATAAAAAGGATGGAATTGTGACATTTGAGACAACATGGATGGACCTAGAGGGTATTATGCTAAGTGAAATAAGTCATACTGAGCAAGATAAATACCATACGATTTGACTCATAAGTGGAATATAAAAAACCCTATCAAATGAATAAACAAATGAAAAGCAGAGTCAGACCTATAAATATGAGAACTGTATTGGTTGCCTGATGGGACTCGGATATGGGAAGTTGGGAAAAATGGGTGAAAGAGAGTGGGAGGTACAGGCTTCTTATACAATGACTAAATCACAGGAATAAAAGGCACATAAGAAATATAGTCAATGATACAGTAATAGTGGTGGATGTAACAGGACAGTTTCACTTGATAGTTTCACTTGTGGTAAACACAGCACAAAGTATAACTTTGTCAAATCACTAAGTTATACAACTGAAATTCATATAACATTATATGTCAACCATACTAAAAAAACAAAAAAAAACAAAACAAAAACAAAACAAAACAAAACAAAACAAAAACCTAAGCAGTAAGGAACTAAAGAATCACTACATTGGGGGCACCTGGGTGGCTCAGTGGGTTAAGCCTCTGCCTTTGGCTCAGGTCATGATGTCAGGGTCCTGGGATTGAGTCCCGCATAGGGCTCTCTGCTCAGTGGGGAGCCTGCTTCCCCCTCTCTCTCTGCCTGCCTCTCTGCCTACTTGTGATCTCTCTCTCTGTCAAATAAATAAATCAAATCTTAAAAAAAAAAAAAAGAATCACTACATTGGTTATTTACACAGACCAATATCACAGTGAGAAAATATAATGACTAATCCAAATGTTGCTCTAAGGAACAATCTAGATTTTTTCAAAGCTAGTTTTATAAATGTTTTTGAGAAACCTTATTGATAAAAGTACATTTTTAGTTTGTAGCTGTCAAAGACAAACATGATTACCCCAAAGAAAGATGAGCTTGAAACAATGGATGTAGAAGCAGGTATTACATGTGCATGAGGAGTTTAAATATTTTGTGTAATGAATACAATGATTACAGAGTCAAGGTCATCTTCTAAGTTGAGACTATTAGCCTCAAAGTTTAGAGTTCCTTTCTATCTTTTACTATTGCATTTTCTAGCTTCTTCCTGAATATTGGGAGGGTTGTGGGAGTGTGGGAGTGATACCTCACTAGGAGAGTTTAACTACATGTCTCTGTAAACACTCTGAATCAACAAAGGGCTTTCAGGGCTGCCTACAGATATGCGTGGACAGAGAAAAGATAACAAACGATCTGAATTCTGGAGCATGAGAAATCTGAAAAGATGGGTGGCATAGAGATGTGCAACTGTAAAGAAAACATGAACTGAGGATCAGAATGCAATCATCTGAGCAGTGTTAATGTTACTTCAAAGGAGGCAGGACTCTCTGGTGCATGTATAAAACTGGCTATACCATCAGGGGATTTGGTCTTATAAAGTGTTTAAAAGCTTTAGCCTCTGACTGCTTTTCACCTATTACCATGGCTTATATCTTAAAATAGTTAAAAAATAGCTTGGGCAACGCTCAGATCCTACATGGTGTCTTTATGAGTTGTTGCTCTGTCCCTGCGTACATAACACTTAAGTAGGTTTTGAAATTCCAGCATTTCTTTAAACCAAAAGATCTGGTAGCTAAGGAATTTCAGACATAGAGAAATTGAGATGGATTGATTAGATCTCCTCCTTTGCATGTAAGGGAGCAATAATCATGAAATATACACCCACTAAATAAGCTTGGAGACATACCCAACTCACTGGTACCTGCCAAACACTAAGGAATGGAATTAAAGCTTTTTATTTATTAGGATAGAAAATATTAAAAAGTTTCTACCATAGTTAAGGCTTCCTTAAGAAGAAGAATTTCGCTGCCTATTAATTTAAATGTGAAGTTTTAACATTTTTTTTTAACCATAAGAAAAGGCAGTGAAGGTGGTATAGATGATGGGGATTAAGGAGTACACTTGTTCTGATGAGCACAGGGTGATGTATGGAAGAGTTGAATCATGAATATTGTACACTTGAAACTAATACAACACTGTTAACTAAGTGGAATTAAAAATGGAAAAAAAGTAAGTGAAAAAATATTATCAGATAGTCTGCAAGGTGTATTTTTTGTTCTATTGTTAATATACTCAATATTTGGTTCATAAAAATATTTAAAGACTTATTAATAAAAATAATTTTTTAATTCGGAGAGAAATATCTGTACTGTATTTTGAAGTAAAAAATTTAATGCAATTTTTATCCACATTCAAAATTGTATCTTCTTAGATTGATATCATTGTTCGTGACAAGTTTATAATTAAGCAATGAAAATGTAGATAAATTTTTAAAGAAGGAACATATATACTCCTTAGTTTTGTTTTTTTTTTCAAATATTTTATTTATTTGTTTGAGAAAGAGAGAGTGTGGGAGAGAGAGAGCATGAACAGAGGAAGGGCAGAGGGAGAGGGAGAAGCAGACTTCCCACTGAGCAGAAGCCTGACTCTGAGGGTTCCATCCCAGGGCCCTGGGATCACTACCTGAACTCAAGGCAGATAGATGCTTAACAGACTAAGCCACCCAGCGGCCTCCTCCTTAGTTTTAAAGATTTGAAAAATGAGATGTGGCTAATGATTAATCATGTAAAAATGCCAAAGAAACAGCGTTATAGGAAATTAAGTCAGAATTGATTGAATAAACAAAATAGTAATTCAGTGCCATTAAGTTTGCAGGAGAACTGGAGACATCCTCCTAGTATTAGTGTGCACATGTCACATTTGCATACCAGGCTTCTAATACTTAAGCAGTTAGATGAACTGAAGATTCCTAAAGCCAATTTTTACTTAGATTCTGCAAAATCCAATTCCTATTTATTTTTAAATGGAAATACAGGAAATACATTTGTAAATCACAATGTTGTATTATTTACAATGTAAATTTAAAATCTCCATCAAAGTTAAAATTAAATGTAAAAATCTTAATGTCAATGAATATATAGTATTTTAAATTTATAAATAAATATTTTCCCTATAACACAAATTATACTTTGAGATGATCAAATTCATATTATTTATATTCATATTATATATATTCACATGAATATGTTCATATTCATATTATTACTGCTCAAATAAGTTAAGAAACACATTACTGAGTCAAATATTCCAGTCCAGGTGGACAGTTGGTTATTGTCCCTGGTGCTTGCATACATTGCATCATGGGTGGAAGATTACAAAAAGCCATAACCAAGATTATATAAATACTCAAGAGTGTGACAGATTGAAGAGATCTCTCTTTGTATGTATAAAGTCTAACATGAAAGAAACAACCTGATTAGAGACAGGAATCAACTTCAATTTCAGGTTTATTTTTCTTTATTTTATTATTTTCAACTGAAATATTAAGTATTTTATTTATGGAGACTGCCTCTCAACTAAAACCAAAGAGGAACCTCAGGAATAAAGAAGCCCCAGCTAATACCAGTATCATAAACTGTGTTATACACTGTGTTACACACAGTGGCCCTTGATCTATTGAAATATTCTTGTCTTTAGGTTCGGAATCTTTTGACAATGACTAGATGGACTCTTTCCCTCCAGTGTTGAGAACAATGTTATGGTAGACATAACATTTTGCTCTGGATAGAGATCAGATAAAAATTTTTATACTGAGATTTGGGGAAATACCTATCTCTAGTGTCATGATTCTAACAAACTTAGAACAAATATATATGGAGTCCAAATTTTCTTTTCAGCCCTGATTAAAGTCTCATTATTTTCTGTATTTTCCTCAGGTTGTGTCAGAATTAAACTTATGAAATAAATGCACAAATCCATGCTTCCAACTCAAAGTTTAGGAGGATAATTATAAGCGCTTATAAATATATTTAAGGTATTACAGAATTTATTACACTGTTTTGAGGCAAATATTGTAAGATTTACTCTCATTTAGGTACATTAAAATAAAAAAAGAAACAAATAAGTGATAGCAATATAAATGCAAGAGATAAGCATCAATTATGATAAGAGAAAGATGAGTTTTGGAAAAATATTTACCACAGAATGCAAGAGTGAGTTTTCAATAGATTGCATTCCAAATAATCAGAAGTGAGAGCTGAGATAAATGAAAAAAGGATGGCAGCAAAAGAGAGGAAAATGCAAACTGAAGAGATTTTTTTCTTTTTAGTTTTGCTATTTATTTAAGTTTTTGTGATTAAATTTTCAAGGAACTGCAAAATATTTTCCAAAGTGGCCAGTACATTTTACATTACCTCTGGCAATGTATGAGCATTCTGATTTCTCAACATTCTTGCCAACACTTGTTATTGTCTGTCTTTTTAATTATAGATACCCTAGTGGGTATAAAGACATATCTCATTGTGGTTTTGATTTACATTTCCCTAATGGCTAATTCTGAGTAATAATTTTTCACGTGTTATTGGCCACTTGTATATATTCTTTAGAGAACACTGTCTTCAAATCCTTTGCCCATTTTTACCTATGTTATTTGTTTTTTTGCTGGTGAACTATGAGAGATTTTATACATTTTAGACTAAGTCCTATTTTAAGACTTACAGATATTTTTCTCCTCTTGTGTGGGTTGTCTTTCCACTTTCTTGATGATGTTCACTAAAACACAAAAGTTTAAAATTTTTGATATAGTCCAATTACCTATTTTTGTTATTTTTGTTTGTGCTGTGTCATATCTAAGAAACTGTTCCTTGGTCCAAAGTCACAATGATTTTATTCCTCTGATTTTCCTAATGGTGTTAGTGTTTTAGTTCTTAAATTTAGATCTTTGATTCCTTTCGAGTTAATATTTGAATATACTGTGAGTTAAGGTCCAACTTTACTCTTGTGCATATGGATATACAGTTGTTCCAGCACCATTTGTTGAAGAGATTGTTTTTTTTTTTCACTGACTTATTTTGGCACCCTTGTTGGAAATCAATTGTGCTTAAATGTAAGGGTATATTTCTGGACTTTCATTCTATTGCATTGATGTATATGTCTTTCTTTCCTAAGTACCACAGTGTTTTTACTTTGTAGAAGTTTCAAAAGGGAGAAGAGTGAGTCCTCCAACTTTATTTTTTTTCAAGATCATTTTGGATTATTTTTGTCCCTTGAGTTTCCACATACATTTTGGAGTCACTTCATCAGTTTCTACAAAACTGCTTGTGATTCTGATAGAGATTAATTGAATCTGTAGATTACATCACATTAGGAAATATTGCCATCTTAACAGTATTGAGATTTCTAATTCACAAGACCTATGAAATTTCATTTATTTAGATTTCCTTTAATTTCTTTCAACAATATTTGCTGATTTTCAGAATTTTATGCACCTTGTAAAATTTATTCCTAAGTATTTATTCTTTTTGACACTGTTATAAATTAATTATTTTCTTCTTATTATTTTGGAACAGTTCACTGCAAGTTTATAGAAATATAATTGATTTCATTTCATTTATTGTAAATATTGCAACTCTACTGAACTCATTTTTAAAAATTCTGATGTTTTAGTGGAGCCCTTAGGGTTTTCTATATAAGACTATGCCATCTCCATGCAACATGGGGGGTTAAGGGGGTAGGAGAAGAATAAATGAAACAAGATGGGATTGGGAGGGAGACAAACCATAAGTGACTCTTAATCTCACAAAACAAACTGAGGGCTGCTGGGGGGAGGGGGGTTGGGAGAGGGGGTTAGGGTTATGGACATTGGGGAGGGTATGTGCTATGGTGAGTGCTGTGAAGTGTGTAAACCTGGCGATTCACAGACCTGTACCCCTGGGGATAAAAATATATTATATGTTTATAAATTAAACAAACAAACAAATAAGACTATGCCATCTCCAAATAGAAAAAAATTATTTTCCTTTTCCAATTTAGATGATTTTATCTAATTTTCTTGCTTAATTGATGTTAAGAGCTTTTAATACAATGTTGAGTATATTTTATTTTATTGTGCTTTGTAGATATCACATTTTTTTACAAATTGAATGTTTGTGGCAATCTTGCATCCAGCAAGTCTATCAGTATCATTTTTCTAAGAACATTTGCTCACTTCATGTCTCTGTCACATTTTGGTAATTCTCACAATATTTCAAACTTTTAAAAATTATTATTACATTTATTATGGTGAAATGTGATTGGTGATCTTTAATGTGACTATTGTAATTGTTTTAGGGTGCTACAAATATTCATTGAGTAATGCTTTTTTGTGTTCTGATTATTCCACCAACAAGCCATCCCCCCCTTTGTCTCCCTCTCTCTTGGTCTCCCTATTCTCTGATCCATAACAATATTGAAATTAGGACAATTAGTAACCCTACACTGACCTCTAAGTGTTCAAGTGAAAGGAAATGTTGCATGTCTCTCACTTCAAATCAAAAGCCAGGAATAATTAAGCTTAGTGAAGAAGGCATGTTGAAAACTAAGATAGGCCAGAAGGTAGTCTCTTGCATCAAATAGCCAAGTTGTGAATGCAAAAGAAAAGTTCTGGAAGGAAATTAAAAGTGCTATTCCAGTGAAAACATGAATAAAAAAATCAAAACAGCCTTATTTCTGAAATGGAGAAAGTTTTAGTGGTCTAGATTGAAGATCAAACTAGCTACAAACATTCCCTTAAGCCAGACCCTAATCCAGAGCAAGGTTCTAACTCCCTTCATTCTAGGAAGGCTGAAAGAGGTAAGGAAGATGCAGAAGGAAAACTTGTAGCTACAAATGTTGGTTTATGAGGTTTAAGGGAAGAAGCTGTCTCCATAATTTAAGGTGAAATAAGTGCTGATGTAGACGCTGCAGCAAGTTATCCAGAAGATCTAGCTAAGATAATTAATGAAGGTGACTGCACCAAACAAGAGGTTTTCAATGTAGATGAAACAACCTTCTATTGGAAGAGATGCCATCCAGAACTGATAGCTAGAGAGGAGAAAAAATGCCTGGCTTCAAAGCTTCAAAAGATAGGATGATTCTCTTGTTAGGGGCTAATGCAGTTGGTGACTTGAAGCCAGTGCTCATAAAGCATTTTGAAAATCTTAGGGCCCTTAAGAATTATGTTAAATCTACTCTGTGCTCTATAAATAGGACAGTCAAGCCTGGATGACAGCATATCTGTTTACAACACAGTTTACTGAATATTTTAAGCCAACTGTGGAGATCTATAGCTCAGAAATATAGATTCCTTTCAAAATATTACTGCTTATTGACAAGGCACCTGGTCACCCAAGAGCTCTGATGAAGGTGTACAATAAGATTAATGTCATTTTCATGCTTTCTAACATTACATTTGTTCTGCAGCCCATGGATCAAAGGAGTAATTTTGACTTTCAAACCTTATTATTTAAGAACTAAACATTTTGTAGAGTTATAGCTGTTGTAGGTAGTGATACCTCTGATGGCTGTGGGAAAAGTAAACTGAAGACCTTCTGAGAAGGAATCACCATTTTAGATGCCATTAAGAACATTTGGGATTCATGGGAAGAAGTCAAAATATAAGCATAAACAAGAGTTTGGGAGAAGTTAGTTCCATCCCTGATGAATGACTTTGAAGGGGTTCACAACTTCAGAGGAGGAAGTAATTGTGATGTGAAAATAACATGAGAATAGAATTAGAAGTGGACCCTGAAGATGGGACTGAGTTGCTGCAACCTCATGATAAAACTTTAACAGATGAGGAGGTGCCTCTTATGGATGAACAAAGAAAGTGATTTCTTAAAATGGGATCTTCTCATGGTGAAGATGCTATGAAGATTGTTGAAATGAATATAAAGGATTTAGAATATTACATAAACTTAGTTAATATAGTAACAATAGGGTTTGAATAGATTGAGTCTAATTTTGAAAGTTCTACTATGGGTAAAAAGCTGTAAATAGCATCACATACCATAGAGAAATTCACCTTTCATGAAAGAAAGAGTTGGTTGATGCAGCAAACTATTGTCTTATTTTAAGAAATTGCCACATCCAGCCATCCCAACCTTCAGCAAGCACCACTCCAATTACTCAGCAACTGTTAACATTGAGGCAAGACTGTCCACCAGCAAAAAGATCATGACTCGCTAGAAAGCTCAGAAAATTAGAATTTTTTAGCAATAAGTATTTTTAAATTTAGATATGTACTTTTTAAAGATACAATGCTATTACACACTTAATAGACTATAGTATAGTGTAAAGAAAACTTTTATATGCACTGAGAAACCAAAAAACGTATTTGCCTTACTTTATTGTGACATTAGTTTTATTGTGGTCTTCTGAAACTAAACCTGCAATATCTCCAAGGTATGGAGACTATATAGACTCTCCTTTTACCATTGAGTATTCTTGGCTCCCTTATCAAAAATTAGTTGATCTTATCTGCATTTATTTCTGGGCTCACAATTATTTGTCTATGTGTCATTTTTATGCCAGTACCAAACTTTTTTTTTTTGAGATATCATTGGCAAATTAAAATGTAAGCTATTTAAGTATACAATGTGATTTTATACATACACACACACACACATACATACATATATATACACACATACATACATAAAGGATTCCCCCCTTTGAGTTAGTTAACATATCCATTAGCCATATATTTACTTGTTTTTTTAAATAAGAACCCTTAAATTCTATTCTTTTATCAAATTAAAATTATATAATGTTATCAGCTATAGTCACACATTATACATTAGATTCTCAGAAATTATTCATCTTATAACAGGAAGTTGATACCTTTTTACCAAACTCTCTATTTTTCCTACTCCAGGGGCCCTGACAATCACTATTTTGCTACCCTCTATGAGTTTGTTTGTTTGTTTGTTTGTTTTTTTAAGATTCCACACACAAGAATACGATGCAATATTTGTATTTCTTTGTCTGGCTTATTTCACTTAGCATAACACCCTCTATGTTTAGGCGTGTTGTCATAAATGGAAGGATTTTCTTCATATTTAAGACTGAACAATCTTTTGTATATATACACCATATTTTCTCGACCCATTCATTCATTGACAGATAATTATATTTCTTCTAAACCTTGGCTGTTATGTATAATGCTGGAATTAATGTGGGAGTCTTCAAGATCATGGTTTCATTTCCTTTGCATATATACCCAAAAGGAAGATTGTTGGATCATATGGTAGTCCTATTTTTAATTTCTTGAGGAACTTCCATACTGTGTTTTATACTGCTTGTACAAATTTACCTTCCCACCAAGAGCACACAAAAGTTCTTTTCTTCACATCCTCATCAGCTCTTGTTATCTTTTATTTCATAATACCTATTCTAATAGGTGTGAGGTGGTATCTCATTTTGGTTTTGATTTGTGTTTCCCTGATGATTAGTAATGTTGACCACATTTTCATGTATCTGTTGGCCATTTGCATTTCTTTGGAAAGAAAAATATCTAGTCAATTCCTCTGGCCTTCTTAAAATGGGATTTTCTTTCCTGCCATGGAGTTGTATGAGTTTGTTATATATTTTCATTGTTACCCTTTATCAAATGTGTGATTTTCAAATATTTTCTAGTTTCTATCAGTCAATGGGTTGCTTTTCATTTTGTTGATGGTTTCCTGTGCTGAGCAGAAGCTTTTTAGTTTCATGTAGTCCCACTTGTTGATTTTTTCTTTTATTGCTTTTGCTTTTGTTGTCAAAGCCAAAAAATCATTTCCAAGACCAATGTCAAGAAGTTTAACCCTTTGTTTTCTTTTAGGATTTTATAGTTTCAGGTTTTACATTCAAGTCTTTCATCTATTTTGAGTTGATTTTGTGAATGGGGTAGGGTAATGATCCAGTTTCATTCCTTTGCATGTGGCTACCAGTTTTTCCTGGCACCATTTATTGAAAAACTATCATTTCTCATTATACATTCTTGACTTATTTATTGAAAATTAATTGACCAAATATGCATATATGGATTTATTTCCGAGCTCTCTATTCTGTTCCATTTATGTGTCTGTTTTTATTCCAATACCATACTGTTTTGTTTAGTATGGTTTTGTATATAGTTTGAAATCAGGATGCCTCCATTTTTGTTTTTCTCTCTTAGGATTGCTTTGGCTATTGGGGGTCTTTTGTGGTTCAGTTTGGATTTTAGGATTTTGAAAAATTTGTTTTTGAAATATGATAGGTGTTGCATTGAATATGTAGATGGTTTTTGGCGCTATGGACATTTAACAATATTAATTCATCTGACCCAAGAACATGGGATATTTCAATTTATTTTGTCTTCCATCTCTTTCATCAATGTCTTACAGTGTTCAGTGTAAAAGTTTTTCACCTCCTCAGTTAAATTTATTCCTAAGTATTTTATTGTTCTTGATGCCATTGTAAATGAGATTGCTCCCTTCTCTTTCAGATAGTTCCTTTTTAGTCTATAGAAACAGAACTGATTTCCGTATGTTGATTTTATATTCTGCAACTTTATTGAATTTGTTGATTAGTTCTAACAGTTTTTTATGGGAGTCTATAAAGTTTTCAATATTTAAGATTATGTCATCTACAGAGACAGTTTTACTTGTTTTTTTTTTTTCCAGTATGAATGCCTTTTATTTCTTTTTCTTGCCTAACTACAGTAGTTATTAGTTCAAATATTATGTTGAATAGGGCTGATGAAACCGGACTTCCTTGTCTTATTCCTGATCTTAGAGGAAAAACTTTTAACTGTTCACTGTTGAGTATGATGTTAGCTGTGGGCTTGTCATATATGGATTTTAAAATGTTGAAATACATTCCTTCTATACCCAATTAATTGAGAGTTTTTATCATGAAAGTACATCAGATTTTGTCAGATGCTTTTTCTGCATCTATTGACATGATCATATGGTTTTTCATTTTTATTTTACTAATGTGGTATATCACATTTATTGATTTGCACATGTTGAAACCACCTTCCATCTCTGGGATGAATTCCATTTGATTATTTTAATATGTTGTTTCATTTGGTTTGCTGAATCTTGTTGAAGATTTTTGAATCTATATTCATCTGGGATATTGACCCATGATTTTCTTCTTTTTGTAGTGTCCTTGGCCCTGTTTTGGCATCAGGATAATGTTGGCCCTATAAAATGATTTTGGGAGTGTTTCCTGCTTTTCAAATTTTTGGAAGTTTGAGGAGGATTGCCATTACGTTTTTAAATGTTTGGCAGAATTTACCAGTGAAACCATCTGATTCTGAGATTTCTTTGTTGGAATTTGTTTGAATACTGATTCAATCTCCTTACTAGAAATTGGCTAATTCAAATTTTCTATTTCATCATGGATTCAGTCTCAGTAGGTGGCATGTTTCTAGGAATTAATCCATTTTAGGTTCTCTGATAGCATATCATCGTTCCTGGTAGTCTCTTATGAGTCTCTGTATTTATGTGGTATCAATTATAATGTTTCCTTCATTTCTGATTTGATGTATTTGTCTTCACTCTTTTTTTTTTTCTTCTTAGTCTAGCTAAAGTTTTGTTGATTTGTTTATCCTTTCAAAAAATCAGCCCAGTTTTGTTGATATTTTCTATTTTTTTTTCTTGTTTCTATTTCCCTTATTTCTTTCTAATTTTTGTTATTTCTTTTCTTCTTCTAACTTTGGGCTTGGTTTGTTCTATTTTTTTTTTTATTAATTTATTTATGTGTACAGTGGGGTTGTTTATTTGAGATTTTTCTTTTTTTCTAATGTAGCTGTTTATTGCTATAAACTTCCCCGTAGGACGCTTTTGCTGCATCTCATGAATTTTAGTATGCTATATTTACAATTTCATTTATTTTAAGATTTTTTAAACTCTCTTATTTTTTTGATTTTTGGTTATAAAGGAGTGTTTTGTTTAATTTTCACGTATTTGTAAAACTTCTAGTTTTCCTCTTACTGATTTCTATTTTCATACTATTGTCATTAGAAAATATATTTGGTATATTCTCAGTCTTCCTAAATTTGCTAAGAATTGTTTGTTCCTGACATATAATCCATCTTGGAGGATGTTCCATGTGTACTTGCCAAGAATGTGTAATCTGCTGCTATTGGATGGAATGTTCTGTGCATGTTGGTTAGATCCATTTGATTATAGTTTTATTTATTTATTTATTTATTTATTTTTAACAACCTAGATTTGAATTTTGGTTTTGGCCTTTACTAGGTGCACAACTTCTTTTTTTAAATTTAATTTTATTTTTTTAGTGTTCCAAGATTCATTGTTTATGCACCACACCCAGTGCTCCATGCAATACGTGCATGCCATCTTATTTTTTTCTGTTTTATACTTCTCCTCTTGCTATTTCCTTTATGAATTGATGATGTTCCATAGTGCTATGCTTTGATTCCCTTTCTTTATCTTTTTTATTTCTACTGTAGGTTTTTGCTTTGTTGTTACCAAGAGGCTTACATAAAACATCTTATAGCTATACCAGTCCTTTTAGAACAGATAACAACTTAACTTCAATTGCATACAAAAACTCCACACTTTCATTTCTCTCCCTCACATTTTATGTTTTTATATTGTATATTCATTAGCAAATTAGTTATTTTTCATCCTATTGTCTTAACTTTTATACTTGAGTTAAGTGATTAACACACTATTACAGTATGAGAATATTGTGAATTTGATTATGTACTTATATTTTCCAGTATGTTTTATATTTTCACAAGTTTTCATATTACTAATTAGGGTCCTTTCATTTCAGTTTGAAGAACTCCTTTCCACATTTCTTGTAAGGCAGGTGTACTGGTGATGAACTCCCTTAGTTTGTATTTTTTGAGAAAGTCTTTATTTCTCCTTCCTTTTTGAAGAATGACTTTTCCAGATAAAATATTCTAGGTTGGCAGGTTTTTCCCCTGCATTTTGAATAGATCATCCCATTCTCTCCTGGCTTGCAAAATTTCTGCTGAAAAAGCTGCTGATGGCCTTATGAGGGATTCCTTTGTATGTGAGGGTTTTTTCTCTCTTTTTTAAAAAATAATTATCTTTAAAAATTTTAGACAGTTTTATTGTGGTGTGTCTTGGTGAAAATATTTGGAATTGAAATTTTGGTAGAACCTGTGAGCTTTACGAACCTTATGTCCAACTCTATCCTCAGATTTGGAAAGTTTTTGACCATTCTTACATTAAGTAAACACTACGCACTCTTCTTCCTTTCTTATACTTCTGTCAGCCCAGTTAGGGATTCTGAGACTTTCTCAGACTTTTCCTACAGATGTGCTTGCTTCACATTCCTTATTCCTTCTTTGTGGTAATCCTTAAGGTTATATGCTTTCTCTTGATGCTAGAGGCTATATACTGATGGCTTCCTATTTGCTTTCTCTAGGTCACTGCTGAATGCTCAAGTTTGTGTGATTTTTTTGTAGTTCCACATAGTTGGGCCTGTTTTCTTTGTGCTCACTAGCTAACTGGAAAAGTTTGCTTTTGCCACTTTTGGGAGTATGCACAGGGAGATGTTCATGAGGAGGGGATGTGTGTGTGTTAGGCAGACAAAGTGTTGTGAGTGCCTGTGGGCCAGTTAGGAGGATCTGCCAGGGAGGCATCCCCAGTGGCTTTATAGTTGTATGGGTTATAGTTGGAGTTTGTGACAGAGTTGGTAGGATCCATGTCCTTTAATGCCCTCGCATAGCCCTAGATGCAGTTGTCCAAGCTGCCTCCTCATTGTTCTACTCAGTATTCAGGATAGAGAAAGAAGTGGGTCTCTTTTGCACATATGGGGAAGCTGGGCACCCATCTATTCAACTTTCCCCTATGCAGAAATCATGAACCAAAATGGTCTTTCTTGGCAGTGAGCTCTGCTGCCTTGGGGGAAGTGTGATGTGGGTAAGGTGAAGCTATTTCTCTTACCCTCTTTAGTGTGTATAATCTCAGAGATTTTTCCTAAACCCAGGAACCCACGCATCCTCTCCAAAAGGCAGCCAGCTTTTC
Source organism: Lontra canadensis (assembly GCF_010015895.1). Classification (NCBI taxonomy): domain Eukaryota; kingdom Metazoa; phylum Chordata; class Mammalia; order Carnivora; family Mustelidae; genus Lontra; species Lontra canadensis. Next base: position 25,732,151 of record NW_022631000.1, read on the forward strand.
ACATATATCAGAAGAGCAGTAATAAAGCCTCTGCAAATTTTTAGATCTTTTTGCCTAAAGATGATAGTTTCCTAATGTAAGTTTTAAAATCTCCATTAGATAGGCCACAAAGAGGGCCATAGGCAAAAAAAGGGCAGAAGTAGTTTATGGTGACTGAGAGTTGGAACACATCATTCTCTCTGGAAGCTTCATGTGACATGGCTACCTGGTAGGTGAATTAGAAGAGGCTTGATCCTCTATCTGGCCCACATCCACAACCTCTCAAAGTTGTGAGGAAGAGATAAGATGCCCAAGCAGCCATGGCAAAGAAACATTCCATTTAGAACTTTGAAGTTAATTCGTTCTATGAATACTTCCATGTGTATTTGGATATAAAGTTAATGATTCTCTGGCAGTTCTAGTCCCTACACTTCCAATATTGGTTTACTTTTTTGCACCTTGTGCAAGGGAATGTTCTTGAGAAGTCCCCTTTCATAAGACTTCATCCAAATTAATACATTGAGAACTTCCCCATTTTCTGAACCAGGAAGGTACAAATGAGCAATCCCAAGGACTATATACCCTGTTGGCCCTAGTAAACTTGCATCATGGGTTGGAGAAAACAGATATAAATAAGTGATTAAAAGAAACATAGAGATATTATGTCTAACTTAAATTCTAGTATTTCCAGAATTTTCAAAGAGACGTGTTACCTCTTCACAAACCTTTGTCCAAAGTTGCCCTCTTAATTTCCTTTTCTTTTAGTCATTGAAAACAATAAGCTATGTTTCCTACTTATACAAAATTATAAGATATATAAAAAACTTAAAAATAAGAATTGTTTAAGGGTTATATTCATACCATGAGCTGTATCTTAACTATCTTAAAAACACTAAAGTCTCAATTTTCTTACCTTATAAATATATACTTTCATGTTTCATCTAGTTATATAATTTTCCAGTTGTGCATATACTCTCAAATACTCCTTTTTGAACACTAAAGGAAATTCAAGTATTTCTCTTTTGGTATATAGAAATCAATCTGAATTAAAATTATGAGTACACAATTTAAGATAGAATTTTAAGAAAACTAAAATTGGAAAACAAAACTATAGAGTGTGTAAGTTGTTTAGTAAATAAGTACACACACATATGTAATTATTATTGGAATCATATATCAAAACCTAAATTTAGGATGTCACAAATATGCATAGTAGTCTAGGAGAGGACTTCTTTCCTCAGTGCAGAAAACACCAGCTATATCCAGTGCTAGGAATGGATAAAATTATTCTTAAAAAAATTGTCTCTCAGAAATTTTTGGCAACATCTGAAAGTCATTTAAAAAAATGCTTGCAGTGTAACATTTGAGTTGAGAATTGATGGTGCATTAACAATAAACATAATAGTAATGGTAGTAAACAATGTTTATCTAATCCTAATAAAACCTTAAACCTTAAAATAAAAACCAATGTTTATCTAATCCTAATAAAACCTTAAACCTTAAAATAAAAACCAATGTTTATCTAATCCTAATAAAAACCTTAAAAACTTTAATAATTAAATTATTAACTTAAATTATAGAAATACGTCAAAGCATAGAGTGGTTCCATTAAGATTTTCATCCAAAATCACACAGCTAGAAAATTCAGGAGCTGAAATCAAATCCTGATCATATTTTGATTTGATAAGGAAAATGCTGTAGTTTTACCTATTTCTTACCTGCTCATTTGGTTGAATTTAATTATCTACCAGTTACTCTTAATTCCTTAAGGCTACATGAAGTCAGTTACTTAAAAGACTTTTATGAATAGAGTACGTCAACTAATCCTCTAAATATCAACTCCCATAAAACTTTGAAGAGGCACGGAGGTGAACCTGGCACAATTTCTCCAATTGAAAATTTGATCAGTTCCACCCTTCACAGATGGAGAAGAGTGCTAGAAACCATACATGAGAAAATAAAAAAGAGAGAGAGAGAGATACAGACTACTCCTTAAAATGAGTTTTACAGATCTTTGTTACTTTAAGACTGAGCCTCAAGTCTTGAGTGGTGTCAACTGAGCTGGGAACAGGCTCTGATCTTTTGGCAAAATTCCAGAAGACTTTGTTCCGTAATTTGACCACTAGAGAAGACCTATGTCATTTTTTGTCTTTAGACACTATATACATTAACAAAGAGTGATAAGACTCAACTCTTTCTCTTAAGTATGTGGTTGTTGTAGTAATGTACATCAACTTTTCCACAAGATAAGAAAATGTAATAAAATCAGTTATCAGTTTAAATCTGTTTTCTGTTGCTGGAAACATCCAGTTTTTCCTACTTCAAATCTATATGCCTCCTACATTCATGAGAAACTTCATAAATATGCCAAGTAAGGTGAAACTAGAGTCAATACCCTGCATATGAGTATCTACTGCTACTCTTAACAAGAGTGGCAGAGCAAGGTATTTCAGTGTTATCCTGAGAACATTGGCACAAACTTAAATAAACAAGACTCATTTACAAAATACAAGCTAACCCTGGTTTCGATTGGCATTCTTCTTCCTTAAATTATTACTACGATGCAACTAATACTTATTAAAAATTCAACATCACATAACCTAAAACACTTCATAATTATATTTTTTTCAAAAGGAATACCACTTTTCGAGAAATAATCCCAGAAAGTCTCATACATACAAACACAAATCATGTGTGAAAACAAGAAAAAGTGTTTTTTATTTGTTGATTTTTTTAAAATTGGAGATGTACCAAGAAAGGGGAAAATGGGCATAAAGGAGGACATTTAGGGTACTTACTTGCTCTAAATGAGCAGTGAAGACCTATGAGATAAGGACAAGTTGATTAGTTAGTCATTTTGAGAAACTAAAAATCCCATGTTAATAAAATAATATATTTAAACCATTTTTAAAAAGATTTTAATTTATTTACTTGGCAGAGAGAGTCAAAAAAGTAAAGCAGGGGGAGTAGCAGGCAGAGGAAAAGGGAGAAGCAGGCTTCCTGCTCAGCAGGGAGCCCAATGCTCCATCCCAGGACCCTGGGATCATGACCTGAGCCAAAGGTAGACGTTTAACTAACTGAGCCACCCAGGCACCCCAATTTTGATTCATATTAAATGTTAAATATGTGTAGTAAAATGGAAGATAATCGATGAAAGAACATCTTTGCTTCAGGTGCCTTGAAATAATATACATAAAACACATTCTAATAATGGCAATTTAACAATGGTAGAAGTGTTAAATAAATGTTGGACATTCTAAATATGCGTACTTGCATATTTAATATGTGCAAGTCTGACCTTTGGGGCTTGAACTCATGACCCTGAGATCAAGACCTAAGTTGACTGAGACACCTGGGTGCCCCATTTCTCACTTTTAATCATGAGAAAATGCTGATGTTTATAATAAATTGTTGAGATATCTAAATTTTATTTATGGACTATTTGCTTCTGAAAAGTAATGCATAGGTGTGACAACCCTATTGGTAAGTCAGTACAAATAGAGAACTTTGGACCTAATCAGGCCAGCCTGCAGGTGAGGATTTGGCCAGCAAAGTAGTTTGCTTGTTTGTTTTTAATTTGAGAAATACCGGGCTGCACTGCAATACCAATTCCCGACTCCCCTACATTACCTTACTCCCTGATGTCTTACACCTGCAGCCCCATGAATTTATCTTGCTTGCCCAGAACTAGCAGGCAATTAAATAATAAGAGTTTCAGTTGACTAGTCAATATGAGTCCTAAGACAAAGCTCTCAAAGTCATAAGCTCATGGACGCCTGGGTGCCTCAGTTGGTTGAGCATCTGCCTTCCACTGGGGTCTTGATCCTGGGGTCCTGGGATGTAGCCCCGTATTGGGTTTCCTGCCCAGGAGAGTCTGCTTCTTCCCTTTCCTCTGCCCCTAACTCCTGCTCATTCTCTCTCTCTCAAAAAATAAATAAAATCTTAAAAAAAAGAAAAAAGAAAAAATCACAAACTCAGTTGATGGAGTGTTTACTCTTTATTCCTCATCTGGCATGAGGACTTCTTTGTCCGCATGAAGAGTTCCTCTGCGGCAATTTCATTCTATTCACCCTAGATGCCTGAGTGTGGTCTGGCATGAGTAACAATGAACAAGAAAACAAATGGGAATCAGCAGAAGCTGTTTGAACAGTCAAGTCCCCAGGGTATATATTTTCTATTTTGAGTCACAGATTGAAAAATGAGTCAATGAACATAGCTGATGCAAATCACATTTTTGTTCTTTTGTTTTTGGTGATGGATAAGTCAGTATTTATTAACTAATATTTGTCTTCTTCTTTAGTTTCTTTTTTCTGCTTTACTGAGACATAGTTGACAACATTGTGAAGTTAAACATGTGCAATGTGATCACTGTGTGTGTTTGTGTGTGTGTGTGTATATGATTACAACAATATTAGTCAACACATCCATCATCTCACAGTTACCATTTTGTCTGTGTGCATGTGTGTGATAACATTTAAGGTCTACTCTCAGAAAATTTCAAGTATACAGTGCAGAATTGTTAATTAGAGTCACCGTGATGTACATTGGATCTTTCCCCCATTCTTTTTTAAAGTATTTATACTAATTGAGGCTCCCTGTTCTCCACCCACCAAATCCACAGGTGGCTGAAACTCCTGGTAATTATGGAAAGACAAGGGCAGCGATCTAAATCGAGTCACAGCCTGCTGTGATTGCTCTTATCACAGTCATCAGGAAATAAACATTTTTTTTTTCCCAGCCTGGGTTTCCCTTTTTTTTTTTTAATTTTATTTTTTATAAACATATATTTTTATCCCCAGGGGTACAGGTCTGTGAATCGCCAGGTTTACACACTTCACAGCACTCACCATAGCACATACCCTCCCCAGTGTCCAAAACCCCACCCCCCTCAACCCCCTCCCCCCCATCAACCCTCAGTTTGTTTTGTGAGATTAAGAGTCATTTATGGTTTGTCTCCCTCCCAATCTCATCTTGTTTCATTTACTCTTCTCCTACCCCCTTAACCCCCCATGTTGCAACTCCTCTCCCTCATATCAGGGAGATCATATGATAGTTGTCTTTCTCCGATTGACTTATTTCACTAAGCATGATACCCTCTAGTTCCATCCACATCGTCACAAATGGCAAGATTTCATTTCTTTTGATGGCTGCATAGTATTCCATTGTGTATATATACCACTTCTTCTTTATCCATTCATCTGTTGATGGACATCTAGGTTCTTTCCATAGTTTGGCTATTGTAGACATTGCTGCTATAAACATTCGGGTGCACGTGCCCCTTCGGATCACTACGTTTGTATCTTTAGGGTAAATACCCAGTAGTGCAATTGCTGGGTCATAGGGTAATTCTATTTTCAACACTTTGAGGAACCTCCATGCTGTTTTCCAGAGTGGTTGCACCAGCTTGCATTCCCACCAACAGTGTAGGAGGGTTCCCCTTTCTCCGCATCCTTGCCAGCATCTGTCATTTCCTGACTTGTTAATTTTAGCCATTCTGACTGGTGTGAGGTGATATCTCATTGTGGTTTTGATTTGTATTTCTGGGTTTCCCCTTTTGGTAGAACAGACTAGACAGTATGTCCTCATTTATTGGAACAGGCCCAGTCATGCCCTACACAATTTGTTAACCACACTGATTCTGGCCTGAGTCAGCAGGGGAAACAAGAGGCTTGAGATCTTTAGAAACCTGTGAGCCTGCAAGTCAAGCCACTTTGCATACTTCAAATACTTTGTCTCTCCCTTAATTTCTGAAACAATTTCCTCCTAAGATGTTCCCCTAGGAGGACACCAATAAGTCCACATGTGGTCTTAGTGCACACAGATTTCCCCTCTTATAATGCCACTGTTAAATAATGTGGTGAGTGCTCCATTGCCAGGGTCAGAGAGAGTGAAGCTTATCTAGATTTAGCGTGACTGAGACCTTACCCCAGCATGGCCCGATTCCCACTACAGTCTTAACACTTCTGCAGACATTCTTGGTTCTGTCTCCTTTCTTTCCTTGTACTGCCTCACTCTCTGGCTAATGATTATCCATTTTCATGCATAATGAACTTAATATTAACTTAGTTTAATTAATTTAATAATATAACAGTAATTAAAATAGATAGCTGTCCCTACTTTTACACAATAGCAGATTGTATAATCTGTATAGTACCATTTGCATTAATACTCTACAACATTACTTATTTAAAAAAATTACTTATTTAGGTTCTACTTATATGAGGTGTGAATATAAAATAAAAACTATTCTATAAGTCATAAAAAGCCATCATACATTAGATCTACACACCATATACTTCAGCCTCAAAACTTCTACTTTCCATCATTTTTTAATAAAAAGCTGCAATATCCAATGATTTAAAAATATGCACTGTGTATCCTAAAATATTTTACATAAAATTGATAATGTTGGTGTAGGTAACCTATTTAAATGACAAAATTTGACAAACTTCTAGTTTATTTTGACTACCATATTTCTTTCTTACCATGATTAACTTGCTTCCAAAATAAAACCAAGAAAAAACCAAGGTAAATAATAGATACCTGGTAAACTACTGGAGACTAATTCATTTTAACGAGACATTAAATATCCTGCTGTGGCATGTTCTTCCCCATGCCTGCTCTATGGCCCATGGTTAAAAGTTGGATATTCAAAGGGGCCAAATCAAAACAATATTCAAGAGAAAATATGCTGTCAAGGAAATTTGAAGGGAATTACTGATATAAAAGTAATGAGCATTTTTTCCACATATATAAGGATCAGGAGAGGAGGACAAGAAACTGATAAAAAAAAATAAAAAACTTATGAAAATTGATTCCAGTAAAGGTAAGTACCAGAAACAAGGGAAGAGATAACAATTTATTGATATTGGAGTGCTTATTTATGTAAAATAAAATTAGGTATCTCACACTATACCAAAAAAAAAAAAAAAGTCAGATCCAAGTGGATTAGTGACCTATGAAATATAAATCTGCCAAACAAAAACAAACACCTCAAAAATGCAAACCATGAAAAACAATAGATAAATATGGGTATTTAAATTTTTGCACAGGGGTGCCTGGGTGGCTCAGATGGTTAAGCGAATGCCTTCAGCTCAGGTCATGATCTCAGGGTCCTGGGATCAAGCCCTGCTGTCAGCTCTCTGCTTAGTGGGGAGTCTGCTTCTCCCTCTTCCCTGCTCCCCTACCCTCGCTCACTCTCTCTTTCTCTCAGGTAAGTAAATAAAATCCTTAAAAAAATAAATTCCTGCACACAAAAAAAAGACATCACAAATACTGTGAAAGAAATGCCACAATCTGGGAGAAAATATTTGCAATGCATAGAACTTACAAAAGATTTGTAATCTGAAAAAGTACTGCAAATTAATAGGAAAAAAGATAAGCAAACCAACAGAAAAAAAAAGATCCAAGTGTGTAAAAAGGTAATTCATATTAGAGGAAATGTGAACATCCAACAAACAAATAAAAATGTGTTGAACCTCACTAGAAATCTCAGAAATGCAAATTAAAACAATGAGATTTTTTAAAAAAATATCAGTTGACAAAAACTGACAATATCAAGATGTGGTAGGTATGTAAAGCAATAGCAATATTCATACACTACTGTTGAAACAATAAATTAGTATCACTGATTTGGAGAGCAATGTTACAATATCTCATGATAACGAAGGTGCTCATACTTTTAGAACTACCAATTCCAATAATAGGAATAGCTCCAGAGAACCTCTTCCATATGCATATAAGGAAATATGCATAGAAATATTCTGTTAAGATTGATGATAGAAGGCGAATGGCACAACCGTCCATGTGGGCATTCACCCTAGCAAGGTGGTTATCACTAGACTAAAACTGGACAAAGACCGCAAAAAGATCCTCGAACGGAAAGCCAAATCTCGCCAAGTAGGAAAGGAAAAGGGCAAATACAAGGAAGAAACAATTGAGAAGATGCAGGAGTAAAGTAGTCTTCTCTGTGACTTGAAATAAAAACTGTTAAAATGAAAAAAAAAAAAAGATTGATGATAGAGAAAAGTTAATGTATTAGAATTCTCTAGAAAAAGAGAATGAGGGAGAGAGATGGCAGAAGGAGAAGGGGAAGGGAGGGGAGGAGAGATTTTAAGGAAACTGGCTCACATGATTGTAGACATTGGCAAGTCCAAAATCTGTATGGTAGGCCAACAGAGTGGACACCCAGGGAAAAAATGATGCTGCAGTTTGAGTTTGAAAGGAGTATTTGGCAGAATTCTCTTTTCTTTGAGGGCGGTCAACCATTTTTAATTAAGGTCTTCAACTGATAAGATGTGGCCCACCAATGTTATGGAGGGTAACTGGCTTTAGTCAAAGTCTACTTTAAATGTTAATCTCATCTAAAAAATACCTTCACATAATCATAATTTTTGACCAAATATCTGGGTACCTCAGCCTACCCAAGTTAACATAATATTAACTGTCAGCCCATCCAGAACAGGATAGGTAAACTCATGGTATTAGAGTCATACAACAGAATACTATATATAACCATAAATATTTGCAAACTAGAGATACACGTATCAACATGGGCAAGGTACAAAAGAAAAAACAATGAATGAAAAATTTCAATTGCTGAAGGTATATATAATATGATGCCATTTATATTGTTTTTAAGCACATGAAAAGTAATGCTCTATGTTATTTATGGATATTTATATGGAAATATGTATGTATAAATATATATGTATATACATACCATAAATTTCCACACACACACTGGGAAGAATAACGGCCCCACAAAAATATCCATATTCTAAACCCATGTTATGTTACATAGCAAGGGAGAATTAAATTGCAGATAGAATTAAAGTTAGTTATCAAGTAAAGTTAAAATAGGGAGTTTATCCCTGATTATCCAGGATGGCCCAATGTTATCCCTAGGGTCCTTTAAATGTGGGAGAGAATGCAGAATTGGAGTCAGAGATAGAAATGTTATAATGGAAGCATTTGCTAGTTTTAGCGATGGAAAGAAGCTATAAGTCAAGGAATATAGGTGGCCTGTGAAGATGGAAAAGGCAAGAAAAAGGATTGTACTCTAGTGCCTCCAGGAATAATGAAGCTCTTTCAATATCTTGATTTTAATTTGGTATATTAATCTGCTTAGGGTACCATAAGGAAATACCACAGATTAGAAGGCTTAAACACAGAAATTTATTTTCTCACGGTCTGCAAATTTGGAAGTTCAAGATCCAGACACCAGCATGACTGGTTTCAGAAGAGAGCTCCCTTTCTGATTTTTAGATGCCCCTTTTGTATGTCCTCACAAGGTCTTTCCTTGGTTTATGTGCATGAAGAGAGGACCCTAATCTTATCAGATCAGGGCCACATCCTTTATGCTCATTTAAACTTAATTAGTTCCTTAGAATGATTAAGTTACATTGGTGTTAGGGCTTCAACATATGAATTTTGCGGAAACATAAACATTTAATTAATGAGGCCTAGTAAGACTTATTTCAGACTTTTGACCTCCAGAACCATAAGATAGTAAATTTGTATTGTTTAAAGCCACTAAGTTTGTAGTAGTTTGTTATAGAAGCAATAATAGACTGATACAAACTTTGGGATCTAGAAATGGGGTACTACTGCAACAATTCCTAAAAATGTAGAAGAAGTTTTGGGATTTGGAAATGGGTAAAAGCTGGAAGAATTTTGAGGAGCATGATAGAAAAAGCCAAGATTGCCTTAAGTAGACTATTCACAGAAATATGGATAAAAGTGACTCTGCTGTCAGTACTCAGAAGGAAGTGAAGAACATGGTAGAGAAAAGATGTACTATTTTAGAGAACTTATACCTCATCGTGAACAGATTGATGGTAGAAATATGGAATATTTCTACTCAATCTGCCCTTTGAATTTATCTGACTTCCTGGAGAATTTCTAAAATCCCTTTTACTTTATCATGTTATCCTTCTACTTTGTGCAATCTACTATTCCAGTGTTTCCACCATATTTTAAAACGTGGCATCAAATTTTTCAACATTATTAAAATTTTCTCTCAACAGAATGTTCCTTTTTCTCTACTGTCGTTTCCAGAAATAAATATGCAGCGTTCCTTCAAGTCTATTGAAATTATAAACTGTGTACAAATGTCAAGACACTTGTTGCAATTCCTGATGATTTTCTTATTTAAATTTCTAACTTTTCATGTGTGATGATTTTTCACTTTATTAATTTTTCATGATAACATATTTTTCTAGTATTTGAACTTAAATGGGTTCTTCAGAGAGTGTGTGGGTTTCTGTTCAACTCCTCCTTGCATGTCCTTGAAGAAGGAAAAAGGTTAGATCAGTTGTAGTTTTACTTTGCTTAATCAGAGATCCTGAATCCTATGCAAAGAACAGGGAGAAGGAGTGGGAGAGCAGAGAGAAAATCAAAGTAAGATGTAGTTGTCACAGGAATAAGGCCAGCACCTCTAATCTCATTTGGGGTTGGTTGTGGTAACTGACATTTAGCTTGGGTAGCCTTCCCTTTCTCCACCAGGCACAAGTAGAGCCACCAGAAAACAGCCATGCAAGTACCTTCACTTTAACTGGCATGCTGTCTATACCAACTGCAAAGTTAACACGAGTGTTTTGGTTACACCTCATTAGTGGAATCTGGCATGGGGGAGCTGCTTGGGCTAATTAAAGGTGGTCACTTTCCCTGTAGCTCCCTTGCCATCCCAGTGTTCTCAACATTAGGAGCTAGTGATCGTGTTGGAGTTCTGCTAAAGATGAACGGAGTCTTTCCCCCAAGTCCTTGTTTCCTAAACACACTTTTCCTTTGCGTGAGTTAAATTGTAGGTTAGACATCTCCTCTCACTCGATCCAGTCTTTCCTACAAAATAGAGTACATTCCTTTAAGTTTCTGATGGGTAGTCATGTTAGTGTCTCAGCAGGGCCGCTCCCCTGCTGAGCTTGCTCTCCGGCCGCTCCCCTGTCACCTCCTGAGCTCCTTGCCACGCTGCGACCACCAAGGTTGGTCTGTTCTCTCCATAGAGGTCGTGAGGACCAAGTGCGGCCTGAGCAAGCCCTACCAGGACAACTTCTTTGCCTTTAAAATCAGCAGCGGAGCCGCTAACGTCGTGAGTCCCACCATGTGCTTTGAAAACCTTGTGATCATGAGTCTTGTGAAAAACAAAGTGGGCAGAGGCCTGAACTTTGCCCTGGTGAACAGAACCACAAGAATGGTGCTGACACAGAAATGTTTCGACATATACTCTGGAGATGTTACGCTCCTGGTAAAGTTCCTTAAAGAAATCCCAGAGGGGGCGCCTGGGTGGCTCAGTGGGTTAAAGCCTCTACCTTCGGCTCGGGTTATGGTCCCAGTGTCCTGGGATCGAGCCCCACATCGGGCTCTCTGCTCAGCCAGGAGCCTGCTTCCTCCTCTCTCTCTCTCTGCCTGCCTCTCTGTCTACTTGTGATCTCCATCTGTCAAATAAATAAATAAAATCTTTAAAACAAAAACAAACAAAAAAAAAGAAATCCCAGAGGGCACACTGGTGCTAGTGGCCTCCTATGACCCAGGAACCAAAATGAATGATGAGACCAGGAAGCTTCTCACCAACTTGGGCAGTTCCTATGCATAGCAGCTGGGATTCAGAGATAGCTGGGTCTTCTTAGGGGGCCAAAGACCTCAGGGATAAAAGCCCTTTTGAGCAGTTCTTAAAGAACAACCCAGACACAAACAAATACGAGGGCTGGCCGGAGCTGCTGGAGCTGGAGGGCTGTGTTCCCCAGAAGGTATCTTAGGGCAGCTGCAGGACTGAAGAAGCCCCCTTGCTGTCCTAGAGTCAGCGCCAGCTGCGGCTGCAAGAAGGAAACCAGGTGGCCTGTGGAAAGTTCCCCCGGCGGGGAGGGGGTCAGTGCCCTCTGCACACCTCCCCTCTTCGGAAGCAGCGCCCTGCCAGGGGCTGCGGCGGCCCAGCCGAGGTGGCCCGCCATCAGGGGTCCTTCCGGAGCCCCTCTGCAGTTAGAAGGAACAGTGTGCTTTCTCTCAAGATGGCCGGCGGTCAATCCCAAGAAAGGACAGACTGCCACACCTGCGGCCCACCATTAAATTTTATTTTTGCTGATTTTGAAAAAAAAAAAAAAAAAAAAAAAGGTTTTTAATAAAGATCATCTATGCTTTTGCTCCTTTTAAAGGAGATCTGAAAGCAAAAAGGTGGTAAATGTGTAATATTCAGAATACCACCTAAATTGACTATTCACAGTTTATTTAAAAATCAAATATGCAAATATATCAATAATTTTTAAATCAGTTATTTGATTGTTGGTGTAAATAATCCAACAGACCATTACTGAAGTTTCTACTCAGATGAATATATATGTTCTATTTAACATCTGAGTGATCTCATAACTGTTATGCTCTATGAATGATAAAATAAATACAGGAGTTAACCATTCATTCCATGTGTAAATAATTACTTCAAAAATGATAACAATGTTTCAGTTTTATAGAGTCTTTGAATGTGCTCTTCTTTACCACATACCCTTTTCCTTGGAAATCATTAAAACATCAATAATTTATTGTCTTGTTAATACGAAAATCTTTTTATAGTAGTAGATTAACTTATAAAAGAAATTACATATACTGTAATTTGCTGAACAAAAACAAATACACATTTTACGTTCCTCGGTAATATGAATATTAAGTATAATTTAACATAGTTGTAAAGGAAATTGAAATTATATCGATTTTTAACTTATGTGATTATATAGTATTTGCAAAGTAACATTAGTTTTTACACATGTGAAGTAAACTGGAACTATATTTAATAAAATGTAACTTTTATATTAAATTACTTTAATAAGGCTTTAGTTAATTTTCTATAAAAATTGAAAATAAAAGAAATTACAGTTCAAAACAATTTACCATGGGAAGTTTCATGATTAAATGTAAAAATTCACATGTCCTTTCTCCAAAATACACAAAGAAAAAGAACATGTATGAAATAAAAGAAAATGCATAAAAACATTTATAAGTAAGTGATATAGAAAATAAACTCATAATTCCAAAAGTCATATATAACAGGAACTTCAGGTATCACAGTATAATTCACATATGCTATTAGTTATTTCAACAAAGAAAAAAAAAACCAGCTTTTTTTTTTACATAGTCCCAATCAATTCACAGACTTCAAACTTTCTGATGAGATTTTCATTAATTCACATTACCATGCTCCTTTTTATTCGTTGTTTCCACTCCTTTCAAAAAACATGAAGTCCTAGATAAGAACAAAAATATGGAAATGAGTTTTCAGCAACAAAGCAGAGAGCAGCATCTGGGAAAAGTTGATAGCTTTCCAATACAGTAGCAAGTACATCCTGTAATTCTGTTCATTTACTGATTGCCTGAATGAATTTAATTTATTCTCTGATAATGTTTCTAAATTTCACTTTTTCTCATGCCACTCAAAATATTTCTCTTTTTGATTTTTCTTTCTTAACTTTTTGTATTCCTTCTCTAGTAATACAACTTTTCTTAAGACTGGAATTCAAAGTACAACATTCAAGATTTTTTCAGGAGAATGATAGCCATCTTAGAGGTAGCATGCATGTTAGATTTTTTTGGCCCAGTTTTATGATTTCTCTTGCAAACTTGTCCACTGTGTTCCCCAACTTGTCTCACTATATCAGTGTCTAACCAGACCCTCTTCCCTATGACTTTTATCAAATCCTATGGATTTTCTGTCACATCTATCATTTTCATTATCTGTTCACAAAGAAATAATTTAATCCTTATCATCATTCACTTGCAACTGCAGTATGATAATTTTACCTCTCCTCAATCCATTTCTTACATAGTCACCAGGATTTATCTTTCTGAGATTTGGATTTATAACTATTTTTTTATACCTGGTTTAAAACCAACCAATTAACTAAATAATTTTCAGTATCTTCCCCACATATACAAGAAGTTGTCCAACCTTTAAAAGTCCTTTAGAAGAGGCCCAATGTACACCATAGTCATTTCCTAATAACCCCACCACAACTCCCAACCCTGTTTTTTCATCTATCCAAACACCTCAGACTGTCCTTTCTCCCTTTTACACCCCATACCTTTGGTTATGGTGTGTGTATGTCTGGTCAAACAGTTTCCTAAGGTTAATTTTACTTTTCCCATGAAATAAACAGTGAAAACAGTTTTTAAACCGAACTGTGGTTATATTAAAACTTTATGTAGAAAATATCGGCCCTATCCCAAATTAGATAGAATAGCAAAATAAAATCTCAATATCCACTCACCAAGCTTTAATAATTATTAACCTGACCAATCTTGGTTCATTAATCACTCTATCCCCTAATCCCCGTACCCTCAACTTCATTATTTAAAAGCAAATCTGTGATATCATACCATTTTATACTGAAACACTTCAGTGTGTGCCCCTAAAAATTTGTACTCTTTTGTTTTTATATAAGCCTAATATCACTAGCATATTTTTAAAAAATAATAATCTAGTAATATCATCAAATAGCCAGTTAGCGTTCAAATTTCTCTGAATTCCTTCTAAATGTCTTTTAATATTCATTTGTTCAAATCAGTATCTAAATATGGTCTACAAACTACATAAGTTGAGGTCTCTTAAGTTTCTCTCTCTATATATATTATTTTTTATCTTTTTATTTTATGGACACTTATTTGTTGAAGCAACTGGATTCTTTTTCTGTATATTCTCTCACTTTTTAGTTTTTTGGGATTGCATCCCCATGTCAGTGTTTAAGATGTTCATCTAGTGACTCCAAACCCTGCTTGTTTATTGGAGTCACCTGACAGTTCTAAACAGCTTGCAGGCTTGGTCCCACCTCCAGAGATTTTGAACACTATCTGCATGCAGTCTTGACACAGGGAGTTTGAAAGCTATCCAGGTATTTCTATTGAGCAGCTTGGCTTGAAAACTATTGCTCTGTCCCAGGAGCCCTTGATTTTGGCTGCATAGTCACCTGGGGAGCTATACAAACTTCTAATTCTGAGCCTTTAATTTAGTTAAATTGGGGTACAGCCTGATACTTGGGGTTTTTTTAAAGTTCCCTAGCTGATTAAATGTGAAGATAAGTTCAGAATCACTGCACTATCCCACGTAATTCCTCTCAAATGGCAGTTCTATTTAATGGCTCAATGGGATGTTTACTCTTACTGCAGTTTGCACTCCTGTATAAGATGATTTAATTTAATAATGAAAGTTGGGCAAAATCTTGTTTGACTGAGTCTATTCCATGCAAGTCCAAATTCAAACTCTTTTTCACAGCACTGACTTCAATTTTTAAATAAAAACCCCAAAGACCAGGGCCCCTTCTTAACACATGAGGTCCTTCTGTTACCATATGAAGTTTCATAGACTCTCCAGAGAAACTAGTTACCTGCGAACCCAGAATACCAGAAGATAATGAAATTTCAGGGCTAGAATTAAATGGGCCCCTTGGAATAAAACCTATAAATTTCACAAGGTCATTTAAAAATGTACAGTTTACTCAGTCATTTCAGAATGATACTAGAGAAACCATCTAAACCCAAGATTAGCAGAATAGACTTACAATAAGGAAACATGCACCGAGCATCACAGCTTTCATTTTCACATCAAGGTCTAAAGGAAACTGGATACCAAAGTTATCAGCATCTGTAAATGCCTCTCTCACGAGACCAGTCCACTGCTTGGAAATCTTGCCAACCACATTTTCTTCATCAAGAGATTTGATCTAAAGTGAAAAAAAAAAAATACAACCTTAAGGAATTCTAGAAAACTAGTAACAAACTAAAAGTTGAAATAAAATGAAATACTTTATCAAAATTATGTGTAATACTTAACTATGAACATTATATCACTATTAAATGCATATAGATTCTTGTATCTACTTTCAGATGCATGAAAAAATAAACCTGTTTCTTTGCTGCAGAGAACTTACATGAAAGTAGTTTTGCTTAAATATTTAATATTTTCTGTTCTACGTTAAAATAATCATAAATAAGTTGATCTAAAACAAAATTTAAGCAGAAAAAGGTAAAAATACAAAATGTTTCTTTGGTGAAATTTCTAGAAGACCATCAGGTAGGTACTAAATGAGTCCCCCATGCTGTAAGAGAAGCACAGAGAGTTTATATAAGCTGAGTGTTTAAATGTGATGGGAGGGTTGGGGCACCTGGGTGGCTCAGTGGGTTAAAGCCTCTGCCTTCGGCTCAGGTCACGATCCCAGGGTTCTGGAATCGAGCCCCGCATCCGGCTCTCTGCTCAGTGGGGAGCCTGCTTCCTCCTCTCTCTCTGCCTGCTTCTGCCTACTTGTGATCTCTGTCTGTCAAATAAATAAATAAAAATCTTAAAAAAAAATGTGATGGGAGGGTTCATTACCACCATCTGTAGAAAAATATGAAATGCAAAGAGCCTGGAAAAGAAGACTGGCAGTTTTGAGTAAAGGAAAATAACCATTAAGTAACTTGATGGGATGCTGTAGGTCAAGGGTTGGGGTAAGACTGAACAGTGGGGTGGATAGACAGTGAACAACAAAAAGAAGAAGGGCGGATGATAAGAAGGGTCCAAAGTAAAATTTTTCTAATTTTACAATTCCGCCTGAGGGAAGCCTTGGGCCATTATAAAGAGTTGAACATTTCATGGCTGGACAAATGCACTCACCAAGTAGGTACGTGGGGGAATGAATGTAACCCACACTTACCATGGTATTTGCATGTAGAGTTATGTCAAACCAGGAAAAGAAGTCCTTTTCAAATGTGCACAAGGTACCACAGGTGCTAGCCACACCCACTGAAGCCCTAGTTCAGGTTGAGAACAGCAAAATAAATATGGGGAAACTAGGTGCCCTGGGTGGCTCAGTCAGTTAAGTGTCTGCCTTTGGCTTAGGACATGATCCCAGGGGTCCTCAGATGGGAGTCCAGCATTAGGCTCCCTGCAGAGTGGGGAGTCTGCTTCTCCCTCTCCCTCTGTTGCTCCCCCTCCTTGTGCTGTTTCTCTCAGTCAAATAAATAAATAAATAAATACAATCTGTTAAAAAACGTGGGGAAACTAAAAACAGCTGACTCATTTTATTTTGGCTTGGGTTGATGGGTTCTTTACAAATCTGAAATAAACTTCTAATATGACTGTGATAGCATAGATTATTGTTCAGCAAATACTCATGCACTACCCTCCCCCACCAATTGTAAGCCCAGAATATGTCCCTGTACACTGACAGAGTTGCCCATATGACTTGCCTAATGGAATGTTAGTAGATGTGACATGAGCAAAGGCCTTAAACATGGTTAAGTTGTTTGCTCTGGTTCTTGTTCTCCAGTGATCAGCCACTAGAAACACAGGATCCAGGTAGCTGCATTTGCTACAGCTCCAGAATGAATATACCTGAAGTAGACCTGAGGGCAACTTACATTCCAAATCAGAGCCATCTAGCTGAGCCTGGGTATACTCCCTGAGACACAACTGACCTGCATATTCATTAGCATGAGAATAAATACCTGTAATTTTAAGCTACTGAGTTTTAGGGGTTATTTGTTATGCAACATTATTGTGGCTAAACAGACTAAAACAAATTCCTCTTGCATGCCTGTGTTTTTTGTTTGTTTGTTTTTAAAGATTTATTTATTTATTCAAAAGAGAGAACATGAGCAGGAGGGGTTGAGGGAGAGAGAATCTCAAGCAGACTCCACACTGAGCAGGCAGCCTGACATGGGGCTGGATCCCAGGACCCTGAGATCATGACCTGAGCTGAAACCAAGAGTCAGATACTTAACCGACTGCACCACCCAGGTGCCTCTGCATACCTGTGTTTTATACATAAATAGCTGTCATTAGCATTTGAAGCTAGTAATAAAACCTTATATTTATTTTTAAATTTAGTCATTATTAATTTCAGAAGTGTTTTTAAAATAAAACATACAGAAGTTAATTTATAAGCCACCATAATCCTACCACTAGATTTAACCAATATTGACTTTTCTCCTTTTAATTCCAATAGGAAGAAATTTAAAAATTTACTAAAATTTATGTAAGTAGAACATGTAACTTTTTATGAAAAGGCTCAGAAATGTGGATAATGATTTATAACTGAAAAGAAAATAGGATTAGATAATTTTTAGCTAAATTCTAGGTATTTGAAAATGGAATATCTATACAATAAAATGATTGTAACTTCTAGAAATAATAAACTAATATTAAATACCTATACATACATACTGAGAACTGATAGTGGTATTCTAAAAAAATCTATAGGCTCATCTTATAACATAAATGCAAAAAATTCAAATAGAACATTAGCACATAGAACCTAGGTTAAGTGTCAAAAGAATGCTGAAAATGTATTTTATTTATTTGCTAATTAAGCATTTATACAACATTTAGCATATGCATAACATATAAATGCTTTATAAGTATTAGGTGATTTTTTCCCCCTCACAATATCTTTACAAAATATGTACTATTTTTTTATTATTTTTATTGACATATAATGTATTATTTGCCCCAGGGGTACAGGTCTGTGAATCATCAGGCTTACACACTTCACAGCACTCACCGTAGCACATACCTTCCCCAATGTCCATAACCCAACCCCCTCTCCCTCCTCCCCTCCCCCCACCAATCCTCGGTCTGTTTTGTAAGATTAAGAGTCTCTTATGGTTTGTCTCCCTCCTGATCCCATCTTGTTTCATTTTTTCCTTCCCTACTCCCCAAACCCCCAATTCTGCCTCTCAAATTCCTCATATCAGAGAGATCATCTAATTGTCTTTCTCTGATTGACTTCAAAATATGTACTATTATTAAACACAGTTTTCATATAGAAAAACTGAGGCAAGAAGAGTTTAAATAATTTGTTTAAGTTCACACAGATAAGAAGTTGTGGGAAGGATTTCAAACCCAGGCACTCTGTTCCAGAGTCTATTCTCATGACCATTGTGATACCCTGCTTTTAGACAGTTAGGTATCAATTCTTAGTAAAAATCTACAACAAGGGTCAGCAAACAATGATCAGTGGGCCAAATCTAGCCTACCTGCTTTTTTGTAAAAAAGTCCTATTAGGACACAGTTATATGCTGTATTTATATATTGTCTGTAACTATCTTCATGCTACAATGACAGATTTGAAGAGTTGCACACAATGACCATATGGCCCATAAAGTCTAAAATGTTTTCTATCTCATCTTAAAAACTTTTTTTCTTTTTGCTAATTCTTGCTCTAGGTAAAATAGGACTAGAAAAACAACATGAAAAATAATAGCCAATGTCTTTCTAAATTGTGAAACAATGCTGCTATTTCAACTGAAGTCATCAACTTGGTAGGTATTCTCACAATTGGCATTACTATTCAGTTTCGCTGCTAGAATAGACTAGAAAAGAAAATGAGCTAATTGGTAAATAAACATGAGAACAGTTAAAATGATTTCACTTTGCTCTGTAATTTTTAAATAGAAAAATTAAGTATAAATAAGCAAAAATGTTTCTTCAGTTAAATACTTAGTCCAGTCAGAAGACTGGATAGAAGGTAAACAAATAAATAGCCTTTTTCAATAAGAATAAGTACTTAACATATCTCGATTCCTTCTTAATAGTGAAAATGCCTCTAAATTACTTAGGAAATTTTTAACAAAAAAAGAAGTTCTATATAAAGAAACCAATATGATCTTATGAAGAATATAAAATTAGATATGAATGAATAAAAAGGCATAACATTTCTGGGATGAGACAGGTTTAGCCTCATAAAAATGTTAATTTTTAAAAATGGTATACAGATTTAATACAATACTAATAGGATTCTAACTTCTGAAAAATTGCCTTGATATTCACAGGAAAGGAAAAATCTGATAGCAGCAAAAAAACACAATAAAGAAGACTAGTAAGTGGCTCTTTGGCTATGACTTAATATAGAATACATAATTAAGTTGCCATAATTGAATCATAAGGCACTGTTGTAAGAACAGATAATTAGATCAATGAAACGAAAATCTAAAATAGATCCTATCATTTATGGGAATTTATTTATTTATTTGACAGAGATCTCAAGTGGGGGGGAGGCAGGCAGAGAGAGAGAGGAGGAAGCAGGCTCCCTGCTGAGCAGAGAGCCTGATGCAGGGCTCAATCCCAGGACATTGGGATCATGACCTGAGCCAAAGATAGAGGCTTTAACACACTGAGCCACCCAGGTGCCCCATTTATGGGAATTTAATATATAGTATTTCAATTCATTAAGGAATGAATACTTCACTTAATAAATTGTGATGACATAGCTGTCTAGGCATCTGAAGGAAAAAGATGTTTGATCCTATCTTCTATAAGTAAAATTCCTGGTAAGTTAAAGATTTAAATATAAAAAAGATTTAAAAATGAGTAAATAAAATATAAAGTTGGGAGTAACTTCAAAATCAAGACAGGAGAATGGCAAGATATTAAATAGATACATGTGCCTATATATGATATATATATGTGTGTGTGTATACACACACACATACATACATACACATACATAAATATGTAAGTTCCACAAAGGGTAGATTTGTGGAAATTATTTGCAGATCAGAGGACAGGGTTGATATCTTCAACATACAAATTATATTTACATACAAATTACATTTATAAATTGACAAGATAAAAATAAACAATCTAATAAAAATACAGACTATGGATATGAATATGCAATTCAAAGACCACAAACAAAAGTAGCCAGTAAACTTAGGGTAAATTGTTCATAATTCCTAACAGTCAGGGAATTACATATTAGAGATAACCTTCCCCCTCCCACTTGCTAATTTTAGATTTCCTTTTTAGATTGAAGTTTGCAGTTCACGTTTTATCCGGGTGTCATTCCTTCTTCTTACTCAGAACTCCTTGTATTTTTTGAGTCTGAGAAACCATGGCATCAAGTCTGCATGATTTTTATTCATTTATCCCTTTGAATATTATCTTGGCACATTCTCTGTATTCTCTTTTTCTGTGACTCCTCTTTGGCACATGAAGAGTAGTTTATTCTAGTTTTCACATTCCTTTAAATTTTTTTGATCCTTTCAAATTTATCTTTTCCCATTCTCCCATTTATTTTCCTCATATAGATCATCCAGTTCATTATTTCCCTCTTCACCTGTATCTAATTTTCAGCTCAACCCAATGCGGGGTTTCAGCTCTACCCTCCCAATGAGATTTCATCAATGAGTGTTCCTTATTTCTGGAATTTCTATTTGGTTTGTTTTCAGATCCTCCTGTCCTTTTTTATAATAGTCTCATTTTCTCCTTATGACCTTTTTTGCTGCTTCTTTAGCCTCTTTAATGTTTATTTAGATATTTCTTATATAATTGATTGCAGACTGTTCTATTATATGCAGTTTGTTGGTGAATTAATTCTTAGAACATTATGTAATTTTTAATCTTTTCATGTGAATATCAGCTTTTTCTATAGGAACAGAGAGTGTTTTGGTGATCAGTCTTTGGCAATCTCCTAGTGTGCTTTTGCATTCAATTATGTCATCTGTATCACCACTCAGGATCAATTTCTATGTTATGATGTTCCTCATCCATAAGAGTGGTATGAATTGACTCAGATACATAGAGGGGACTATAATGTATTAGCAGTTTCATGGGTTTTTTTCCCCCTACCAAAGGTCTTGGAAGGAAACAAATTCCCTTATTGCCTCCATTGGATAAAAAGTCTGCTTGTCTTTCTTCTACTCACCCTTTGGAGAATCTCATGGCTTCAACTACCATCTATATGCTGAAAACATCCCAAACTTTTTTTTCTACATACCAAAAATCCAACATAACTGAAATACAAATTATGAGGTTCTCACAAATTAAATATTTCTTCTCCAAGACTGTTAACCTGGCTAATGGCATCATTATCCATTCAGCTGCTGTTTTTTTTTTTCTTTTTTTTAAGAGAGAGAGAGAGAGAGGGATTGAGAGATTGGGGGTGGGCAGGTGATGGCAAAGGGAGATGGAGAGAGAGAATCTTAAGCAGGCTCCATCCCCAGGCTCCATCTGTCAATCTCACAACCCTGAGATCATGACCTGAGGCCAAATCAAGCGTTGGATGCTTAACCAACTGAGCCACCCAGGTGCCCTCATTGAGCTTCTTAAACATCAGATATTAGAACAACATGAATCAGAATCATCTCCAAATTTTCCTTCATGCTCAGCTGACATCAAAGCCATGAATCAGTTCCATTTGGTATAATTATGAAATGTCTCTGAATTAGTTCTCCCTTTAGAGTGGCTCCTGCTCCTGCTGTGTTCAGGCCATTATCTCTTCTCTACTTTGTTTCCATACCATTAATACTATGATGGAGTCCATGTTCCACTGTGGTTCCTTACTGATAATTCCTGCTTTCAAACTTTTAATTATACCTAGCCTACAGAAAAAGATTCAAGGGACTACATTCTCAATTCTCTCAAAGATGCTACCTAGTTAGAACCATTCTAGATGCACAGGAGACTAGTTAATTCATTACATATAATGGATGCTTTAAGGCATCCACTGAGAAGGGTTGCTGGGAGATTTCTAAATTCCTTAGCATTAAATATAAAAGTTTCACAATCCAATTTCACTTGTTGCACCAGTATTTTCACTTATTTTCTACAAATAAAGTCTATGTCAGCAAAAATTCTATTAATATTCCCTCAAAGAACAATCACCTCTCAGTCCTCTGGCTCTTTCATAGGAATGATAACCCCTACATAGAGAACTATTATTATACAAAAACTATAAGGTCTTTACCCATGCTTAGCATATATCCCCTCAATTCCCCCCTTACACTATGTATATGCCTTTGTAAGAGTCTTTATAAAGTTTCTATTGTATCACATGTTTTCTTAGAAGTGCCTGTCTCTCTCATTTGACTCTGAAGTCACTGAGGGGAAGAAGTCATTTTTATACAACCAGGGTCTAACAAAGGACTTGAAAATCATATGATTAGAGAAGCCAGGAAGATAATATAAAGAATGGAGCTGGAGAGTGGAAAACTGTAGGAAGTCAGGGGACAGTGTCAGATTGCATATATCTTATAAGGCAGCCCTGCTCAGTTTTAGATTTTTGCCCCTTTTTGTACAAATGTTGGTCCAGCTTAACATATTTTATTTTTCCAAGAGAATCATGGGATTAATATTAAGTTATAAAATCTCCCTATTTTTAAATATTTGCAACTAAATAATTTGGTCTACAAGACTAGGCCATCTATGGAAAAACTGCTGTAATGAAACTCCTTCATGTCATAAATACACAGATAAATTATGGTTTACAGTGATCAAATTTTTTAAAAAACATTTTATTTATTTATTTGACAGACAGAGATCACAAGTAGGCAGAGAGGCAGGCAGAGAGAGGGAGAGGGGGAAGGGGGCTCCCTGCCGAGCAGAGAGCCCGATGTGGGACTCGATCCCAGGACCCTGGGATCATGACCTGAGCCAAAGGCAGAGGCTTTAACCCACTGAGCCATCCAGGCACCCCTACAGTGATCTATTTAACACAAGGATAAAGAGAGGCATAACTGGGAAGTATATGTTCCACTATCTTTCTTAAAACTCTCTTTGCGTTAGTGAGCTTTTTGTAGGAACTCAAAGATGTCAGAACTTCTGAAGAGGATCTAGAGCACTGGCAGCCTGTATTTCAGATTAGGGAAGGATTCATTTGCTTTGGCAATCAGACTTAGATGATGAGGTTCACATTTTATTTTAAATGGATAATATACGGAGCATCCATATAGACACCACCATGTTCAAATGTTGGATGTTTTGCTTATATCTATTTGTTTATTTGACTACAAAGTTCTGCTTCTTTTTTTTCCATTTAGTATAATCAACACTGATGCTTGATCACAGTATTAACCACCTTTCTAACCAAAGTTACATATATAAGCACATTGTCTTCTTCTTGAAATATCAGGACACACACATTTATTTTATTTGTAACATCCTCCCAAATTATATTATCCTTTATGAGGAAATCAAGACCTATAAACATTATCACATCTCTTACCTCAAAATCAACATCTGCACAACAGCTGCATAGAACACATGGACCAGTAATTTTTAGCACATCCTCTCTCCTCTCATTTTGAATTGTAAACCTGGGCAGGCACGGATGCCAGTTCTGAATAACATAACCTATAGGTACACCAGGAGGAGCATGGATTGTTATCTACAAAAGCAAAAGAATATATATAAATCATAATAATTATAATGTCTAGTAATCACTCATTTATTGAATACTTTTGAAGTGTAAGACACTGTTTTAAGCACCACTTAATTTCTAACACATCCCTACAAGGTTGGTACTATTATCCATATTATAGAGAAAGTAACTGAGGCACAGAGAGGTGAATTAACTTGTATCAGATTTCAAACCTCAAAGAAGAAAAATGAGGTAAAAACTTGGGCAGGTTGCATGCATCGTTTCCACTCTTAAGCTTTGCTCCACTCGCCTTTGTACATTTTTTATTCTCCATATTTATAAAAATGTCTAAATTGTTAAGGAACTCTTTTCTTAAACTTTAAAAAAAACAGTGTTTAGATGTAGGAACACAGCTCAGAACAGTGGGGAAATTTCTAAATATAAGTAGCAATGGTGCCAAAATGGAAAGAAAATGAAGCCTGGAACCCTGGCTCTGCTACTTAGCTAGGTGACCTTGAAAGTGCCTTAGTGTGGTCTTTTTACAATAGTGCATTATATGTTAATATATGCTTCATATTATAGAGCACATTCAATGAAACTCTTAGTTTTTCCTCAGATATTCCTTGATGAATATTACTATATATAACCTAAATGATATGGAAAATAAATAATTCAGCATGAACAACTTCAGTTATCTTTTTAAAATATGTACAGTATTAGATTTCAAATATTCATGTGTTTGTAACTGTGTCTGTCATGCTCGCACAGCTCCCTCTCTGGAATGACTGAGTGGCCCCAACAGGGCTGGTTTCAGGCCAACGGAGATATATGCAAAAATCAACTTCCCTATAAACTCTCTGTGCCCCAGCATCTCCTCTGAGATCCACATTCTATATTAGTGGGCTCCCAAGTAAATAAAATGGATACCTGGTCTTTATGGAGTTAAAAGTATTCATAACTACCGTATACCTCTTATGGGGGCTCAAATACATTCATAATTTTTATAGATATATATAAAAAAAAGGCATTGAAATTTTTCAGAGAAGGCCCTTCTGTGAGGTTGGCCCACACTGTGAGATGAAGACATACAAGATATTCTAGGATATTCTCTGTGGTATCACTGTTCTGGCTTTGGCCAGGCTCTTCATGTTCATTGTAGGTAATGGATTTGACCAAGGTGCCCTACCTTCTCAGCTCTCCATGAAGATCAAGAAACCCTGTCTCTGAGATTTCTGATCTCAACCCATGCGACACACTACTCATGGCCATGGGGCTAACTGTTCATTGTTTTTCACTGCCTTTCTTGGACAATTTACTCTCAAGTATACACTAAGAGCTTATGGACCAATTTTCCTTTAAATCTCATTTGATTACATAATCCAATGAAAGGGTAAAAATTCTTGCTGAACTACTTTACAAATGACCCTGGTAATTGCTCACTGACCTCCTGAAGGCAGCAAGGGAAACAACAGCTGTCACACTTTAGTGGTCTCTCCAGAGTTATAACCTCTCGGCCCATATTATCAAGAATTCTCATGGTAAATGGCCTAGAAGCCCCACAGCAATTTCGGGTGCAGAAATCCGTATCCTCTGCTGCAAAGTAAATCCTCTGTCCAAAGCTGTTCTTAATTTCATATTTGTTATTAGTTTCAAAACCTGTTAAGACTACAAACATAAAAGGGGAATCATTATGACCATATGCTAAAAGAATATTGAATCTATCCTAAGATACTATAATGTGTAGTTATGCCATTTTTAGATGATACTTCAAGTAACACAGGGAGAAAGAAAAGAAAAGGTGTTTAAAGATGATCTAGATGGAGGATAAATGGGAAAGGGAAAGAAGAAGGAAAAGGTTTTAAGGCATAGAGAAATTAAGAGTCCCTGTGTGAGACATGGAAAAGAAAACAACTCATATATCTTTCTAATTCCGTAGACTCATGTCTGAAAGTCAGACTGCTGCTGAGGGATGGTGCAATGCTGTAGATGGTCTTAGTTGTGCTAGGTGTATGCAGAAAATATCCAGTTGCTTGGTATAATTTCCATATATTCAGTTATGTAGGAGAATGTAGGATGGTTGCTATGTTTATACTCTATGAAACATTCTATCAAATAAATTTTTTCTATATATAATATTTGTGGCTTATATTTTTGCACTGTGTGAGGGAAAGTAATGAGAAGGCTTATTCTTAATGCATACACATAGAAAGGGAAGGTGAAAATGGAAGATGAATTAGAACATCGCATTAGGCCCAGAGCACCTGGGCCTAATTCAGCAGTAGTTGTTCAGAAATGGGAGATGGGTACTAGACAATGGGAAGAGGTCCTTAGCAACCAAGGCTGCAACTCATAGGCTATCTAGGCCACTGGCATCCTAAGTAAGCTCTGTACTCTAGAGGGGGCTATCTCTTCACAGGGAAGCAGAGGTATGCTAAATGCTGATGCCCATGTGATAGCTTACCAATGGGGTTCATACTAAACCACACATTGCAAATGTCTCCTTGCTTAGAGCCAGAAAGGAACAATTAATGGTCCCACTAGTCTATAGTCCTTGTTAATGTGTGTCATGGGATGTCAGAGCCACCAAAATAATGAATGATTAAAAGATAAATATGGGACAAAAAACACTCCCTAATGTCTATCTGACTTTTAGTCAGGTAGAGATGTTCTTCATATATTCTATCACCATGACCTCCCTTAGGTACCTTTGCTCTGGCTCAAATAGGCTTTGGGCTCTTTCTTTAAAAGAACCACCCTTGACCTCAACATCTGACAGTCACATGTTTTGTGAAAAAAAAAAAATTAAATTGATTCATAACATGGACTCTATTATCCATTAATTAAGTAGTTTAATCTCAAAATTCTTCAGCTGGTTTATCTGTAAAATGAGGTCAATGGTTTTACACAATCTCTAAGTTACCTTCTAGTTACTCAAAAAAATAAGAATAAAACAAAATAACTCTATGATTACTATAGTGCTGTTCTAAGAAGGTAGGCTTCCAGGCCTGCTGACCAGCATCCTCCAACACTGCATTAGCTCTGTACCCAAGGTGACAATCCATAGCCCACAGAACAAAGGTTTTACAGGGTTCATATGAACTCCAAAACATACTCATCCAAATTGAAGAAGTTTACTTGCTTTTTAAATGTACTAAGGTAACTGAACTAGTGCATTTGGTTCTGTGTCAATATCAAGATCATCATAGGCTGGGAAGAAAACAGCTGAAGTCATTTCTAGAGAGAACTGGAAGAAAAGTAAGTTTTGATCAGTTTCTTTCTAAGTCACGGTCTGTAGCATGAGGACAGATGCTCAGAGTAATAGTATTTTACTAGAAATGAGCTACTGATAATTACCATAATTTCATTATCATGGAGACATTTATAAATAATCAGACTTAACTTTTCCACATCAGTGAAAGTGTTACATTTGTGGTTGTTGATATGCCCTTATCTGTATAAATATCTCATTCTAGAAATATCATCAATACAATGAATACATACCTTCCAGAAGTTCAACTTGCTGATGAACCAGTATCTGATCTATCTATTACAGCAAAAACAAACAATTAAGCTATAAGTATATTGCCATGCTTTTTACACCAACCAAATTAATATTAGTGCTTTTATATTTTAAGGAATGTATACAATCAATTATCAGTATTTATCATTTAATAATAGAATACCTTACTTCTAAACTTTCATACTTAAAAAAGTATAAAATTAAAGTTAATATTATCTTTAACTGAAAAACAATCTATTGAATGTGTTCACTATTAATGTGGGCAAATTCAGTGGGGCGTCTGGGTGGCTCAGTGGATTCGGCTCAGGTCATGATCTCAGGGTCCTGGGATCGAGCCCCGTATCGGGCTCTCTGCCCGGCAGGGAGCCTGCTTCTCCCTCTCTCTCTGCCTGCCTCTCTGTCTACTTGTAATCTCTTTCTCTCTCTCAAATAAATAAATAAAATTAAAAAAAAAAAGTGGGCAAAGTCAGGTCAAATAAAATTGACTCACATTAGAATCCCTCTAACAATTTTTTTTAAAAATTTCCTTCTTGAAAAGACTTAGGAAATATTAAGACTCTATCCATTTGAAAAGCTTATTTCTGGATCTAAAAAAATTTTTTTCGAAGTGTGCTTGATACAATCTTTTGGAGCAGGTAATAACTTCCTCTATATATTCTGTAAGGCCTTGATTTTAAAAAGAATCTATTCAAGGTATTTGTCAGAGAATGTATGAACTACTAAAAGTTCTTACAATACATGCTGCCCAAGTGCACTGTGGGAAATTAGTACAGAGAGTACAAGAGAGCCAATTCATTTGCTGAAAGCTGGCTGGTTACCACAGGAATATATTTATTTGTTTATTGATCAGACACATAAAATTTCATATTCCTGCTCTACCTACCAGATTTCCAACACTGGGCAAATACTAACCCTCACATTGCTAGGATATGGTATCATGCAGTACACTAAAATCCAGGATTTTTTTTTCTTACTGGTGGCATTAATAAAATTGGTTCTTCCAAAGAACAAAGCATCATAAAATACAGTTTTATTACTTATAATAAAAAGTATATCACGTTGTACACAAAATACTAATTCTTTGTTTTTGGTATCACTTATTGACACTCAACACCAAATTTAGTTTAATGTTTATTTTCACCTTCCAGAAAGTTACTTGGTGCTGAGATTAAAGATACTGAGATCCAGCACCAAGGTTCCAGAAGTAAGAAGCCATTCCTACTTCCGTAGTGTTTTGTCTCCAAGTCAATTATACAACTTCTCTGGACCTCAGTTTCCTCTTCTGTAAAATGATGATAATTATAGCATCTATATATCATAAAGCTTCTAAAAGGATTAAATAAGTCAATACATGTGTTATACTTTGGAACAAAACCAGGAAATAGTGCTTAATAAAATTTTGTTATTGGCCATTACCACAGATTATAGTAAAAAATCAAAGAAAACACAATTTCTTAGGACATTTGCATTTTGCTTTAAAAGCAAACTTCACTTGGAAGAAGTATCGTAACTTGTTAGTATAAAATGTTTTACCATTTCAGACTTCTGTGAATTAGTCATTTCTTAATTTCATTAAGTAAACTATAAGTACAGTTTTATTTTTTATGAGTGTTTCATTTATTTGAAATTACCTGACTTAAATATTCCAATCCAGGTGGACAATCTATTGGAGGTGGTGGTGCTGGCATCCATGGTACCCCTGCAGGTCCACCTGGCTGACTGTACACTGGCTGGTGTTGGACAGGAAAGCCTACCTGGCCAGCACCTGAATAACCAGCTGGTGGAATTGAGTAGCCAGCCTGGGGGCCAGGGTAGCCAGCCTTGGGGCCAGGGTAACCAGGCTGGGGGCCAGGATAGCCAGGCTGGGGGCCAGGATAGCCAGGTTGGGGGCCAGGATAGCCAGGCTGGGGGCCAGGGTAGCCAGGCTGGGGGCCAGGGTAGCCAGGCTGGGGGATAGGGTAGCCAGTGTGCTCTGGAGGTCCTGAAATATAAACAGATGAAATAATTTATAACGGCACAGAAAATGAAACATGAATTCTTTTGGGATTACTCAACTGAAATTTCAGCCCAGAAATCCTGTTTCTATGAAGCTTAAAGTTTGTATTTTTATCTTCTATCAATTTTTCAATGAGATATTTGTGGTTTCATATCCCCTCCCATAGGGCTCGGGACTGTGAATAGAGTTGGCCCAAGCCTTATTCACTGTTCAAAACTCAGTTGAAAATAGTCCTGAAACCTAAGAAAGTGATGAAAATCAACAACGATCTAGAGTCACCTACAAAAAGATTCTGGAATGCCTTAATAGAAAAGAGAGATGGCATTGTGTCAAAGGCCCAAAATAAAGGCTTTGAGTTAGCATTTCTAAAACCAAAGCACTTTATAGAAATATGATAATTCTGGAGTTGTAGGAAACAGTACCTCCCTTATGTAAAGAACTAAGGGTGGTTTTACCCCCTCAGGGAATATCTGGCAAAGTCTGGAGACACTTTTGGTTGTTTTGGCTGGAACACAGGGTGATACTGGCATCTGGTAGACAGAGGCCAGTGATGATGCTAAATATTTCCTGAAATACCAGAACAGTACCCTGAAAATAAAGAATTGTAAATCCCAAAATATTATAGTGCTGCTGTAGAGAAACTCTGGTATAAAAATGGTATAATAAATGTATATAATAAATGTATATAATAAAATGGTATAATAAAAATAAATAAAACATGTTGTTACTTCCAGTATTGTCCAGGTGCTTATCTGGGTTAACAATTGGCCTGAACTTTAAACCCACATTACATTCCTATCCTAAGACCTCCTAAGTGAAAAAAGAAAATCCATTATAATAGGTTACAAATTTAAATTTCAAAATTTACTGCTCTCAGCACTCTAAAAAATGAAATTTGAGCACCAAGGAAGGTAAAAAGTTACAACAAGCAATTTATAAAGACTTTAAAAAAATTTATTTATAATAAATAATTTATAAATACTTTTAAAAAATCATTGATAGCAAAATACACCATTATAAAAAGATTTAGAATAGAGACTAAATCTCATATTAGTACTTTTTAAATATAGTTTTTATAGTTTATTCCTTCTTAGAATAAATAAATATTTACCAATGTTCTACAATGTGACTGGCTTTCTTCTAGAATCAGTGGACACAGCTATCAACAAGGTAACCCATCCTCAGGATGATTATAGGCAACTTTTGGGAAAACAAAAATAAATTATTTTTAAAAGATTTCAGATGGAACTCATAGAGAAAATGCATGGTGGAGAGGGAAAGGTATCAACCAGTTACTTTAGATAGGAAAAAAAAAAAAAAAAGGTCTGTTGAGATCTAGAATATGAGAAAGGAAAAGCTTTGTATAAAGACCTGGTGAGAAAGGTTCAAGAGGAAGGAAAACCAAATGCAAAAATCTTAGACTTTAAGAATGAATTTGGCATGTTTGAGAAAGAGAGAAACATCATAAAGAAGAGGAAGAATAGAATCTGTTGTCAGTGAAGAAATAGGAGCAGTTCGTCTAGAAAGCCCATTCATAAGAAGTTTCCATTTTATTCCAAGTGTGACTGACAGGACTTTGAGGATTTTAAGCAGACAAGTGAGTTCCATAATCTGATTTATATCTTACAAAGTTTTTAGGAATGCTGAGCACTGGGATATAAAATGAGAAATGCCCATGAAATCCCTGTCCTCATTGCCTAAGGGGAAGATAACCTTATATTTATCCTTTACTCTAGAGATCCGTAAGACCAGTACGATCAATTGATTAACGAGAGTCGAAGGCAAGCTCCTTGAAAGAAGGGACCAGATTTTTATGACTATATATGCCAAAACAAAGTGTTGGGATGGGGAGAGAGAAAAGGAAGGAGTTGCGACGTCATCCCTGAGGACTGCCTTTCAGCTGAGATCTAAAGGATACAAAGGAGTTGAGTAGATCAGGGGCACAGGGAAAAAGGTTTCACAGAGAAGCCCTGGGATAGTAACACATCTGTAAAAAGCCATGTTGGTTTGAATAGCAGAGAGTCAGGCTTAAGAGACAGTCAAAGAGAAGGCAGGGGAGCCCCTCAGGTCTAGTGAACCAAATTAAGCATTTTGGCCTCTATCATAAAAGCAACAACAGCACCAGCTTGCACATATGAGGAATTTGAAAGGCAACGTGGGGGAGATAAACCATAAGCGACTCTTAATCTCACAAAACAAACTGAGGGTTGGGGCAGGGGGAGGGAGAAAGTGGTTGGGTTATGGACACTGGGGATGATATGTGCTATGGTGAGTGTGTGAAGTGTGTAGGCCTGACGATTCACAGACCTGTACCGCGAGGCTAATAATACATTAAATGTTAATTAAAAAAAAGCAACAAGCCAATGATGTACACATTGAATACAGTCCGTAATATGAACAGATAAGCATTTTTAAAGATCACTGGCTACAGTGCAAAGAGCAGACCACAGGCAAACCAAATGGGGATACATGAGTTAACAGGTTACATTATTAGCATTATTTCAATCTTCTTGAGACTCTTGGAGAGGATAGCTGATTATTTCCCAAATCAATGAATTAAGCATACAGAACTACCTGAAATTTGGGTAATATTTTCATTTGTATGAAGTCCAATTGATTTAACATATTATTAGTACAATAGTCAACTAATATTAAGTCACTTATTATTTGTAAATCTTTGTAATAGGTGTTTTACATATACTTTCATTCAATCTCCAAACAAAACTGAGTTGGAAAATATTAGACCCAGTTTACAGAGAAGAACTAAGGCTTAGAGGTTTAACAACTTGTTTGAACCACTGCACAACTATGAAGTATAGAAGCCAGAACTTGAAGCCTGAGACAGCCTCTCTATGTCTTTTCCCCACCTGCATAAGGGGGGTGATTAATAACAACTTTATAAAGTTGAGAATTAAATGAGTTACTCCACATTACACACAGTGGGCTCTCAATTTTAAACCATTACTACTGTTAGCATCATTGTCATATTAAAACTGGCACTATATGTGGCCTTAGGACTTGAGGAATAAAGTTAAGCTATTTTTCTTACAAACTCTTGTCTGATTATAACTGAATTTAATTATGTATCACCTACTTTTAATTAGCTGTGGGGTGGATTAAATCATTCTCTAAGTACCTTGGATACATACTGCAGCTTGCTAATAATTCTTCAAACAATCGCCATATAAGAATTTAGAGCAGTGGTTCTCAGCCCTGGCTGCACATTAGAATTACCTGGGGGAATTAAAGAAATTACTAACCCTGGGTCCCACTACCTGAGCTTCTGCTTTAATTTTCCTGGGACAGTTCACTGGTAGAGTGTTTTTAAGAACTTCCATGTACAACTTAAGTGCAGGCACTCTTAAGAACTATATCTTAGAGATTTTCTAGCTCCCATTCTTAAAACTGCAAACATCTGGATGAGATCCAGGCCCTACTGGGAAATTACTGGCTAGACAATTAAAAAGGCCATTTAATTCCCAAGCAGATTTATTTGCTCAGAGTAGAAAACAAAAGAGATACACCCTTCTGCCCAAACATGATCCCTTTTGATCCTAAATCCCCAGGATGGTCTCTCAAGATTGTAGTAGTCAGACTACTTGCAAATTTGGGTGCACCATGATCTTTGCCATTTAGTAAAGTTCTAATAATTTTAATAACTGTATTTGTCTAAACGAGAATCTCTGAAGTCTTCTATTTGTTGGTTCAAAGGGAAAAATGTACTCCCTAGTATGGAGTGATATGATTCAACTGCTTTTCTTAGGTGAAAAGCATGATTCAAGATGTATACAAAAGTAAAGCTTTCATATGTTATGAGATGAAAACGAGAATTATCCCCATGCAGCTGCATTTTTATTACTTACAGCTTCCAGTTTTAAGTTCTTTTCTGTGACTCTCACTGTACACAAGTATTCTCAACTAGTATCTGACTCAAAAATACCCAAGGATAAATCTCCTAAATGTGATTACATGATGAAAATTTTCAGAATAAATGAAGAATCAATTAAATCTCTCACTTAAAATGTGTATTTTGGGGTTTAATTTATGTGCAGACTTTATTTGCTAAATGTAACCTATTTTTTATTGACTCTGTATCTTTACTATCCTGTATAAGTAAAAATTACTTTGATGATATTTATGATACTACATAGTCAAGCAAAATAATCAAGAACTAGGCTGCCAATTTTATTATTGCACTTTTAGTAAAAGACACTACTAAAATATACATACAGAGATAGACACATGGATATATACATGCTTTGGGGAGTATCAGTAATTGAAAAATATGGGGTTTTTATTCTTTTTTTTTTTAAAGATTTTATTTATTTATTTGACAGACAGAGATCACAAGTAGGCAGAGAGGCAGGCAGAGAGGAGGAGGAGGCAGGCTCCTTGCTGAGCAGAGAGCCCAATGCGGGGCTCCATCCCAGGACCAGGGATCATGACCTGAGCTGAAGGCAGAGGCAACCCATTGAGCCACCCAGGCGCCCCTGGGGTTTTTATTCTTTAAACAAGTGTCTTACCTTGGAATGCTGCTGAAGGATATTCGGGGGGATGTCCAGGTGGTAAATTTGTTCCTGGATAAGGAGCCCTCATTTGCCCATCTACAATTCAGGGAGAAGTAAAACATATACCTTCTTTAATAAAATATATGTCAGAAAGAAAAATATATTGTCCTTAGGCAATTTTCATTTATATGATCCTGTGCTGTACTAAAATTGATAAAGTGAATTCTTCACTTAACTACAACAAGCTATGCTTGCTATCAGACTTAATTTGCAGTAGAATCCTGTTTCAAACAAATTCCTTTTTTGATAAAATGAGATGGCTGAGTTGCTGGGGCTGAATTTCTGGTTCTCAAATACGCCTGATGAATGTTCACTTCCATATTTTGATTCCATTAGTAGTAAGAAAACAGTGTTTTAAAACCACATACAGACAGTGAAGAAAGATGTAGGGATCATACTGCAAAGATTATGGATGATTTCAAAGATATCTAAATTACTGCTACAAGAATTATTTTTTAAATATGTAAAATAATGCATACATTTTAGTGTTTAAATATCCTTTTTATGCTTATTCTTCAACTCCCCCAATAAGGCTGAACCATAGAAAATTCCTAATATTTGACTGATTATGACCTATGAAAATCATAACTGACTGAATTACATAAAACTAACATATTAAACTATGTTGAGAATTTTTAATCATTCTTCATATTTGTGTTTTCTAGTCACTTATTTAGTAGTGACCCCAATCAGACAAGAAATATTTGTTGAGCACCTCCTGTACGGCCTCTGAGTTGACCTCTGAGGCGATACTGCCTCTGTCTTCATGCAACTTACGGTCTAGTGGACACTACACTTATACCATGTTTCATTATGGCTTGCTAACTATAAACTCAAAATAGTTTCTAACCAAATGATGAGGGCATGGCATTAATATAGGAGAAAAAGTAAGTCAAACTTTCAATCTGATATATTTCCTATATCCTTCTTTACCATAGGTCTTCAAAGACCACTCAACTCATATGGTTTCAGTAGGAAAGCTGGATTGTGAGCCACCCTTCTCCATTCAATTGGCTTCATAATAACTTCAGTAGAATGGACTCCATGGAGACTATGCAAAATTCAGGTAACAAAGAATCCTCTATTTCCATCAGGACTTTTCCCTGAACAGATAGTGGAACATAACCTGATTTATTATAGATCTCTGAAATACTGCCAGTCTTTCCATCCCAACCATTCCCTTGTTTGCTGGCTTCAAGGGTTGGCCTACCTCCTAGTTCTCTAGCTCTCAAGGCCCTGCCCACAGCCCCCACTCCCAACCTGAGTGAGATCACACTTCCCAGATCTCAAGAAAATACACTGCAAGTGTGATTAACAGATCTACTCTTGAATGATATGTCACATTTTGGCACCTCTTAATAGGTAACATTGTTTGAACAACAGTAAATATATATACATATCTAGGAGCAGAAATTCATATAAAGGGAAAACAAGCAAATGGGGAAGAGGTCAAGTAGACCAAAGGGAATATGACTGATGAATGGATTTCTGCATTTGGGAAATGGAACTTAAAATAACTTATAGATATCATGGGGCTGTCATGTTATCATAAAGAAATTTTATTTTTACTTCTATATATATTTACATATATACATACATACATTTGATTCCTATTATGCACACTTAAACACACACACAATTACATATATGAAGATGAAGAGTTAAAAGGTGACTATGACCTTGGCCAAAAGAATGCTTCTAAAATGATCTAAAGCATCCTAATGCTGCAGCAGATATGGCAGTGTAATACTGTATCAATTTAAAAAGCCTTGAGTTTTGTAAGTAAAATTAAATTAATATAGCAAACATTAAGAGAAGAAAAGAAAATTCATGAAGGAAAGCTGGGGTTTCTAGTCCTACAGAGTTTTTAATATATCTAGCAAGGTTGACATTGTGGTGAAAGATAAACAT
The DNA here is from genome assembly GCF_010015895.1 of Lontra canadensis. Taxonomy (NCBI): domain Eukaryota; kingdom Metazoa; phylum Chordata; class Mammalia; order Carnivora; family Mustelidae; genus Lontra; species Lontra canadensis. Next base: position 25,768,220 of record NW_022631000.1, read on the forward strand.
CTCTTTGGTAGCTAAAAAAAATAAACAGAATATAAACCTTCTCACAAAGCAGGATTTTGTTTTTCATACTTTCCCCCACGCGGGGCTTGATCCCATGACCCTGAGATCATGACCTGAGCTGAAATCCAGAGTTGGCTGTTTAACTGACTGAGCCACCCAGGTGCCCCTAGAATTTCCTTGATAGTAAAAAGCCATAACATAATGATTGTTATTTATTTAAACCTGCCCACATGTGTCTGTTATGAAACACAGAGCAAGGATATATAAGAAGATTTTATTACAATAGACTGACATATTAAATCTATTATCTGTTAATTTGAATTGAATAATGTTAACGCATATAAAATGCACATAAAAAGGCAAAAACTGATCTAGATGGAAGATAGTGTAAATTATATAACATATTTCCCAGTAAGACTAAAATTCCTTAGGCTTACCTAAGGTTTTTTAAAAAATTTTTACAGGAAAAATTAGTGGTAGTGGATATATGTGTACTTTGTCTCTATGTCAAAACAATGAACTAGACTCTGGGTTCTAAAGCATAAACAAAACAAAACAAATTATATCTTTTTAGAAACTGTATAAAACATTATGACAAAGAACGTATTAACAACAGATTTAACATTATAAAATGAAAATAAACACCTAAATTACTTACTTTGTTTTTCCATGATTTAGAAAAGTTCTGAAAAAGAAGACCTGATATTATTACATTGTTTACAAAATCTATAGGTCAAATATGACAGCTGAAACAAGATATTCTGAAACTAAACATACACATAAGATATTCGTCTATTCCTCTCGTCCACCAGAATGGTCATTTGAACCCTTTGGTCTTGATCCCATTCCCCACTGATGCAGTTCTGAGTACAACTTAAGAAGTTGTGGGTCACCCCAGGATGGTGGACATTTTCTACAAATCTTTGTGGGGAGAGGGTCTTATAAAGCAGAAAGCCAAAAGGAAAACACTATGATCTTAGGATCTCATATTGCATCCAAGTTAAACTCCAAAACTGGAGCCTTCCAATCTACACAAAAGAAATGTGTGATCTAGCACCCACCCTTAGGGTTGGGCTCTAAACATGCTTCACCAGGACAGGTTAGCTATCAGATTACAGTACTGCAAGTATCTCTGGATTCCAAGTTCTGTGGATACTTTCTGCCCAACTTGAATAGTAAATTTGAAAAGGCCTGACCCTTTGTTCTATGTTTCAAGATACACTTTTAGCCAGAGAACCCACTCTCAACAGTTGTCATAGTTGTGGCATCACAACAATACAACCAAAATTTTGTGTTTGGTTATTTCTACAGAAAATAATAATAATAATAATACAACACAATGCACTCAGTACTTCTACCTTCCAGTTCCTTGATTCCCCCTGATCTCTCCACTTAAAATCCCAATCCCCTTTCTGCCTGCTAATTACAATTAACACATAAGGCAAAACCTCCTATCTAGAGATCCAAGGAAAGGAAAATAATAGACTCTAAAGCAGAACTTATTTGTCTGTATTTGTTCTTTTCTCTCCTACTTGGTTACATTATTTTGAGTCTTAAATTACAGATTTGTGAAAATGAGTCCCTGATGGCAAAACTACTATAGAACAAAATCCGGGTCCACACTATGCTGTAGGTTTTAGAATTTTTGCAATTACACAGTATCTCAAGCATGAAAAATGGAATATCATAAGTTCAGTTACAAAATGTTAAGTGACAGTTGTAGCTATATGTGTGCCAGGTAAAATAAAGAACTTGTGGAATAAGGATGATACTCATCATGTCACCCTGTCCACTCTTGTTTGCTTTTGATTTTCTCAAACTTAAGGGTCTATTAAAAAGAGGTAATGTCACTCAGTTTTGGAAATGACTAAGCTGAGTCCTGGGTGAATTAATTAATTAGTTAATTAACACAATAACTTTTAAATAATGTCCCCACTACCCTTACTAAGAAACAAATCCTTGAAAAACTTCCAAGAAAAAGAACACCGTATTCATCCTGTACTAAAAGACATAAAAGTTTCTAAGGAAGTCAAATATATTGTACCAGTGGAATCTTAATCACCTCAGGACAAATATATAACTTCAAATTATAATCTGATTACTACACACTTCTTCCTAATTCTGTTAAATGAGAGTTTCTGAGGAGATTAGTGCATCATATACTATAGTTATGTAAGTGTATCTATGGTAAAATTATTCTATCAGACACCATAAGACCCACTGCTGCTCTGGGCTATTTGAAAATTATAAACCTCTTCCATCAGGGAAGAGAAACAATGCAAGTGCCATCAGTCGTGGCTCCATAACTCATACTACAGTGAAATCCTTGACCCATATCTTGGAGTCCTGAAATTTCTATCTTATTGCTTTAAAAAATAGTAATGTACAATCTGGAATCCAAGGGAAGCATCCCTAATTTGGAAGATCTAAGACTACTATGCTTATAAACTAGGCATAAACTAGATTTGAATTATTTATTCATATTTGCTTCTTAATTGTTTAAGAACAAAGCAGTTAACATTTTTCTGAGTCCCAAGATGTGGATATATGTTCTGCATTATTTTAGCAAAACGTTACTGCTCTAAAGACAGTGACAGAATTCTATGTCCCTAACTTCCTTTGAATCTGAGAGCCAAAGGAAGTCTAAAATCAACCAGGCCATGGGTGGGCCTTGGGGAAAAGTGAGGTATTATAGACAGAGAACAGTAGAAGTCCTGTGGCTAGAAGGAACTTTACTCACTTAAGGAAATGAAAGCTTTGTGGATTACAGACAAAAGAGAGGAAGAGGTCATCAGACATTAGGATAGAGAAGTGTATGGGGACAGTTGGTAGCCTTTAATATCTCTCTCCCTGAATACTATGGTCTCAAAGGCCAGAAGATGGCCTGTCTTGTACAGGACAAGGCACTTCACAGGCGCTTGTTGACTGAACAAGGTGTGTACAGTATTATTTCACTCCTTTTGGTCATAAGGAACAGCTCCCTTACAAATGTGAAGGGTGCTTAGTCTCTGATCCAGCCACTTATTTTACATCCCACTTTTCTATCCAACTGCAGAAATCTGCTCATTTCCCTTTTCATTTATTCTTCATTCCTTGCGTCTACGCAGTGTTCAAAGCCTCACAGTTGTCATACTCTAGGACATGCTATTAAGAGAAAGTTCTGCATTTAAGAAAGTTCAACAATGAAAAAGGAAATCATGAATCCCTTGACAATTCCACTAAATGACACTTGTACTAATGTTTCTCACATTCCTAAACTAGGAGAAACAAGGCCTGCCTGTTCCTGAAACTGGGAAGTAGCCATTGTAGGACCTCCAGGAATAGCTGTATAAATAAAACCACATGGGAATCAGATAATAATCTTGGAGAAGCAGGGATTTTACTATTAAATATATTAAAAGCTAACCCTACTGAGTACTTGGGGCAGTGCTAGACACAACTCCAACAGCTTTACACTAATATATATCACACTCCAACGCTTATAACTCCTTTTGGATCTTTACACAATTTCAAAGACAAGGATGAAGATGAAGAAACTGATACTGAGGCCACAGAAATTAAGTAGTAGAGGCAGGATTCAATCAGGTGGACTCCAGAGCTAAAAGTTTTAGCCTCTAAGCTGCAAACCACAGCTTTCTTTACAATTCATCCAGTGTTCTAGGGTGGCTAGCACAGTTTGGGGGGGGGTCCATCCATACACCTAATAAATACTTACTGTTAAGCGACAGCTAAGAGGGTCTATTAATCATCCCTTCTAATTCCACCCGTCCCCTCCACCTCCCAGTAAGTGGCGGATACCCACAGCTCAGGCTCTTGCCGGGTTCCTCAGCGCAGCCGAGAGGTGAACAGTACTAAGCGGGCGCTAAGCCTGCAAGGAAGTCTGGGCAGGAAACAAATGACGGGCCAGAGGGGTCCCACGCGAGTCGCCCTTCTGCTTCCGGGGTAGTTCCCTGGGGCCTCCGGGACCCTGACCGCCACTCACCCAGCCAGCACTAGCCCTCGTGCCCCGGCCCCCGCCAGCAGCCCCCTAGCGCCCCGCACCCTGCCCCGGAACCCGCGCGTCTCCCGCGCTCGGTGCGCGCCCACCTGTGACTGTCGCCGCGCTGATGCCGCCGCCAGGCGAAGTACGGGAACCTCCGAGCGACCTCGGTGACGGGAAATTCTCCCGGTTTCGTTTCCTGGTTCCTACCCTGTCCCCGAGCGCCCGCGTGCCTGCTGGAGGGCGTAATTGCTGCGGGCGCCGGCTGCCGCGGCGATGCTGCCCCGCCTCCTCTCTTGCTCCCTACAGAGACTTCCAGGTTAGTTTTGCGGCCAACGAAGCTCTACAATGAACGGGGAGGTGGACGCCAGCTGGAACTTAAAAGTCATCATCAGGGTTGTGGCCGCCCTCACGGTGGGGTGGTGGGCACTAAATTCTCGGAAACTTCCGTTTTTCTGGCTTTAACCTCCGTCCCTTAGATTTCTATCGCTCTCAAGTTCAGAGACAAATGAGGCGGGGGTCAAGCTTGTTTTTCTTCACGGTGGTTTTTCTCTTTAGTTCTCTTAGTCTTTTTCTGTCACTTTCACTTTCTCATTCTGTCCCTGTCTTTCCCTCTCCTTCTCCCTCATTCTCCACCAAACGCTGTTAACAACTTTTAAAAGTCAAACTAAGTAGACGTGCTTAGAATGTTTAATTTTTCTCACCGGACTGGAAAACACGCTCAGTAAATATTTGTTAGAGCGAACTGAAGGATTCACTGATTTTTTTTTCTCTAAAATATCTTTTTTATGAATGTAACACAGGATCTTCCAACCAATAAAGCTGAATACGGAAAAAGCAAAATGTGCCTTCTGCACCTCCCCTCCCCTTTTCTTACTATGACACTGGCCACAGTGAAGAAACATGTGAGAGGAAGGAAGAGGGGGTGGGAAGGGAGGAGAATAGAAGAGGAAATTGAGAAAAGAAGTAAAAAGGGAGGAGGAGGAAACCAGCCACTTAGGTTTGAATCCCTTCTCATCTCTGTGACTGCAAATTAAAATCCCTGTGCCTCTTTTTTTAATATGTCAAATGAGGGTATATTAGTAGTATCTATCTCATAAAATTAAACTTGAAATATGTAAAAAGTTTAGGGTGATGCCTGCCATGGAGTAAGCACTCAATAAATATCATTATATATGCAAATATATATATACCCTGTACATAGTGTTTCTTTCCATAAAGAGGATTGTTTCACAAAGAGTGTTCTCTGGTGCATTTATTTTTTTCTCCTTTAGGATGCATCTTAGAAATCTCCTTACCTCTAATACAGAACGGTCTCATTGATCTGATCATCTGGGTGTAGTTTATTTCCTTTTTAATAATTAGAAATTTTGCTGTAGTCATCATCCTTGCACATATCCTTGTGTTTACTTTTGTTCTTCTGCCAATGAAGTATGAAAATGCTTGTGGTGGTGGATACTCCAGGGATATTTATTTTTGTTTGCTATCCAGTTTCATACTCAAAATAAGCAAGCTTCTTTCTTGCTGTTCTCTTCTTCATGGTAGTGTGTAGGATTTTTAAATTTTGCACCTTGGTTATGGCTCTTTGTGATTCAGCCTTCTTATTTAAGCTACTTAAGGTTATTTTTACCCAAAATCATTGTAGGGCTGAAGATCTTAAATGTATTCTTTCTAAAATTCTCCTCATTGCTCTAAACTCTGTTTTCTTTTCTAGACTAAGTGCTATAGACATTAGCTCCATGAGGCCTGCAGCCCCAAGGACAACTGATACAGTGGAAGCATCAGGAGAAGGTCCTGACATCTGGGTGCTTCAAGTTTATTTGTATTAGGACAAAACTTTCTGTGTTGAAATATCAACCTTGGCAAAGATTTTTAGTTTTCCAGATAGATTACCAAACACAAATTCTTTAGTTGTCAACATTGGGCCATACTATTTGGGAGAATGCTGGTGGCATTATCAACCTTCATCTCCAAACTTCAATGACACAACAGAAACTTTTTTTTTTTCCTTTTTATATGATGGACCAACCAAATGGAAGTGTTCCCCTTTGGTGCGGTGGGGGCTCTGCTTTATAGCATGACTGAAGGACCCAGGCTAATGGCAGCACTGGCATCTTTAGTATATGGCTTCTGAGATTTTTCTGGGCTTTGATATTGAGTCTGCAGAGAGAAGAAAGGAGAAGTTGGTTGTACCTGGGAGGTCTTTATGGGCCAGGCCTGGAATTGACACATATCATTTCTGGTAACATTTCCTTGGTTAGAACTTAGTTGAACCCCCACACTGAAATGAAAAACAAGCTGGGAAATGCTACCCAGTGTCTTCCCAGAAAGATAAGGAAATGAATCTGTTACTAAGCAAAAACCTTTTGTATCATTTTCTACAGATTCTTACTAAAGATAAAAACAACCCAAAAGTTCCTCCTTAACAAACCACATTGCCAGATGTATGGTCACAGCTGTTTATAAAATCTCAAGTTCTGTTACCTTACTAACAATATTTTCAGAAATTTGTATTGAGAATCACTCCAAATGAGTCAGGTTTGATCATCAATACTCATATTTTTCCAGTCCCACTGAAAAGAGAAATGGGAATTTTAAAGGTACAAATGTATATGACTGAGTCTATCAAGATTTTCCAAGCAGCTTTTGTAACGAAACTCTAGAACATATAGAAAGGATATTCACCCAGAAATAAGAGTTCTGTAATGGCTTACTATACAAAAAGATGTTGCAGCTAGATTTTAAAAGAACAATAGAAGATAGCCATGAGCATAAGGCTGGGACATATGCAAAGTGAGGTCATGATGTCTTTCAGGAGTACAAGTTGTTAAGTACGCTACATTGTAAGAGGGGACAGGTTAGGGAGTTGAGCTTTTGATGATGCAGAGACAATGAACTGTTCATCAAAATTTGCGTTTTCTTTTTCTTGGGATGGAATTGTTGCTGATAAGTGCTCAGCTAACATGTGGCCATGTGGCAGAATTGCAGCCAATAGCTGTGAGAAGAAACAAGTTTATTACTTCTAAGCCAAGGTTCTTAAGAAGTAGGTGAGCCTCTTTCCCTTCCATTGGCTTGATGCTAAAGATGATGAGACCCTGTGAAATGGTGGAGCCACAAAGCAGAAGGATCTTGTGGCCCTGAAACACCACATGAATAAAAGTTTCCCACAGACTAGAAACTCCCACCTTGATAAGTAAGGGAGAAAGAGCCTTGTATTGAGAAAGGTATTGAAATTGGTTAGAACAGTTATGATTATCTAAACTAATCAATCCTGGGGAAGGTAGGCAGGGACCACAAGTAAAAGCTCATATACTATGCTAAAGAGATTGGGTTTGATGTTGGAGAGTGGGTTGATAACATAACTTTAAGTATGAAAAGGACACGGTTAGTTTCTTGTTTTAGAAAAACTAAACTAGTGTGGATTTATAGGATAGGAGAAACAAGGGTAACATTTTAGTGACAATTCCAGACATAAAATAATACAATACTGAGAAATATAGTGAGGTAGTATTTACTGAAATTAGAAAGGAGGGAATGTATTCTAGGGATAGAAAGAAGGAAAAATAAAAAAGGAAGAATAGTTTGTGCTTGGTGAGATTTTGGGTAGGGAAAGGGAAAAGAATTATTTTAAGAATGTTTTTGTGGTGCCTGGGTGGCACAGTTGGTTAACTGTCTGACTCTTGGCTTCAGCTCAGGTTGTGATCTCAGAGTTGTGAGATTGAGCCTCATGTCCACTTCTGTGCTCAGCATGGAGGCTGCTTAAGGCTCTCTCACCCTCTCCTGCCACCCTTCTCTTCAGCACTCCCTCTCTCTTTCTCAAATAACTAAATCTTTTTTTTATTTTAAGCAAGAATGTTTTAATCTTGAACAGTTGAATGGGCAGTAGTACACACATATAGATAGGTATCACAGAATGAGATTAGGAGAGAGACCAGTTAAATTAGCTTAGTTTGAGATGCCTATGAGACAAAATGGAGACAACAGATAGATGATTAAGATAGCCCTACTTACCTGTGAGAGAAACAGAAATATGCACAGTAATCAAATTATTGAAACTGGTAGACCCATACCATTGAAACTGCAGCGTGAGGAATGAGTCAGGCATGGAGATAAATGACACCAATATTTAAAGAGCTTGGAGTTTTGATCCTTTCACTGACAAAAGAAAAAAAATGAAAGGGAAGACTAAGAGGGAAAACAGAAGGGTGGTATTTCCAAAACTGAAGTGGAAGAGACTTTTAATGAAGAAGTAATCAAAGGTGTCACCAGCTGCAGGAAGGAAAAGAAGTTTCAGTTGTGGTGGCCAAGTGCTATGTATAAGTCACAAGATCATGCTTTTTGGTTTGTACCCAATGACGAGAAAGAGTGCTTACACATACCTTGTGGTTAAACACAATGTCTAATCTATTGTGCCTTCCACCTTCCCAGTTCTAGATGGAAAGGGAGGTCATTAAACAGAAAATATATCCCATCATTTTATGCCACAGCTGAAGCCTGGTTGGTGGATATAACCACAGTGGAAAGAAAATAGGATCTCACCCCATAGTTCCAGGTCCCTCAAATGCAGTAGTTCTCATTCTTTTTCAGGCAGAAAACAGAGAGAGACAGAGACTGGTGTGGGTGGGGATCCTGTGTTTTCAGTGGGCAGAGTGAGCGTGCCCACACTGCAGTATTCAGGTTGCCCTGGAAGGGTCACAGAGCCGAATCTTTTCACAAGTTTTACCACTTGTAGCTATGGTTTATCAGTTACTGTCTGATAAGCTTACCTTTCTTAGTATTTCACTTTGCACACATCAGACAATTTTCACTTACTCAAAATCCAAACCAACAAAACAAAACAAAACAAAATGATTGAATTGAAGGCCTAAAGTTTCTACTCGTTTAGCCAATATCAAATGACTGTCTAAAGAGAGGACTTATTATCAGGTTTAAAAGGGAAAGCCAGAAAATCTAACCACAAAATAGGTTTTTTGTTTTGTTTTGGCTTTCAGTTAAAGATTTAATAGTTTTCATAGAGTCTAATATTTAAAAGGCCATTACCATTCTTAGCAAGGGCAACTTCATTGGAATGGTAGAAGTGGAAACCATATCTCAGTAATTTGCAGAGTAAAAGAGAAGACAATAAAATATAAACAATAAGTTTAGGGTTTAAGAAACAAAAACTACAATTACTGCTAACCATGCTTAAAAGTAATTGTGAGCAAATATCAAGATTATTAACTATGAGGATGTAATAAGAGACCTAAAGGAGAGTCAGGTTCATTTCAACTAACCTTTGTTAGTTGAAAGCGTAAACTTTCTTGGAGGTATCAGGAGCAAAAACAAGAGAAGAGACATTTTTATGAAACTTTAGGAACAATCTGAAACCCTATTGACTGAAGAACTTAATATTCAGATTATAAGCGTTCATGCTTATGAAGTACAAATATTTGGTTACTGAGTCAGAGGCTGAACTTGCATGTCATACTTTTTAAGAATGTCAAATGTAAACAAAACAAAGGAAGACATTACAAATAGAGACCCGCAGAAGGTCAACAATGCCTTCAACTCCTCAGTAAGTCGTTATAATAAGTCTATCCTATGTCAGCCTGAGTTTGGCATATAGATTATATATTAAAAAGGTCAATGGGTAAAACCTCAATTACTTAATTACACTGCATCATGTTTGCCTTCTGCTTGGTCTCTCATGTCCTTTTACTACTTATTTGTACCACCTACAATCAAGTTGCCAGTGGAATCAACATTGACAACAAGTAGTAACAAGGCAACCATGTATCATGGTTTTTGTTGGAGATTAGTTTTACTTTCCCCAGCTCAGTACTGGCGGTGATTCAACATTTTAACTATATTTTTAAAAGAAGAACACTTTAAACTTGATCTTTCCAGCAATAATATGATGTTATGTCTTTTGTGGAAAAAAGAAGAAATTGTTTGTTATTTGATGTTCAGTGTAGGCTTGTAAATTCAGATGGTGAACTAAATTCAATTGCAAGGTAATGTTTTAAATTCATACCAGAGAAGGAATTACACTTATTTCTTTGGTCATATATTCATCTGTAAAGAGATAATAGTGAAGAAAATTTTTCATAGACATGTGTGATAACTTAAATATAGTGATATTTTAAGGAATGCAATTGCACTTATTAGCCTGGTAAAGAGATTCCAAACCATTCCTTCATTGAGTATTGAATTTCTAATTCATTCTTTAGACTTACAGGGTTAATGCACATTGGAGCATTAAGCAGTTGGGTTTAATCTGGGTTGTGTAGGTGAGGAATTCAAACAAACGAGGATAGATGTTAGATTTTTAAAAGCTAATATTGCAAGGAAATCTTTTAAATGGGGTTAAATATTCACTTATCCCCTTTTTCTTTCAAATAATTTTATGAAGCTAAATTATCAGGTAAATTTCAGGGTCAATGAGCTTGATAATTTTAATTCATCAATTAATATATCTTGCTAAAAAACTTCAAAAGGATTGTATCAAATTTACTTCCACCTGAACATTTGTTTGTATTTCTACTTATAGAATGAACTATTTTTTTAAAGAATAGATTTTCTAAGTTAAAACCGATATGCATAGAGTTATTAAGCTTTAAGTTAGATGCTAAAATATAATTTTAATGACATAAGATAGTTTTGATAGGGGCACCTTGGTGGCTCACTTGGTTAAGCATCTGACCCTTGATTTTAGTTCAGGGTCCTAGGATCCAGCTCCATGTTGGGCTCTGTGTTCAGCAGGGAGTCTGTTTATTCCTTTACCCCTCCCTCAGTTCATGCTCTCTCTCCCTCAAATAAATAAATAAATAAAATCTTTAAAAAAATAAAGAAAAAAAGTTTTGATAAATGTAGCATCCCTATATAATCATTTAAATAATTAATATAATCAGAAATTATTTCTTATAAACATATATACAAACCTTATTTTGTTATGCCAAATGTTATTATAAGGCAATGATAAAAGCACAAATGTTTGGAAAAGGAAAGTTGCAAACCATTTTATATGGTTGTCATATACATAAGGATATTACTTAAAATAATATAAGGAAAAATTAGGATAACAATTTCCCAATGCTTTGTGTTCTTGTATTTACTTTAAAAAAAAAAAGATTTAATTTATTTATTTGAGACAGAGAGAGGGACAGAGTGAGCACAACCCTGGGGGAGGGGCAGAGGGAGAGGGAGAAGCAGACTCCCCACTGAGCTGGAAACCCCAGGCAGAGCTCCATCCCAGAGATCATGACCTGAGCTTAAGGCAGATGCTTAACCGACTGAACTACCCAGGTGCCCTTTGTTTTTACTGTATTAACTGTCTTCAAAACTCGTGTAGGGGTAGGATGGAAAACCAGAAACATTATCTGTTGTGATTTAAGAGATGACATGCTTGGTGTTCAGAAAATGATCAGGAGGGATGTATGCAATAGTGACATGAAGAGAAAAATAGCAAGTGCCAAATCCAAGTGATGACTCTAGGGAGATTTATTATAAACCTAGGGTTTTTTTGACATGTCTTATTTAGATGTTCTTAGAATTTTTGTATTCGAAGAGATGTTAGGCCCTTGGGGTCAGTCCATTTATTTGGAAAATGAAGAAACCAAAGTGCTAGAAGTTTAATTTGGTGAAGTAATTTATAGAATTAGTGGCATATGGATACGTAGCAAACCAATTCTACAGGTTAATGTTTGCTTTAAAAAAAAACAAATTGTAAATAATATGAGTATTTTATAAAATATATAAAAACATGTAAAAATTACTAATAAAAATCAAAGTATAAATAATATAGACATTTTATAAAATATATAAAAATATATAAATTACTAATAACTATCACATATTAATGACCACTATAACACAATGTATTTGTCTCTAGTCTTCTCTGTATGTACAAGTATTTTGTATTTATAATAAAATTAGACTCAGTTGGTACAATTTAGCATGTACCTTTCATTTAATATATAGTGATCCTTCAAAAATTTATGGAAGGGTTGCATAATATTTAATGTAATAATTGTACCATAATTTCTTTATTATTAATATATGTAACGTTGCGAACACTCTCCTACATCAAACATGTGAGCTTCTAGAATGCTTTAAGTGTTATAATTCTAAATATGAAATTATTGGTATCAGTGCTATTTGTCCTTGGTAATAAATATGTGTACAAAATGGGTCTAGTCTGCATAGAGAAAAAATATATGGGCATTTATTTTTGCATTATTTAATTGTAGATACAGTGTAGGAGGATATATGCACCACACAACTTTCTGTATTGCAGCAGTTAATTGGGCAGTAACAATAGTTTCAGGTAAAACATTACATGGCATAACCAGGGCCCATAATCAGCGGTTGCGTGATTGCAGGTTGCTGCTGTAACAAATTGCCACACATTTATCAGCTTAAAATAACATAACTTTGTTATCTCACAGTTCTGCAAGTCAGCAGTCTGGGTTGGCTTGTCTTAGTTCTCTGATCCGGGTCTCACAAGGTTCAATCAAATCTTTGTCAACTGGGTTCCTAATTGGAAATAATCCACTTTCAAGAAATCCATTCAAGTTGTTGGCAGAATCCACTGTGGTTGTAGGCAGATTTCAGTTTCCTTGTTGGCTGTCAGCTGGGGGCCCACCCATGGGGGTCCCTAAACCTCAGAGCTAGCGATTGCTCATTGAATTCTTCTTTTGCTTGGAACCCTTCGGACCTCCATCTCTGCTGTGCCTTTCTAACTGCCTCTTCTGTTTTCTTGTGCTTTTTAGGCCTCGTGTGATTACCTTGGACCCACCCAGATAATCCAGGAGACTACCCCTATTTTAAGGTTGGCTGATCAGTAACTTTAATAACTTTCACAATAGTACCTAGACTTCTGTTTGATCAAGTAAGAGGAAGATGGAAAATTGGGGGGGAAATCTTTATAATTCTTTTTTTTTAAGGTTTTATTTATTCATGAGAGACAGAGAGAGAGAATGAGAGAGAGAGAGAGAGGCAGAGGGAGTAGTAGTCTCCCCGTGGAGCAGGGAGCCCCAGGTGGGGCTTGATCCCAGGACCCCAGGATCATGACTGGAGCTGAAGGCAGATGCTTAACCAACTGAGCCACCCAGTCATCCAAACTTTAGAATTCTATCCACTACAGGACCTATTCTGATTGCTTGAGTCCCATGCCATGCCAGTTATACTTTTGATTTTAATTCCTCAATATAATCTAATGCTGATAGCAAGGAGTTATGTCAGAACCTTGGCTGTTAGCCCTATTCCTCTACTCAATATTACTGGTTGAGGGAGCACCAGTTATTCCCATGCATGACTGGGTATTGGGGTCCAAACACTGCAGTTATAGCTATTTTATCCTGTGGACCAGTCCTGACTTCCCCTTGGCACTCTACCAGGGGTTCCACGAGGCTGACTCCCTCCCCCAGAGGACAGCCTCTCAGGGATAAATCAACTTAAACTTTACCATCTATTGTGCCTATAAACATAGTTTAAGCTTTGGGGTTTGGGAAAACGCTGCTTGTTTATTTGGTAGTTATCCTTGGGCTCATAGATAATAAAAAATATAGGTCTCTTTAGCTCCAAATGAGATAGCAATAGGTCTCAGTATGGTGTGCTATGGAAAGAACTTTTTTTGATTAGAGTGAAAATTCAGAATCCATTCTTCAGAAAAGTTTGAGGCTTCAATAACCACAGAATTGGCTCTGGATATGGGATAGAGAGATTTCTGAAAAATTAGAGTATTACCTCTTTCTCTCCCTTCCTCCTCCTCCTCCCCCTCCTCCTCCTCCTCTTCCTCTTTCTTTTTAACAGAGAGAGAAGTGCAGGGATGAGGGCAAGAGGCAGAGAGAGAATCTCAAGCAGACTCCCTGATGAGCACAGAGCCCAACTCAAGCTCCATCTCACAACCCTGCAATCATGACCTGAGCTGAAATCAAGAGTTGGACACTTAACCGACTTAGACCCCTAGGCACTCCTCTCCATTTATAATTAGAGCTGAGCCATTCTTTGCGAATAATACTTCAAGGACCCTCTCACAAATTGTGTGGAATTATCCTTTGCAGAAGAGATGGATCATTTTATTCAAAAATGAGTACTCATGACATGTGAAATGGAACACATAGATTCAGGAAACAGATTCAGTTATCTTTGTCCTCTTCCCTCCCTCCATTCTTGGAAAATGCAAAAAACAACCATCCAGATTAGTTTCCTTTGGACAAGAGTAGCCTGTTTTTTTTCCATGTGTCCAAAACCAGTTACAAATGTTACTTCTCATTTTAATGGCTATTTCCTAATAGGATATTCCTATTAGGAATAGGATATTCCATGTTCTTTTCCTAATAGGATATTCAAATTCAACTTTTCCTCACTTGCATTTTCTATTTCTTTCTCTCCATCCTCTCTGCCTCTTCTTCTCTATTTTCCTTCTCCTTATTTTTTGTTTGTTTAAAATTCCTGAGATTTTTCTCCATTGATCTTTTATAGCCTAACCTAAGTTAAAACTTTTGCTATTGACTTTTCAGCTGCTGACATTTGCCTCACCATGTTCTTCCTTATAGTTTTCTATTCTTATTTTGTAGATTGTTTTTATGTCTGAGAGGATATTAAATATGGGATTTGGAGTCTACTTTTTTCCAGCGATGTATCTGTTTTTCCCAAGTTTTGATTTTCTTTTTGTTTGTTTTTATCTCTCTTATCTGGGGCCTTCCTCAAGTATCTGGTGATATTTAGATAGCTCACGGACACAGATGCCAGGGGGAGGAAAAGAATGGATTTCGGCAGCAAGCCTTGTTGATCGCTTTGCTTCACTGTATGGTAAAGGAGTAGAAAGCTGCATTTTTTTTTCTTTTAGGTGTCCCCCAAATCTAGTTTTTCTTTGACCCTTCTGTTACTTTAACCCTTTGACAATTTTGTGACCATCTGCATATTGTGAAACTATTACAGCTTTCTTGCATCTGGATGAGAAAGAGTAATTAGAAACCTGAATTTATGTACCGTACAAGGGAGAGAGAGTCTGAGAGAGGAAGAAAGAAGGAAATGAAAGAGAAAAGTGCATTTGGATATCCTGTTAGGAGAGGACCACAGGTTTACCTTGTTCATTAGAAGAAGAAATAACCATCGCAACCAGGTTTGGATTCACTGACAGGCTAGGCTGCCTAATTCAGAGGGTAGTATCCTCTTCCATAGACAACAGTTCAAAGTAGCTAAAAACTAACTTCTATGTAGGTTCTGATCCTTGAAATCATAGCCAAACAAAGCCACCAAGTAGGACACCCTCAGCCACACAGCACTTCACACTGAGCAGCTAACCACCACTGAATGAAATTCTCCCATTTTCTAGGACAGGTATATATCTCCAGTATGAGCCTTTATCAAGCATTTGCCAGGTCCAAGGTTACCTAAACATGGAAACAACCATAAATTCTCTCTCCAACATCTGGCTGGCACAGTTGGGTTTTCAGAGAGCTGTCCACAAATGCCTTCACTCTGTCCTCATATTCCCAACAAACTTTACTCTGAGTATAAGCAAAACACACGCTTTCTTCTCCGTTTGAAAGAACTACCTCAGACTCCAGTGCTTAACACAGCTAACTGGAGAGTGAAAGAGATAATGATCTACATCTATAGATTTGTGGAAGGGCAACAATTGAACTACTACTTCTATTAAGACTCCCGTTTCTGCTGCTACTATTTTTATAATGACTATTTCCACTACTACTAACTGGTTTTAATAGGAGTCTAGAGGTTCCTTTTTTTTTTTTTTAAGATTTTACTTATTTATTTATTTATTTGACAAAGAGTGAGTGAGAGAGAGAGTATAACCAGGAAGAGCAGAGGGAGAGAGAGAATCAGGCCCCCCCCTGAGCAGAGAGGCTGATGTGTACCCATAGTACCCTGGGATCATGATCTGAACTGAAAGCAGAGCTAACCTACTGAGCCATCCAGGCGCCCAGGAATCCAGAGGTTCTATCTTAATTACATATAATAAAATTAGAAATGTCATCATTTTATCATATTACTGAGAGTAAAAAAAATTATGGACCAAAGAGCTTCTCATGACAGTCTTGGTCCCTATTCAAATTCAAATTGTTTATTGCAAAATAGATTATGTTGGAGGCTATCTACATTTGGCTTTATGGCAGTTGTTAATAACGAACTGGAGAAGAGTTACCAAAAGTGATATAACTCACTTTATTGGGGTCAGTGAAGATAGCAAAGATAAGAAGTGGAGGTGAGCTTTTGTACTTTTCTTTCCTTCTATTAGTTACTTGTCAGAATAGGACTCTAGTCACATTACAGATTTTTTGTTGTCATTTAGAAATATCACCAAATTAGTGAGTGTATATTGATGTAGGAATGACTTTAGGGTTCAAAGCCTGTGGCCAAGAAAGAATTTCCTGAGACAGTCTTTGGTTCAAGAAGGTGGTTTACTAAAGCACAGCGACAGGATGTATGGGCAGAAAGAGCTGCACTGGGGTCATGAAGAATGTGGCCCATTATGTACTTTCAAGTTGGGAGGGAGCTAGGGATAGTGTAAGCCTCCCACGTATTTTGGAAATAAGGTTTCCAGGATCCTGAGGGGGCTAGCTACTGTTAGGAAAAGGCCATTTATTACTGCTTAGTAGAAACTCAGTCATGAGGCTTTTCAGATGTATATTGGTGGGTCATATGCTTGGAGGATGATTGCCAATATATATTTTAGGGTTAGAGGTAAAGAAAGTTTCCAAAGGAACTTTTCTATATTAAAGTAGACTTACAGGATCCTGGGGGTCAGGCTAAGATTGCTTTTACCCTTAGTGAAGTATTAATATCGAAGTAGCTGAGTTCCTAGAGGAATGTCACTCTGCCTGTTTCAAGGACTTGTCAATGGGCTTTGTGTAGTAAGGAAATTTAATCATTTTTCTTCTACCTTTGTTTCTCACATCACGTATCATTTATTCTTCTCCTATGACAGTGTACAATAACTGAATAGAAACAACATTCACTCGTTAAAATTGATTTTTTTTAAAGTGATATATTGAGGTGTGATTGAAATACAAAAAAATTGTACATATTTAATGCATTTAGCTGTATGAGTTTGGGCATAAGTGTACTTCCATGAAGCTGTCACCACAATCAATGCCATAAACAAGTCCATCACTTCCAAAAGTTTCCTCCTGCCTTCTTTATTTATCACTATTTTTATAAGAACACATAATATAAGATCTACTGTCTTAGCAATTATTTACTATATAATATAGTGTTATTAACTATAGGCACTATAGTATACAGTAGATCTTTATTCATCTTGCATAACTGAAACTTGTACCCTTTGCCTAATAACTTCCCATTTTCCCCTTTTCTGCCTCTGGCAACCATGATTCTATTCTCTGTTTCTGTGAGTTATACTTCTTCTTCTTTTTTTTAAAGATTTTATTTATTTATTTGACAGAGATCACAAGTAGGCAGAGAGGGAGGCAGAGAGAGAGGAAGAAGCAGGCTCCCCGCCAAGCAGAGCAGAGAGCCCAATGCAGGAGTCGATCCCAGAACCCTGAGATCATGACCTGAGCCGAAGGCAGAGGCTTTAACCCACTGAGCCACCCAGGCGCCCCGTGAGTTATACTTCTTTAGATTTCTCATATAAATGGTATCACATAGTATTTATCCATCTGTGTCTGGTTTATTTCACTCACCATTATGCCATGTAGGTTCATCCACACTGTCACTAGTAACAGGAACTCCTTCTCTTTAAGGCTGAATAATTTTCCATTGCATGCATAAACTACATTTTCTCTATCAATTTCATCCATCAGTGGACATCTAGGTTTCTTCCATGTCTTATCTATTTGGTAAATACTGCATTGAACATGGGAGTACAGATATATCTTTGAGATCCTGATTTCAACTCCTTTGAGTATATTTCAGATATGGGCTTGCTGGGTCACATAATTTATGTGTGTGTGTGTGTGTGTGTGTGTGTGTGTATTTTTTTTTCCTGAGGATACGACATACTGTTTTCCATTGTGGCTGCACCAATGTACATTTCCACCAACAGTATACAAGGGTTCTATTCTCTCCACATCTTGGCTAACATTTCCTTTTTTTTTTTCTTTCCCTTTTTGATAGTAGCCATCTTGTTTGATGTAAGGTAATATCTCATTGTGCTTTTGATTTACATCTCCCTTATGGTTAGTGATGTTGAACATCTTTTCATGTACATGTTGGCCATTTGTATGTCCTCTGTGGAGAAATGTCTAATTAGTTTCTCTACTCATTTTTAAATTGGATTTTTCCCTACTGAGTTGTATGTGTCCTTTATATATTTTGGATATAACATCTTATCAGATATATGTTTTGCAAATATTTTCTTCTATTCTATAGGCTGTCTTTTCATTTTGTTGATAATTTCCTTTGCTGTACAGAAGCATTGTAGTTTGATGTAGTCCCACTTAAATAATTTGCTTTTGTTCTGTATGATTTTGATGTCATATCTAAGAAATCATTCCTAAGTTAGTCCTAAGACTAACCTCAAGAAGATTTTCCCCTGTGTTTTTCTCTAGGAGGTTTGTGGTTTCAGTCTAACGTTTAACAACTTAATCAATTTTGACTTGATTTTTGTGTATGGTATAGGATAAAGGTCCAACTTCATTCTTTGACATACGGCTCTTCAGTTTTCCCAACATCATTTTTTTTTAAAGATTTTATTTATTTATTTGATAGAGATCATAAGTAGGTGAAGAGGCAGGGGGAGAGAGTGAGAGGGAAGCAGGTTCCCTGCTGAGCAGAGAGCCTGATGCGGAACTCGATCCCAGGACCCTGGAATCATGACCTGAGCCGAAGGCAGTGGCTTAACCCGCTGAGCCACGCAGGCGCCCCCCAACATCATTTATTAAGACTGTCCTAACCCTTGATATCAGTGTCCATGACTAGGCCTAAAATATCTTAGGATATTTTTAAGTCACCCTTAAAATTCACATTTTAATATTGTAAAAAGTAATCTATGTAATATTTTTTCCTATAGATTTCAAAAATATTTAGATAGATCATCATAATTCTAACATTTTTAATAGGCATAATATCTGATAACTTCTTATAAATGTTCTTTGGAGAATGCTGAGCCATTTACCTCATTCATAGTATTTCTTAGATAATAAGAGATTTAATGGAGAGAATTTCTCTCTGGAACACTGGAAGAGTTGAGACTGTTCAAGGATATTTGAGTACTGATATTGGTCAACTCTACCACCCCAGATATGGCCTTGCTAGTATTGAATTTGGTCCAAAAATTGGGAGAGCTTGATATAGAGAGTCTCTTAAACATGAAAACCTAACATATTAAAATGAATTCTTTCTCAATGGCAATGTAAGCCCAAGTGTAAAACAGTAGGATATCCTTATTAACCCTGCCATGATTCTGTGTGAATGGAGAGCCTTAAGCAAGTAAATGCTGGAAACAGAATGGGGGAAGAGACATTAAAAAAGATGTGTCTCTATCATCTAGAAATGTCTTTTTCAATTCTGAACTTTTTCCCAACTTTTTGTTAGAGTATTCCAATCCCCCACCCTGCTTTTGCTTTTTGTTCAGTATGAAATTAGTTTTTAAAGTATTTTTCCAAAGTTTCCTTCTCTTTGTTATAATTTGATGAATGTTTCATGTGTGCTTCAAAACAGTATTTATTCTTTATTTGTTGCACGTAGGCAACAGTTCTCAAAATGTGGTCAAACTATTTATCACAAAGATGTTATTTGCCTTTTCCACTCTCTCTCATATGATTATACAGTGGAAATTTCCAGAGGTTTGTGGTATGTGATGATAACATCACCACTCTGACAACTAATGGAATGTGAACTTGTACTTTTTTTTTTTTTTAACACTTCTGTTTTAATTTCTAATTCTGATAAATGTCAGTAGGTAAGACCCATGTAATCAAAAGCTCTTTGGAATCTTCATTGAATCTGACTTCTATTGTTACATTTTTCAGAGGCCTTAAATAGCTGCTCTATGTCCAATCCAGGTTTTTTTTTTTTTTTAAAGATTTTATTTATTTACTTGACAGACAGGGATCACAAGCAGGCAGAGAGGCAGGCAGAGAGAGAGGGGGAAGCAGGCTCCCCGCCGAGGCAAAGTCACGATCCCAGCACTCTGGGATCAGGACCTGAGCGGAAGGCAGAGGCTTTAACCCACTGAGCCACCTAGTTGCCCCTGTCCAATCCAGGTTTTATGGTGCTATTAAGAGGGAAAGACAGGATGCATTGTAGTTAATCAATACTACCTGGACCTGGAACCTTTGTATTTTTTTTATTCTATTCTTTTTTATGATACTGAATATTGTATGTGCTCATATATATGAACATTATGAATCATGCATCATGTAATGTGTTTAATCAGGATAAATTATAGGTATAGATAGGTTAACTCTTTGACATTTGTGAGCAATTATACTTTGATAATTTTTTTAAACACTTGCCATATTTACTTCCAATCCTTTAAAAAAATTATAAACTATTTCAAACATAGGAAAAATACAGAGAATATTATAATATGTATAATATGTATAATATAATAATATGTAGATACATACATATTGAGGGGGCTAAGAGCCTTCATTCTAGATCCAGGCTACCTGACTCTGTAGTGTGATATCAAGGAGGTTAGTTAACCTCTCTGTTCCTCTGTGATTTTTTTCCTCCTTATCTTCTGAGATAAGATTAGATAAACTTAGGGAAATAGGGAGATATGACCTATCAGTATACTCACATCTGAAGTATGATGAGGACATCACAATGCAGGATAAGCATACTTAGAGAATTTCTATCTTTTCTATATTCCACTGTGTGTGTGTGTGTGTGTGTGTGTGTGTGTGTGTTGTATTTTCTTTCTTCATTCATTCTTAACAGACACTTTGGTAGTTTCCATGTCTTGGCTTTGGGAATAATGCTGCAATGAATATGAAGGTGAAGATAGCTCTTTGAGATGGAGATTTCATTTCTTTTGGCATACACTCAGGAGAGGAATTTCTGGGTCATATGGCAGTTATATTTTTAATATTTTGAGGAATGTTTACAGCATTCATTAGTGGCTACGCCATCTTAGGGTTCCTTTTCTCCACATCTTCACCAGCACTCCTTTTAATTTGTCTTTTTTATAATAGCCATTCTAACAGGTGTGAAGTAATAATCTCATTGTGGCTTTGATTTCATTTCCCTGATCATTCGTGATATTGAACTTTTTATGCACTAGTTGTCAGGTTGCATATCTTCTTTTGAAAAATGTATATCCAGGTCCTCTGACCATATTTAAACATTTAACTACATAAGATACAGGTTAAGTCATTCCATTCACTACAATAACATTCCTGTTAGCTTGTGTAGTTACTAACATTCTTAGAAATATGGTGATTGTCTTTAAACACTCTTCTGTATGCTTTACGGAATCATCATATCCATTCACTGAAATATCACTTTTTAAAGCATGTTAAGAAGCACACTTAGAAATATATGCAGTGAGAAGCACATCTGTGAACTGATATAACACTGTTCTCTAGTGCTGAGCATGAAACCTCTTAGACTCAGAAACATCTCTTCCATGAGGTTTAACAAACCTCTATGTCCATTCCAAAACAGTCAATACATCCATTCAATAAAGCTCCATTCCAATCAAGTTACCTTACATACCAAGCAAGTAGTAGCACCATTATTTTTTCTCTTTAAAAATTTCTTCGTGTTTTCTTCTTAGTCCTTTCACCTATTTCTCCCACTTCTACTACCACCTGATTCTGGCAACCATCAGTCCATTTTCTGTATCTCTGAGCTGGTTTTCTGTTTGTTTATGTTTGTTTGTTTGCTTTAGATTCCACGAAAGAGAGATCACATGGTATTTGTCTCTCTATGTCTGACTTACTTCACTTACCGTAATCCCCTTGAGGTCTGTCCTGGTTGCTGTGCATGGCAGGGTTTCATTCTTTTTATGGCTGAATAATATTCTCTGGTACACATATATACCACAGTTTCTTTATTCATTCCTTCATTCATTGATGTTCGGTAGAATTTACCAGTGAAGCCATCCTGTCCCGGACCTCTGTGTTTTGGGAGGTTTTGAGTACTGATTCAATCTCCTTTCGTGTAATTGGTCTGTTTAGATTTTCTATTTCATCATGTTTCGATCTTGGTAAGTTGTGTGTTTCTAGGTATTTACCCATTTCTTCTAGGTCGTTTAAATTGTTGGCATATAATTGTTCACGATAGTCTCTTATGACCCTTTGTATTTCTGTGCTATCAGTTGTAAAGTCTTGTCTTTCATTTCCAATTTTAAGTCCTCTCTCTTTTTTTCTTGCTGAGTCTAGCTAAAGACTTGTCAATTTTATTTATCTTTTCAAAGAACCAGCTCTTAGTTTCATTGATCTTTTCTATTCTTTTTTGTAGTGTCTTTTTCATTTATTTCCATACTGATCTTTGTTATTTCTTTCCTTATACTAACATTGGGATGCATTTGTTCTTCTTTTTCCAGTTCTTGAGGCGTAAACTTACATTGTTTGAGTTCTTTATTATTTCTGAATGTAGACATTTATTGCTATGAAATTCCCTCTTTGAACTGTTTTGCTGCATCCTATAAGTTTTTGGTATGTTTTATATTTTTTTCATCATATGTAAGGTATGTTGTATTTCTATTTTCATTTGTTTCAAAGTTTGTTTGTTTTTTTTAATTCCTAGTTTGATTTTTTTATTTGATCCATTGGTTGTTCAGTAGTATATTGTTTAATGTTTACATATTTGTGAATTTTCCAATTTTCTTCTTGTAATTTATTTCTATTTCATGCCATTGTGGTCTGAAATGATGCTTGGTTTGATTTCAGCCTTCTTAAATTCATTAATAGTTGTTTTGTGGTCTAACATATGCTCTGTCCTGGAGAATATTCCATTTGCTCTTGAGAAGAATGTTTATTCTGCTGCTTTTGGATGGAATATTCTGTAAAAGACTATTAATATTTCTTAATGTAAAATTTCAATCCAACAGTTCTTTATTGATTTTCTGTCTTGACGGCCTATCCATTGATGAAAGTGGGATATTGAAGTCCCCTACTATTATTGTGTTGCTGTTTTTCCTTTTATGTCTTTTGACATTTGTTTTATATATTTAGTTGCCTCTATGTTGGATGCACAACTATTTATACATGTTTTATCTTCTTTTTGGATTCACTCCTTTGTCATTATATAATGACTTTCTTTGCCTCTTATTGCAGTCTGTCTTAAAGTCTATTTTGTCTGATGTGGGCATAGACAAAAACTGGATGCCAGACATGCATTCAAACTCCTTCTGGGATGCTGGTGACTTGGAATGAGGCAGAGGGAGAGAGTCTGAAGATGGTGCCTGCTGCCTCTCTGTCAATGGAGACTGTTGCAGTTTGCCTCTTGATGTGTGTTAAAACAGAAGCCTGCTCCAAAGGCTCCCATAGCTATTGTGATAAACTAATAATCCTCTTTCATGGAAAGACTGGGCAAGATTCAGTTTGTTTTCTCTGCATTGTACCCTGTGGAATTAGCCATGGTGAGTCACATGAACCCTTTAACATCTGTCTCTGAATTCAGTATGGCTTTGTGGGTTTCATGGCTGCAAGCCCTACAGGCTTTTATTTTTATTTTTATTGTTTAAATATTATTTCAGAGAGAGAGAAGCAGAGGAGAAGGAGAGAGAGCCTTAAGCAGACTCTGTGCTGAGCACAGAGCCAGACATAGGAATCACGACCTGAGTTGAAACCAAGAGTTGAATGCTTAACTCACTATGTTACCTGGCACCACTTCTACTGGCTTTTAAAGCTAGATATTTTGGGAGTCCATCTCTCAGGTAGAAATATTAAAAGTTTGGTGCAAGATGTAGGGTTCAAACTCTTCACTCCTCAGGGAGAAGCTGGGAGTTGTGAGTTCTTTCTTGATTTTTTGTCCCTGCACTAAGAATGGGGTTTATGGTAGGATTGTGTCATGTCTCGGCCTCTTTTACTTGTTTCAGTGTGTGTGTGTGTGTGTGTGTGTGTGTGTGTGTGTGTGTCTCATTCATCTCATGTGTAAGTTACTCAGAGATCTTCTGGATTTCTTTTAGAGGGAATTTTTCCATATACAGTTGTGGTTTTGTTGTGTTTGTAGGTGAAAGTGAATTTAGGAGGCTCTTATGTGGTCTTCTTGAACCATAACCCCTCAGTCTTAATCTTTTTAATACTTCTTTTCCAGATATCCTCCAAATTTCCAGTGTTCTTAGAGTTTGGAATCTATTGGTATAGTGTTTATATGACCCAGGATAGAGGATTATGACCCACATAATGCCATAGCTACCACTTCTGTTATGGACATTATATTCCTATCAATTCTTCTTCTTCTTCTTTTTTTTTTTTTTTTAAATTTTATTTATTTGACAGAGAGAGAGAGATCTCAAGTAGGCAGAGAGGCAAGCAGAGAGAGAGAGGAGGAAGCAGGTTCCCCGCTGAGCAGAGAGCCTGATGTAGGGCTCGATCCTAGGACCCTGAGACCATAACCTGAGCTGAAGGCAGAGGCTCAACCCACTGAGCCACCCAGGTGCCCCTCTATCAATTCTTCTTAATACAACTTTGGTTTTTCAATAGTTGCTCAAGCTTATATTTCAATAAGACCCTTATTATTCTATTATGTGAAATTACAGTACAATCTCCACTTTGAATTCTTGAAGATAATTTTTACTCAAGCCTGATACATTACATGTATCTGTTCAAAATTTTCATTTATTCCACAATAAGAAAATATTTTTCAAAATTAATACGTACAGGGCACAGTGTTTTTTGTGTCATTGAGGACAGATACAAAAAATGGTTCAAAGGCAGAGCTTCCCATGAAGGAACTTACAGTCTAGTAAATAATATGAATCATAAACAGAAGACAAATACCTAAAATGTACAGTACAATGTGCTAATTTGCATAATATTGTTGACATTATATCTTGACAGGAATAGAATGGAGAAAGCAAATCAGACTGAACAAAAATTAGAGAGCAATTTTGAGACAGAAATGATTTTGGCATTCATAAATGAAGAGTAATTGGACAGACAGAGAAATATGAAAATGTGCCATGGTGAGGGAAGAGTATAAGTAAATGTAGAGAAATAGAAGTACCCCAAGCATAGCTAAATCTGGATAAAGGCCATCAGCCTAAGATTATGAAAAATCTAGATGTTTTCATTCTTTTTGCTTTAAAATCAATTTGAAACACTTCATAATGGTGTTTTAACTTCTTAACAGTGACATTTCACTGTCTCCTCCCTTGTGAAGCTAATAGATGTGTAGTTTGTTTTGTTTTTGTTTTTATAATTGTCCACAATGATATAAAGTGCAGGAATCAAAGTCTGCCACCAGTGTGATGATTCTTGATGCCTTCCCTGACTTCACTACTGTCCCATTTACTGTCTGAGAAATCAAAATATTCCATTCTGCAAAAAGATTAACATTTTGGCTTCCCCTGGAAACTACAACCAGTCCTAAGCCAGTCAGTGATTCATGCATGCAGATGCTTTCTGCATTCATAAGTGCACATAGTAAACCTATTCTATTAGAATGAGAGGATAGAACTATAACATATGTATCAAAAATAGAAATAGGTTTTATTTCCCACAGTGGAGTCATAAGACTTTGTAGTATAGAATTTACTTGGGAGCCAATCACTGTATCCCTTTTTAAATAATTATTTAATGCACAATTTTTATCCATTAAACCTTTTGTCTGGTATTTATTATTGTAAAAATGTATGTTAATTATAATAGAAGACAACATAATGTTTTTACACATTTGACTCATGTAATAATTACATAGTTAATTCATTCATAATGGTTATTAAAAGTAGGTAAAGAGAGAAATCATTATTTTTCTGTAGGCTACAAAATTTATAATATATTTGTTTGTTAGAATTTTTCATTTCTTTAGAAAGAGAAATATTAAAATCTAAGAAAAGAACTCGTGGTTTGTTAATTATATGGATAATTCATATATATTTATAATTTTCTTCTTTTCTAATACTATGATATAATATAGAAAAAGAATTAAGCCTCTTTTTTTTCTTTTGCAAAAACACAAATGTGGCTCCTAAGTCTTGTGCCAAATTGCACCCTGAATGGTACATTTATGAAGCATATGGAAACCAAAAATTTAACAAAGTATTATATAGCTTTGCTTACTCTTTCTCCTTGTGGCTAATGATATATTTATTGCTGTTATTTACCTTCATATGAGAGTTGAAAGAGTTAATATTTAATATTTGCTAATTAAAACTGGCAGTAAATATTTTCTGGGAAAGGAACTACAACTCTTAGTTCAAATAGAAAAATTCAGGTTTTCTTTAGATTATAATGCTAAACCACAATATTTTCCAAGAATTTGAAAATTTTTTGTTTTCACAGCCTGCTATTCTTTAGTGGATGTATTAATTTTTCCAATTCCTCAACATACACTGTTGTTTTGTTTTAGAACTCTCTTTTGTGTTCTAGCATGTATTTGTTTCCTCTTTGTTCAGCAATTTTTATATATCTTTGTTTTCCATTTTGTTATGTATCTGGTAGTCTTAAGTTTATTCATATTTAAGAAAGGAAGGTGGCTAACTGTTTTCATTTTTGTCTGCTCTTGTATGCTTGTTTCTCTGTTAGCTCTCTCTCTCACGTTTAGGACTAGGATTAGAAGCTCAGAACTGAAATAATGCCTATCACCCGTAGAGCAAGCAGATGGGGAAACTATGCTGAATGCTAAAATGAGGAAAGGTTCACTTTGTGGCACTGGAAGCCGTCCAGCAATATTAGAAATCACATGCTTATGCAGTTAATTAAAATTATTCCAGTGCTATTTTTGGATATCTGGAAATATAATACTGGGCTGAAATCCTCAATGTACATGGTGTAAAGGGATGGGTTAGAAGTGAAGGGCGTGTAGGGCACCTGACTAGGATACTACTTCAATAGATAGACTTTCAATTAACTCTGTTTTTAAGGAGCTTCTACTCCCACCTTGCATGACCTTGCTCTTTGAGCTAGGTACATCCATGGGATATGGTCTTTTCTCCATTGTAGACTGTTTGTGGGGACACTGGGCTGCCTTTTGCTTATTTTGTTTTTCCACCACTATCTTCATTTGCTGTAATTTTATTAGACACTTAGGAGAAAGAGGAGATAAGTTCTTATTTTTAGTTGTTTTGAACTGAAAGAGATATTTTGAGACACTTGTTTTAAAAAAACAATGAATTAATTATATGGAGAATGGATTGAAGGAAGGAAAGGCTGATGCGCCAAGGACATAAGTAAGAGGGTTTAGGGAAAAAATTAGTGATGGTAGAAATGGAGATGAAGAGAAGTAAGAGGTAAAAAGAAGATAGAATTTGTAGCATTGCATTTCAGTTTCTCCTTTTGTAGGACCAATTAGACAAAAATTTTTATTTAATCATTTATCTGACAGAGAGAGAGACAGAGAGAGAGGGAACACAAGCAGGGGAAGTGGGAGAGGGAGAAGCAGGCTTCCCGCCAAGCTAAGAGCCCGATGTGGGCCTTGATCCCAGAACCCTGGGATCAGGACCTGACCCGAAGGCAGACGCTTAATGACTGAGCCACCCAGGTACCCCTAGACATAATTTTTATATAAAAACAATATGTAGAACTCCAGGCTACATGTCTCTCCAGAATTATTTTCTAACTGTATACAAAATTAGATTCTAAGTAATTAAAATTCCATCTACTGACTTTAAATGATACATTATATTTTCTGTAACCTAATATGGAGCCAAAATGTTTGGATTTACATGTAAAGGGTATGAAGCAATTCATTGAAAAACAGGAAGTCATTTTCTAATTTTTCCACTATTCCTCATTTCCTTTCTAGAATTTCATAAAATAATATCTGGAGCTCAACATTTTAATTCATATTAATCAAACATTTATGGTTTTGATTCTGGAAGAACTACCTCACTCTTAATAGAATACGTTTATCACCCTGTTTTTGGTGTATTATTTTTGGTGGATGATTCTGTGGGCTTTGCTTACATTGTTACTTTCCATAATGCTTCTGCAGGATAATAAGTCCTACCTAACAGACCTGACATTGTCACCCTTTTCCAACCATCCTTAAGGTTGCTGATATTTGCTATCACTTCCAAGTTACTTCTGTTACATTAAAAAAACTCTTCATTCATTTTCTCTGCTTCCTATATTTTCATCATGCCCAAATGCACTAATTTAGGACCCTTAACAGAAATCATTTAATACTACCTTCTTTAAGACCTGATAATATTTGAAGAGCTAGATCCAAAGAAAATAACTAAACATGTCTTTTTTTTTTTTTTTTTTTTGGTAACTCTGTAACATTGAGCATGCTCAATTACTGCTCACCTCAGACCAATCATTTTTTTCTCTTAATTCTTACAGAATCATACTCTTTTTCCTGCTGGTCTCTAGGCAGTTCTACTCTGTCCATTGTGGATTCTTCTTTCTCTTTGTAGTTTTGAAGTATGGTGTCTCAAGGCTTTCTTCCACTTTTAACACTCTTCTTCTCTTTATGCAATACAGTTTCCATGGGTTAAAGTCATGCACTCATGGCTAGAATCCCCAAATTTATATATTTACTTTTTTAAGAGTTAAACAATGGAAATTTAATCTTAGACTGTGCATATTATATAATGTTTCTATTTTATTTTATTCTATTTTATTTTTATTTCAGTATAGTTAACATACAGTGTTATATTAGTTTTAGGTGTA
Source organism: Lontra canadensis (assembly GCF_010015895.1). Classification (NCBI taxonomy): domain Eukaryota; kingdom Metazoa; phylum Chordata; class Mammalia; order Carnivora; family Mustelidae; genus Lontra; species Lontra canadensis. The sequence continues at coordinate 25,796,903 of NW_022631000.1, forward strand.
CAATATAGTGATTCGACACTTCCATAAATCATCCAGTGCTCATCACAAGTGCACTCCTTAATCCCCATCAGCTGTTTCACCCATCCTCCCTCCCACCTCCACTCTGATAACCATCAGTTCGTTCTCTGTCATTAAGAGTCGGCTTGTTGGTTTGTTGCTCTCTTTCTTTCTTTCCTCTTTGTTTGTTTCTTAAATTCCACATATGAATGAAATCTTATGAAATCATTTCTTTCTTTCACTAACTGATTTCACTTAGCATTATACTCTTGCTTCATCTATGTCTTTGCAAATGCCAAGATTTCATTCCTTTTTAGAGCTGAATAATATTCCATTAGATATACATGCCACAACCTTTTTATACATTCATCTATCATTGGACACTTGAACTGCTTCCATAATTTTGCTATTGCATTTTCCCCAAATTTTTCTTTAAATTCCAGTTAGTTAACATACAGTATAATATTAGTTTCAGGTATAGAAATTAATGATTCATCACTTACATACAATATCCAGTGGTCATCACAACTGCCCTTAATACCCATCACCTATTTAACCCATCCCTCCACTCCCTCTCCCCTCCAACAACCATCAATTTGTTCTCAATAATTATGACTCTGTTTCTTTGCCTCTTCCCCCATTCATTTGTTTTGTTTATTAAATTTTATACATGAGTGAAATAGTATGGTATTTTTCTTTCTCTGACTGACTGATTTTGCTTAGTATAATACTCTTTAGCTCACCCATGTTGTTGCAAATGGCAAGATTTCATTCTCTTTGATGGCTGAGTAATATTCCATTGTATATATATATGCCACATCTTCTTTATCCATTCATCAGTCAGTAGACCCTTGGGCTGTTTCCATAATTTGTCTATTGTAGATAATGCTGCCATAAACATTGGGGTGCATGTATCCCTTTGAATCAATATTTTTGTATCCTTTGGGTAAATACATAGTTGTACAATTGCTGGATTATGGGGTAGTTCTATTTTTAACTTTTTGGGGAACCTCCATACTATTTTCCAGAGTGGCTGCACCAGTTTACAATGGGCAGAAGACGTGAATAGACATTTTTCTATAGACAACATATAGTTGGCTATTGTAAATAATGCTGCTATAAACATAGGTGTGCACGTATTCCTTTATTTATTTTATGTTATTTTTTTAGTGTTACAAGATTTTTTATGCACCACACCCAGTGCTCCATGCAATATGTGCTCTCCTTAATACCCACCACCAGGTTAACTCACCCCCCTACCCCCTTCCCTTCCAAAACCCTCTGTTTGTTTCTCAGAGTCCATAGTCTCTCATGCTTTGTCTCCACCTCGGATTTCCCCCAATTCACTTTTCCTTTCCTTCTTCTAATGTCCTCCATATTATTCCTTATGCTCCACAAGCAAGTGAAACCATATGATAATTGCTTGATTTATTTTACTTAGCATAATCTCTTCCAGTCCTGTCCATGTTGATACAAAAGTTGGGTATTCATCCTTTCTGGTGGAGGCGTAATATTCCATTGTATATATGTGCCATATCTTTTTTATCCATTCATCTGTTGAAGGGCACCTTGTCTCTTTCCACACTTTGTCAATTGTGGCCATTGCTGCTATGAACATTGGGATACATATGGCCCTTCTTTTTACTACATCTTTATCTTTGGGGTAAATACTCAGTAGTGCAATTGCAGGGTCATAGGGTAGGCTTGTTTTTGCATGTATTCCTTTAAATTGATGTTTTTGTATTTTTGGGGTGGATACCCAATAGTGCAATTGCTGGATCATAGGGTAGTTCTATTTTTAAATTTTTGAGAAAAACTTTATACTGTTTTCCAGTTTTTTGAGAAAAGCTTTATACTGTTTTCCAGAGTAGTTGCACCAGTTTGTATTCCCACCAACTGTGCGAGAGAGTTCCTTTTTTCTTCACATCCTCACCACTACTTGTTGTTCCTGTGTTTATGATTTTAGCCATTCTGATGGGTATGAGGTAATATCTCATTGTAGTTTTGATTTGCATTTCCCTGATGGCGAGTGATGTTGAGCATCTTCTCATGTGTCTGTTGGTCACCTGGGTGTCTCCTCTTCCTCCTCCTCCTCCTCCTTCCCCTCCTCCTCCTCCTCCTTCTCCTCTCCCTCCTCTCTCCTCCCCCTACCCCTCCTCTCTCCTCCCTCTCCTCCTTATCTTCCTTCTTCTTCTGTTATATTAGAGCTCAACCCTCCACTCTCAGCAATGGACAGATCATTGAAGCAGAAGATCAACAAAGAAACAAGAGCTTTGAATGACACACTGGACCAGATGGACTTCATAGATATATAAAGAACATTCCACCCTAATACTCATTGTTCTTGGATGCACATGGGACTTTCTCCAGAATAGACCACACACTGGATCACAAATCAGGTCTCCACTGATACCAAAAAATTGAGATTATTCCTTGTGTATTTTCAGAACACAATGCTTTGAAACTGGAACTCAATCACAAGAAAAAATTTGGAAGGTATCTCTGTGTCTTTGAAGAAATGTCTTTTTATTTCTTCTTCCCATTTTTTAATTGAATTATTTGTTTTTGGGGTGTTGGGTTGCATAAGTTCTTTATATATTTTGGGTATTAGCCTTTTATTAGATATGTCATTTGCAAATATCTCCTCTCATTCTGTAGGTTCTCTTTTAGTTTTCTTGATTATTTCCATCACTACACAGGAGCTTTTTATTTTGATGTAATCCCAATAGTTTATTTTTGTTTTTATATCCTTTGCCTCAAGAGACGTATCTAGAATGTTGCTATAGCTGATGTCAGAGAGATTACTGCCTGTTCTCTCTTCTAGGAGTTTTATGGTTTCAGGTCCCACATTTAGGTCTTTAATCCATTTTGAGTTTATTTTTTTTCATGGTGTAAGAAAGTGGTCCAGTTTCATTCTTTTGCATGTAGCTGAACAGTTTTCTCAACACCATTTGTTGAAGAGATTATATTTTCCCATTTAATATTCTCTCCTCTTTTGTCAAAAATGACCATATACTTGGGATTATTTCTGGGTTTTCTATTTTGTTCCATTGATCTGTGTGTCTATTTTGGTGCCAGTATCATACTGTCTTCATGACTACAACTTTGTAATATAAATTGAAGTCTGGAATTGTGATACCTCAGCTTTGCTTTTCTTTTTCAGTATTGCTTGGGCAATATTGTAGTTCCATGTAAATTTTAGGATTTTTTTATTTTAGCTCTGTGAAAAATGCTTTTGGCATTTTGATAGGGATTTCATTAAACATGTAGATTGCTTTGGGTAGTATAGACATTTTAACAATATTTGTTCTTCTAATCTGTGAGCATAGAATGTTCTTCTAATTCATTTGCATTATCTTCAGTTTCTTTCAACAGTGTTTTATAGTTTTCAGAGTACAGTTCTTTCATCTCTTTGGTTAAGTTTATTCCTAGGTATCTTATGGTTTTTGGTACAATTGTAAATGGAATTGATTCCTTAACTTCTCTTTCTACTACTTCGCTATTGGTATATAGAAATGTAACAGATTTCTGTATGTTGATTTTGTATTCTGTGACTTTATTGAATTCGTTCATCAGTTCTAGCAGTTTTTTGGTGGAGTCTTTTGAGTTTTCTGTATATAGTATCATGTCATCTGCAAGTAGTGTCAGTATTACTTCTTCCTTACCAATTTGGATACCTTTTATTTCTTTTTCTTTTCTGTGGCTAGGACTTCCAGTATGATGTTACGTAAAAGTAATGAGAGTGAATATCCTTTTCTTAGGGGGAAGGCCCTCAGTTTTTCCCACGGAGAATGATGTTCACTGTGGTTTTTCATATATGACCTTTATTATGTTGAGGTACACTCCCTCTAAATCTATTTTTATGAAGGTTTTTATCATGAATGCTGTAATTTGACAAATGCTTTTCTACAAATATTGAATGATTTTATAGTTTTTATCCTTTCTCCTATTGATGTGATATATCATGTTGATTTTGATTTGCATATAGCAAAACCACTCTTGCCTCCCAGGAATAAATACCACCCAATCATGATGAATTATTTTTTAATGTATTGTTGAGTTCTGTTTGCTAATATTTTGCTGAAAATTTTTGCAAACTGTGTTCCTCAGAGATATTGGCCTGTAGTTCTCTTTTTTTGTGATGTCTTTATTTGATTTGGTATCAGGGTGATATTGACCTCATAGAATTAATTTGGAAGTTTTCCTTCTTTTATTTTTGGAATAGTTTGAGAAGAATAGGTATTAACTCTTCTTTAAATGTTTGTTAGAATTTGCTTCTGAAGCCATCTGGTCCTAGACTTGTGCTTGTTGGGAGTTCTTTGATTACTGATAGAATTTCCTTGCTGGTCATCAGTCTGTTCAGATTTTCATTCTTCCTGCTTCAGTTTTAGAAGGTTTCTATGTCATTTATTTCTGCTCTAATCTTGATTATGTCCTTCTGCTGGTTTGGGTTTTATTTGTTGTTCTTTCTCTAGCTCCTTTAGGTGTATGATTAGGTTGTTTATTTGAGATTTTTCTTGTTCCTTGAGGTAGGCTGGTATTGCTATTAACTTCCCTCTTTGAACAACTTTTGCTGCATCCCAAAGGTTTTAAACTGTTGTGTTTTCATTTTTGTTTGTTTCCATGTACTTTTTGATTTTTTTCTTTGATTTCTTGGTTGACCCATTCATTGTTGAGTAGCATGTTGTTTAACTTCCATTTTTTGTGGTCTTTTCAGATTGTTTTTCTTGTGGTTTATTTCTAGTTTCATAGTGTTGAGGTCAGAAAAGATACATGGCATGACTTTTTTTTTTTTTAATTTGTTGAGGCTTGTTCAATGGCCTAATATGTGATATATTCTGAAAAATATTCCACGTGCATTTGAAATTAGTGTTCTAAATATATCCGTTAAGTACATCTGGCCCAGTGTGTCATTCAAAGCCACTGTTTCCTTAATGATTTTCTGTTTGGATGATTGGTCTATCAATGTAAAGTCCCCTACTATTATTGTATTATGATCAATTAGTTTCTTTATGTTTGTTATTAAATGTTTTATTTATTTTGTGCTCCCATGTTGAGAGCATATATATTTACATTAGTATATCTTCTTGTTTGATTGTTTCCTTTATTATTATATGGTGTCTTCTTTGTCTCTTTTTACAGACTTTGTTTTAAAGTCTATTTTGTCCAATAAGTATTGCTACTCTGACTTTTTTTGCCATTAATTTGCATGATAAATGTTTCTTCATCCATTCACTTTCATGCTGCATGTATCGTTAGGTCTGAAACGAGTCTCTTATAGGCAGCATATAGATGGGTCTTATCTTTTTTAAAAGATTTTGTTTATTTATTTGACACATACAGAGAGAAAAAGAGATAGCAAGAGAGCATGAACAGGGGAAGGGGCAGAAAGAAGAGGAAGATACAGATTTCCCACTAAGTGCAGAGTCTGATATGGGGCTCAATCCCAGGACCCTGAAGTCATGTCCTGAGCCAAAGTCAGACACTTAACCAACTGAGCTACCCAACTGAGGACACCCAGGTATCCCAGGTTTATTATTATTATTTTTTAATCCACTCTGTCACCCTATGACTTTTGATTGGAGCATTTAATTCATTTACTTTCAAAGTAATTATTGATATATATGTATTTATTATCATTTTTGTTACTTGTTTTGTGGCTGTTTTTGTAGTTTTTCTCTGATCTTTTCTTTCTCTCTTTCATGGTTTGGTGGTTTCTTTAGTGATATGCTTGGATCTTCACTCTTTATTGTTCACCTATTTATTACTGTTTTTTGATTTGTGGTTACTATTCAGTTTATATATAACATCTTATGTACATACCAGTCTATATTAAGCTGATGGTGACTTAATTTTGAACTCATTCTTTACTCCTCTCCCCTCCATGTTTCATATATTTGGTTATCATATTTTACATCCTTTTATTTTGTGCTTCTTTTGACCGATTTTTATAGATATACTTAATTTTATTTTGCTTTCATGCTTCCTATTTTTCTTACTCTTATTTATGGCTTCTGTTTTCCACTCACAGAGTTCTCCTTAACATTTCCTGTAGATCTGGTTTAGTGGTCATGAATTTTTTTAACATCTATTTGCCTGGATTCTTACTCCCCTTCTATTCTGAATAATAGCTTTGCTGGATAGAGTATTCTTGGCTATAGATTTTTCCCTGTTACCACTTTGAATATATTGAGGCACTTCTTTCTGGCCTACAAACTTTCTGCTGAAAAATTGGCTGATAACATTTTGGGGTTTCCTTTTTATATCTATCTTCTTTTCTCTTGTAAGCTTTAACTTTTTAAAACCACTGTTTGTCGCTATTTATTTATTTTTTATTTACTTATTTATTTATTTTTGCCATTTTTGTTATGTGTCTTGGTGTGGACCTACTTGGGTTGAATTTTTGGGGGGATCTCTGTGCCTCATAAATCTGGATCTCTATTTCTCTCCCCAGATTCAAGAAGTTTTCAGCTATTATTTCCTGAAATATATTTTCTGCCCCTCTTTCTCTCTCTTTTTTTTTTCCTTCTGGGATCCCTATAATGTGAATGTTATTATGCTTGATGGGAGTCATTGAGTTCTCCATGTCTGTTCTCCTTATGCAGTATTTGTTTCTCACCTGTTCCTCCTGATTGCTTTCCATTACTCTATCCTTCAGGTCTCTGATAGTTTCCTCTCCTTCTTGAAGCCTACTATTTATTCTATCCATTTTGTTTTTAATTTCATTTATCAAGTTCTTCATCTCTGATATGTTATTTTTTTTATCTCTTTGCCAAGGCTATCACTGATGCCCTCTAATCTTTTCTGAAGTTTAGTGAGTATCTTTTTTTTTTTTTTTAAAGCTGATGGATTCTGTAGATTTTTTTTTTTAAGATTTTATTTATTTGACAGAGATTACAAGGAGAGAACGAGAGAAGAGGAAGCAGGCTCTCCCCTGAGCAGAGAGCCCGATGTGGGGCTCGATCTCAGGACCCTGGGACCACGACCTGAGCTGAAGGCAGAGGCTTTAACCCACTGAGCCACCCAGGTGCCCCTCTAGTGAGTATCTTTAGATCATTACTTTAAATCTCTATCAAGTATATTACTTATTTCTGTTTCATTTAGATCTCCTGCTGTGAGTTTGTCTTGTTCTTTCATTTGGGACATATTTCTTTGTTTCATCATTTTTTTCTACCTCTCTTTGTCTATTTGTGTGTTAAGGAAGTCAGTTACATCTTCTGCTCTTGAACATAATGGCATCATGAAGAAGAGGTCTTGTAGTGCCCTGAAGTGCACTGTCCCCCGTCCATCAGAACGTGGTGCTTTAGGGGAGTCTCCTATGTGTATTGTTTTCATTTGCTATTATGTCTGAGTCACTTTTCCTTTCAGTCTAGGCACTTACATGGACTCTCTGCCTGTTGTGGGCTGTGCTTGCTCTCTGTGATGTTAGTGAGACCCAGGCCAGATGGCTCTGAGGCGACATGGCTGCAGGAGAGCTCATGAGTGGGATGGTGGTATTAGCCAAATTTGCACTGAGCCACTAGTCCTCAGTTGGATCCCCTAAAGAATGGTGGTGCAGGGTGTGTGTGCAGAGTTAACAAAATTTGCACTGAGAATAAACACAGGGCCAGTAGAAGAATTCCTGTGTGGGGTGCATGGGTAGCAGGACAGTTAACAAGTACTTGTGCAGTGATGCCTCTCAGAAGGTGGCCCTGTGTTTATGCTTGGAGTGGAGGGAGAAAAATGGCACCTGCCAGCTCCTTTGTTCCCAGAGAATTCCCCAGTGTGCTCCTAAGTCAGATGTCCCTTCTGTTATGCAAGCTGTTGTTTCTATGTTGTCTCATTTTGGGCAGTTGTCTCTTTAAGGGTGGGGGCCCAGCTATGGTTTGTCCGGGTTCACCAGCGCAGAGTCAGCTGATTTTAAAACTCCAGGTTCCAAGTCCAGCTGGTTATATAAACTCACAGAATTTAGCCCCTGTGGTTTTCAAGGCCAGAAGTTATGAGGATTCATTTTTCCCCTGTGGGCTCCCTGATGCTTTCCTCTCTTTATGACTGCAGTTCTCGCCCTCCTTTAGGCAGCTCCCACCCACCATTTCTGCCCCTCCTAACCTCTTTGAGTCTGCTTCTTTTCTACATTTAGTTGCAGAGTTTGTTCTGCCAGTATTCGGATCACTCTCACATTTGTTTACTCAGATATGTGTGATACCTAGTTATAAACATGGGACAAGGTGAGCTTAAAGCCCTCCTACTCTGCCATCTTCACAAATATCTTCAGGTCCCAAACTTAAACCTTTGAAATAGAGCTTTCTCCTGACAGATGCTTGTCCATATTTTTCACTATGATGTCCCATAATCACCTCAGAACTCACCTCAAATCACCTCAAAACTAATTCAGTAAGAGATGAACTTCCTTCCTTAACTTCTCTTCTGTCTGCGTTCTTATGTGGATGGAAAATAAACTAGTAATAAAATATATTCTAATGTATACTAATAATAAATTAGATCAAAGTTATTTCAGAGTGTTAAGTTTTGTCCTATTTAGTAATTTGACCCAAGGATATTTATTTCTTTCCTATATCCAGGGCTTGCATCATCGATGTCATCTCAAATCAGACTATTATAGAATTAGGTGGAAGGGAATATTGACAGCCTAGAATTAAAATATATTGGACAGGGTCATAGATCCCAGGAAATCTGATTTATCTTTATAGGATAGACATTATGACAAATAAATCAATAAAAAATTGAAATAGATATGCATAAAAGATGGACCCATTTTGAACACAATTGAAAAGATTAGGAGTAAAAAAAGAAAAAAAGCGAGTTATTCTTTTTCTTAATTTTAATTCTTAAATTTTCTGTTGTATAAATTCAAAAAATGTCACTAATTTTCTCTTATGAGGCAAATCTGAATAATTTCCTTTAAAGAGAGTTGCACTTTAACTATTGTATGTGTGTGGGCGAGAGGTAATTATATGTATGTATGCATGTAATGAGTTTTGTTCAAACATTTCCGAAATATATAAGGTTATAATTAATTGCCTCATTATGCTGGTCCCAACTCTGAAATAATCACTATTAAAAATTAGTTTTCATACAGATGTAGGTCTATAAGATAGACCTCCATTCTGGCTGTCATGGTTTTTAAACATATAACTGAAAACATTTTGTATGACTTTTATGATTGCATACCTGTGCTTCTGCTATAGCAAATAAACTTTAAACTTTTGCACTTCTCTCTCTTTTGTCTTTTCACACACACCCACATGTAATTATTTTTGATTTTATAAAAAAGTGACCATAATTCTGCATACTTTTGCAAAGTAGCTTGCTTTTCCTTCACCTACTATAATATAGATATTTTCTATCCTATCTGTCCATATATCTATGTATTCTATCATCCAACAGACTTACAATTTAATTTTAAGAAGAGAGAATTCCATTCTATGTACACATCATAACCTATTAATTCATCACTATTGAACATTTTACATATTTATTAATAGTTTTTTAAAGATAAAATCTGGTATGATAAAAACATCTGTGGACATGAAGTAAAGAAAGTCATTTACTTTTTTTACTTCTCATTTTCTGTAATTTTAATATAGGGGAGTTTTACCTGGTCATCTCCAAAGTTATGCACAACTAAAGTCCTCTGTTTTCTTGTGAGGCCCAGCTCAGGTCATTCATATGTGTGGGATTGCTTTGAAATACTCTAAAGAATTCTACAATATAGAGCTGATATTACTACCATTATTATGATTTTGCAATCACTCAGTGAATTGGAAACTTGAGTTAAGGACTATAGACTAGGGATCTGCTCAGGCATCCCAGAGAAACACGGCTATACTCTAAAGGACTCAGACTAGTGGTAGGTTTCTATAATAAGTAAAGCACAGACAGATTACTGAAGATTTTGAATGCCACATTTGGGATTTGGACATAAAAATAAAGTATATACTATTTCGTTAGCTTTGAGTAGGAAGTTGTTTGCAATGCTGGTTGTGTATTTGTACTACTGGGAAGATTTTTAATAAAGAATGCATTACCCAGAACACACGCCTAGGGATTTTGGTCTAATTGCTCTGGAATGAGGCTGGGCATTGGTACTTAAACATTTCTCCATACTGGTATTTTTAAAAATGTGATTTTTACATTCATACTGGATTGAAAAATCACCCTTATAAGACAAAGTTGGTTTCTTTATATTTTACATTGCATTTCCCCCACTTCTGTTCCTCTCCTCGCACCACTCTGGACAGAATATTCATTATGACTTCTGTGGTCCTATCGCTTTATTATCTGAAAAGCCTATTTACAAATGGTGGGGCATCCTTGATCAGACCTAGTCACCCTTGTGTGATATGGAATCACCAAAGCTTAGAAATTTGGTCCGTGTACGTGCCTCAACTTTGCCCATACATTTCCTGTGAAGATGATCAAGATGCAACATGCGAGTTCTCAAAGTGAGGAGATTTCCTGCACGATTCTAAATAATTTTAGATTTTATGTAGTGATCATTTAGCTTTTATTTATTTTTTTAAAATTTTTTATTTCTTTTCAGCGTAACAGTATTCATTGTTTTTGCACCACACCCAGTACTCCATGCAATCCGTGCCCTCTCTAATACCCACCACCTGGATCCCCCTACCTCCCACCCCCCGAGATCATTTAGCTTTTAAATGAGGAATAGCAAATCAGACGTGAGAATCTACTTACAATTATATGCTTAATCTTCATGGTTGCCTTTATTTAACTATTTGGTAAGAGAATGTTACTCAGTTTCCTTGGAAATATAGGAATATATGCATTCACTGAGTTAATTGAAAATGTATTCAGTCTGTTCATCAAAAACAGTAACTACTAAACCTTGTGTTGTACGTACTGCATTTATAAAACCACCTAGGGTGCTTGGGTGTGCCTCAGTCAGATATGCGTCTGCCTCTGGGGTGCTGGGTGGTAGCAGCCTGGCTCCTTGCCCAGCGGGGAGTCAGCTTCTCCCTCTGCCCCTCCCCCTACTTCTACTCTCTCTCTCTCTTTCAAATAAATAAAATCTTTAAAAATAAATACATAAAAACCTATTTCTTGTTTAATAAGAAAAATGACATCAAATTTCACCCTTCTATATAAAAAAACAGTGCTTTTTTTTTTTTAACAGATTATAGCAAGAAGAAAGTGAATACTCAATAGAAATTTGTCTTTCCATGTGTCTGCTGGTATAGTGAAGCAGAACTGATAATGTGAAGTGTTGCTGCCATCTGCAGCATGAAAGACTTATTAAAGGCATGTTCCCCAGAAGTATATAACTGGGTTTTGAACTGCTTATTTAAAAAGTAAGAACTATTTAGTTTCTCTATTAGTCTTTCTGTGTATTTTCTACTGCTAGCTTTAAACCTACTTAAAAATGTAATAAGGTATTTTAAAACATTCCAAGCATGTATTTTAAAACATTCCAAGCATGTGTGAACTTGATATAGGTACCAAAATGAATACTGACATTATATTTGATTATGCTGAAATTAATTTTGCACAAGCAATTAAATGATAGACTAAAATAGCCTTTATCATTCATTGATACCAGGAAATATTTTCTGAATCTTTTATGTTTCACAAAGTTTTATAGAAATTACTCCAATAAAATTTAAACTTTTTTTCAGGTGTTTTTTTTCCCCCAGGTTTACCCATTACTTTCTTAATTGTTATATAGATTAGTAATACAGGTATCCACAAAGAGGACGCCAGAGTTATACTGTCAGGGAATGAAAGATTTTAAGTTGTTGTGTAGATGTAACTTTCCCAAACAGAGATAGCACATAGTGTTGAAGATATTACTGAGGCCTTAGGGTGATGACAACATTTCTCTCCTAGGTTTCTAAATTCTCTTTCTCTGTATTAAAAAAATTGTTCTTTGCCATTTCTTGTCGACTCATATTCTCACAATAGAAGGTAGCAAAAAATTAACGGCGCTGTGAAACTTGTAAGTTATTTAAAATTCCTGAGCATTAATTTCCAGACCTGTGCTTTTGTGCCTATAATAATCATTTTGTTGTGTTGTTGCATTGCAGTTAACTGAGAACTGAGTGTTAGAAGTTGAGCATATTATCTACAACATGCTCATTAATGTTAGCTTTTATATTTTCTTTTTTTTAAAAAAAGAATTTATTTATTTATTTGACAGACAGAGATCACAAGTAGGCAGAGAATCAGGCAGAGGGAGAGAGGGAAGCAGGCTCCCCGCTGAGGAGAGAGCCCTACATGGGGGTCAATCTCAGGACCCCAAGATCATGACCTGAGCTGAAGGCAGAGGCTTAACCCACTGATCCACCCAGGTGCCCATAGCTTTTATATTTTCATGAAACAAATCATTTAATCATGTTTAGTTGTATCCAAGAAAATAACACATTTTCATATTTTAAATATCTTATATTTCTATTGTAATTGATCATTAAAAACTTGATATTTATAATTAAGTGGAAAATGCCAAGGAAATGCATTTTCAATTACTTTGATAATGGTATTTGGCAGATAGACATAAAATACTGACTCAGTCAACAAAACCTAGTATGATTATCTCCTTTTCTTTGACAAGATTTTTACTTTATTTTTTCTCCTTAAAATAAGTCATAGGTTCCTTAAATTACATAAATTAAATTACTTAAATCTGTGATGCCTCAAATGAACCCCTGGACAGTTGGATAAGCTATAATACATGTCACAAAGTACAATGAGCATTTGTTTTTTGACCAAAAAAGTCATAGCATAAGAAATAAACAAAATCCATTTGCATTCAGCAAATTTTTATTAAAAAGTCCTCTTCTTTTAAGATAATACACAGATTCCAGATGTTAGAAGAAAAAATAAATAAATGTTTATAAAAGAAAAAAAAGAAAAAAATAAAAAAAGAAATGTTTATAAAATACATTAAATAAATAAAAGAAAAAATAAAACAGAAGAAAAAATAAAAGTTTATATAAAGAAAAATTGCTAAACTTGAGAACTCAAAATATTATAAACAATAGGTTCTTTCCCCCCTCATTTTAATAGCCAAACTACAGCAGAATGTTACAGTAAGAGTCAGTTGTGAAGTATTAGAATTTTATATCATTCACTATGCTTTATCATCATTTTGATACCAAACAACAAATCTAAATGTATATAAATAAACCTCAATGAACGAGAATTGTAGTGAACTGCTTTGTACACTGCTGGGCTATACTCTGATGCTTCCGATCACCTATCAAAACCTCTCTGTTGTAGGGAAATGCGTGTGACTTATCTAATGAGTTTTAATTTCCTTCCTCCAGGATGTATGGATAGGGAAGGATATTCAAGGTTTTTGTTTCTGTTTTGTTTTGTTTTTCTCCAGTACCTGTTGGATCACTCGGACTCAGTTCCTGAGTTCCATCTAGCTTGTAAATAATTTTTAATGCCACCAAAAGATGCTTTGGTCAAGGATAGACAAAACACATTGAGGAGAAGCTATTTCTTAGAATCATGATGTAGCACTACTATGGGAGGACAGTTGCAGCACAGCTGAGTGGGAAGGGGTGACCTCATTGCTCAGGAAGGGCCAGTCTCATTACATGCATCCTCAACTCATGGGGCCTCTTCATTCGTTTTTTTTTTTTTTTTAAGATTTTATTTATTTATTTTAGACCTAGAGAGAGATTGAGGTGTGGGCAGAGGGATAGGGACAAGCACACTCTGTGCTGAGAGTGGAGCCTGATGCAAGACTCAATCCCATGACTCTGGGATCATGACCTGAGCCAAAATCAAGAATCAGAGGCTTAACCAACTGAGCCACACAGGCGCCCCAGGGTCTCTTCATTCTTGATGATAATTACCCTATTTCTAACTCCTTTGTGTTTGTGCTGTGGTCTTGGTGTAGCATTTTTTCTTTCTTTCTTAAGCAACTCTACACTGAACATGGGGCTCAAACTCACAACCCCAAGATCAAGAGTCGCATGCTTCCCTGACTGAGCCAGCCAGGCCCCCTGCACTTGGCTTGGGATGTTCTCTTGGGTGTTCACTTCCTGACTTTGACCCCACCTGGCCAGGGGGCACACATTCATCTCATACATTGTTATCCACTCTCTAAGAGCTCTAATCTCTCACCCTAAATGCATTAAGTGCTTCCTCTTTTTGTGCCTTGATGTACATTCTTTTATCATTGCATCTGTAACACTGTATTGTACCAGTTACGGTGAATGGTGTGGCCATTCCTTTAGCTTCCCACAACAGAGACTGGGGCTGGGCAGAAATGGGGACTTATCCTTGATTTGTTAATACTCCTTACATCTCATGTCCAATCAAGTGCCAGGTTTTGTTAATTCCTCTTCTACACCTTGCCTTGCAAGGCTTTGTATGATCTAGCCCCTGGCCACTCATACCTTAGTTGCACAGGCTACCTGGATTTCTCAAAGTTGTTCTACAGGCTCTTGACTCTGAGCCCTTGAACTCACTTTTCCTTCTGCCTGGAACTCTGTTTTTCCACATATTCTAATGAATTGCTGCTCTTTATTCCCCTTTCTCTGCTCAAATGCAACAGTAGCTCCATTTTTCTCTATTTCTCTTTATTCTGAATTACTTTTCTTCATGAAAAAACTGATTGTTCATCATAGCAATGAGTAACAATCAAAACCAGTATTAAACTTGTTTAATCAGTGATTGATTCCAAAATTGCACACATGTATGAAAAAAATTCAGTAACATTCCCTGCAATCTACTTTTGAAAAAGTCAGGTAATCAGCCACAGCATTAGTCCAGCGAACATTTTTGAGAGTCAGCCAGTCAGAAACAGTCTTACTCTGGGAAACACATTTCTGTAGCTAAAGGTAACACTCCAGCTTCTATATCTCACACTTTTCCAAAACCCTGTATAAGCTTTCTCCTTTGCTTGTAAGCTATGTCTTATAAATTCAGCACTCCCATGCTCAAGCAAGCAATAAATTCACCTTACTGTTTTAGATACTGAGTGATGGCCTCTATCAGTATTTACGATCACCTACAATTACGTGGTATTTTTTGCTATCTGTTGGTTTATTGTCCATCTGTATTAGAATATAGGCTCCAAGAGGGCAGGCAACTTGTTGGCTGGAACTTCATGCTGGTGTCATGCCTAGTACATAACAACAACATCATAAATATTTGTTGAATGTATCTTTAGAGTAGGAATAATTGACACTTAGCATAGTATCTCCACTCTCTAATATAGCACCTAGTATATAGAAGGAACTCTGTAAAATATTAGTTAGTAAGTGAATGAATACACTCATTGACCATGCATGTTTTAAAGGATAGACAATTTTTTAGGGGTGTCCTTGAAGTAAACCAATAATTATTCAGATCTCTGTGGGTCTCTATATATGTCTTATATACTCATCTCTCTCTTCAGAAGTACGCTAGCTAAAAAAATGTCCACTGGCCTATTTGATATATTCTTTTGGAAGACTTAAAAGAATGACCCAATCAGTATGTTTAAATCTGCTCTTTATCCCCAAACCAGATCCTCTTCTTGTTATCTCTCCGTCAGTAAGTGGTGTAAGGCTAGAAATCCCCTTTCTTCCTCAAATCTTCAATTTCCACCCAGTATCAAATAATGGTGATTTTGTCCCCTAAATATATCTTGAATCTGCTCACTTCTTTCCCTTCATGTGAGTGCCACATGTCCTGGCTACCAATAGCTGTCACCTAAACTACTTTAGTAACCTACTATTTGGTTCATGAGCATCCTTTCCTACACTCTCCCCAATTTAATGTTAAATCAGTTAACTCTTTTCTTATGAACTTTCATCAGACGCTTTGCTGATGAGACAGAGGCTAGAGTCTTTCACACGGCTTCCAGGCCCTATTCATCCTCGTCTTGTACCATATTCCACCCCATTACCTAAACTTCAGTCACTGGCCTTCTTCAAGTCACATGAGATTGTCATGTCCTCCTCCTCCCCCATCATAGAACTTTTGCAAATGTTAGGACCTAAGCCAAACACATTCTTCCTTCTACTCCACTTATTCTTTGTATATTAAATCTCCATTACTCCCTCACAACCTGACCAAGTCAAATACCTCTGCCCTACTTAGCACCTTGTCCATCTCCTGTAAATACATATGTTTCAAGTCTAACCTTTGTGTATGCCATTTTTGGATTAATAATGATCTCTTTGAACTATAAACTCCACCAAATAAGGTGGTACTATATTTTTGGCATATGGGAGGGGGTCAGTAGATATTTATTAACTTGAAAGAAAGAAAGAAAGAAAGAAAGAAAAAGAAAGAAAGAAAGAAAGGCATTTGAAGCTGGCCACATCTTTCCTAGTACATCTCAGAGTAAACAGGGTTGGAGCCTGTGTTCTGAGAGGGTAGTGGGGCCAAGGGAAGTTAGTAAACCAGAAAACTATGATGTACAGAGGACCTTCCTCATTCTAGAACTACATTTTTTTTTTCCTGAAAATATTACCCAAGAGTGAAAGTCTTGCTAGTCTCTCATAGACTCATGTTTGGTGGGAAAGGAAAAAGAAAAAGAGTGCAGAAAACATGTAGAGATCAATTTCACTTTTAATGAGGAGGAGGAGATGGGATGGATCTTAATTTGTTGCAGTGGGCAATTCAGGAGCAAAGTACTACAGCAGGTTTTTGTTATATAATATATAATATAGCCAACTTTGAAATAAGTGCTATATTCTAAGAAAGATTTTTATCTTTAGGGAGTCTTGTTAGAAGTAGGCACTTTAAACTTTTTACTGATTTAGGATTCATTTCAATATTTTTTTAAATCCAAATGTTTGTCATGTTAAAATGCAGTATTTATATAAGTAGTGTTTTTCTTCTATTTTGCCCCACCATGAGAATGTCGAATGCTGCTGTTTTGACATAAATTACAAAAATCTTTTAGTTTAGAAATAAAAAGTATAAGAAGCTATGAATGCAGGTTCATCTTTAAGGAGAAAACTTGGGGAGGGGGAAAGATAGGGTGCCAGGCAAGCTTCCATATACTTCCCGATTTTCCTTTGTTTTTACTGCATTTTGTTCCCCTACCAGGAATTCATATGAAGTGTTGTAATAAGCCCTCAGAAAATGCTGGCTATTTTTCTCCATCTTATTAGTTAAGAAGTATCAGCTTTAAAAATGACACTTCCTTAGGTGGTTATGAATAAGTCACACACACATTAGTTAAAATAGATCAAGGGGAAGGAGAGGAATCACTGCAGTCACTGCTGCTCTCCAAAGTAACACATGGGAAAGCTGAGAAGGTTGAGAAAGACTATAGGACCAATTTACAGATGCATGGCTAGCATAGAGCAAAACTAGACACAAGACAACGTCTATTACACACAGGACTGCCATTTGCTTCTGTGACTGTACTGTTCCAACACTCAGGTCCTACCCGTGACACTGAAAGAATGGATGGGACCACCAAGAGAAAGACTAGGTTTGAAGCATAGTTATTTTTTTGGTGTCAGTGCTTATTAAACTATTCTGCTCTACCGGTGAACCTTTTACAGTTTGTTTCAGTGTGCCAATGAAGGGCATTCCCAGAAAAGGTGATTGTTTTCCTTTCCCTCTTCAACCTAGAGCCCTGACCCCAGGACTAAATTGCTATTTGCTGGCTGTCTTGGAACTTAACTGACACATACAGTGGTGTTTCTAGATGAGAGATTTCTAATTCCAAACAATTAACTTAGTAACAGATACTTGGAACACATTTCTGTAACCAAGTGGGGGATTGTGTGGAGTTTCTTTAAACATCCTTCTAAGTGGATAGAAATTTGGGTAGTATTTATATGACTCTAAATTAGAGTCCAAATGGCTACATGTTGCTTTGCTTAAAACAAGTCTGTTTCCTCATTTTGGAAAGGGAAAAACTATAATCATTCTTAAAAAGAAATTCTAAAAATTTCTTCTTGTGTGGGCTTTGGAATGAATAGATAACTAGATGTAGTTCTCTAGAGGACTCCAAAAACGTTAAAGCAGAAGGCATTAATTAATTGAGTTGACTATATGCCCTGACTTCTGCATTTGCCTCATGTGTTAAGGTTTTATTTGTTTGTTTTTGTTTGGTTATTTTTAAGTCACAGAATTGTGCATTTTTCAGAGCCTTACATCCCTTTCTTGACTGAACTCACTGTAAATAGATAAAGGTCCTGCTCTGTATCACTGCTTTTGCTAACTGAGAAGTCTCTTTTATATGCTTATTTAAATCTCTGGTGTGCATATGTGCTTACAGCATACTTTGGTTTGTATTGACTTCCTTTTGGAAATATTAGTTCCTTACCACTAGAACAAATTGATTTCATCTATCTCCCTCCTCATCTTTAAGCATATTACTTATCCAACTTTCAGCTTTTCTGATATAAAGTAAAAATGTCTCGCTACAAGAAGATTAATAAAGTCAAAAGTCTGCTTATGAAAAAATATTTTAGAAATCCAGTCCCTTTGATTAGTAACCAGCCTTAGTACCAGCAAAACTTCAAAGTGATCTCTAAACATTGAATTTTCATCAGTGATGCTGCAAGCCTTAGTTCTCATCTTTCATGCTTACCCATGCAATAACTTCTAAAGCATTAAAAAGAAGAATGACAATCTCTCAAAGCAACACAGTGCTCGGCCCAGTAATCTTGTCATTAGCTATCATGCATATACAACAAGATAATTGCTTCATTACATTATGCTTTAATAAATACAATGATTAACATTTGTTACCAAAAAAAGCAAATATGCAAACCATTTAGAAATGAAATCCAGAGCCCAAGGGATTTCTAGAAGAAAATGAAAAAGAGTTAGACAGCGTCAAATATAGACATCTTCAAAGGGAAAGAGATCATTTAAAGTTTACTTACTGAAATATGTTCTTGCATATTTTATTGTTTTTGTCATCTTGCTTGTTATAATCCAGCCAGTGAATGTTCAAAGAACATAAAATCCTACAAATAAATAAAGTGGATATGAGTACATTTACAGAAAGGCAACAATTAAGATCTGGAGTCTCACATGGAAGCTTTGATTATATAAAGCAATTATGTTTCCCAGAGGTGTTGCAGCAACTTGCGATTTAGCAGTAGGAGGAAAATAAAAAAGTTTTAAGCTCAACGATACTTTCTAGTTTTCAGAATACAAGCTACTTGGAAGTCTTATCTGAATCAGCAGGGTATCATCAGCCAAAATCTTGGGGGATCAAGACAGTTCAGGCTTTGCAGGACATTGTGTCAGTGCAGGACGTTGCAACAGACACTGACTTTTGAGCAAGTATTACATACATCATTATGGACTATGTGGTTTGTAACTAGGTAGTCATCTCAGAAGTACCGAAAACTATAACAGGAGGATTTTGAGAAGGGGGAGTTAGAGCTATGGGTTGTGGAATGGTAGCATCAAACTAGAGGAGACCAAACATTAGGTTAGTACTTGTGAATTTTGCTGTTTGGATCAGTGAATATTCTCTCATCAGCAGTTTTCCAAAGGTCTCTCTGTCAGCACAAGGTAACAAAATGGGGACAGCATTTAAAAATTAAAAATATAATTCTTCCTATCAAATTATATGTAGAAGTAGTAATTTATCTTGGAAATACATGTGAGAAATAGTTTTAAAAGCTATATTGCACCCCCCCCCAAAAAAAAGGGGAAAAAAGAAATGTCTGGGAACATTCATTATTCTCAGTAAGTATACTTCTCCCTGAGACAATGGAGTTAAAAATTTATTTTTTTGATGACTGGGCTGTTATCGGAATCAGAGCTTCTCCAATTTATAGTGCATAGCAAATTGTTGATAGTACATTTTTACCATCAGCCTGTTAGATAATACAAGTGGGTAGGGCAGATTAAAGATGATCTGTTTTTTAAATATAAACATTAACTGCAGAGCTTAATCAGAAAGGCCAAATTAAGGTGTTGGGAAAAGAGCCGTGTGTGTGTGTGTGTGTGTGTGTGTGTGTGTATGTGTGCACGTATGTTTGGAGGGATTGGTGTTGCAGTGGTGAATGATCAAAAATGGGAAAGGTGAGCAGGAAATGGAAAATTAAAAGCCCTGTCACCTGGATATAGAGGAGAATAGGAATGGAAGAAATATTAGGTCACAGGCAAGACTGACTGGAACTGGTTAGATTTATAGATGCAAATGGGAATTGAGGGTAAGTGACAACTTATTAAGTATAAAAACCTAGCACTACACATATATGAATTTTACCTTTTACTAGTGATAGGGAACCAATAAATTAAATTCCTGGAAAAATATATATTCTGTATTAAACTCTAAATATCTATCAGCAATGTCACTAGGGAATTATTTTTAGTTACTCTATTTCCCAAGAGTCTTTAGAAAAAGCTGACTAGATAGAGCCATTTTTTTCCTCCACAACAGCACACATTAACATAACCTTAAGATTTAGGATCCTAAAACAGGAACAACAAAATATGAGAGAAAGAATGTAGGTTTATTTTAAAATTCCATGACTTTTTGCAGAGCATTGACAGTGATACGCAATGAGGGAGATATTAGAGGAAAAATCATGAACAGGAGATGGCCAAGCATTTGGCACAGGTATCACTTGAATTCTGTTCTCCTATCACTAGTCTCCACATCAAGAAGAAAATATTTTTAATGGACTTTTAAGTTAGAAAAAAAGGGACAAAGACATAATATCTTTGTAATAATGGAAGCTGATACATATTAACTCACCCCACTGAATCCATGTGTCCATGTTCATATTGGAAGGGCAAGACAGCTGTACTTTTCACATTCTGAATGTCACTTAATTCATTGTTAAACAATGGAACAGTCCTGAACTTTACCCAGGATAAATAATGTGCTATTTACATATTTTTCAGTGAAAGCGAAAATGAGTGAAAAATATAAATTGAAATTGAAAGAGAAGGGTAACTAAGGTTTTGAAGAAACAATGAGTAGGATGTAACAGGGCACCAGTTCTTGAGGGAGAGGGTGTATGAGGGCCAGTGGAGAAGGGCTGCCTATTAGAAATGACTGAATTCTGACTTCTGAAGACTTGGTCCCAAACTAGCCTTCTATGCATAATCCTCCTTGGGGGTAAAAGTGATGCTATGTAAAATGAGATTGGCTCCATACTGATTAATAAGAAAAGGGAAATAAATCACTCATGCTCTTTAAGACCATACTTACAAAGAGAAAACAAGCACCTATCATCGCTGCTTTGACTGTTACATCTAGATCTGCAGGAACGTGAATTCCGAAGTTGTCAGCATTGGTGAAGACATCATTTACAAAACCTGACCAGTATTTCGAAATCTTCCCAATTGTAAGCTTTTCATTAATGGTCTTCACCTTTGAAAAGAAAATAAGAGATGTTAAATCTAAAAGTGAAACAAATGGTTTTAAGTATTTTTGCTTCAAGAGAGAGATGAATTATTTTATTTATCATCAGTGACAATTCCATGTCATTCATTCCTTTATATAAGCACAAGTTTGTAGACTTAATTTTATAGTTCACTCTTCAGGAATATTGCTTTTCTGACAATTGTCTAATTCATCCTAATTCCTTTTTTTTTTTTTTTTTTGCTTTTTGTATGCAGATTGAGAATATAATTTCTATAAATAATTAAGGCCAGGCTACCACAAGGTGGCAGCAGGTACATAGACTTAATTACATGGATTAATCTTGAAGATAATTCCATTACCCGCGGTCCAGATTTCAAACCTGAATTCTTCAATTATAAGAAAAAGAAAATATTTTTGATAAAGATTTTAGATAAGATTTTTAGAAGAAACTTCTAGGTATAATTTGTAAACTTTTTTAAAGAATATTTTGTTTATTTAGTTGACAGAGAGAGAGAGAGATCACAAGTAGGCAGAGAGGCAGGGAGGAAGCAGGCTCCCTGCTGAGCAGAGAGCACCGACGACTATGGGGAGCTCAATCCCAGGACTCTGAGATCATGACCTGAGCTGAAGGCAGAGGCCTTAACCCACTGAGCCACCCAGGCACCCCTAATTTGTAAACTTTTAAATTTTTATTGCTAAGATCTTATAACTACTAACATACTTAAATACTATCAGCCATTGCTTAATCTCATTTTTATGTTATACTAAATATTTACCAGGTCATTCCTTTATTACTAACTCCAAGTCCTATTTTTCACTAAAAAGGAAAAATCCTCTGGGCAAATATATCACACAGGAAATGCAGTTTGACATAAAAAATCTATAGTCCTTCTCAGCTAGAAGGCATCTACAATTAAACTTTATCAACTATTTTGCTTGCTCTGATTATCATGCAAAGGCTGAAAGTGATTCAGTATAAACTTTCACTTTCTGTATGGTGAGAGAAGATAGAACATAGAGAAAGTTACTTAGGACATTCATTACTACAAATACTAAAACGTTTAAAAAGTATTTTATTTATTTATGAGCAAGAGAGGATGAGAGTGAGGGATAACACAGCATTGGGAAGGGCAGAGGGAGAAAGAGAAGCAGATTCTCCACTGAGCAGGCAGCCTGACAGGGGCTCAGGCTCAATGTGGGGCTTGATCCCCGGACACTGGGATCAGGACCTGAGCAGAAAGCAGATGCTTAACTGACTGAGCCACCCATGCGTCCCAATAATAAAATTTTCAAGTCTTAGTCATAGGGCACATTTTTATCCTTTAGTTTTTGTTGTGTTTTGTTTTGTTTTGTTTTTTAATTTGAGAGGGAGAGCGCGCACGGGGAGGGAAAGAGAAAGGGACAAGGAGACTCCCCACTGAATGAGGAGCCTATCCTTAGTCTTAGGAAAGTCATGCTAAGTCCTTTTAGAGTGGAGTGGAGTTAGAACACCTCACTTTGCACAATTTACATCATATTCTGGGTGAACAGTGTTCCGTGAAGTCCCTCAAACTGAACGAAAGTCCTAGGTGGGATATACATGAATATGTAAAGAGAGAAGGAATGAATAGCAAACATACCCTTTAAATTCAATCTGCTTTGCCTAAAATGTATTTCTAGGAAAAGCAGTTAAGATAGCTCATATTCTTACAACCAAATTTGAAACTTCCTATTGTTTTTTTAACATTGCGTTTACACAAATACGTTTATGTAAGTGTAGATTATTTTACAAAATCAAGTTAGCAGGTCTTCTGGCCATAGCTTCTAAATTAGTGATATTTTAATGGAATGTGCTTTTTAGATGAGACCTGAACTGGGATATGTAACTACCAGAGCAACAGGAAAGAAGATATAATTTAGGGTGATTCTAAACTAAATGTATTTGCTTTGTACCATGGGTGCTATAATTCCACACACATCAAAAAGTTTTAGCATGTTTTTTAAAAAAAATTCTTAATATCTCTGAAATTATGAGTTATTATTGGCATGTAGAATATGGGCTTATTACATTATTTCACAAGTATATTGTCTTCTAAATTTATTTCAGAGATATTTCAGGATTTGAATATCTTAAAATTGAATTATGTTGCAAAAAATCAGGACCTAAGTGAAAACATCCTTCATTCTGTCATCCATACCTCAAAATCCACATCGCCAAAACAGCCACATGGTGCACAAGGACCAACAATCTTCAAAATATCTTCTTTGTTTGCATTTTGGATTGTGAATTTAGGCAGAAAGGGGTCCCACTTCTGTGCAACATAACCAACTATAGTACCAGGAGGGGCTTGGATTTCTAACTGTAAGAAGAGATAATAATAAAATAAGATTTTTCTAGGGTT
This sequence comes from Lontra canadensis, assembly GCF_010015895.1. Lineage (NCBI taxonomy): Eukaryota > Metazoa > Chordata > Mammalia > Carnivora > Mustelidae > Lontra > Lontra canadensis. Next base: position 25,820,546 of record NW_022631000.1, read on the forward strand.
ATTGTATTTTAATTTTAAAGTGTCAATTTACTTCTAAACAGTAACTTTTATAAAATTATTTTTGTATTCTACAAACTATTCTGAATATCTGCTATAAGGAAACACAGCAGTGGATTTTTTTCCATTATTTTATAGAAACAAAGAAATTCACTCTGTAGATATGCTTGGCATTATTCATTGAAGGTCCATGTCTTTAATCTTTCTTCCCTGAAGAGAACCTATCCCAGAATTGTCTTCTGACCCTGGACGCTGGCTTCTTTGCCATTTTTGTTCTGAGTGTGGCAGTTGGTCAGGCACTGAAGCTGTTTCCCATGAGGTATTTCCAATCTACTCCCTCTCCTGTGTTGCCACAACACACATCTATTTTTATCCCTCACTTACCAATTATTAGCTATTCATGATTGTTTTCCCTTCAGGCTGTCAACTTCAAGCTTCTCTGTGTTCAATTAAAAACAAATGCTTCCTGTGAAGGTACTGTTTTACATTCCAGTTTGATTCCTGTTTCACTTCTTCCAAAGCATTACAGACTAACAATTGCATTTTCAGGCTTTACTTTAGTATTTTACCCCATTACCTTCATTTCCTTAATTTCTTTATTTTTCATCATATTGTACTTCAACGTATTTATATAGTCAAATCAAATCCATTGTGAAATAAACTAGAGGTGGGTAAAAATAATGAAAATTGTTTGCTTTTAAATCAAACCAACTCTTATAATCTGTTTACCTTTTGCCTTTTTTTAATTTAAGTTCATAGTCTTATGTGTATGCCTTTAGTGTTCTTGGATCACCAGAGGTGGTTTCAATGAGAGTGCTTAGAATTATGTAGATCTGACTGGTTAAATCACTAAGTTGTACAGCTGATGGTAATGTAACATTGTGTGTCAATTATACTTAAATTAAAAAAAAAAACACTGAAAAGAAAGAATTATATAGATTTGTTCTGGGGTCAATTTTAAAATAACTGGTTTGATTTTGACCACATTTTTAAAAATTATTAATGGGTATCAAGGTACATCTTTTCATTTATGTGACATTTGGCTACTATAAAATAAAACATCAATTATCAGAAAGTTTCAAACAGATATATTATACTGACCATACCATCTTAGAGCATATTAAATCTTAAATATCCTCAGTAGGAGGATGAAGATTTGAACTCCATGTATGACTACCTTCTCCATTTTATCACTTAACCAGGCAACTGCCTATAAATAGTTGGAGGATTAGTTTCAATATGTATTGCTAGAAACTTCCTCAATTCACCCCCATTCATATTAATATTTATTTCTCATCATGCCAAGTAGAATACCTAAACATAGGTCGTCAATAGAAAAACTGTTTTTTTTTCCTTTTTTTTTTTTTTTGAGAAACTGGGGTTTGAATAAGGACAGTGGATCAAGCCCCATACATGATATTTCAATGACGTGTAAGTTACTTCCAATGTCTAAGCCCCAGTTTTCTCAGTTGCTAAATGTGGAGAGTAAAATGTATTCTTCTAGCTCATACAGATGTTATGATATCAAGAGATTAAGGTAAGTGAATGTTCCATATTGACTTAACTGCATTATGTCAATGAAAGCTATTATTGTAGATCTATTAGATAATGATGAAAATCTATTATATATTAAAATAATTAAATGATTCCCTTCAGAACAATAACATAGCCTTTGTTCCCGTTCGAAGTTTGTCATAAATGGCTGAATGGGATGGGAGATTCTGTATGAAAAGTAATACCTAACCAAGAGAACACCTTGGAAGGGTTTGGTATTACTCAGCCCTTTCTGAACTTTGCTACAGTCAGAGAATGCAAAGGGTAGATTTGCTTAATGGTGGATCTCATAGATATTATAATTGTGTGCCTAATAGAGAGATTCAAGAGGATGTGTCCTATTTGCGTGACACATTAGCTGTCTTTTCCCATTCACCAGAAGCCACTAGAGGTTTTGGTTGGAAACAAAACAAAACAAAAGAAAACAAAAACAAGCTAGTGAATCACCAATTCCTTCAGCTATTCTGCTCCTAAAGGAGCAACCTACTAAATCTAACAATCCCGAGGTGAATTGCCTCACAGCTCCAGATGGATGTCATGTATTAAATAATTCTTAATCTTTTCAAACGTAGAAAAATAAAAGTACACGTCCAGCCATGACTAACCTCTTGCAGGTAGCAAGGGCACCAGCAGCTGTTACACCTCAAAGGCCTGTTTACTGTAATCACCTCCCGACCTGAGTTATCCGTGATCTTTAGAGTGCAAGATCGCAGCGTGGAACAGAAGGTACGATTAAAGCAGATGCTTTCCTCCACTGCAAAATAAATTCTTTGTCCCAGGCTGTTTTTAATCTCATATTTGTTGGAAGTCTCAGTGCCAAGTATCACTAAGGGAGGAAAAAATAATTCATGAAAACAATGCTATTGCCTAGTATCAAATCTTTAAATAAGAAAAGAAAACGGAGTCACTGACTAATTATTAAGTGTATGGTATCTTCTTCACGCAAATCTATTTCCATGCTCTAAAATTTGAGGGCTTAGCTATGGAAATCAAAGTACTGAGAACAAAGCTGTGCAATGATTAAATTTTGATTCCAGATATATGACCTACTTGAAACACATAGTGCCGCTTTTCAACTGAAAAAGTCTGAAAAGAATCGAATCCTGAAATGATCCTTCTATCATTGCTGTGGAATTTACTGGGACAACTCACAGCATAGTAATGGTTTTGTTTTAGGATCTATTTGGCTGTATATCTACAGCTGCGTGCCATCCTGCCATCTGCTTATTACAATTTTGACATATTCTATTTTATGTATAGAATATTAAGAATAAAAAATACTCAAGCAATCTGTATTCGGTTAGTCATCATTGTAAATCTGTATATTGTTAAATAACAAGCCATTTGATGAATCACTGATTCAAAGATAAAACATTGGATTTTGTTCGATGGGTTTCTGTTATTTATTTATTTTTGGTTTTGTTTCAAGTTTTTATTTAAATTCCAGTTAGTTAATATGCAGTGTAATATTAGTTCCAGGAGTAGAATGGGTTTTTGTTACTTAGTTTCAAGCTTGATTTCCATTTCTGAAATTACTAAAAAAATAAATTATTAAGAAGCATGGAAATGATCAAACATCTTTTATTATTTTAAAATAAAATTAATGTTAGATCCCTGATAACAATATTACTAAGGACTTGGAGAGTTTTGTGATTTTATGTTTATCTGTATCGGACTAACAATTTGCTTTCCAATATTTATTTTAAAAAGTAGACCTACTGATCTTTTTAATTTAATTTTATCAACATTTAACTTAATTGTTTATGACGTATTTAAATGTAACAAAATTTCTGAAGCCTAAAATATTTTTAACAGTTTTAATAAGTATAGAATATAATATACTTACTTCCAAGAAGCTCCACCTGCTGGTGTATAATTATCAGGTCTAACTGTAAAGAATGACATAAAGGAAATAAAAAGCATTACATCAAACTTTGAAAACCTTTGGAGATATTACTATCAACCTATTTACCACATGAAATTCTGTAATTTTCATGTTCTCTACTAGGAAGTAGTTGAACACAGCTGACATTTTATAATGAAAACGGTATCTTTTGTATTCAAGTAAAAATAAAAAAAATTACAAGAGTTCTGAAAATTCCAAGGCAGAATTGCCCAGAATAAGAATAAGAACTGTGGTTAACTCTGTGTTCTTTCTGTGATAAAGGGATAAAAGAATAACTATTGGAAATAATACTTGAAGATGTTTAAGCAGTCTCTAAATAATAATGCCTAAAAGTTTTTTAAACTCATTTTTTTAAAATCATTTTTTTAAGCAATCGTCTGAATGTGTGGCCTCCCCTCTCCACCCTGCCTAAATCCTCTTTCACTCTCAACTCATTCCTCACAGAAATAAAATGTCTTTGTTAAAGCTGAGAGAGATCCTTCTATAAATTGTTCTCACTCATACCTTCCTCTGGATGAGAAAAAAAACAACCACAAGAAATCCTATTGATGCCTACAAAATATCCATTTAAGCAGAATAAGTTTTGCCACTAACAGCTGATGTAATAAAATCTGCTTTATGTAATTAAAAATGAAGTTAGCTTACAGAAATAAAGTAACCATAGATAGTTAAGAAATGACTATATTTAAAAGTATACAATGCAAATATTTAAAGGAAATATTAAAATATGTTCTTGGAATGAATTTTATTTTTCGCTAAGGTAAATTCACGAACCATGAAGACCATTGTCTTCTCCAACACTTCATGTTCTATTTTGCCTCTGAATTTTACTTTATTCTCCCTTAACATTAATAAACTCCCTGGTTACCATTTAACTGAAATGTCATTAGTAATATTTGGTATTGATTGGGCATCACAAACCCAGAAAATCTGAAGTTACATTACTTCCTATATTCTCCCTGTATATCCTGAGGTGTAGGTAAAACTAATCCCTCATCCTCTATTTAAATCTTATTATTCTTAAATGAGCTCATGTAGCCTTTTTTTTTAAAGGTTCACAAAAAATATTTTCCATAAATAATTTATGATTTAAGAGGTTCTAAAACCTATTTTAACAATAATGGCAATTTTTGAATATTAGAATCAATCTTTTGTAATGTATTATTGTTAGTTCTGTTCTCTTTTGAGGGAAATGGAGAGAAGAGAAAAGTTCAAAAAGGATATCCACGATTATTTAGCGGTGGGTCCGTTAGAGGTAACTTAGGTATGGAGAAGAACTATGGGGGCAAGACTGAAGTTTGAATCCGAGAACTTTAATGTTAGTGGCATTGATCGAGTTTTAGTCTTGAAATTTAGAGACTATCAATTGAGATCCACTGCACATTGGAAAGGAAAGTCGTACCCCTCTGCTTTTTAATAATAGTAGCTGTTTATTTAGTGGCTACCAGGAGGTAGTCACTGTGGTAGATATTTTGACATAGTGTTTGATTTAATCCTCATAAAAACTCAGAGAGGTAGACATCATTACATTTTATCCATGAAGAAACAATCCCAGAGGGAGTAAGTAGTCGGCCAGGACCGCAGAGCTTGCAAAATTGTTGGGCAGGATTTAGACACAGATCTTACTGCCTGCCACCCATTTTGATGTGCTTTCTACTCTGTTGTTGTTTTGGCATCACTAACCTAATCTTAGGAACTAGGATAAACAATTCTTAAGTGGTACTGTGGAACTTCTGAGTACCTTTTCTTCCTAGTTTGTCTACCCTTATACATGCCCCAATCTCTGTGATAATATTTGATTTGATCTATCTCTGTGAGCAAAGCCCCTGGATTTGAGGGTCTTGTTTTGTTCTTGCAGTTTCCTTTAAGTAGTCCTGGGCACTTCTAAACTATGGTCCAAATGAGTCCTTTCCATCCTTGGCTATTAAATAATGGGCTAGGAGTTGTTGGCAACTTTAGACAGATTGGATCATATATTCAAGTATCAGGGCAAGTAAAGTGCTGAAGTATGAAAACCATAGAGTGAAAATCTAATGAAAGCTTTGGATATATAGCTTAAGAATAAATTCTCATATATAATTTATCAGGTTTACAGGTATCAGTGATTCCATTAAATATATGTACTTCAAAATAAATTGGATCTACACATGTGTCTTTGTAGAATTTAACTCACTACTCCTACCTCCAGGTAGGTGACTAAATTCTAATAATTATCATTTGACACTAATAGGATAAAATGATATTGACTTATGAATATGTTAATCCAGAGAGAGAATCTCTAGTTTATTCTTAGGTTTAGCTCTATATGAATGGTGTAAATATACACGCACATACATACACACATATAATTTCATATATATGTATATTGCATACATATTTACATATATATACATATATACATGTGTGTATATGTATTTATGTTTATATACATACCTGAAGTTTTATTTTCAAATTATTAATGGAAATAAGATTTTTATTAGTCATAGGATGGACTTGATTAAAGGAAAATAAATGAGTTTTTACATTTTAACTTTGATTTTTTTAATTTAGAAGGATTTTTTTGTATATTTTGTATATTTTCCTGTTTATTGAGGATGTACTATTTTCAAATATTCATGATTTTATTTCATTCTTATGGTTTTTAGATAAAATTTAACACAAAATTCATTTTATCTGTATCTATATCTATATATCTATATCTATATCTATATCTATCTATCTTACAGACTTGTGGTATAAAACATTCAAAATGCTCATTTATCCTGTTATAAGTACACTGCTTTAAAGTAAGCAAGTATTCTTTGAGGATAAGGTGAATAAATTACCCTTCCCTTTGAAATAAACTGTCCACCAATTTGTGGCCTATTCTTATTTTCTGGAAAAGATTACCAAAGGTATATGTCTGGAAAATTGACTTCATTTTAGAACTGAAGCCAATGGGTTCATATCTCTATTTATGGAACGTAAAAAAAGAAATGTATTCATGTCAAGCATCTGGCTCCGGGTGTGTCATCATTCATGGATGGAAGAAGAATATGTGATGACCATATGTGATCATCAAACCTCAGCCCTCTGGCACTGGTATATCACTTTTATACTTGGCAAAACCTTGTCTGACAACATTCCCAAACAGCTTGCAGCAGTTAATCAACTCTAGTCAGCTGTTACAGCTGATCCTTTCTGCAGATGGAAGATGGTAGCTTAGCTTTTCCAGCTCTTTTACATATCTCCCTGAGCTCTCCAGTCTCTGAAGTACATTTGTCTGCCAGTGGGTTTCTGGAGAAGGCATCTGCAATTATAAACGTTTTCCCAGGAACATATGCTGCTTGCAGCTTAAACCCTATCCGGCATAACAGAAATCTCTGGTACCTTAAGGGAATTAACACAGAGATTTGATTTTGATAAAGGAGATAGACTTTATAGTTTGAAAGAATGCCAAAGAAGCTGAAAATAGCAGCAGATGTGCTGACATCTCAATATTAGCGTATTTCTAATCTTTTGCAGGATAAAATAGAAAAGCAACATATATATATGTATGTATATGTATACATATATATGTATGTATATGTATACATATATATGTATATATATGTATACATATACATACATATATATATATATTTGGCTCTTTATGTGCCACATAATTCAGATGATGGTATTTCTTGATTGATTTATTATAAGGATTGAATCACTGCTCACGCTCCAATGACTATATCTAATACTAATATAATCTTTTAAGCAAATCAGCCTGGAGAAGCAACAGTATAAAAGACAATGATGTTAACTTGGTAATTTGCTTTCCCTTGCCTTTATAGCTACCTTTTGAGATTCAGTTGAAGACGCTGAGTTCTCAGATCATTACTGACGTCTCTCCTGTGTACTTAGATCCTTAACAACCTTTCTCTCCTCTACGCACCTGCACACATTATGATGGTGTGTTTATCTGGCTTTAGTACATAGCCTTGCACTTTTTGTCAACATTTTTTGCAAGCCGATTAGGTTGCAGAATGTTTAGGTGAGAGGACCTAGGTTTTATGCTTTTTATATGTCTTGATGATAGCAAGTACTCAGTAAATATTCTTTAATTAAATAGCTGTAGGTCACTAGATGTGTCGGACAATTCCTTGAGGATACATTTGCTTATACCTTGAGCCATGAGCAGAAGGAGGATAAATGTGCTAAACAGCTCCATCAAAAATGTTTAGTGTCATCACTCTGCCAAATAAATAAGGATAATAGAAGTGGGAATAAAAAAGAATACATTTGTTTCTAAATAATAGAGATAACTTTTTTCATAATTTCATAATTTATACTGCTTTTCTCATTTTGGTAAGTGATTTGTTGAAGTTCTTCAACTGTGGTTGAAAAGCAAGAAACCAAGTCTGTATTCATTTTAAGGGGTGAACGTGTGTAGAAATAAAGAGATAAAAACACCTGGCTTAAATATTCTAGACCAGGAGGGAGACTGCCTGGTGGAGGGAGAACTGGCTGCCACACTTGGTTCCCTGGGTTGGGAAGTGAGACCTGAAAATTGTGGTCAGGGTCTGGAGCTCCAGGAAGAAAGCCAGGCAAACCTCTACTTCTTTGGTTCTGCGCATCTGCAAGAGAATGAAAATCTCAGCCCATGTTTAAATTTAGGCCATTTCATTTTTTTCTCATAGTATTTGTTACTTTTGAATTCAGAGGGTCAATGATCTCCTGAATTTTCCCTACTCACTGTTGCCTTCACTTAACTCCTAAGCCAGAGAAAAAGGAATGCGGAAGACAGCTGATAGAAGTTATATGAAAATATTGGATAATTCAGGCAAAATAAATGATTCTACAAAAATATATTTTTTGAAAGCAAGTTAAACTGTTCAAAGAGCTAAAAAATTATAAGCTCCAAAAGAAAAATAAATGGTAAAAAGAACTAGATATTCTCTACTCATAAAAAGATAAACATAGATACCAGTTTTGAAGCATAATTACCAGTTTCAAGGCATATTCTCCCTTCCTCAGATACTTATGAGGGTACCTTGTAATTGCTGAGAATATTTTGTCTCTTTTTATCAATCCTACTGCTGTGTCTAGGTTTAATTCAGTGGTCCTTACTCTACCACAGACCAGGCTCTACCACAACCACCTGGAAGGCTTGTTAAAAGACAGATTCCTGGGCCCCACTCCAGAGTTTCTGATTCAGGAGTTGGCAGGAGTGAGGCTTCAGAATTTGCATGTCTCTTAAGTTCCCAGATTAGCTAATGCTGCTTCTCTGACCATATACTTTGAGAACTAATGGGTTAATTCTACATACTAGCAGAACATTCAAACTAATTTATGAGCTTAAGGGCAGTATAATATCTAATGAAGCTTTGATTTCCCAATATTTTGTATAAAAACATCCAAATACTTTTGACAGTGTGAATCCCTTTGTAGCTTACTTAATATTACAAACAAGAAAATATTTACAGAATTCTAAAATGTTTGGTTTTGATTTTAAATCACCTGTTTTCTATATTATTTCCAGGTAAAAATGTTCTAATTCCACTTATCTGCTAGATTAAAATGTAGATATTTGCTATTTATCCTGCATTAGTCTGGAAACTGTAGTATTGTGCATAAGATGTAATAATGTGTGGAAAAATCTGTTTTTAAAAAATCATAAATTACTGTCTTTTTACTATCACTTTTCTTTTTTCTTTTTGCATGATTGCCTTCTAGACTTCTCCCTCATTAGATACCATTTTTTTTCAAAGACTATCAGAGTTCTTATTCCTCATCTTTATTAATCCATAAATTATTGGAGTTCTCATAGTTGCATTCATTTAGTTTGATAATACTATGCTGTCTTAGATTGAGTGTAGGTATGGGTCAAGATCTGTGATAGGTATTTTCAAATATTAGAGGGGCCATTATGAAAACAATTCATACTATTCTAAAGACATATGAATGGGAAGGACAAGAAAAAGGGTCTGCTATAAGGAGTTTATAACAGCTGCACAGAGATTTGAGTAAGTACTCTCATTGTACTTATACTAAAGTTGGAGTGACATCTATATAATTCACAGTAGATTAGAATGGATTATTTCTCCCGAATTCATGTAAGTTGTGTGTATGTGGGGGTGTATTTTTCAGAATTTTTAAATCTCTAAAAAATAAATTTGAAGAAAGGACTGAGTTTCCTTTGGTGATAGTAAATTCCCCACTATTAAGAGAATTCAAGCATAGCCTGAATGAGTTCTTGGAGAGGGATTAAAAAAAAAAAAAGCCAGAACAAACTGGTGAAGGAACATGGGCATCCAAGTAATGGTCCTTTGGACCTTGACATAAACCATTTGCAGTAATAATCAGCTCATAAAGTTTGTGTATACATGTAGTGTTAATGAGAAACAATTGCCAGGTGATTCATTTATTTATTTAACCTTGAGGTGGTAGGAATGGATGAAGACAGGTGTTTAAGTTTGTATTGGTCTGTGACATTTAGAATTTGGACACGCTTTAGTGTTACGACCATAGGGAAAAAAACTCGTCATTTGGCCTCATTAAAATAGAGCTCCATATAGGGGCGCTTGGGTGGCTCAGTTGGTTAAGCTGCTGTCTCTTCTGCGTGTGCTATGATCTCAGGGTTTGGGATCAAACCCCACGTTGGGGCTCTGTGCTCAGGAGGGAGTTTGCTTCAGGACTCTCCCTCCCTCTGCCTCCCCCCACCCCGCCTTGCTCTCTCTCTCTAAAATAAGTAAATCTATAAATAACTAGATAACTAGTTATAAATAACTAGATAAATAAAATAGAGTTCCACACCAATATTAGCAGTTTGCTTCCCCACAGGACCCATCCTGAACTTCTCAGATCTGGGCAGACAAAAAGCATAGGGGCTCAAGTATTCTTCTTCTTGGAGAAGTGGAGAAGGTGCCCTGAACAGAACCTCCATCAGCAAACTGGGGAGGAAGACTGTGTAACACCATGTCTAATTTGGGAGAGGACCCAAACGGCAAGGTTAACTGGAAACAGTATCATGGAACAAACAATCCTTTCTTTAGCTTAGTGCCAAAAGCACTGTTGTCATTGACTTTCAGAGAAAAATAGAGGCCAATTTATGATCTAGAGAAAACCAGTTCATAATGATAAAATTTAGGATAGAAGTTCATCCTGGCTGTGAAGGTGTATGACTGTTGACCAAAAAGGGGACTTTATGAGATGCAGAAATGTTCTATATCGTAATTTTGTTGGTGGTTACACAAGCGCACCCTTGTTTTAAAAAATCATGAACCTAAGTTTGATGCTCTTTATGCAGTGGACTGTATGCATGTTATCCTTCAAATAAAAAAAAAAAACACATACTGGGATCGATGTCTAATATTAGCTGGCAAAAGACCATTAGATTCTCCCTCGTCAATTGTGTTGTTAGAAAGATTAGCAAATTACTTCACTTCTATCTTGTAAGCTATATCTGCTGTGACAAAATGCAGATTATTGAGTGTCTTGCAAGTGGCTCTACATTCTGGACACAGGTTTGGGTCCTTAGATCTCAAAGCAGGTCAAGAAGCAGTGATGCACTGGGGGCCCAGGGTGGATCATGTCAAAAGTCTGACTGGAGTCTCAGCCGGAAACTCTTGTCACCATGGTGACATCACTTGCTTCCTTTTCTGAGATTTCAGTTCATATTGGAACAGCTTTTAAAGATGGCTTCTGTTCAGTTTAGATCATCCTGGAAACTCCCGTCTTTCTCAAACTTAAAATTTGGGATGAACTTGTTCTTCAATTGTGTTTATTTATACTAAATCAGGGGACTTCAGACCACACAAGTGTTTCTTCACTTCTAATGGCATCCAGTATTCAGACTGTGCTCTGGTTTAGTGTTGCTGATTCAACTGCCCACAAAATGTGTGAACTATCCAATGACTCTGTATTCCCTGGGAAATAATAATTGCCGCCATCATTCATGAGGCAGAAGACTTTCATGATGTTATGAATGAGGTCCTGCAACATATTTGAAGAAAACTGTCTACCAAAATGTTTTAGGTAAATAATTGATGATAGTCTGATTTGCCCTCTCAAACCAGATTTCTGATTCAAAAGGGAGCTTTGCTTTCATTTCCTTTAAATAGAATAGAGTCTCTAACAGATGTTTTGCCCACTTCATGTGCTAAATAATTTGAGTAGGTTGCAGGAGTATTAGTTTTCCACCTGAAGTTTTGCCTCTAAGTTTAGTGGTGAGTTTTTATCATTACCGAACATCACTGCTTTTTTTGGTAGATTAATCATATTTTGATCTTACTATGCTTTCCAGTCACAAGTTTCTTCAAAGACTCAGACCACCAGTTAAAGAAGGAACGCCTTTGAATTTCTATCTGGCTTTGAATTTCTATCTACTCTTTTAAAAATGTATAACTAGCTTATAAATATTTCACGTACTCAGCAACTCTTTACCTTACAGGCTACGGTTGTTGCTATAACTCTTATATAGTGAAGAAGTGTTTCGGACTAAGTGTTGGTGTCAGTCTTAAATGAAAGAAAAGGCTTGTCAAGACTTTTTTTGTTCGCTTTCAAATATAAAAACGAGGTACATGTATTAAAATTCATGATTTTTTTGTTTCATGTCGATAGTTTACAATTTGTTTCAGCTTTCTCCATGATACTCAGGGACTGGTGTACATTAAATGTTGAAGGAAAATGAAAAGATTACCTCCTTTGTTCCATATTAAATAGCATCCCAAAGTGTGTTTTGATAAAGAAAGCAAATAAGCATATATACTTCTTTGAAAGCTTCATTAAATTAGTGGTGGATTTTTTTGTTGGACTCTATTATCCTATTTGTAATTAGGTTAAAAGGTTTCTGCCAATTATACTAATCATAATTCTTCATGCTTAAACTTTTATTACAGGCTAGAGTTTAATGGTTTGCTCTGATAATGGAATGAAACACATTATAATCCCATTTTTATAAATTTCACAAGTGTTTTTAGTGAGATTGAAACTTATTGCCATCAAAAACAACCATATCTCTTGTCTTTTGAGAAGTTGTTTAAAGTAAGACAGAACTAATGATATTTATGCAGTTTTAGGAATTTGAGGGAAAAATTCCCAGCTTCCTGTCCAACAAAGTCCCCAATTAATCTTACTTAGATTAGTTATTTTCTGTTTGCTTTTTAATATATTATTTACTGTCAAAGAATTTTGGGAGTTTTTTTTCATAATTCAGTAATATTTACTTCTAGTCCATTAAATTATTAGAATTTACCAGCAACACATATTGAATTCTTTGTAAGTGGCTATATCACAACAAGTGGGGAATTTAAAAATACCGAACTGTATTTTAACACTTTTTAACTTATGTGTGAAAAGTTTTCTTCAAATCCCTTTAAACTTGGAATATCAACCTGTCCTTGTGTTTGGTATTAAATACTGCCCTTCTAAATTCTGCTATGCAGCTTTTCTTATTAATTCACTAGATTTATATTCATGATAACTAAAACATTGTTTTTATCTTTACTTTTACCTTCAATCAGATAGTGTTTCTTTTTTAATTTAATGGAACATTTTCCTTGAAGTTAAAAATTCCAGTCTTCAAAATTGATAAATGACAGATTTCAAAGTGTCAACCTCACTGATTATAAAATCCCTACAACTGAGTACTTTTAGTCATAAATAAGGAAAAATTTATTAGCTAACTATATTTACTCTTACCTTTAGAGGCCATGAAGATGTTTGAGTCACTTCTTCAAAGGCAGCTGGGTTAAAAGAAAAGGCTTTTCTTGTTGCAGCAAGGAGAAAAAACACAGCATGCATAAAAACTTCAGAAGGTGTCTGTCTACTTCATGTCAGCTTACAAATAACAGAGGAAGTGAGTGCCGTACTGAATCCAGAGTGATGTATTTTATCACTTCGGACAACAGGGGGAGACGAAGCTATCAGCAAAGGTAAACGCTACTCAAATCATCATACTCTTGATGTCTGAAGGAACAATATGAAAATAATAAAAAGAGGAAAGGAAAATATGCAATACTCATTTTAAGAGTCTTGTATTCATGTAGTTACTGTTTTCTTAATATTTCTTTGAATGAATATATATATATATATATATATGCCCTTGCTTTCACTATTATATCAGAAATACTCTATTTTTCTAGTTTCTAGAAATCTCCTGGGCCAGAGTCTATGATACATTATTCCAACCTCTGTAAGTTTCTGACAGTTATAAACACAATATTTTATATTTTGAAAATGAGCTTTAATATTATTTCTCTCTCAGGATTTCTTCACATTCTCTCCCCCAAAAGCAAAGAAGCAAGAAGAGAATTATTCCTTGTGATTTGTGTAATAAGTAAATCTATAATTTCATTTTTAATTAAATTTGTTCAGTCAGAGACATATGAAAATACAAACCTTCAATAACCTCAGAAAGTTAATGGAAAGATACAGGTGATATTTAACTACAATTGTATACTGGGGGGGAAGAGAAAGCATTATTGCCTTGACTCGACAGCTCATCTTCCTAAATGCAGGTGACCAGGTAGCCATGGAGATTTTGCTTCTAAGACAATTGCCCTGGATGGCATGATTTGCAAAGGTTGAACTTTCGAGATACGCTGCATTATAAGTAACACTGTCTACTTCTAAAAATAGCTAAGTGACCTGATAAGCCATAGAGCATGATGAAAAATTGTAGTCAGCCTCACAGCTTGTTGACAGCCAAAAGTTTATGTTCTTATTGGCAAAGAGATATTTCTTTTTATTGTTGTGGCTGTTTAGAAGTATTTGGGGTTGAAGAACTGCCATTACCTGACTTGTCATTTTGCAGAAAAGGTGAATAAATATAATTATTTGTTAAAGATTTCTTTATTTGAGAGAGAGAGAGAGAGAGAGAACGCACACTGTCAAGCAGACTCCCAGCTGAGAGGGGCTAGGTCTCAAGACCCAGGGATCATGACCTAAGACAAAATCAAGAGTTGGAGGCTAAATTGACTGAGGCACCCAAGTGTCCCAATATGATTAGTATTTTAATTAAATTATATGTTTCCTAGATTTCTTACTATTTTTTATGGGCATTTGAAGAAACATTATTCCAAAGAAACTAAGTTGCTTTAACACTATCAAACTTGGTATTTTAATTTATGGCCATAATGGACAAATTAAATTTGATTTTCCATAGAGCACCATTTTGGAATGAGAATCTGAGTGAATTAAACATGTATTTTGGCCTGTACAGCCAACCATCCATGTATGTGGATATGGCCATATGACTGACTCCTGGAATCTTTCAATATTTAACCGGTAAGGAAGAACTTCCAGGTCATTTAACCTGGTGTAGTGTAGGGACTGCCCATTTCTTTCTTCACTCTTTCTCTCTCTGTCCTCCCCAAAACAGCACAGACACTGTTTTTTCTTTCCAAAGGCCCAGCATTTAACCAAATGTTAAAAGGGAGTGGTTAAAAGCAAATGTAACTTCATGTATTATAATGAATTTTAGAAAACATAATTTCAAGTGAATAAAATATGTTTTGGAATTAATTTCAGTAATATTTATATAAATTCATGTATTATATCATATATTATATCATGTATTATAATGAATGTTATTGCTTTTTATGGATACTATGCATATACATTTTATTACATTTTGTATTATTACATTTTTGGCCACCATCCTTTTAATGGGAATTTTGATTATTTCCATGATATAAGACAATGGTTTTTATGCACATGTATGGCAGTCTTTTGAAGGTATATATCAAGAAATGAAAATGCTGGCTTATGGAGTATGAAGATTCTAATTTTTACTAAGAATCATTGCAGAATTTACCAAGTACTAAGCAAATACTAAGAAATTACTAAGTATCACTAAAGATCATTGGAGAATTGACCTCTAGTGTGCTTGTACCAATTTACATTCCCAACAATAATTGGTAAGTGCTCCCATTTCCACATAGTCCTTCTAACACTGGTGTGGTTAGTAGAGGGGGGAATTAACTAGGGACTCCAAAATATTGATATATAAGAAGTCAGCATCTAGAAGTCTGAACTACATTTTAACTAAGTAATGTGAACACTTTTGTTGCATGTATTTGTGTTTTCAGCTATTCCCATCATACCATATCATGTAAGATTAATTAATAACAAATTTTTTGAATAACTGGCTAGAACAATAACATTATTAATGTAAACTTGGGGAATGTTCTTTTCTAGGAATGTGTACCTCCTACTTCTGTAGCCATTTATCCATACTTTGTGAATTTTCTATCAAAGTGCATTTCTTTACAAACTTATTCAAATCTGTCCTTTTGAGGCAATGCTTTATTCATTCATCCAATAAACAGGTATTAACTACTTACTATGTGCATAGCATTATAGAGTATACTCAGCTGTAATGATATGGCCTCCACTATGCCAATGGAGTGTCACAATATAGGATTGCAATATTCTTTTTATTTTTTAAAACTAAGAGTAAGTTACAACCTCTTGAAAATAAAATGGTGTAACTTATTCTCTCTCTGAAAAGTGAAACTAACTGGAATCAATAATGCATCATTCAAAAGAGCAATTCCTTGTTTCATACACATCTAATTTTCCTTTCTTCTGTTCCTTTAAAAAAGGAAAATAATACCAGTAAGATATTTTTTCTTAAATAATGAAAGGATAGTAAACTGGATCATGCCTCTTAGCTGTTAATAAAAGGTGGATTTCTGGGCGCCTGGGTGGCTCAGTGGGTTAAGCCTCTGCCTTCGGCTCAGGTCATGATCTCAGGGTCCTGGGATCGAGTACCGCATCGGGCTCTCAGCTCAGCAGGGAGCCTGCTTCCCTCTCTCTCTCTCTGCCTGCCTCTCTGCCTACTTGTGATCTATCTCTGTCAAATAAACAAAATCTTTAAAAAAATAAATAAAAGGTGCATTTCTTACCCCCACTCATTCTGCATATTTAAAAAGATACTGATCCAAAGGATTAGAAGAAAAGGAAAAGAATTCCTGGATACAGAGAAGAATCTGTGAAACTAAGATAAAGCTGGTTCTGGAGCAGATCTAGAGAGGTCCCCATTCACTGAGATGACATGGAAAAGACTCCTCATTTAGAATCCTATGCACAGACTCCACGGGACAAATGGCACCCCATAATCAGTGGATTGTAAAGCCCAAGGCAGAAGCAAAAGTTTAATTTGTGTATAAAAGTTCTTCCTAAATTTTCAGCCTTATTTATTTTCTTCAGGTGGGACTAAGTTAAGCGGAATGGAGTTCTTTGAAGTATTGTGTTTTTTGTGCTTTGTCTTTAGGCATTTGCCTGATCTCTTATGCATAATGCAAACTTTTAATAGTCCATAATGGTTTTTTCCTTTAAAGAGTCTTAAAGTAGGAGGAATTCTGACAGCTTCTTTCATTCCAGGGTATATTACTAGAAAAAGAGATTGAAATTACAAGCAGAAAACTTGTACAAATATATGGCATATCAACAACTACTTATTTAGATGTCCTTCAGGAGGTATGTTTATGCGTGTATCTGAGAGAGAGAGGAGGTTGAAGAGACAGAGCCAGAGAGAGACAGAAAGAGGGAGAGAGGGAGAGAGAGAGAGCGAAATTGAAGCTACAAATTAGATGGAGGAGAATTAAAATGTTAAAAACCTTCAGAGACCTCAGTATTCCCCACCAACAGCTACTTCGTTGTTTTGAAAATCTCTTGACTTCTACCATTATTTTACATATACTTACCTTGTGCCTTGCTTCTTGTGGTCACTTTCCTCCCAACATCTGCCTGCATGTCAGCCATCACCAAAATCCTGCACCAAAGCCTTCGGTCGCTGCAGCTGACAGCCCAGCAGTGCTCTGCATACAGCTCCCTCCCCTGACAGCAGCCGTAACGCGCACAGCAAGTGCTGCTGCAGTTCAGTGTCAGCTAGAGCACAGCAGCTGGGTTCTGCAGCACATCTTCTTCTTCGCATTCCCAGCCGTGAAAATAAGCTCCAGCAAGCCTGGATCCCCCCAAGAGCACTGTTCCCAAGAAACTGTGATAATGATTACAACAAATATCCATGAACCATATAGGCAAAGTCCATTAATTTATGCTCCATAGTGCGTGTTTAGTGTTTCCTCTACTGCTGTGCATAGACTAGATCATCCAGGGAATGTTCCCGCATTTAAATGCATGCTTTGCGAAGTGGTGGCTGAAAGTGGGGTGCGTTCCATAGGACATGGAGAATGTTGCTTGGCTGAATGGGGGTGGAGAAGGAAGGCCTGTTTTTGTTAACTCGTGTCCTTTCTTTTTGTTGGTGGTGCCTCATGCAGGTCCTGACCTGTTGTGGGCGTTCGTGGAATGTTAACTGCAGGAATGAGGGAATCCAAGTCACCAAGAACATTGTCTCTTGTTTGGACCATCTTCTTTCCATTATTTTGTCTACAGGCAAATGTAGGAACTATGAAGAGTGGATGAGAATTATGATCGTGCTCCTGACTTCAAGTTGTTATTTGAATAAGATTTATACAAGTAAGCTATGGTGTTTGGGGCATATCTAGAAATAACTCTGTGTTTGCCTAAGTGAAGTATATTTATGCTTTGCGTCATTTTGTTTTTTTCTTTTGAACCTTCCTTAGTCATGTTTTTCTCAGGTCACTAAGTAGATTCTACTGCAACAGAAATATATTTTGTCAATAGAAATGTATTTTGAGCCACGCATGTAATTTAAACTTTTCTAGAAGCTACATCAAAATTCACAAGCAGGGGAAGTTAATTTAAATAATATATTTTATTTAACCAGCTATTTCAAACATAAAATTTCAACATGTGGCATTCTCCAATTTCCAAGGGCTCAGTATCCACATGTGGCTAGTAACTACTGTATTGGACATGAGACTCCTAGTGTATTTTTCCAGCAAAAGACTTGGCTGGTGGCAGCTGAAAGGTTGTTTATCAATCTTATGTGTTTATTTGAATATATATGAGCTTTAAAATAATTTTGAACTTCAGTTTTTTAATTTATATATTTTAAAATAAAAGTAGCACATTGATATAGAAAGCAAGTTCAGGTTACACTGGAAATTATAAAGTAAAGGTTATCTTCTTTCCCACACCAGTTTGTTCTCCCCAAATAATTAGTGTGAACTCTTGTGTGTGTATTTTCAGGTCAAAAAAATATGCTTATAATATGAGAATACCTTTATCTATCCCTATGAAATCTTATACAAACAGACCTGTACTGTGCTCAGCTTCAATAGTAAATAGAGAAAAATAGAATGTGATATCATTACATACTGCTTAGAATGGCAAAAATTAGAAGAACTGACACTACCAAGTGATGCCAGACATGGAGCAATGTTAACTCTTTTATGAGTATGTGTTTTGCTACCATATGTTGGAAACAGTTTGCAATTATTAATATGTTTGAAGAGACACATATTCAATGTCCTAGCAATTCCATTTCTAGGTATATACCCCGAAGAAACACTTGCTCATCTACAGCATGAGATATATATAAGAATGCTCATAGAAGCATCCATCGTTATAACCCCAAATTGGAAACAACCGTTGGCTGGCAAACTGGTGCCCTACTACAGAGAGCAAGGAGAGACCAAAGAAAGAGGCAGACCACTCCTGATTGGTAGGTGGTAGTTTGAATAAGCAATGGAATTTACTTGCAAGTCTTGTCTTGGGCTACTGCAAGACGAGTAGATCCCTGCACCTTCCTGCCAGATTCTTAGGTGTATATAGAGGTCTTAACTGGGTCTAGTCACCTATGCCATCCAGATGGTCTCAATACCTTACTCTCTCAAGGCTGTATTGCTGGGGCAGTGTCTTGTGGGCAGGGCAAGCAGGATGCACATTCCAAGGACTGGGGAGGGATGAGGAACTTCTGTCAGGGACTAGCTTGACGGTCACCCAGAGATTATAGCCTGTTGGTGACCTCCTTTAACACAACGACAATGTTCACTCAAAAAAACTGATAAATAGTTGCATACTTATATACTTATTTACATAAAGTGAATAAACTACAGCTATTTGGATGTAATATGTGTACTTCTTTCGATCGTGACATTGAATGCAAGAAGAAACTCACAAAAAAAATGCTCACGTAGGGTGATTCCATTTCTATAAAATTTGGAATAGGTTAAACCAAAGGCATACATAGGTACTAAAACTGTACTTAAAAAAATACAGCAAATATCAGATTTGTAGTTACCTTTAGGGAGGAAAGAAAAATATGTGAATAGGCAGAGACCTACAAGAGGATCTTTAGGTCATGGCAACATGCTAATTTTTAACTGGTGTGGTGTTTAGACTGGTGCTGGCACTCTAGAAAGGAAGCTGGTAGTATTTGATTATATACTAAAGTACATACTTCAGTGAAATTCTTCCACAGGTCCATAAAGGGACACTCATGACAGTGAAGAGTTGAAGGCAACTCAGGTGTCCATAATTGGGACAATGTATAAGCAAAATATGATAGATACCTGCTGTGGAATAGCATACAGCTGTTAGAAGTAATTTATTAGGTGTACACACATTAACTGGCATAAGTAGTGGCAAAAGTGTTTAATAAAAAAAAAAAAAAGAAAGAACAGAACAAAGTTTATTCAGTTGTTGGGGATCTACTGATACTGCTTTCCTTTTCTCAACGATTTTGGACCTTGGCTCTCTGTCACATTTTCCAATGCTATTTCTATCTTACATCTTAAAAAATAGAATACACACATAAATGATCCCCAAAATTTAATGCCTTTTTACCTTCCTCCAGTGATCTTGTTTCCTATTCTACCTCAGTCTACCTTAAAAGAAGATATATCTTTTACAGGTATATCTTAGCTATTTTTATAACTAGTAAGTGCAGTCCTTCCATAATGTCAAATTCGTGTATCCTATCCTCTATTTCTGGCTCATTCTCTCCAGTACTTTCACTGAAACAAACTTTTGATACACCAGTGCCTTTAATCCTACCTATCATTGCTTCCGTTTGATGTCTTCATTCTCTTGTTCATGCAGCCTAAATTCCATGGAGAACTGTTATAATTACATCCCTGAATATACACATTTCTTATTTCATAATACCCACTTAGCCAAAAAAAAAAAAAAAAAAAAATCCTGGCTAAGTCCAACTCTTCTATTCTAGGCCTGTACCTAAATACATACAAAGCATACCAAAAAATGATTATTAGTTTCACCTTTATATTTATGATCTCAAAATCAAGTGGCTGTCAATGTTGCCGAATTATCATTTCATTGACCCTCTTGGATGACTATTTCATGCCTTCTCTCAAAGAAGCATCTGTGCCGGGGTGCCTGGGTGGCTCAGTGGGTTAAGCCTCTGCCTTCGGCTCAGGTCATGATCTTGGGGTCCTGGGATCGAGTCCCTCATCGGGCTCTCTGCCCAGTGGGGATCCTGCTTCCTCCTCTCTCTCTCTGCCTGCCTCTCTGCCTACTTGTGATCTCTGTCTCTGAAATAAATAAATAAATTCTAAAAAAAAAAAAAAAAGAAGCATCCATGCCTTTTATCCTATCCTGTTCTCAGCTTATAATTGTACAGCCAAGTTCACTGAGAAAATGGGAACAATCAGAAGATGATTTTAGGGGCACGTTGGTAGCTCAGTGGGTTAAAACTCTGCCTTCAGCTCAGGTCATGATTTCAGGGTTCTGGGATTGAGCTCCGCATCAGGCTCTCTGCTCGGCGAGGAAGTTTCTTCCCTTTCTCTCTCTGCCTGCCTCTCTGCCTACTTGTGATCTCTCTGTGTGTGTCAAATAAATAAATATATATTTTTTTAAAAAGATAATTTTAAAAAATTCCCACTACCATAGGTAGTCACCTGCCAACAACACCTGTGCACAGAGTCTGTCTTCCTCCATGTGGCCATACATAATTTATCCACATTGCTCCCTGCAAGTGTGCACTGCATCTCAGCCTCTCTTGCAAACTCAAGGAACCCTTAACTAGTATTTCCCTCCTTTCTCTCTCATATCAAGTTTTTGTTCTTCACATTAGTGTACAAACTGCCATAATGACTTCCATATTAAATTTTTCTTTACTTGGCCCACTCCTCTACCAGCCATAGCTCATTTCTCTGCCCCTTTTCATAGCAAAACTCCTCAAAAAGAATTTCTGTATTTGCATCCTGTGATGTCTTACCTTCTATGTCCTCCCAACCCACTCCACTCAGGCTTTGGCTTTAACCATTCCACAAATAACTACTTTCGTTAAGGTTAAAGATAATTCCTATATTCTTAAACCCAGTCATTAATTTTTGGTTTTCCTTTTCTCCTTTTGCTTGACCTACTGGCAATGCTTGACAGAGTTGATCATACCCTCCTCCTTTACACACTTCCCTTAAGAGGCTTTTTAGCTTTTTTTTTTTTTTTTTTTTTTTTTTTACTGATCACTCCTCAGGTCTGTTTTGCTGGTGATACCTCCTGTTTCAAATGTCTTTTTTGGAGAACTCCAAACCTAAATCCTTAATCATTTTCTCCATATATTCACCTTCTTGGTGACCTTGTCTAAACTCATGGCTTTAATCTTTTATACATGTGATTACTCCAAAATATATTTCTAGCTCAGGCTATACTTCTGAACTGCCTACTTGTAAAACAACATCTCAGACTCAGGTTCAAACTGAACTCCTAATCTGCTTTACCCATCTAGTCCATGATAATCTTACCTCTCTAGTTAGGCCAACTCTTGTGGGTCATTCTTGATTCCTCTCTTTACTTATACCTTCTGTTTCATCCAGGGAATTCTTTGACTTTTTCTTCAAAATATATCAAGAATCCAACCAGTTCTTACCAACACTACTCCTATCTTAGTCCAGCCACGATAATCTTAGGACTGGATTATTGCGGTAGTCTCATAAATGGACCCTGTTTCTACCCTGGTCCCCAATAGTTAATTCTCAATGCAACAGCAAGAATGACCCTTTGAAAACATAGGATCAGATCACTCCTCTCCTCAAACCTTGGAATGATCTAGAAAGACCCTGTACCATCTATCACATCTGATCCTCTTCCCTTTATTCACTCTAGTTTAGTCTATTTTAGTCTATTCATTTTAATCTATTTAGTCTATTCATTCTATTTACTCTATTTATTTTGTTATTTCTAGACCATACCTGGGATTCTTTTCCTTTAGTTTTGCTCAAAACATTTCTTCTAATTGGAATATTCTTCTGCAAGATATTTGCAGGTTAATGCCCTCATCTCATTTACATTTTTGCCTAAATATCACTTTTAAACAAAGTCTTTACTAATCATCATATATAATATTCTTACACAACCGCCGTCCCCCCAAAATCCAGCAGTTTCTTTTCCTTTCTTGGCTTGAAAATTATAGACTCTATTTCTATTCTTTAAAGCCTAACTTTACATATTGGTCATGTGTATATAATAAAGTATAAAGTTATTTTCCATAACTATGTATCTTAACATTTGGTCTTAGTTCTATATATAAAACGTTCAATGCTTAGCCCTTTACTGTAGCTTCACTGTATCATGATTGGTGGCTACATGTGTACTCATGTTGTGCTTTCATAAAGGGCTCCTGGGATTGTGTTTTATGAGTTCATGCATATTTGAAAATTTCTTTCTGTTGTCTTTACACTTGCTTGACAGATTGGCTGGGTATAACACTCATGAGTTATGTTTTATCTCCCCTTAGAACTTTGTAGACTCTGCTTCTCTTTTTTTTTTAAATATTTATGTGGTTGTCCTAAGACAATAGGCATTTCCTGCATTATAAATCCCTTGCTTTCCTTGCCTACATGACTGAAGAATTCTTTGTTCAGCCTCGCAGTTCACAAAGTTGACTATCACATGTTAGATGGTTGTTTATTTTGTCGCACTGCTGTAGGAAAGCATGTAATCTT
Organism: Lontra canadensis; assembly: GCF_010015895.1. Lineage (NCBI taxonomy): Eukaryota > Metazoa > Chordata > Mammalia > Carnivora > Mustelidae > Lontra > Lontra canadensis. The sequence goes on from NW_022631000.1 coordinate 25,843,802, forward strand.
TTGATCCTTGCATTCCTATACTCTTTTATGTAAGGAAAATTTCTTTTAAGAACATTTTTTTCTGTTCCATCAGTTGTGGTCTCCACTTCACACACAAGTATTCTCCTAGGTTTCTTCATTATCACTTGCTCTGTTCTATTACCTTCTTTCTAATTGTTTTAAGCACTTTGTTTTCTCTACGTTCACATTATTGTCTCAAGAATTTATTATCTTTCCTATTATTCATTTTGTTATATAACTTCTTTTAATCTAGTTACCTGAGTTACTGTTAGTTTCTGATGATTTCTGTGTTCTGTAATGCTGTTTCTGCTCCCTCAATTTGGTCTTTAGCTCTGCATTTTCCTATTATTAAGCTATTTTACCACTGTAAACTTAGTATATTCATATCTTGGATCTGTGTTTTCTTTAAATTCTTCTTTGGTAAAAGCAGTTAGAGATTTTTCTTTCTTAGGTGACTTTTCCTTTAAAAGTTGATTTTTAAAAAATTTCATTTTACTTACACAACCATTTCTTCCTCTCTCTGCTTCCACCAGTGTCTTCTTTCCTTTCTCCCTTTCTTTCATCTCTCTCTCTCTCTTCCCCACTTTATTCCTTTTTTTTTTTTCACCCTTTCAATAGCCTTTTGCAGTGCTAACATGCTTCTTTCTTCATCCATCTCTGTCATGACCTTCTGATTCCTTTGATGCAGTGTGGATAAATCCTCCATGATTTTCCTTTCCAACCTGATATGAAATTCACAGAGCTTCACTTCAACGTCTCACTATTTTGTAATCTGTTACTTTTATGTAACATCTGATCATGAAAGTCAAGAGGAGAATTCAGCCTAGACTCTGTGATATCTTATTCAGAGGATTTGGTCTCTGGGCCCCTTTTTCCATTTTTGTGAAATATTTTGTATCAAGTCTCAGTGTTCTAAGTTGCTATGTATCCTGTTTCTCTTCTGTGGTGGATAACCTTCCATACCAAGTAAAGTGGGATCCTACAGCCCTCCTTTGCTTCTGAGATGATTAGGCAGGTTAGTTCTCTTGTCACTTCCTCCAGCAGCCATTGACATATACTCCCCAAGCACTGAGACAGAAATACAGTTGGAAACTTGCTTTTGCCCACACGATTTCCAGAATGATTAATGTACTGCCTGTGGCCATTAGAGTTTAAGGGATTGGGACACTGCATGGTAAAGGTGAATAAGAGACTGCAGTTAAGGTGTCTAGACCCGTGGCCTTTGGTATAGCCATTTCACTAGGCTTCATTCCCCTTTCCCAGACAATCTGCCTTGCTTTTTAATTCTTTGTCTTTGACTACTTTGCTTCCTGGCTGGACACAATTCTGGGAAATAGAATTCATTTTATTTTTCTTATAAACATCCTCTCGCTGGGAAAATCTAAATGAAGAGTCTTAGATATTTTTCCTATTTCTTATGAGACTCTGATGTGGTAGGGAGGGGCTATGTAAACCTTTTGTTTACATTTTTTCTTACCCTGCCTAAGCAACACTTCAATATGCCCTTCAAATTGGGAGAAAATATTTTAAAATCATGGGATTCGAGGCACAGAAAGGGATCTTAGAACCATAGTTTCCTAACCAGTAACCTTGGTAGTTTTCAATTTCTGTGTAATTTTTGATAGTAAGTACTAATATTTACTTGTCAAGAAGAAAAGCAAGTTGAAAATAAAATGTTATGACTGAGTACATGCAACTAGTTACAGAGATATTCTCTGACTCTAAAATTCTTACTGCCCTTATAACTGTATTTCTATTATACTTTTTTCCCTGCTAAATCCCACAACATAATGCAGAGATGTCAAAAATATTTATTTTAGTCTTTTGGGTCATTTATGATTTAAGTCAACTAGTATTTTTTATGCTAATTTTTAAAAGTTCTTTATAAACAATTTAACATATTTTGGCCAGTTAATTAGGAGCAGTGATATTGATTTACAGTTTCGTGCTGTTATAAATTGAGATATTCTGTCCAGTTTTTTTTTTATGAAGGAGCAAAGGGATGTTTCATTAAATTTCAAAGGCCTGTCTTGTGTCTGACCATCAATATGCTATTATTACACTTAATGTCTTGTTCTTCATGAGGGAAATCTTTTTCTTTTTTAATCCCCTGTCACTTTCCAAATCATCATTTTTGAGAATCTACCAATCAAAGGAAATTGTGATTCTTTGAGCCTCTCAGCTGTACTCTTTGTTACCATGGAAACCAAGCCAAACTGTTACCATGGTAACCTTCCTGAAGCCATAATTTCTCTCATTATCAGTTTTTCCTAAGATTAATAAATTCATTGGAAGTTTAACATAAATAATGCTGTATTTGTATATCATTTAGGGCTCATTTTTAACTCTCACTTATTTTAAATTATATATAGCTGAATGTATGGTTCATGATGGAGGAACAAGCACACTCAGGTGGCAATATTTTAAGCAATTGATTGAATGTCTGAGGAGAATTAATTTGACCTTGATGCTGAGAATATTTTCTCTTTAGTGGCATGTATTTAGTAGCTTAAGGTGCTTTTTTCCCCCATACAACTTGGCTCTGCAGTATTATATGCCTTGATATTATAAACAGTATTTTTGGTCTTCAGTTTGTATAATCCTACAGATAAAACACAGAGGACATGGTTATAGATAAATAACAGAAGGTAAATTATAGATATCTTGGGAACATAAAAGCAATTGTATCTTTATGTATTTAATGTGTGGTGAAAGAAAGTGTGATTTGATTAATATAATTTTTTTTTTTTTTAATTTGACAGAGATCACAAGTAGGCAGAGAGGCAGGTGGGGGGGGGTTGGTGGGGAAGCAGGCTCCTCGCTGAGCAGAGAGCCTGATGCAGGCCTCGATCTTAGGACCCTGAGATCATGACCTTGAGCTGAAGGCAGAGGCTTTAACCCACTGAGCCACCCAGGTGCCCAGAAAGTGTGATTTTTTTTTTTTAAAGATTTTATTTATTTATTTGACAGAGAGAGATCACAAGTAGACAGAGAGGCAGGCAGAGAGAGAGAGAGAGAGAGAGAGGGAAGCAGGCCCCCTGCTGAGCAGAGAGCCTGATGCGGGACTCGATCCCAGGACCCTGAGATCATGACCTGAGCCGAAGGCAGCGGCTTAACCCACTGAGCCACCCAGGCGCCCCACAGAAAGTGTGATTTGATTAAAGAGCTAATTTGATATTGTTAGGAGTCATTTGCTATCGTTTAAATGGGTAATTCAGGAAACTGAATAAACATACTTCAGAATAATTTTATAAATATTTTCAGATATTTATAATATTTAAATATTTGAATATTTTAAATAGTTTAAAAATATCTTCTGATATGCATCCAAAGGGAGAAAAATTAAATAGTTAAAAAGAAAAGGGGACCAGTATTGGAGGTTAGAATATAAAATTCATTATTTTAAACGTTTTTATGGCTTGATGTTTATGTTTTATATGCTAACCATTATAAATAAGGATCAAATCAATATTTTTGTTGTTCTGTAGTTTTGAGTGGTATTTTTCACATAAAAAGGAATGTCTAAAAATTTTTATTTCTTTCTAAATTAAATACAAACATAAGCATGTGTGCTCGGTTTTCTAGGAGAGTCCTATACCTCATAAAACTTCATCCTAGATTGTCCCTTTGTTTCCATTTTCTCTATGAGGGAGAAAGTATGGACTCATGTAATCAGTGGAACTAAGGCCCTGGATTTGGAGCATGAACACGTGGAAGGGCTAGCATGTGCACTGCCTCTATGTGATTTAAGATGGGACCCCTGGGAGTCTGAGTACCAATAACAAACAGATGGCACCTTCAAAATAGAACGAGATCAGGAATTTTATTTACAAAAACATTATTTTTAAATTTGTGGCTTTGGGGACCCAAGACGAACACACTTCAGTTTACTAGTCGGCCCCCAAGAACCAGTGTGTGTCTTACAGTAGGGACCTAGAAGGAGACAGTCCCATGGGGTTGGTTGTGGGGAGAGGGATGAGACAAGCAGATAGCTGTTCTGACCTCACCCTCCCTGGATCTTCTCATCTCCTGCCTCTTCACTGGCCAGTGACAAGAAGCCAGAAGACATGAAAGCTCTGTTTTGTAGAACAAGTAAGTTCTTTTCTCTGGGCAGAAAACAGAATAGGTATAAGTGGAGATGGGCAGAGAATGGATTTTTAGGGGAAAAAGGAAGATATCTGTCATGTAACTCCCATCTTCAGAGCTTTTGTGATTTTGTTAGAATTGGGATTTTATTCTCATCTGTCAGCAATTACAAAAATTGTTGTAATGAATATACAAATCTGCCATGTCTACAATGCGAGTAGTCTTTTCTTACTCATGGCAACATTGTGTACTGAACCACGAGGAAGGTGATGGGTTCCTGCCTTATGTTTGAGTAAAAATTCAGAATGAGGAACCTGACCAGACTCCATGCATGGTGTCTTTTATTTACAGTGTCACAATGATCAAGAAAAAGGAGCTATTCTGAATTCACATTTCATGGCATCACGAGGGTCACATAGATGGAATCCAGAAAGTGGAGCTGTTTCATCAATATGCTGTAGGTCCCCAATCTCACCATCTGAAAATTCTTTCAAAGACCATTCCCTCCCTCCCTCCCTTCCTTCCTTCCTTCCTTCCTTCCTTCCTTCCTTCCTTCCTTTTTCTTCTTCTTCTTCTTTTTTTTTTAAAGATTTAAAGATTTTATTTATTTATATGACAGAGAGATAGAGAGCACAGGTAGGCAGAGCGGCAGGCAGTGGGAGAGGGAGAAGCAGACTCCCCAGTGAACAAGGAGCCACCCAGCCGTCCTGCCCCCAGTTTTGTTTTTTTAAAGAAGAAATCTTTATGGTCATTGTTTCTACAGTAAGAATCATTTTGTTGTGTTTCCTCAACCAGGGGTATAAATTTTCTGTAGAAAATGGTCTTTGAGGGGTGCCTGGGTGGCTAAGTTGGTTAGGTATCTGCCTTCAGTTCAGGTCATGACCCCAGGGTCCTGGGATCGAGCCCCACATGGGCTGGCTTCCTGTTCAGGAGGGAGTTGGCTTCTCTCTCTCCCTCTGCAGCTCCTTCTGCTCTTCCCTTGCTTTTTCTCTGTCAAATAAATAAATAAAATCTTTAAAAAAATTGGGGGCATCCCTAGGGTCCTGTTTCACTTGAAAGAGAGAATATTTGAAGGAAGAAAAAGGGAGGGAAGGAAATTCACATGCCTTTAACATGTTTTACATTAGATGCTGTGGGACGGAATTAAATATATATATTTAATTTAATTTAGTTAATCACAACAAACTGATAAGGCAAGTAATTTTTCCTTTATTTTAAAACAGCTGTGTGTGTTTTGTATAGAATTTGGTTCCAGTCTTGTTCTATGATTGCTGTTCAGCTGCAGGCAATTTTGAGGCATAACATACTGGAAGCTAAGAGAAGAGAGAAATGTGAGAAGGTAATGGACTACCTAGATCAGTGCATTTCAATATGTGTCTTGGGAAATCCTCATGTCCCAAGAGCAGGCCTCTGGGATTTCTGAGGTGTGAAGGGCAGGGTAAGATTTGGGGGCTCGAGTGAGGCCCGGTGGGGAGAATTCAGATGCCTTCTTTTCTTTCAAATAGAGAAATTTGATGTGATCTGCTTTCAAAAATTTTCTTTAAAAAAAAAAAACAATTGGCTGAGAAATTCTGAAAAATTGTATGATAAGCATCTTAATATTCAGTCAAAATCATCTCTAATATGTTAGTGACATAAACCTTTCAGACTATATTACAGTTAAGTAGAGATGAAGGAATAATCAGCTTGCTATTCACATAAAAAACAATATTGCTTATTTTCTCCACAAAGGTTCATTAGCTCATTTTAAGCCAGACACTTCATTAAACAAACATGTGACCAGACACAAGCAGTTCTTTCAGAAAGTGAAAGTGAGAAACCCCGGAGTAGAATGTGAGCTCCCAGGGTAAAGATTCTTTTCACATTCTTTCTTAAGACCCGCCCATTTGTCTATTCTTTTGGGGCTCTCTTTTTGATTGCTGTCATACATTTATCAAGAGAACAGCTTTGAGGAATTTGTGGAATTAGTAAGCAACAGTATTCTGTCCATTTGTTTTATGAGTTCTGCATTTTGATGACAATGCTCAGTCTAGAGGGGATCTGAAATTTTGCCCAGTCACGTGGAGATATGCATTCTACCTACTCGGTTACACGGACAGCCTTAAGTGACCCTGCCACCAAGACATCTCGAAAGAGTGAAGGAAAAAGAATTTGAAATAGATTTTTTCTCATATGATCATCTTTATTCCATACGTTTCTTAATGGAAATGTCATTGACATATAACAGTGTATAAGTTTGAAATGTACAAAGTGTTGATTTAGTACATTTATGGATTAGAGTATAATTACCACCAAAGCTTTAAGGTAACATTCCCCATTACATCCCATAATTATTTCTCCTTTGTGATGGGGACCATTAAGATCGAATCTCTCAGTAACTTTGAAGATGATGCTACAGTATTGTTGACTCTAATGCACCACTGTGCATGAGCTCTCTAGGCTTACTTAACTACCAGTTCCACTTTTGTACCTTTAAACAGCATCTGCTCAATTCTCTCACCCCCTAGACTTTGCTAACCACCATCCTACTTTGTTTTTTGAGTTCATCCTTTTTAGATTCCTCCTCTAAGTAAAATCATACAATATTCGCCCTCCTCTGACTTATTTCAGTCAGCATAATGGCCTCAAGGTCCACCCAGTTTGTCCCAAATGGCAGGATTTTCACTTTTTATTTTTGTTTATAAGTAAAATGGGTTTACCAAAGTAGGAGACCCTAGGGGCTCTCTCAGAAGGAGCGCTCCGTTTAGTTAGGGTGTCAGGAAAGGAGAGTAGATAATCTACTAGTTTAAACAAAGAAATAAAGCTACATTTGAGAGTTTCCAGTTTCAAAAATTGTTATGTTTAGTTAAAAAAAGGGGGGCTGGATAACTAAAGTTTTCACCTAATTTATTTTCTGGCTGATTTAATCCATTTATATTTGCATACATTAGCATACAAGAGAACTCACTCAATGAAACCAATTATTTAAGTTGAGCCAAACAATAATGGCAAGGAAAGAATGGGGAAAATGGTAGTAGATTTTAACTGTTTAAGTATTTATAGGTAAGGAAATTAGAGTGAGGGCTTGTATGTTCTCTCTGTTTAATATTTCCCCTCATATTTTCTATTCTTTATAACTAGGAAGAATCTGAGAACTGTTACATTGGCCTTTCTAAGTTGCTTTTCAGAAGGCTAATTAAAGTAAAAAAAAAAAAAAGGAATGCTAAATGCTCAGAGTTCTAAGGGGTCTCCAGGGTTTAGGTGCTTCATCTCCTTACCCTCAGGCACATTTCACAAGTAATTCGGGCAGATAAACCTAGAGGAAAGGTGATTCCACAAACCATTTCTAGTAATTCATTGTAATGTTTAATTGACCTGCCCTAACTGGCAGGAATTTCTTACATCTGTGTGAAATGCTGTGTGAAATGTGCAGTCACTTAAATATCACATGAAAGAAAATCTGAAGCAGTATTTGTTCCATTGATGTCTGGGTCAGTTACAACCAGAGCCTTTGTTGCCTTCATTGGAATAGAAGCTTCCTGAAATATGTCAATATTTGCCTTCTCCACTTCCTCCTCTACCCACTATCACCATTCTTTACTTACACAAGCGCAATCTGACTTCTGTTTCCTAATTCAAAGACCTATCACTTCTCTGAAGTAACTGTTTCCAAGGTAACACATGACCCTCTGGTTTCCAAACCTAAAAATGCTTTGAAATTTACTCGTTTGACCTCTCTTGGCATTTGACTGGGTTGACAACTCCTTTATTTCAAAACACTTCCCTTCTTTGACTGGTTTGCTTTTACATTTCTGGGGATTTTCTGTATTTATCTATCTTTTAATTTTAGTGTTACCTATGCTCCAGCCCATCCTTGATCTTCCTCTCTCTCTCTCTCTCTTGCTCTTTTTCCCTCACCCTATACTCTCTCCCTGAACAATTTTATCCACATGCTGGTTTTAGTCTCTATCAACTCCAAATCCATATTAGTTCATACCTCTCTTCTGGTCTTTAGATTTATATAACAAATTTTATAAAAGTGTACTGATCACTCAAAAAGCTCTGATGTTCCAAAAATTGTACATATACACTATCACCACCACCTCAATGAAAAAATCAGTTTTCAACACAAAATCTCCATTATGTGCCATTCTATTGGCCAGTCTTCATGCTGCACATAAGACTTAGAATCAAGTAAAATACACACATGGTCTCCAGAAGCCTAGGTCCAGAGACCCTGAGCTTTCTCTTGGGTTTTCCTGCTAAAGGCTACTGTGCCATCTTGTCCTTCCCCATCATGGCTCAGACCGCATTGTGCCATATCTGTCTGTTTCCTCGTGTACGCTTCTCACTTACAGTGGCAAAAGGACAGGAACTCCTTCTGTCCTGTTATGTCTCTTTCTAACTTAATATTGACTTAAATGAATGGATTTTCCCAAATGTCATTTATCCACCAAAGTATATAAATTTGATATAAAAAGAAAATCCTTATTTGCCTTCCAGAGTTTCATTTTCGTACTTGTGTAATTATTTTTCCAGCAGGTCAAGAACATTCTATTTATTATTTTTTTTTATCAACCTTAAAAATATAACAGTCAGTTATTTTACTAGCAAAAGGAGTTTACTTAGGAACAGCAGAAGAATTGCAATTGGGAACAAGCAAGCTATGACAAACCATAGAGAAGTCTGAAGAGACAAAGGGAAGGACCGGTTTTATTATATTTTAGGAGGAAATGGGGAGGGTTATTTTGAACAAAAATTCACTGAAGAACAAGGGTTTGAGGCTGTGGAGGTTTCTTGTTCGCTGTAAATGGTGGTTAATGTATTGTTGCCAGGGCTGGGAGAGATCTTTCTTTTTCTTAAAAGCAGGAGATAAAATTACTGTGTGGAAAGTGTGCTTCCTTGTCAAGATAAGGATTATCTTCCCTCTTGGTTGTTATGCAGGCTGCAACTAATGGTCTGTGTGTGAGAACGCCCCCTTCAGGGCTTCTCCGCTGGATTTTTAAAAGAGGTTTCCTTTATTCATTTTCCCACTTTCAAAGTATGCACTGATATTTATGAACATAATAGACTCATGTAAAATACAGGTGACTTTTAGTGAATGTATGGCTTCTGAGACCAAAGAAATATATTTATAGAAATATAACCTCAGATGTTAAAGGACTACCAACTTAAGAAAGCATCTAGAATTTATTTTTTGGAACCATTCCAGCTAGGTTATGAAAGAAGCCACAATTTAATTGAATCTGTAAAAAATTCTTACCATGTATTTTTATCGAGCTTATATTTGTAATAAAAAAAACTTCTCTACTGATATTAGCCTATGCATTACAGTGAAAAATCTAGATCATAATCTCTAAGATTTTTACTTCTGTTAAGGCAACTGTATTCCGTAAAGTCTTTGACATTGTGTACAAATGTTGGTATATGTACGGAACTAATTATATAGAGTAGGCTCTTTAGCTTTTGTCAGAATCTCAGAGAGGTCTGTTTTTCCCCAAATGTTAAGAACCGCAATGACGTACTCTTTGTTCTACATTATATCTGGAAATTATCAGTTAAGAAAGAAGAATTTTTTAGGGAAGATACCAAATGAATACCTTAGACCAAAAAACCCCATCTTTTTGTTTTTGAAATTTACACTACACAGAAACACAAGCTCTCTTGATGCTGACCCTACAAGGGCATTTCTATTTGTAGCTGAATAGATTCATTCCCAAAATTGGAGAGTAGCCCATGTTCCATTACCATGTAGCCCACAACATGCTTGAGATTGCTAATTAGGGTGCAAATTGTGGTAGTATTTCTGGTGACCTGGACATGTGTTCTATAGAAACAGAAATGAGCCCCTCAACTCTTTTCACATAGGACAGAAAACATCTGCCAGATGGTTATAGCTTTCAGTAACTATTAAACTGGATCACATTTGAACAAATGACTTAGATATATAATGTTGGAAAGCTTATTCTGAATTTTCTAACATATCCATGGAGATTAGTCTTAATGAAAAACTACATTAATCTATCTCATGTATTCGATTAGCCTAAAATGGATAATTCCCTCTCACTTTTGCCAAAGTCTGCCCAAAAATGCCTTTATCCACTTTCATATAATGTTAACAAAACATCTGGGAGATTTATTGAGATAAGGATATCTATTAGGACATCAAAATTAATTTCAATTCCCGGAGGTATCTTATTTTAATTAACAAAACCATGATCCTGTTCTATTAATTAGCATGCTGAAGGAATAAGTTTGAGATGAATTTAATTCTAGCAAACCATTTATCTTCTAAAATAATAAAAAGAACATTAACCATCTCAATCCAATTTGTTTTATACTTTTAATAACAGTCTTGAAATTCCATCTAGAAGAGTAATATAACTAATATTCATTATTTTTAATTTAAAGCTTCATTTTGGGTGTGCATATTTCTTATAAGCCTCATTATTAGTGATACCATAGTTCTAACATTATATCATTTAAAGATTATTAATGTGAGCACAAGTTCATTTAATATGTTATATTATTAAACTTTCTGTTGGGTGTAAAGCTCACATTTATTTCAGTCCTAGTGTTTTTTCCTCACTAACTTATGAGGTATCTAAGGATGCCAGAGTACAACTACGAACAAGGCACATAGAATTTGTAAATAACTCCCTGTTCTGCCCATACATATAATTTCTGTGTAATCATATATTTTACCCTAGATTCCCATTATTGACACATCCTTGTATTTTAAATACAGCTAAAACATTTTAGATAAAATTAAATTAACAGATTAGATTAATAGTGCATCTGGTACCATATTAAGATTACTACTATAAGGGAGCATGCTGAACAATTTCACACTTTGTCTCATGTCAAGTCACAAATGATAGCTTCAGGTGGTATAAGATTAGGGGAACTGGATTGTAAAACCCCAAATGGCCTCCTTTTGAAAGTCCTCATAGAACTTTTTCTCTTACATATCCATTTTGTTGCAAACGGGCTTGTATTTGAAGGCACCATAGAATGGTTTCAAATTGAACATTGGAAAATAGAGTGTTTGTACTAATATCAGAATACAAGAAAAAAAAACCCAATATTTTACATTTGATTGCTGTTTTTCAATCTTTCGTACTTATAACCTAAACCATAAAGAATCAGATCATAAATATTTTAGCCTTTATGGGCCAAGAGGCAAAATTGAGACTATTATGGAAGCCAGTATATAGCAAGTGAGAAAACAGAATTACACAAAGCTTATTGATGACATTCAAAACAAAATAATTAAGACAATTTTTGACAATACAAGTCTACTAAAGAGAAGAATGAAATTGTTTTTTAGAAATAATACTTCACTTAATTGGGATTCAAATTAGTGTTTCCTGTTATCAAAATTAATTGCAAGTGTTTATTTGTCAATGCTGATCTATAATGAGATGTTATGTATTTCAACTTTCAAAATGGTTTTTCACAGAGGTAGGTCTGTCAAATATTGATATTAACCCATGAACATATGGAAGACACATACAGAATCTTCTTAGATTCTTCTCTAAATATTGGCCTCTTAGCATGACCTTGCATTTGATTATTCATGTCCAGTTGAAGTTTGAGGGGAAGCGTCTCGCTTACAGAGGTAAGTCAACTTTGAGATATAGAAATTTCCTTTGAACTTGGACTATTAGAACTTCGTTTGAACTTGCAATGTGAATCTCCTGCAAAACTATGGTAATAAAGGTATTTCTTTTCATCTTACCTTCTGGCAATGAAGTATATAAAAGAGCTTGATATCACTTGTGACTCAATATTAGTTGTCATCAGAATGACTTCATGCAGTATAAGTTCTGTATGTAAGTACTATTATTAGTACTTATAATTTTGCCTTATAATTTTAGGTCACATTAGTGAAATATTATTAAGCCTATAGCAAAGAGTTGTTTCCAGCTCTGTTCACCATTCAAAAGTAGTGGGTCTTTTTTTTTAGAGATATTTTAAAGATTTTATTTTATTTTATTTTTTTTAAGATTTTTAAAAAAGATTTTAAAAAAGATTTACTTTTTAAAAGATTTTATGAAGACATTATTTACTTTTTTATTTGAGGGAGAACATGCAAGCTCACACGAGCAGAGAGAAGGGCAGAGAGGGAGGGAGAGGGACAAGCCAACTGCACATTGAGTGTAGGTTGGTCACAGGGTTTGGTCTCTGGACCCTGAGATCATGACCTGGGCCAAATCAAGAGTCGGATGCTTAACTGACTGAGCCATCCAGGCCCCCTGAGGGTGGTTCTCCTTGATAATAAAAGTTTTAATCTTGACTCTAAGCTCAAGAAAATCACAAGGAAATGTCACTTTTAAGCTATATAATTGCCCTGTGATAGAGCAAGTCAGTGTAGTCAGTTTCTATTTTTGGCACACATTCATAGAATGATGATTATCACATCCATGAAAGCCAATGAAGATCAGTGTTGACACTACTCTTAGTGGATTACCTAATATAAAGTCATTTATTCTTTATGTACTTATTCACAATGTCATTGTGCTAGTTTGGGTATACACCAGTGTGGGATTAGATGTGCAAGAAATGTACTGGAGAAAACCTGAGAGGCACAAACAGGAAGGGGATGGATTAGGTAGGGAGAGACTTCAGACTTTAATGCACTTTTCACTCCTGTCAGGGAGGAAAGGAATGAAGGGAAGGTTTACACTGCTGTTTGAAGAAAGTTTCAACTACCCAGTCAGGAGTACTTGAGCGAAACTCACCCATCAGAGAAGGCCCTTCTGTGGTTCCGTCTTTGACTGGAAGTATCCTGCCACAGTCCACCACTGGTTCCACGCAGATTTACTTCTTCATACTTATTTGGGGAGACTCTCCTCCATGGTTCTCCTGAGTCTCTCTTCCTGAGGGGAAACTTGATGAACTACAGCCCCAGACACTGCAGTTGAGCTTGGGCTACAACTGGTACTTACTCATCCCTTTCCTCCTACACAATCCATTCTAAATCTCCCTGCCCTCCCCTATCACCTTAGTGTATTTTGATTACTTATGTAGTGGTGTGATCCAAACTTCATTTCTGAGAGTTTGAATGCTCAATGATCATACCTTCTGCGGGCCTGCATATATCTAGTCAATGGGGCAAGGGAGTACCAGGAATTGCTCAACTGGAAAACTTGAGTTTTACATGTGTTACTCTCTTCCCCATTGTGTAAAAGCAACCCTACCTTCTCCTGCCACTCAGAGTTCCTTACCTTGTTAGTATGGTAGCTTCCATTCTTGTCTGCTAGTCTGCAGACATAAGGGGTTCTGGTGGACAAGGTGCCTTGCTAACACCTGTAGCTTATGATATAATGGTATTCTTGCCAAGTCCATTAGTAAAAGTATATTAGTTTTTGGGTTTCAGGACCTCTACTCCTGCACAGACTAGTTGTAGGGATGGAAAACACAAAATTCCCAATGGATCACTGGAAGTAAGAGTACATAGGGTGACTCTCGCTTTTGTGTTTTGGTTCTTAAGTCTATTTTTATCATTGGAAACACAATGCCATGTTAAGAGCTCTGATTTAATGCATATGATACATACAAAAGGATGGCATTCCGTTCTTTCAGAGAATTGCCTCTGAACTGGTACTGAAGTTAAACTTTTAAAACTGTTCCAGCATTCTGTGAGGTTGGCTGCTTCTAGATGGTTTGGTATGTGATATGATTATTGGATCCATGGTACTGGGCTCATCCCATATCTCTTTCACTGCAAAGTAGGTCCTCTGGTCTGATGTCATCCATATGAAATCTATAATTTCTAAGATATTAGTGCTTACGGAAACCATGCAGGTAAGAATACCTAACCCATACCCAGAACAGGCATCTGTCTCTCTAAGAGGAATTGGACTGCTGGCCTTTCCAGTACTCCATATTGAGTACATTGGAAATGTACCTGCAAATGGTCTATTGGTCTCCTCACCTGCAAGTGGTCTATTGGTCTCTTCACGTAGGAGAGTTGTCTTGTTGTTAAGAACTCTGAAGAATCTATTTGAAAGCTGAACTAGCCTCCCATAATTTCACAGATTTTTTAAAAGACTTTTTAAAAGATTTTATTTATTTGTCAGAGAGAGAGAGAGAGAGAGAGAGCATAAGCAGGGGGAGCAGCAGGGAGAGGGAGATAGAGAAGCATACTCCCCACTGAGCAAAGACCCCAACATGGGCTGGATCCCAGGACCCTGGGATCATGATCTGAGCCGAAGGCAGACTGAGCTACCAGGCACCCCATAGTTTCATAGATTTTGGCTTAACCAACTGAGCCACCCAGGCTGCCATAGTTTCATAGATTTTGGCAGAAGACATGAGACTCTTGGATCAGGGACAATAGACAGTTTAATATGTACAGCTGTAATGATAATCAGAGTATCATCATTTTTGTGTTGGCTTCCCCAGTCCTAATTCTAGAACAGGTTTGAAAGAAGAAGAAAACAGAGTCAGTGAGTTGAACTATAGGACAAAACCCCCAAACTTAGGGAACTGGGTTTTAGAAGATAGGATTTAGAGTGATTTAATGGCACCTAGCACATGGTCAGGACTCAAAATAGACCAGTAGTAGTAGTAGTAGTAGTAGTAGTAGTAGTAGTAGTATAAAGGTTCACTTCATATACCAGGGATCCCAGTAAGATATACTATTTGTTGCTAGAAAATAAAAATGTCACTTAAATTTTTTTGTAGAAAGTGAATTTACACATTTTCACAAGACAAAAGAAAGCAAACACAAAAACAAACCAAAAAGGAAACAAAACATCCTCTGTAGATTATTCTTTATTATTCTAGATTATTCAAGATTAAGCCACTTGGATTAAAAAAAAAGGCAAGAAAGAAAATACGTACTGGAAACAGTACGTATTTTCTTTAAAATGTGTTAGAGCTTTTATTAAGTTCAGTATTTGGTAACTGGTGGTAAATCTGTCATTTACGGTGACAGAGAACTTATATTTATTGATAATTTTATTTTGGAGACTAAATGTAAATCCATAGAACTGCACAATGAAGATGACTATGTAATTCAAAAAGAAGAAATTATGAGGAAAAAAGCAGTATCACTGTTCAATTTTGTAAGTTATAATTGCATTATTAGTTCTAATATGTGGTACATAGAAGAGCAAATGACATGGTTTCCAAAATCTTTACAGATTCTGAAAAAAGTTAAATGACCTTCAGGATTCTCATTGACCATGAAACTGTTTCAGATTTCAGCCCTTGTTTACATATACAATTTACTTTGCATTTTTCTTAAATAATTTATAATCTGTATGAGATTTTTTTAAAAATTTCTTTTCAGCATAACAGTATTCATTGTTTTTGCACCACACCCAGTGCTCCATGCAATCCGTGCCCTCTCCAATATGCACCACCTGGTTCCCCCAACCTCCCACCCCCCGCCCCTTCAAAACCCTCAGATTGTTTTTCAGAGTCCATAGTCTCTCATGGTTCACCTCCCCTTCCAATTTCCCCCAACTCCCTTCTCCTCTCCATCTCCCCTTGTCCTCCATGCTATTTGTTATGCTCCGCAAATAAGTGAAACCATATGATAATTGGCTCTCTCTGCTTGACTTATTTCACTCAGCATAATCTCTTCCAGTCCTGTCCATGTTGCTACAAAAGTTGGGTATTCATCCTTTCTGATGGAGGCATAATACTCCATAGTGTATATGGACCACATCTTCCTTATCCATTCGTCCGTTGAAGGGCATCTTGGTTCTTTCCACAGTTTGGCGACCGTGGCCATTGCTGCTATAAACACCGGGGTACAGATGGCCCTTCTTTTCACTATATGAGATTTTTAAACATACTGTAAATGTGGTAAGTAAATAAAAAAGCACTGGGACCAGGCAATATGATATCAAAATTTTATTCTTGGAAACCTATTTTGAAGTAACTTGTAAAATTTAGTTGGCCATATCAATCTGATCTCCTAGGAAATTATCTCCAATTATAGGCTCCAAGGTAAGCAAAGGCCATACTTCATAAATAAAAATGATTTCCTAACAGAGCCCTGCTTTTGCAATTCATGCAGTAGTCATCTTCCTGGGCCCCTCTTCTTTAATTCATGTAGTCCTGGGTAAAACAAAACCCATTTCGCGCCAGTCTTCTGCCTGAAACTTTTCTTTGCTTATGGATACCCTTAAAAAACAAGAAACAAAAAACAAAACTCTAAAAGTCTTACAAAGGCCTTTCAAGCCTTATGAGTTCTGTTTCTTGCTAGAGTATCCTCTAAAATCCAGCTACTATTTGTGGTAGAAAAAATAATGGCAGGAAATAACCAAATACTTACCAATCAGAAACTGGTGTATTCACATAATGGAATTCTGTGGAGCTGTAGAATCTCTGTCTTTCTCTCTCTCTCTCTGCATGGTATGTGTATGTATTATCTATGTATATATCATGTATATCATATAATGTATGTGTATATCTATAGATGTATTCATCTACCCATCTAATCAGGATGGAACAAGGGGGAGGAGGTAGGGTGGCCTCTAGACTTCACTGAATATACTTTGTTCTATATCTCCGACTCTTCAATATTTACATTATTTCAGTAACTCTGAAGCTAACTTAAATTGAAAAATTAAATCCCTAAAAAGTCAAATTCAAGATGCAATAAATGAATCTGTGTTATTTTTTGGTAGCACAACCACAGAATAGAAAGGTCATTCTTTCCTGATGATTTAGACTCTCCTTTAGCTTCTGTATCCCAGAATAGTTCAAAGTTTTCTACTGGATCCTTTCGAAATCAATTCATGTCCCATCACCTGGGGATCTCCCTGGGTCAGTGTGGCCTAGAGGAACACACACACGTGCTTGCTCACAATCAAAATTCATATGCTCAGATGACCCCTGCTTGATTTCTTATGTTCACTGATCCAGTTGAGAGCTAGGTACAGGCTTCAGTACTGGTGAACTCCAGATCATGTTCTCCAGGTGGTTGGGGTGAATCCCTCCTGCTTGTTTTGTGGGTAAGAAACATATTTGCTCCCTCCTCACAGGACTGGGAGATTGCATGGCCCTCTGGTTATTCTCTCCAAAAATCTAATCTCTCCCAGTCATTCCTGAATGTTCTCATCGCATCTTATATACCTTTGTATGAGTGATGGACTGCGGTGTCCCCCTATTTTGGGGATGTCACTTAGCAAGCTCAGCATAACTTCTCTGACCCCCATTTTAAACCCAAGCAGAGTTATCCTTTTTTGTTGACAGCTTTGGAACTTCAACTGAAAGTAAAAGTTTAGGTGATATAGGCATAATGCTTGAATGGCTCTGGACACATTTCTATAACAGTCACTGAGACTAGACCACAGAACTTTGACAAACCACCAGACTGCCAGCTTTGGGCTACTCAGCTACCTTTAAGAATAAATACCTAATAGAGTACTTAATGCTGTTTGGTGATAAAGACATGTTCTTTTTGCAAAATATCAGTGGAAGATAAATATAAGTTTTATCAGAATGGTGTGAAGAATTTACTTCTTGCTTGTGACGTTCCCACATACCCTAGAGTCAAGAAAATAGAAAAAGATAAAAAATGCCTGATTTTGAATTAAACTGTTATGGGAAATAAATAGATAATGTCTATAATGTTAACAAAAAGTCAAGAAATAGATGTGAAAGCCTGCAAATTAAAGATACAAGTAAACCACCAAAAAGGAAAAAAAGGAAGTAAAAAATTGGAATTGATTCTCATGGGGGATTAAGAAATGGTAATAGGAGAGTCCTCTGATAATACAGAGAAGAAAGTAATTTAACTGGTAGGACAGGCTTCCTCCTCTATTTCTAATAATCTGTATAGTTTTCTATTGTGAAATGCTAAATGTTAGCATCATCTTATTCTTAAATTTACATAATGAAATAAACTTAAAACTATTGGGAAAAATAAATCCTATGCATCTGCTCTAACTATAATCATGGTTGTGTAATAGGTAAATATTTGGATTAGAAATTCTAGTTAACTATTTATGAGCAAATATTATATGAAGAAATAGTAGATGCAATGGAGGTATAAAAAGGAGCTAAAAAAACTATGACCAGTGCTCATTACATGCAAATGCCAGAACTAGCTGGACCTCAAACACTTTATGGTGCCCTGCAAAACTCCTTTTTACCACAAGTAGACTTTTTTTTTTTTTTTTTTTTTTTTTTTGAGACAGTGAGTGAGTGAGTGAGTGCAAGCAGGGGGTAGGAATAGGGAGGGACAGAAGGAGAAGGAGAGAGAGAATAATAAGCAGGCTCCACACCCAACACAACTCCAGAGCCCAACACAGGGTTTGATCTCAAACCCTGAGATCATAACCTAAGCCAAAATCACGAATTTGATGCTTAATCAGCTGAGCCACCCAGGCAACCACTGAGAAGACTCTATGATCTTCATATATCCTCTTAATAACTCACCTTGCTTGATACAATTTAGAGTGATGCACAATTAAGTTTAACTAGAAAGAATAATTGACATCTAAATTACTGGAAAAACAGTTGTCTACTGATATATACATACATTTGTGTATGTAGGATAGAAATAAATATATTTGCTACTTTGAAAGTTGAATTATTTCCTTCATGTCTACTCATCAAGTCAGGTGCATGTTTTTCTCTTTCTACATTGTAAAAGCATATGCTCAGGAGTTGAAGGCTACTTTTTATTGAGAAGCAAATCCTTTAAAGAGGAGTCCTTTTCTAAACAAAAACATGTTAAAAGGTATTGACTCAGAATTGATCAGATGGTAGATATTAGGTAATTTCAGCTAGATGGCCTTTCTATTTAATGGGCGAGTTGAAATTGCAGTCAGCCTCCCAACGTCTGTGCATTCTTCACACTCAGTGCAGCTGCTATGCAGTTTGTCCAATTGTTTAAATTTAAGACATCCAAGGCAATTATGAAAATCCAGCTTCTCTTGTCAGTGTTCAGGAGCTCAGGCATAAGCCACCCAGTGCATTGCATTTTCTTGGTGACAGTGACTGGTTTAGGAACAGAGGTGTAACCTAAGTGGCCCAGTGAATCCAATACAATGGGATTTTGTTGTGTTCTTAGGGCAGAGGTGTTTTTCTTCCTCTTCAGCTGGTCACGGACAAGGATATACTTGATTTTGACAGGTAGTGGTAACTCTCTTAAAACCACAAGGTTAGAAGCTGCTTTAGGTTGCATCTGTTGGTGGCAGACTGTAGAGACCAAAGGAGTTGGTTCTTAATGACATAATAGAACAGACAGATTATTCAACCCTGGGCTGCTCGCCATGTAGGCCGGTATACATCCTTTTTGTTTGGGCCATTATAAATTGGCTTTTGGGATCTCTAATTAGGGTCAAAGTCTGGTTCTCTAATATGAAATAGCTGACATAGAACACTTAGCTAATATTGTTTTCTTGCTTCTTCCTTTCTGCTTTTCATCACTTTCATATAATACATTGGAAAGAACTATAAATATTCATAATTAAAAATTAAAGGGGAACTTTCATAATTGAGCCACCTAGTGGCTAGAAGCATGTGTTACAGAGACAAAAATTATGGATTTTGAGATTTCATAGCAATTTTATGAAATAACATTTAGGAGAAAATTTTATTTTTAGAATATATAATATAAAATATAAATTATAATTTGTATAATTAAAATGATTTCAAAGTACATATGTAATACTAGTAAATAATGACCAATAAGTACCAATGTTTATATGTGTGAGCTTCTCACTCTCAAATAAACAAAATTCCTTGTACACATTTTTTATGATCCTTTTCCTACCTTTTTCCTACAACAAACCATCATACAAAACTTAACCTTAGTTTCTTTACAGCTTATTTATCCTGCATGTAGATTAGGGTTATTGATATTTCCACAGATCACTGATGTATGGAACAATGCTAGCCAGGCATCCTAAAATTCTTGGTTTGCCTATGAATTAAAAGAAAATTACTAATAATGCAAATTTTCTTCATGAAATAAGTTTCTTTTTAGGAATAGTTTGCAACATCAGAGGTAACTAGAAAATATAGTATTATTTCACAAATATATAATTGGTCCTCTATTATAATGTTTGAATCACTGTACCATATTTGTTCCATCAGTTTTTCTGGGATTATAGATTTTGGGATCATGAGCATAAATAGGCTCAGAGCACAAAAATCCTTATAAATAATTCCGCGTGTCTTCTTTTATCTTTGTTTTATAATTTTAACTATATGAGTGTGTATATATTACAAATATATATTTATATATGTATATTTCACTGTGATGTTCACGGTAGCCTAAATTACTTGATATGTGGTAAATCATAACTATTTCATATCTAATGATTTCCTTAAAATGCAATACTACCCTCTTTAACATTATTAACTTGTTATAAAAATTGTCATTTAGTCTTAATTGTACTTATTTTTTACATTCATTGTTTCCACTTCATGTTTAAGTGATAAAATATATATGTTTTTAAGGTCCAAAATGCTGCTATTGATCAGTTTTGGGAATGTGGTGGTTGGTTTGCTCTTCTAATAGAAATGTTAATTTAAAAAAAAAAAAAATGCTCTTTTTTTTTGCCTCTTTCTAATGACTCAGGGTACCCATCTGTGGAAGGACTGTGTTTCTACTCTCTGAGCACAGAATACAAGAATGTTAATAAATTTCCAAGAGTATTGTATCTTTGATTTGGTTTATATGTTAATGAACAGGAAAGTTACCATCCATTATCATCTCACAGATCAGTGCATGAACAACTAGTACATATGTTAGGGCACTTCAGAATATGGGTTGTTTAACTTCCTTTGCATATAAAAGTTAAGTATGGGGCTTGAGGGTACCTCCTTAGTAAAAAAGTATATCACTTGCTTTTATCTTTATCAAAGTATTTAATCAAATATTAGCTCTTGGTTCTTTTAAGTTTTGTGGACCTAATTATTTAATTATCAATAATATCATAGACAATTGAAGATTCTCTTAAAAACCACTCTGGGGCCAGCTGTCAGGAGAACTGGAATGTCTTATTTCCCCTCTATAGGTGTTTCCACTAAAGCATAATCAGATTCCTTCCAACCCTAGGGCTATTTGCAGTTTGGATGCCAGGAACAGCTGTGGACTCCAGAAGGCTTTTCTAGGATTCTCCCATCAGGGAGGGGTTTTAGGGAGTAGTTGAGCAGGGTTATAGATTTGGAATAGATTAAGTAGATAGGTCTGCTCTAAAATAATCTTCTATAATATGTAACTGTTCCAAGAAGGAGAAAATTAACAAATCCTTCACATGCTGAAATAGAACATTGTAAAAGTGAAATAAAGTATGCGTTGCATGTAAACCAGATTACATGTGGGAATTGACACACTCAGCCACAAAATAAAATTAATATCTCCATACTTAAATAGAGACAGTAGGTAGGATTTTAGATAATATTTCCTTTACTACAGAGATAGTAAAGCAGTACTATAAAGGTAATAAAGTGCTATAGAGGAAGTGAGCCTTTATTTACTCCCTATTTTATGCACTTTCTTTAAATCAAGGGGATTTCCACTGTCAAATGCTTGCTTATTTGCATTTATATGGTGAAATGTTGCCATCATGTGGCCACTCCATCTATCACATCTTTCTCTTTCCTCTGGGTTAGCCTGAGTTTTTGGCTATTTTTATATGATGCATGAGTATTTGGAGGTAAGTATGGTGTCTGTTAGGGTCATTATTACAATGAAATGACAAATATTTAAACTTATTAATTTAAAATAGACAAAATAAGTATACTGTTATTCTCACACAATGGGATTTTAATATGTATCTTCTGAAGCTCTTTGAAGTCCCCTTTCTGTTGGCAGATTATTCAAGTTATGAATCTTAAATAGCTGTTTGGAACTGTTCTTTTAAGAGTCCAGATGACTTTCCTCACCCCGTGTTTGTAGTTGTTTTGAATGTCATGACAACTTACCAAAATGTCCCATTTATTTGTATATAATTTGGGAACTATTTCTAATGCATATCACATTTTAAACAATAGGGGGCATTATGATGTCATGTTTTTGGTTTGCTCCCTGATGGCAAGTATTTTATTTCATAGTAAAAATCCTGGATTTTCCTCTTGATAAGAATACTTCTCTAAATCCAAATTTGTTTTATTTTGACAGTATTGGAAATGAATATGAGCCTCATTATATATCCTTGGGAGACCTAATTTCCTAAAAGAAAATACTATACCAGTTTATCACTATTTCAGTAAATGCATACATTTCTAAATTGCTGTAAAAATCCAAACCAACTTATTCTTAATCCAGATAGAATAGCTTTAAAACAAACTGCTTGCTTCCTTATTAAATTGAGAAATGTTGGCATTTTCAAGGGCTCCTAAATCAATCTGTTTCATTATATATTATCATAAATGAAACTTTTCTTTAGTTAAGGTTTAGGTTTAAAAACTGTGGAACTAGGGGGGCCTGGGTGGTTCAGTCCATTAAGCATCTGCCTTCCACTCAGGTCACGATCTCGGGGTCTTGGGATCAAGCTCCGCATCAGGCTCCCTGCTCGGAAGGTAACTTTCTTCCCCTTGTCTCTCTGCCTGCCTCTCTGCCTACTTGTGATCTCTCTCTGTCAAATAAATAAATAAAATCTTTTAAAAAAATTGTGGAACTATGGGGACGCCTGGGTGATTCAGTTGGTGAAGTGTCTGCCTTCGACTCAGGTCATGATTCCAGGACTCTGGGACTGATCTCTGAATCTGCTACTTGCTCAGCAAGGAGTCTGTTTCTCCCTCTCCCTCTGCCCTTATTTCTGCTTGTGTTCTCTCTCTCTCTCAAATAAATAAATAAAATCCTTTTAAAAAATTCATGAAACTATGTTCTTAGTATTGCAGAAGTTTGAAATCTTTAGACAACTAGGGTGAAAATTGTTAAAACACAAATATTTAAAATTATTATTATTACTATTTTAAAGATTTTATTTATTTATTTGACAGACAGAGATCACAAGTAGGCAGAGAGGCAGGCAGAGAGAGAGAGGGGGAAGCAGGCTCCCCGCTGAGCAGAGAGCCCGATGCCGGGCTCAATCCCAGGACCCTGGGATCATGACCTGAGCTGAAGGCAGAAGCTTAACCCACTGAGCCACCCAGGCGCCCAATATTTAAAATTATTAATTTTATGAAGTTAATTAAGGAGTTCTTTAAATGTATAGCATTTGGGCATTTTATCTTTTCAAGCGTTACATGGATTTAAGTTTCAGATAGGATATAGAATAAACCAGGATTTAGTAGGTTAAATATTTAAGCTTAAAACTGAAAGTTTTAGATGGAAGAAATATATTTCTCAATAGGAAGCATCTCTTTCATGTTTCATGAAGCAGAGAGAAGGAAACTGAAGATAAGACAACTTCAAAGATCATTTCTGTCTCCATCCAAAACTGTGTAACAGTTGTCAGTGTTTTTTTAAAGTTTTATTAAAATTATATATATGCATATATATGTGTGTGTATATATCTACACATAGAAGTATTGCATTACTATATTATCTTTATCTCTTTATAAAAACTTAAAACATTAAATAATAGTCTAATGTTAACTTTTAATTTGCTTTCCCAGTCTCAGTTGGCTACATCAGGTAAGTGTAACCATCATTATGAATATGTTGTATATACTGAATTTTTAGTTATTCTGGTAAAGGTCACTATGATAACATTTACTTTTGCATATTTCTGGGCATTAGAACCCATATTCAATGAAATCTTTATGACTTTTTTTTAAAAATCACGTGCTCATATCTTGAATATAGCCATTGTGGGAGTATTTCAGCAAATTCAACACATGCCTGCCGGGCAAAGAGCCTGTCACCAGTACACCAATGAGTGTTTCTTACTTGGGACCACTATCCGTAACTATTGATTAGAATAGTATTCTTCTGCAGGATTTTTCAACCCACTGCAGAACATTTAGCATCTTCGGCCCTGGCCCATAAACACCATGATAGAAAACCCTAGTCACCGAAACCACTAAAAATGCCCCCATATGTTTCCAAATGTTCCCTAGAAGATTTAACCCCTTGCAAACGACACCCACTGCTGCAGGGATGACTAAGCAATATGTGACAGTAGGTAATGAAAACTCTCTGCTGGGAAACTTAGACATAGAAACAATGTAGCAGGTTAGGTTTAGAAAAAAATAAGTTGGGACTGACTATAAACAGATTTCAATTATAGTCTGCTTGTTTCAATTTTTGTCATCTTGTTGGTCTGCTTACTGATAATACCAGAATGTGGATAGACCAAAAACCAGAAAGCCAATTAAGGAAGTTATAGTATATATCTGTTGTTTTGCCAACGAATAGCATTCATTTTTCTTTTGATAACTGGACTTCAAGTGCCCTCCAGACTTCAGAGATGTGGTGCCCAATATGGTGGTCACTAGCTGCATAGGTCATTAAATACTGAAACTGAGGTTAGTGAGAGGGAGGAAATGAATTCATAATTGAATTATGTTGGAAGTGTAAAATATGCACTAAATTTTGAAAATGTACTCTAAATTAAAAAAAGAATGGAAAATATTTTAATAATTTTTAAATTTTGATAAGATGGTGGAATAATGTTTTGGATATATTGGATTATAGTATATTGTATCTTATAATTAATATACTGACTTAATCTATTTCTTTTTATTTTTTTAATGTGGCTACTAGAAGATTTACAATTATATATGTAGTTTACATTATATTCCTATCAGACAGTGCTGCTCCAGAAAAAATCATCTACTTTTCATTGTGGGTCCATGCATTGGACACATTTTTTTCAGTTTAGTTATTTTTTACTAATCTCTACACCCAAGTGGGGCTCATACTCACCACCCCAGAGACCAAGATTTACATGCTCTTCCAGCTGAGCCATACAAGTACCATAGTTCTGACATTTTTGATTCCTTCACAGCTTTGGAGCTAGGCAAATGATTTAGTCCTGGCCAATGAGAAGACACTGTGTCCTATCTCTTTGGGGATGGTTACGTGGCCTAATTTCAACCAAAGAGAGTGATTTTACAGGATTTTAGCTCAGACTTCTAGGAAAGACTAGTTTTCTTTTTATGAACTTGGAACTGTTGCTTCAAAGTCTAGAACTCGTTGAGGCCATATTACCACCTTGAAAAAACTGTCGTGCTCGACATGAAGCCAACACTGGAGCGTAGAGCCAAGAATTAGAGAGAGAGATGGATTCCTATTAAAAGTAGATCTACCTCAGGACTTCTTAGTTACTTTGGGCAGTAGAGTACTTTGGGCTCAAGCCTGTTTGGATTTTCTGCTACTTAAAAAAAAAAAAAAATTTGAGAGAGAGATTGGGAATGTGGGAGCGGGGTCGGAGGCAGAAAGAGAGGGAGAGAGAGAATCTCAAGCAGATTCTACTCTGAGCGTGAGCCCAACACAGGCTTAATCTCAAGATCCCGAGATCATGACCTGAGCTGAAACCAAACGTCAGGTGCTTAACTGACCGAATCACCCAGGTGCTCCAGGTTTTCTGCTACTTTAAAAACAAAAATTCCTTATGGGTAAGAGGCAGAAGATATTTAAAAGTTAGCGCTTAGGCAGTGGCTGCAGGAATGGATAATGTCATATCTATGTCACATTATGTCACATAATGTCACATTCACTGCCACATTGCAGTGAATGTGACCCTCACTGACTTAAGAATTCAAGGAGTAGAGCTAGGGAGAAGTTAAGAACATCAGTCTTGTCAGCTGATTCTATCAAGTGGTAAATGTAAGTTTTATTAGCATGTGAGACTGAACTTACTTTGAAATTTATCTTTTCTAATGATATACTAAATTCAAATCCTCAGTAACCTGGTTGGCAGCATTTAGAAGTGACTCTTAGTTTACTATGTGACCTTCTATTTGGTCTTTATTTAAAATGCTAGCGTATAATTAGTGAGATTAGGAATTCTGAACTATATATTTTTCAGCTCCAAACTAGTGATACATAGATAAAAATAAGTATGCATGCAAGTGTTACAGCATTGTATCATCAACCAACCACCTAATTCTGCTTCTCTTCTAAGAGAGACTCATACATTCATGGTTCAGTCACTGTGTGCGACTATTACTGATGAGCTCAAAATCAAGTGAAACATTTTTCTTTTTAGTCAAGTGCTTCTGATAGTCATAAACTTTTAGAAGGTGTTGCACTTTTATTTATGGTAAATCATAATTTTTTTAATATTCTAAGTTTCAATTAAATTTCTATTCCTCAGTAATCTTGAAATATTTCAGATTTTAATGGTTTATTAAACTCTAGATTTTTAAAATCTAATTTTTTAGATCATAAAGGTAACATGAAAAATAATTGAATAGCTGTGCTTTAGTTTTTATGTCTGTCCTCTGATTTGTTATGATATTGAAAGACTTTGCCAAAGGATTTTTCTTCCCTACCTGCCACCTTGATAAGCTATGACAGAACTGATTACTGGAAAAAAAGGTAGAAAAAGTTGACAAATTTTTTATTTAATGAAAGTTAACTACAATAAAATAAGCTTTCTTATTATGATAGAAATTTGTCAAAGGGCCCCCAAAATAATAATAATAAAAAATAAGTTCCCAGGGATTTATTGGTTATATTCAATTCAGATGTAAGCGATTGAACAAGTACAGAGAGTTCAGTGCTCTTGACACCAACAAAAACATTACCTTGTGGAAGAAAGATAGGTCTTTCTAATTGTATAATAGTGAAAAGATACTTGCATAATTATAGGGCTCCACTGACAGCTGCTTACCATGTCCGCTATCATACACTGCAGGTGGTAATTTACCCATGTGCTTTCCCTTCATTTGAATGGAAAACAGTAGGGGGTGGACTTATGAATCCCATATAATTGTAGACATTTTAAGCAACTATCATTGAAGTTTTTTTCATTTTAATATTGTGTAAAAATATGACTTATTATTTTTAACTAGACTTCCCTATTCGACAGAATTTTTAAAATACTATGACTACAATTTGTGTTTCCTGATTTTTTCTCTGAAATTATTACTTTTTGTTTTCATATTCCAAGGCATAAGTGAAAAGTAACAATGGGAACAAAATCTGGGTTAAGATATAGGTCTAATGAAAATGTTGGGTAAAAACTTGTCTTTTTTATTAACATTCCTAAATGTAGTAAGTACAGTAGCATAAATAAATCAAATATACAGTAATCAGTAACATAAACATATCAAATATACTCTGAGTTCAGAGGGCTTGAGTTTATAACATTGCCTTTAATAATCATTTTATTTGCAAATTTTTTCAAAAGCCATTTAATAATATCCATGTACATGGAAGTTCCTGGCTCTAATCTCAACTGGCTAGAAGAGACCGAGACCAGGAAATAAACAAAATGGTTCCTGTACAACTATAATTGCTGGTTTAAGACTTCAAAGTCAAACCTGCACATGGTCTTCAGAAGAGGTCTTTCATTTTACTTTCTTTCTTTTTTTTTTTTTTTAAGATTTTATTTATTTATTTGAAAGAGCGAGAGAGGCATGCTTGCACATACATGTGAGGTGGGTGGGTGGGACGTAGAGCAGAGTGGGAGGGAGAAGGACAAGCCGACTCCCCACTGAGCCCTGAGCCTGACTGGAGCTCTATTCCAAGACCCCAAGACTATGATCTGAGCTGAAACCCAGAGGCCGCTGCTCAACTTTCTTACAAACAAACAAACATAAGCAAATAAATGAACAGCTTTATTTCCTAATATAGGGACAATTAAAAACATCAGAGAAAAGACTAGATATCTAGGAGAAGAAAGGTTTATTTTGGTCACTTACAGACTCAAATCACATTTCAACTGCTTTCTTTTGGCTTTCTTAAATTGCCAGGTTTGGAGTTAATCACCTCATTCTCTCAGCTCCCAGAACACATATTTTTTTTTTTTTTTTAAATAGAGAGAGCACTTCTATGCACGTGTGTGGGGTGGAAAGGGGCAGAGGAAGAGGGGGAGAGAGAATCTCAAGCATGGAGTCTGTTAGGGGTCTCTATCCCAGGACCTGAGATCATGACCTGATCAGAAATCAAAAGTCAGCCACTTAACTGACTGAGCCACCTAGGCAGCCTGCTCCCAGTTTTAAAAATAAATTGACATCATGATGAGGGTTGATAGTAAACATGTTTAATGACTAGTACAGATGTGGGGTGCCTCGCCCTTTGCCCCACCCCTGCTCATGCTCTCTAAAATAAATAAATCTTTAAAAACAAACAAACATGCTGGCCAAGTGCTGAAGTCTGGAGGTTATCTATGCTGACCATTAATATCTTAGCTATTGGATCCTGTCGAATTCCAAGGTGTCCCAGAGCCTTGGCTGCTGAGTTTTCTGGGAAGCCCTCAGCAACCATGGCAGTGTTATTTGCCAGGCGATATGGAAGTATATATAATCTTCAAAAACTAAAGGATGAATGGGTGCAGAACCTATTTCTAATTCACTTTAACAACCCCAGCTGGCAGAGAAAAGCACAAGTTGTTAGTAACCCAAATAAGTAGCCTTTGGATTTAATGTGTTTTAAAACATTTTATCAGAAAATTTAACAATTTGGAGTCATATCAGTATATATTTTACTAAAGTTCTGCCTCTGTAATTCTCCTAAAGTAGGAGACAATGTATGTCACCAAGATCCACAGAGTGGAAAGAAGAGAACATGATAGTCCAAGGACTTGGACTTGGCGTGGCCAAGCAAACTTTGGATTACCAGTTCCATTTACTTGTTCTTGCAGATAAACAAAGATGCCGAAGAGATGGAAATGTGCTGATGAAAGTAAAAAACAACAACAACAGTATTTTAACAGATGTGGTATCCAGTTATGAATTAAATAAGACATTTTGAAATTTGGGGGTTTGGTCTTTGCTTTTTGGATAATGCTTGCATTTTTGTCAAAATTCAGTTTTCTTTTCATTTACTTCTTGTCTTCCTGCCTGTTGGTGTCCTATTTAGCAGAAGAGATGGATGAAAGTATTTGGAAGAAAATAAGATGTGAGTGAGGCAAAAAACCTAGTTACATCAAAGCCTACAGAATACCCAAATTATGGGTTTATTTTTACCTACTTATGATCAGTACAGATAGTAGCCTCCAAATGGAAGCAAGACACAAGTAATATCATGAAACGAGTGAGAATTATTTTGCCTAACTTTTCAAGATACTGCATTGTACCATGAGACATGTTTTTAGATACTTAGAACTGAGTGTGAAATGGATATCCTGAACATTTACATTTTAATTATAATCATGGTAGGTAAAGTCCTTTTCATCGTGTATTACATTAAGTTAATGAACTTGGTGAGCAGAACTTGAACGAATCATCAGTTTCACTCCAATTCATTATAAAAGCTAGGGCTCGTTAATTCAGATTTCTATTTTACTTTATTTAAGGGAAGAGCAAAAAGTTTACTTCCACTATCTGCTCAGCTTGTTTCTTTACCACATAAGTGGTCATCTCTAAGTTACAAACCACAGTGAGCGTGCAGTTTGGCATCTTACTATTTGCGTTTCTAATCTAATTCCGACCTGACTGCGCTTTACAAAATGATGGAAAGTTTCTCTTTCCCTCTGTTTCTTTCTCTTTGTTTCTTTCCTTCCATAGTCTCATTGAGGCATAATTCATATATAATAAATCGCACATATTTAACGTGCACAATTTGATGCTTTGACTTACACTGGTGTACAGACACACACACACTGAAGAAACTATCAGCAAAATCAAGACAGTGAACATACCCATCACCTGATAAAGTTTTCTTGTATTATCCCTTTGTCACCCTTCCCTCACACCCCTCCCCAACTCCCATCCCCAAGCAACTGCTGATCTACTATGAAAGTATTCTTTATTCTGATAGTTTAGTACTGTGGATTCTGATTTTTATAAGGATATCGGAATGTCCAGTTTAAGGTGTTTAGTGTACAGGTGGATCGGCTTCATACAGTAAGCAGAACAGCATGGATACACTTCAACCAAGTAGACCTAAGCTGAACAAATCCAAAATAGAATAAATGTACTTTCATACTGATGGGAGCCATTTGACAACTATGGAAAACTAGTGTTTGTTTTGACTGTTTTATTGACTGTTTTCAAGTAACTACTCAGAAACAGATCCTGGCACCTTGTATTTTCCCAGGGTAAAGAGACCACTGAGTAAAATCAAAATTCCCACCCTTACATGAAGACATGTATTTGTGGATCAGTGCATAATGGATAGAAAAACTAAAGTAAATATTTACCCTCTGAAATCTGGGTCTGAAATTTGTTGTTATTAAATGTTAAGGAATTCCCATTAGGTGGTATGAATTAGTCTTCATTTCTTAACTTTTTTTTTTTTATCTTCTTCTCCTTACTCTCATTTTGGCCAGAGGCTGGAAAACAAGTACTTTATGGTGTTTTTTTTTTTTTGTTTGTTTGTTTGTTTTACTTTATGGTGTTATTATAGTCACTGCATGCTTTCTAATGAAGAGACAAAGGGCTGAGCAGCCTATTTCTGTCCTAGGCATGGGAGTGAAGAATAAAGAGTTATGTCGGTCTCTGTGTGTTTCTGAAGAAATATAATGAGAATAGAAATAGAATTCCATTGCTGGTGGTCTTATATTTCTATATCAGTAAAGTAACAATAACACTAACAAAGTTGTGTTAAGGCAGAGAGGACATGCATAGAAGAATCCTGGTACATAATATGTAGTACTCGAATATGTTAGTTCTTGTTATTACATAAAAACCTTTATATTTTAAGGCTATTTGCATCAAAATGTATAAATACCTCCCATTCCCAACCTACTTGCCCTTTAGAAAATGGTTATTGATTTTTGAACTCTGGAAGCTATAGCTGTATCTGGTCAAGAAAATCTCCTGGATTGGCAGGCTATTGAGTTAGCTGCCTGGAAACAGCCATGAGTGGGGTCACTTCTGATTAGAAGCGACATCTAAGACTTTTTAAAAGTGAGTTTCTTCCCAGTCTGCTCATGTACTCCACTTTATTGTTTATAGAATTGCAAGCCCTTTTTCTTAAAATAGCACAGACACTACATTTACTTTCTGCTGACAATTAATACAATTAAGAATAATTAAAAGTTCAGGCACTACTAATTCCCTCATGAAGTGTCCTTGAAGCGGATACATCTATGAGGGTTTAAAATGACACTAATCTCACACAGTGTGCTGGCAGTTCCCCATCCTTGAATTTTTTGTCTTTTGTGAGGCAGTAAGGACAGAAATTGAGAGTTCCAGGACAGGCAAGTACATGATTTAGGTTCTGACAAAAGTATTTTTCTGGTGGGGACGGGGAGGGGGGATTCCCCTGGTCCTTCCCTATAGTAATTCACAAAGCACTGATTTAAGATAAAATCTTTGTACATAACCAGGTAACAAGTTATGTGGTCTGACTTGTGGAGATGGAGGCTGCCCCCAAATCTGTCTCCAACCACCTGTCATGAAATCTGATTTTTGGAATGAGTATTTTATTTCTTAGAATTGTCAGATTTAAAGATCAGATTTTAAGATTCTTCTTAATAGTACAGATATTTCTGAGAAGAGATAGGAACTCACATTTATTAGACAACTACTATCTGAGTTATGTTTATATTCATTATTATAATTCTGCAAAATGCTGGCCCAATGCCCTAAAAGAGTTCAGTTACCAGGAAGGCTGACTTAGTGTCAGGTTGAGCAAATGTCAGCAGAGGATAGTAATGTCGTGTGTGTGTGTGTGTGTGTGTGTGTGTGTGTGTGTGTGTGTGGCAGGGGGTCCTTAGAGAATTCAAAATCAAACTTAGGCTTCCTCATTTTGCCCTACATGTAACTGCTCAGAGGTTCTGTTTCTTTGACCACTTTGAGGTCACATGGGGTAGCATAACTTTGGACATAATCATGTTGATACGGACATGTCTGTCAACCCAACAGAGAAGGTGAGAATTGAGGGGAGGCTGTGTATTTAGTCTAATGCTTGTGCAGAATTTGCCTTCCCTTCCACTGACCTTCATTGGTCTTCATTCAGTAAAGCTTCCCATCATGGCTTACTCTGTGATCTTCTCATTTCCTGCATGCTCTAGGGAGGGAGGTCTGTGTAGAAATGTCCTGAGCTATCAGACTAAAAGGAAGTCATGGATTCTGAACTAGCTATTTTAGTTCAAATATTACATATTTCTTGTTTTTCTCTTGAGAATGTTTTCTTGATTTTCTGGCAGAATTCAAGATGAATAGAGAAAACAAACAAACCCTCAAGATTCTCTAAACAAGGGTCTCTCCTACTAAGATTTTAAAATATTTTCAAGTTTCTTCTCATCTGTTTTATGAATTTAGACATTCTAGCCAGGTCAGAACATTCTTTTAAATGTTGTTGTTGTTGTTTTTTTTTTTCTATTAACTTTTGATTATGGTAGTCCCTATTAAGTTGGCTTGGTGGGAATATTTTAATAATTTAATACTGACTCTTAATAGGATTTCTGGTACAAAAGTCAAGGCATCTGACCCTGAATCAGAATGAAGGTACCTGGTCATAACTGTTAACATTGACCGTAGGCGGGGGTTTTATGTATTCTCTGTTACTGAGATGTTCGGTGACTGGAACGGGCTGAGTGGCATATTCTTAGTATGATGACTGAATATTCCATTTATTCTCTTTTAATCAAAAAAAAAGTTAAAATTCAACTCCAAAGTCTATTCAGAAAAGTCCTTTAATGGAAGATTCTGCTCTTTAATAAAAATACTTATGAAGGAGAGTAAGTGACTGGATTACATAAAGCACAACAGGTTTTTAAGACAGCTTTCTTATGAAAGTAAGTTGGACCAGTCCTGATATTTGGGACAGTGCATCCTAAGTTCATTCCCATTTGGAAATAAAGAAACAACTACTCTTTGAGTTACAAGTCTTTTGGTCATGAACTCATGGGATCTAAAGCCATATATCACTTCTAGACTAGAGAAATTAAAACTGCACTAAGTTGAAATGGAATTTTCTCTAATAAGAGAAATTATGAGCTAATTATGAGCTAATAAGCTAAGTGGCATAGAGTAACTTAAGAAAGAAAAGCTTAAGAGAGCTCATAATTAAAATGATGATCTAAAAATTCTGATAAGAAAATCTCCAACCTTGTTTTTTGCTTTCAGTTCTTGAACTCAGACACTATTTGCTTTCCTTCCCTTTCCTTACCCGACCTCCAGGCCTTTTTTCTAGGTATGTTCACGTATGAAGTGTGTTGACCTCTTATTATGTAGATAGTAGGCTAAAATAAAGTAATGTGCATTCTCATTTAATCCTTAGGGTCATCCTGTAATGTACGAGAGGGTTTGCTCCTTATTTTCTTGGATGGAGAATTTTAAGCAGATATTCTGATTTACTTCTGCAAATGAGGAACAAAAAATTCAAATAGTCATGTCTAAGTTTATCATTTCTGTATCATCTATGTGGTAGTACATCTGGCATCAGGCAAATGAATGTAGTGTGGCTGGTTGTGGTTGAGTACACAGCTGTACACCCCGGTCTCCCTGCAGTCAGGTGTGACCAGATGACTGAGCTCTGCTGGAGGAAGTCTGAGAGGATGGATGGTGTGCCATTTTTAGGCCAAAGCTTTTAGGAAGTGGGTAATCTACACTCCACGTTCTTTTCCACTTTTTCCAACAGGGTGAAGATTACAACAAAGCCTTTCAAGATACTGGAGTCACAAGGCAGAAGAAGCCTTTGTTGTCAAGGAGAAAATCTGTCCACAGACCAAGGAGCTCCTGCAACACTTCCTCTTGTGTGTGACTCTGGTACTGTTTGAACTTAATTGTTAAGGCAGTAGTATTATAGTAATGTATGCTTATTTTAATTGTTTCCTTGCTTCCTTTCCCCAGACTTTATAACATATTCTGTTAGGACCTCTTAACTCTCTTCCTGTTGATGTAACATAGAAGATACAGGTTTCTATTTGTTATTAGAGTAGATGTTGTTCTTATGATCTTTCTTCCACAAACCTTTCCATAAGTTTTGACACATGCTATTTATACTGATTATGAAATAATGCTAATTTATGGTTATCCCTACGTTGAAAAAAGAGGTGAAAAGTTTACTATGTCTTAACTATTTTGTTGAAAGTTTGCTGATAGCCTTTTCAGTACATACAATTAAGAATGCAAAATGAAGATGCAGACTAAGACACATATTTTGTAAAGATACTGTATTTGTAAATGGTTAGTTTACTATTTGGTCACTTAAAGAAAATGTGGTGCTTTTTACCATTTCCAAGCTATGAAATAAACACTATGTATGACTAAATTGGTATTTTATTCCTTATGTGACACTAGCTGTATGATCTTGACCAAGTCCCTTACTTTCAGTCAAACTTAGCTTCAAAAATATGGAAACATTTGATAACACTTACTCAGTGTTATCTCTGTATCCAAAAATGGCCTGGGGGCTCTC
Source organism: Lontra canadensis (assembly GCF_010015895.1). Lineage (NCBI taxonomy): Eukaryota > Metazoa > Chordata > Mammalia > Carnivora > Mustelidae > Lontra > Lontra canadensis. The sequence goes on from NW_022631000.1 coordinate 25,878,219, forward strand.
CATGTATTAATTCATTTAATCTTTAGTACAACACTATGAGATACTACTACTTTGGCCCCATTTTACAAGAGGGAAACAGAAGAACATATATTAGAATAATTTGACAAAAATCACTGAGCTAATTGGTAGCAAATTGGAGCTTTGAACTGTCAGTCTGTCTCCTGAGTAAATATTATTAATCAGTTTATTAGTGCTTTTCAAGCAGGAGTTCATCAGAATCATCTGGAAAGCTATTATAAAACACATATTTCTGGGTCTCACCCTCAGATTTTCTGATGTAGTAGGTCTAGGGTAGTGCCTGAGAATTTGCACTTCTGACCAGTTCCCAAGTGACGCTGCAGCTACAGACCCAGGTGCCACAGGGTGAGAAGAATTCTCAGAATTTTGTATTTAAAAACATAATCAAAGGTTGAGGTTCCTGGGTGACTCAGTTAAGTGTCCCACTCTTGATTTCGGCTCAAGTCATGATCTCAGGGTCATGGGATTGAGCTCTGGGTCAGGCTCTGCACTGCGTGTGGAGCCTGCTCACGATTCTCTCTCCCTCTCCCTATGAGGCTCCCCCTTCTCTTAAAAAAAGACGACACATGGTTGAAGCTCTATCAAAATAGTTTTTTCTTATTCTTTAGAGTCATGGAATACTTTAAATGAATTATAAATGAGAGAAGAATTGTCTTATTTGAGCTAAAAGGTATAGTAATTATATGATAATTCGTTTTCTTAGCTTATTACCATTTGAATCACACTAGTACTTTTACATTTTATGTTCATCTTTGGAAACACTTTAATTCTGGTTTATATGCAAATTTATGTGGTCAGTTTTTAGTACTTCCCACCTTGTTCTATTTTTTAAAGTTTTCTTGGGGAAAAAAATAAAACAATCAACACCCCCCCCCCCCCCCGCCCCACAGCTTATACTGTGTGGCTATCTGACAAATTCTATTTACAGTCTTTGAATTAAATTTTGAATATCATGTTTAGTTTTCCTTGGATGTTCATTATAAAACCAAAGATGAATTTTTGAAGAGTTTAAAAGGAGATATAGAAAGTAGAGATAGAAAGCAATACCAAAAATGTGTGAGAAAAAAACATGAAAAATAAATTAAGAGAATATAAAGAGTATAGAGGAACATATTTTAAAAATACAAATATACCTAAATTTAAAAATGGGTCATATATGCATGTATACATATATATAGGTGTATATACACACATATATAGTGATTAGTGAACGCCTTACTTTCATGTATTGAAGCTGCCATGTAAATTGTAGAACATTTTATATCTTTTTCATCAGTTCTATTATAAATTTTAGTTTATTTTTCACTGAGAAACTTTGATCCCCATTGCCTTAGGTTACAAGTGAGTAACTCTGAATAGAAACTGATGAAATAGAGACATTAAAGCTTGTTGATTTTTTAATGTTAAGAGTTTTTGTTTTAAGGATCCAAGAAGAATGTTCCTTAGGATCATTTGCCTTCCAAAGCATCTGTGGCTTTGGAATCATGCGCAGGGAGAGAAATTCTCAAATAGGAGAAGGATGTGGGTTAGAATGGTCAAGAAAGAAAAAAAAAAGAATTAAAAAGTAAAATAAGTGAAAGGACGTCCTAATTAAAACCACTTTTCTATCTTTCAAAATCCCCCAAATGCACATAGATGAAAGCAGGGCTGCTTGTTTTATTAGTTGCCTAGCCAATCAATACCATCCTGGAAGCAACAACTGTATAAACACAAAGCCTCCAGCAAAGGCTTTGTAGAGCCACCTGCACTCTGATCTAAACTGAACCCGAGTGACATTTTAAACATTCTCATGAGAAGTTTTCTGCTTTCTCAGGATATGACATTCCACATTGCCCCTAAGTTTATTGAAGTATGTTCAGCAGCATTTTCTTATTCTGGTATGTCTAGTACAGTGTTTTCCAATCATAGCTGGAAAAAATGTTCAGCCTTGATACTGAACATATCAAGTTCAGCTAAAAGGCTGTACTCTTTTCAAAGAACATGTAAGGAATAGCGTCTGCCCTGATGATTACTATTGCATGTGTTCCTAATCAGTATCATTATTTCTTTAATTTTTTTCCACATTAAGATAGCGACTAACAAAGTTGTATTTTGTTATGACATTTATCTTCTTGTGTACTATCAGAGTCAGGCAAAATAGGTACTATAGAAACTCAAACCAAAATGTGCTTAAAATAATTAGTACAAACTTCCAGAATATGTTCTCTGAACAAATCTAAAGCATTATCTGCTTGTTATTGCCCAATAGCTTAGTGTGATTGGAACTTTTAGTTAAAATTTGTTTATAGTTTAAAAAAATATTTAACACTTAATAACACTTTCTCTTTGCCAAATATTGTTTGCCAAATTTTGCCAAAAATTGCCAAGATTTTACTCATTGACTTACTTAAGTTTTATTATTTTATTATTACTTAAGTTTTATTCATTGACTTACTTTTCTAACAGAGCAAAGTAAGTATTGTCATGATTTTATGAGGAAAGTGAGAAAAGTTAAGCAACCTTCCTCAAATCCTACCATCAGTAGGTGTCTAAGCTAGAACCTGAATAGGATTATTTTTTTTACACTCACTGCTAATTTCAGTAGCTACACATTAACAGTTGAGTTGATGGTCTATTTATTGAATTTTGGCCTTTTTTACTTAAGATAAATTGTGTGGTAATTATCTACTTGTAGTACTTTAAAAAAATCCATAACTATTAATTAAAATAAAATCAACTAAAAATAAAACTTAAAGGAAATCCAGCCATCAATTAAAATAAAATACAGCATTAATTGCATACATTTAAGCATTTTAATCACCATAACTACCCTTGTATATGAGGCCACTAAGATTTTGTTATATATTAAATAAAATATCTCAATTAAAATACATTTTAGTTATTATCTTCATAAAACTTATAGTTTTACTTGTATATTAGTGAAGTGGATAGCATTAAAGAAAATATTAGTTAATTGAATTTACTGGGTATCTGATTAATTCATTGATTAATCCATTAATGATGAATGAATTAACTAATTTATTAATTCACTTATAAGCATAGGAAACATGGCAATAAACATGATAGGTTCAAACCTCTCTTCCATAGAGATTATACCCTAGCAGAGGACATATATGTGACAGCAACCAACTAGAGAAATAATTATTTAATTAAATTTGATATTAACAGGTAGAAGTGCAGAAAGCTTAGAAAGCATTGACCCCAATACTTGACCTGGGGTGGAGAAGGGGTGTGGAAAACTTCTGAGGGAATGATAGTAAACTAAAATATGGATGATAAAGAGGATTTAGTTGGTAAAGGGAGAAAAATAAAGAAGAGCAGAAGTGTTATCCTACTTAATTCTCTTCATAAATATGTACGTGTATTATTAACATCATGAAAGGCCCAAGTTTTGTGGGAGAGACAGGAAGCTCATAAAATTTGGGGAAAGGAGCTTCTTAAGAGAAAGACAAGAAGATCTTCCTTTTATAAAATTTTACAGAAATAAAAGACTTTATGACCACATTGTAAAGGCCCTCCCCAGAGCCTCAAAAGGAGTCCATTGGTCCTTCTGAGGGGTGCTGAGGCTTAACCTTCATTTTCTTATGGTAATTTTACCTTAGGTGACTGCCCCATTTTACAGATGATGAAACATTAGGCAGTAAGTGACTACATCTGTATTCCTATATAGGTCTTTCTGATTCCCAAAGGATTGTTTCTAACAACTCTATCATACTTTGTCAGACATTTCATTAGCAAAACCAGAAAGTATATGAGAAGCTTAGGCATGGCAGTGGATATGTTTTATACATTTCTTTGTTCATCTCAGCATAGCTCCAACAAATGGAGTAAAATATGTATGTCAAACTCAGTCAATTTTAAAAAGTTTGTGTCCTTGAATATAATAAGTTTTATATAAGAGTGAGCAGTGGTACAAAGGGCTCAGGTGAGGTATGCACTAGGGAAGGGTGGGTGTTGGAGGAGGCTTTGAGAGAGGAATCTTGCCAGATGAACATGAGAAGTCTCCTTGAATTCACAGAAACAAACACCATCTCTCATCCTGAACAATTCTTTGGTAATGTGGATCCAGGAAGAATAGCTAGAAAATTATCTTGCCCTTTCTTTGGGAAGCTGGTGATGACCTAAAATAAGACAGATCATGAACCATGTGTAAGTAAACTTCCTCACCTTCAGTCTACTGTAAAAACACTCAGTAGGAATCTGTGTGTGCTTAATGATATACCTGATTTATACATGAATATTCCAAGAAATTCTTTCAAACAGTACAGTGTACTTTTTACCTTTTCTATCCAGTCTCCAATTCACTTTACCTATTTGCTGGTGACTGAACTTCTTTCAACTAGGGGCAAATGTTTCCATTTCACTAATTGAAAGAGAGGCTCAGGATGTCAATGCTAGAATGCTAATTAATAAAGTATTTTAGCTAGAGCTCATTTACCTTAATCAGAGATAGTAGATTCTGTCTGGATGGAATCAATCTAGAAGAATATTTCAAGGAAAAGGACCAAAGTTGCCTGACCCTGAAGCTTGAAGCAGAACAGGGACTCAGAAAGATGAATGTGATACAATGAAATCTCACATTCCATGATTCACAATCATACCAGGATTTTTTCATGGTAGTTTACATACTGTGTACACAAACATACTATGTGTAGATATTTTGTCAAGCATGAAAATAGATGTGAGTTGTTAGGTTGAAAATCTTTTGAGTCTCACACATACAGGTAGGCTGCTACAGGTTCTTTATGGAGTCTTCCCTCTCCCCCCTCTTTTTCAAATTTTTATTTATTTTAAAGATTTCATTTATTTATTTGGCACAGAGAGAGAGAGAGAGAGAGTGAGTGAGAGGGAGAGGGAGAGAGAATCTAAAGCAGACTCGGTGCTGAGCAGAGTCTGACGTAGGGCTCAATCCCACAACCATGAGACCATGATCTGAGCAGAAACCAAGAATTGGACACTTAATCAACTGAGCTACCCAGGTGCTCTCCTCTTCCCCCCTTTTAAAACAGTCCATCATACTTAGACAAAACTTATCTCCAGATGATATATATGAAGAACAATCACCTTCATACTCAGTATGACCAGAAAATCTAACCCAAAATAAATAAAGATGAATCCACACTTACACAAGTGCTAGTAAATTTAAAGAACACCAAAGAAAGTGGGAAGATTATAAAAAAAATCCCAGAGTGAAAAGAGAACTCACCTACAGAAGAATAGCAATTAGAATGAAGGATGATCTATCAGCAGCAACTCTGGAAGCTAGAATACAGAAGAATATACCTTCAAAGAGCTGAGAGAAAATAACCATCAGCCTCGATTTCCAGCAAAAACACCTTTGAAGATATTTTCAGAAAAATCAAAGATATTTTCAGAAAACCAAGATTTTTCCAAAAAATCGAGACATTTCCAGAAAACCAAGATTTAAAAAAAAATCAATATTTTCAGAAAAAAAACCATTCACTACTAAAAGACTCTCATTTTTAAAAAATTTCTAAGAGATATTTTTAGGAAGAAGAGATTGAGTTTACATGCAAATAGGAATAGTGAATGAAGATAACTAAGACCGGCTGACAAAACAATAATGATTTCCATATGTAATATATAATTAGAACATAAATTAATGCCCTGTTTCCAAAAAGTTTTTCAGTTTACTAGACCTCCAATATATTGATGAATACTTTTTCACTGCCCTCTTCTTACTTCCACAGCTTAATCATTACAAATACTACTATGCAAATACTACTATGCACATACCCTGTCTTCTGACTTCACTTATTTCTTTGCACTGTAGTAGCAAAGCCAGCACGTAATTTGTTTGACTCATCACCAACTCAATACCTGGATCTCTGCAGCTGAATTGTAGGAGAAAGACAAACTACTATGCTGATTAAATTTGCTTTAAATTAATGACAAAACCTTAAGTGAGACTTAAATATTGCCTGGCAATCATAGTTTATTTCTATTTTCTATTCCTATGCCTCTATTTTCTATTCCTCTAACACTGTTTCTGCTGACTATTACTTATTTTTCTCTATCTGTTCACATCTTTATCATTACCTATCTAGTCTCATTCCCTATTGTTGACATTGCTTCCGATTTCACTGGGAAAATCAAAGTATTTTATTTTTTAAAATTAATTACTTATTTTAAAGATATATTTATATGAGAGAGAGAGAGAGAGAGAAAGAGAGAGAGGGAAGAGTGGAGGGGGAGGGTCAGAAGGAGAGAAACTTAAGCAGACTCTGCACTGAGTACAGAGCCTGATATGGGGCTCAGTCTCACGACCCTGAGATCATGACCCGAGCCGGAAACAAGTCTAGTGCTTAACCAACTGTGCCACACAGGAACCACGCAAATCAAAGTATTTTAAAGAAAAATCTGTACACATGTTTCATCCACAAACTGTCTTCTCACTTAGTCCTGTCAATGGACTCTCTATACTCCTATCTGAAACCTCCTCTCCTCTTGTGTGTTAGGTCCCATCCGCTCAAGCTACACAGGGACATCATTCCAACCAAATTCTTTTCTCTCTTTCCTACATGATCGGTTTTTCTCTTAACCGTGTTGTCTGATTGCATAGAAACAATCTCTCTCTCTCACAAACAGAAAGGAAAGGAAAGAAAACAACAAAAAAATCTGGACTTTGTTTCCTCTACTAGCAACCACCTCATTTCTTTGCTTCCATTCACAGCCAGTTTTTCTAAAGAACTTTCTGTATTTCATTCTCCAGTTCTTATGCACATCCCCCCTTTTTTTTCTCTTAAAACAGAAAAATGCTCTTATTATATGTGTATAGCTTGATTATTTTTCACAAATTGAATACGCTTATGAAAATAGCATCCAGGACACAATAATACCTGCACCCCAGAGGCTTTCTTTATGTTCCCTTTGAGAAACAATTGCCCTAAATTGTCAGTTTTCCTGACTTCTAACACCATAGAGTTACTGCATTTACTTTCATTTTTATTTTTAAAATTTTTTTAAAGCCGAACTCTTTCCAGCTTTATTGAAGATATTTTTCATAAACAATTGTGGTATTTCAGGCAGGACATAAGCAGACAGTCATTGACAGTATACAACAACTTTCAAACTCCCTTCTTCAATGGGCTATCAAAACCAGAAAGCTACTATAAAATCCAATGAGGTCTTCAGGTGATGCTCTGAACAAGGAAAGTTTAGAGTGAGGTTTGACAGTTAATGTTTGGCATATTGCTCAACAACTTTTCACAAGCTGACCCTGACTTTCAGGAAATGAAATGAAAATGTCAGAACTATCAATCTGAAAATCCCATAAGCTACAAAAGGAGCTCTTTTGAGGGATGTCATCTCCATGGTGACACTGCAAAGTCCAGATTGCCTGATACACTGGGAACATTTTTGGGGGGGTCAAGGTCCAACAGGTCTCTGAGCTTAAGGGAGTCAAGTCTATGTTGAAGACAGAGGGAGAAGAGGATATAAAAAATGAATTTTAGTTTATCTACACACTAAGACATTTGTGCCAAAGTGGCTGACGTATGTCAAAATCAAGGAATCCCTCCTCCTGGGTACCAAGAGGAAGTTTCTCAAAACTAGAAGAGAAAGGTGCTTTTCCCCACTGTATCAGTCTAGCTTCCGAGATACTGTTAGTGACATCTGCTCTTCCCCGCAAACAGCAATGAAGTGTCCTGTGAGCTAATGTCATAGCTTTTAAAAAAAAGGAAAACAAATTTCTGCATTAAAAAATATATTTTATTTATTTATGAGAGAGGAAGAGAGAGAGCAATGGGGAGGAGCAGAGGGAGTGGGACACACTGAGCACAGAACCCAAGGCGAGGCTCACCTCAGGACCCTGAGATCATGACATGAGACAAAACCAAGAGTCTGGTGTTTACCTGACTGAGCCATGTAGGCACCCCCAAATTCTGCAATTTTATTAGATTGATTAAAAAATAGAATTTCCAACTGTACAGTCACTAGAAGTACAGTTAACAAAAATGCACACACTTCATTTGGCTTCTCCTACTTTTCTTTCTATAAGTAGAGTTACTCTTTCGTATCTGCCTTTGCTTGCTTCAATTGTGATATATACATTTTAAAATCCACAAAGTGTCATTTAAATAAGATGCAATGCCACCCTTGTTGTTAGTCTTCCACCAAAAGTGTTCTCGTCAAGTCATACATAATCCTATATTGCTCAATTCATTAGTCAACTATCACCCTATCTGACCCTCTGATCTTTCTTTTATTTTGTATGTGTTCTTCTTCATTTTCCTGACAGAATACTTCTGTCTTGCAGTTTTCCTCCTTCCTTCTGCCTCATTTTTGCTGGTTCCTTCTTTTCTCAATTTTCCCTCATTGTTGATGTGTCCCAGGGTTCATTTCTTGGTTTTCTTCTTTTTCCTCTAGCTCATTCACTTCCCTGTTGATTTCATGGTCCTAAAAAACATCAGAGTGATATTGACTCCCAGATTTATATCTCAGGCCCAGAGTTTTCCCCTGAAATCCAGATTTGTATATGCAATGATGTACCCAACAGCTCCACTTTGTTGCCCAACAGGTATACTAAACCCAATAGCTACAAAATTGAGTTCGATTTTTATTCTCCACAACCTGATCCACCTAAAATGTTTTCCATCTCATTTATTAGCAACTTCATTCTTCCAGGTGGTTAAAGTCAAATACTTGGAATTATCCTTGACTCTTTGTCTCACAACATATCTAATCTGTCAGCAAATTTGTTCACCTTATAAAAAACATGTGGAGGAACACAGACTATTTCTTTTGTTATTATTTTCTAATTAACATCCAGTGTTATATTAGTTTCAGGTGTACAATATAGTGATTCAACAACTCTATACATTACTCAGTGCTCATCACAATATTAAATCTCTTTCACCAATTTCACTCATTCCCTCACCAACCACCCCTCTGGTAACCATCAGTTTGTTTTCTATCGTAAAGGGTTTATTTTTTGGTTTGTTTCTTTTTTTCTTTATTCTTTGTTTTGTTTCTTAAATTCCACATGTGAGTGAAGTCATATGGTATTTATCTTTTTCTGATTTATTTCATTTGGTGTTACACCCTCCAGGTCCATCTGTGTTGTCACAAATAGCTTGATTTCATTTTTTATGGCTAAGTAATATTCTATTATATATATATATATATATATATATATATATATATATATATACACATATATATCTATATATATGCTTCATTTTCTTTATCCATTCATCTGCCCATGGGTATTTATGCTACTTCTATAATTTGGCTATTGTAAATAATGCTGCAATAAACATAGAGGGGCATTTATTCTTTCAAATTAGTGTTCTTTTGTATTCTTTGGGTAAATAGTAGCAGAACTACTGGATCATAGGTAATTCTGTTTTTAATTTTTTGAGGAACCTCCACTTGTTCTCTGCAGTGGCTGCACCAGTTTGCATTCCCATCAATAGAGAACAAGGGTTCCTCTTTCTCCACATCTTCCCTAACACTTGTTGCTTCTTATATTTTAGACTTTAGTCTTACTGACAAGTGAGGGGACATTTCACTGTAGTTTTGATTTGTATTTCCCTGATGATCAGTGATGTTGAACATTGTTTCATGTGTCTGTGGGCTATCTGCGTGTCTTCTTTGGAGAAATGTCTGTTTAGGTCTTCTGTCCATTTTTTAAACTCGGTTATTTGTTTATTTGGTATTGAGTTGTAAAAGTTCTTAATATATTTTGTATATTAACCCTTCATCAGATGTCATTTGCCAATACCTTCTCCTAAGAGAACACAACTGAAAGGTTGTCTTTCAGTTTTATTGATTGTTTCCTTTGTTGTGCAGAAGTTTTATTATTTTTATGTAGTCCCAATATTTTTGCTTTTGTTTTCCTTACCTCAGGAAGCATATATAGAAAAACATGGCTATCGCTGATGTCAGAGAAATTATTGCCTGTTCTTTCTTCTAGGATTTTCATGGATTCAGGTCTCATTTTTAGGTCTTCAAACAATTTAGGGTTTATTTTTGTGTGTGGTGTGAGAAACTGGTCCATTAAGGTTTTTTGCATGTTGCTGTCCAGTTTTTCCAACACCATTTGTTGGAGAGACTATCTTTTCCCCACTATGTATTCTTCCTCCTTTGTTAAAATATTAACTGACCATACAAGCTTTGGTTTATTTCTGAGTTCTCTATTCTGTTCATTGATCTAGGTGTCTATTTTTGTGCTAGTACCATACTATTTTGATTTCTACAGCTTTGTAGTAGATCTTGAAATCTGGGATTGTGATGCCTCCAGTTTTGTTCTTCTTTTTAAAGATTGCTTGGCTATTTTGGGTATTTTGTGATTTCATATAATTTTAGGGTTATTTGTTCTAGTTCTGTGAAAAGTGCTATTCGGTTTTTTTGATAGATATTGTATTAAATCCGTGGAATGCTTTGGGTAGTATGGTCCTTATAACAATATTTGTTCTCCCAATCCATGCATGGAATATCTTTCCATTTGTTTGTGTTGTCTTCAGTTTCCTTATCAGCATTTTATATATTTCAGAGTACAGGTCTTTCACATCTTTGGTTAAGTTTATTCTTAGATATTTTGTTATTTTTGGTGCAATTGTTAATGGGATTGTTTTCAAATTTCTCTTTCTGCTGGCTGCTTCAGAAATGCAAAGGGTTTCTGTATATTGACTTTGTATCCTGCAACCTTTTTTGATTACTGATTCAACTTTGTTGCTGGTAATTAGTGTACTCAGATTTTTTATGTCTTCTTAATTCAATTTTAGGAGATTATATGTTTTTAGGAATTTATCCATTTCTTTTGGGTTGTCCAATTTGTTGACATATAATTTTCATAATTTTCTCTTATAATCTTTTTTATTTCTGTAGTTTTGGTTCTCCTCCTTGATTTCTGGTTTTGTTTGAGTCCTCTCTTTTTATCAGTCTGGCTAAAGGCTTATCAATTTTGTTAATCTTTTAAAAGAACTAGATGCTTGTTTCATTAATTTGTTCTATTGATTTTTTAAAAATTTCTAGTTTGTTATTTTTGCTCTAATCTTTATTATTTCCTTTGTTCTACTGGTTTTGAGTTTTTAGTCAGCTGTTCTTTTTCTAGCTCCATCATATTGTTTATCTGAGATTTTTCTTGCTTCTTGAAGTAGGCTTATTTTGCTATAAACTTTCCTCTTTGAGCTGCTTTTGCTATATCCCAAGGATTTTGAACCATTGTGTTTTCGTTTTCATTTGTCTCCAGGCATTTTTAAAAATTTCCTCTTTGATTTCATGGTTGACCCTTTCATTGTTTAGTAGCATGTTATTAGGTGTTTACAAACTTGGGATTTTATATCTTTCTATTGAATTGACTCTTAAAATTTTAAAATGTCCCTTCTAATCTCCAATAATACTTTTGCCTTAAAGTCTTTTTCTGATATTTTATAGGCTTTTTTGTGGGGGAGGGGTCAGCATATACATGGTATATATTTTCAAAACTTTACACTTATAATTTCTGTGATTTTATTTTTAAAGTGTATCTTTTATAAGAAAAATAGGTATTTTTATAGACTTTTCTTGTGAGTAGCTCCTCCATTCACATTTTATGTAATTTCTTTTCTAATTGGGTTTAAATCTACTACTTACTATTTGTTTTCCTTGTTTTTTCACCCCCTTCCTGTCTCATTTTAAATAAAGCTGGTTTTTTAAAAATTATGTCATTTCCCCTTCCATGAGCTTGTTAATCATATAATCTTTTATTCTTTCCTGTGACTTTTCTAGAGCTGCACTGTTCAATACAGTAAATGCTAGACACATGCGGCAATTTAAATTAAATAATGTTAAAATTTCAGTTCCTCCATCACACTTGCCACAATTCATGTGCTCAATAAGTCACATGTGGCTAATGACTGTAAAATAGGACAGCACAGATTATGAAACACATCTATTATTGCAGAAGTTCTATTCAGTAGTGCTGCGTTAGGGATTTCAGCATGCATTCTAGACTCATTACAGTTTACCTTAAATTAGTACTATTTCCATTTCCTGGATAATGCAAGAACACTACAAAACTTTGACTCTATTTAACCCCTTCCTGCTTTTGAGATGTTATTCCATAATGTTGAATTATTTCAATATTTTATCCCCACATGGTTTTGAATTTTAAAGTCAATGTTTATTTAGAGTTTCTCAAATATCTTTCCTGTTGTTTTTTATTCCTTTCTATATGATTGTGCCTTTTTTTCTGGGATAATATCTTTTCCACTTGAAGAACTCTCACTAGTATTCCCTTTATTTCAAAACTCCTGGTAATAACTATTTTCAGTTTATTTTTGACTGAAAAATTTATTTTTTTTTCTGAGGGTTGAAGTATAACTTCTAATATGTCAATTATATTCTTATAGCACCTAGAAATATTGCTATATTGTCTTCTGGTTTCCATTCTATCTATTGAAAAATTGGTTGTCACTATTTTATTTTTTAAAAATCTGTTTTTATAGCTTTTTCCCCTCCCTTCTCTTTAATTTTCAGAACTTTTACTATAATATAGTAAATACTATAATGCCACCCTTTGGTGGCATTTTTTGTAGATATTTTCCTGATTTTTGCAGATATCTTGAAGCTCAGGTGTGATGTCTATTTTCACAATTGGGAAATTCTCAACCATATATATTTTTTTCAAATATATCTTTACTCCATTCTCTCTTTTGTCTTCTTTTGAGACTTCAATTAAATGTAATTCTATTTCCCATTTCCCATATATGCTTTCTTCTCTTTCTGTTTCTAAATTTCTGTCCTCTTTCCACGCTTCATTCCACATGTTTTTCTACTGATACATCTCTAACATGACTAATCTGTTACTAAGTCCATTCATGGAAATTTTACTATTGATCTTTTTCTTTCAATTTTATAGTTTCAATTTACTATTTTTAATAGTAGTCTGTATTGTGATAAGATTGGTCCTAAGGCCTAAATGTGTTCCCACCTTGCTTCTGCAAGTCAAGGAAAGGGGAAGGAGTTAGTGTGCCTAACAGAACTGCATTCTCTGACACTTTTTCTTTTCTCATTGAAGATGATAATCTCTATATCTGGTAAAATGTGTTAACTAATATATTGAAATGTTGCTTGATGCTACTGGAGGGAGACATTAAAATAGCAATGAGTATTTTTTAATCTACTCTCGGTCTTCTAACATTCAACATTGGGAGCTGTATCACTACGGGCAATTACAAAAACTGCTTCTAACTGCCCAATTCTAAAGATACGACTGTCATTTCTGCTACTTTGCCCAGACTAAATGACCTCAATTTAGAATATTCTGATGTTCTCCTGATGCTCCTAAGACTAGAGTTGTTCTTTTTTAGAGTAAGATTTATTGAGGTATAATTTACATACAGTATAATTCACTCATTTTAGTGTACAATTCTATGAGTTTTGACAAATGCACATCACTGTGTGACTGTCACTAAAATCAAGATATAGAATAGCTCCACCACATACAAAAATTCCTTATGCTTATTTGTAGTTAACTTTTTCTCTCAGCTCCAGCTTCTGGAAAACATTGACCTATTTTTTTGTACTTATAGTTTTACCTTTTAGATAATGTCATAAAAATGGAATCATACATTATATAGACTTTTGAATCTGCTTCTTTCATTTAGCATAATGCATTTGATATTCATCTATGTTGCTGGGGTATTAGTAGTTTGTTCCTTTTAGCCTAGAGTTTAAATGATATAATCAGCAACTGTCTCTTATTCGAACTCTTTTAAAGCTGATTCATAAGTTGGGAGTATATAAATACCTACTTTCAAATCCCTGAGCATAACATCTGTCTGTTTCATTGGAAATTCACAAGGAGAACAAAAATTTAGGAAAAGCAATAAATTAAACTAATTAAGCAATCCAAATTTGAAGAATCTAAATATGTTCATTCTATACCTTTTTAAGTTAAAAATAATGCCTTTATAGGTTTAGACTGTGAGTATATAATCTATAACAAGCATCTGGATCTGCCAGGAATGTTTGTATTTTCTCCATGCTTTCAGGAAAAGTTTAGGTTAGATGATTGAAAATTAAACATTTATCTGATTAATTGTTGGCTGAACAAATATCGAAGGACGTAAGCATTCACTATTCTTTATAAAATATTGCTGTTATTTTATTCCTCAATCTCAAATTGTCTGGGGATAAGAATATACAATCTCAGTCATATGACAATATTTTATTAAATTTTAATTCGACCTTACCTTTTAGTGTAACAAATAGACAGTAGAGTTTCAACTGCAATACCATGCATGTATCTTTTTTCCAATTGTGTTTTATTTTTATTGATCCCATCACATCAAGTATATGATATTGAGCAGTATGTTTCATCCCTACTAATTGCAACAGGGTTATTCAAATGCATTAACCAGACAGTGCCTGCAAATTATATTTGAAGTGAAAAAAAATGCATTGTCTTATGTTTTAATGGAATTTCAGAATTTTTTAATGCTTTCTGTGTTGTGAAATTAATTATACGATCATAAAATTTTTTCTCCTCAGAAACAAGATTTTATAATTTGAGTGAAGAACTCAAAGAGCTCAAGTAGAGAATGATAGGATATTTTAAAAGGAAATCTATATATAAGAATTTTCCTACCACAATGAGATATACCAAAAAACAAAACCCTTTGAGTGGTCCCATCACACAGTTGTTATCACACCATTTTGCAAAAGCATCTTTCCCTTTTTGTCCCCTTGCTGACAAGCCTTGTATATTTTATTTGTATGCAAGTGAATGGCAGTTTATTGTGTCCCAGAGGACAGGGTATTAATGATCATTTGCTTCCTGCTGTGGGGCCTGTCATAATTTTGTAGGCAGAAGAGTGACAGAAGTAACGGCCAATCAGTATGCTAATACTGCCTGAGAATGGGTAGTTAGTCCATTTTAACCAACGGTTTTTTTTGCCAAATCCTTAGGTAATTTTCATTAAAAAAATGCAATTTTTGATAGCATTGCAAATTGCTACATGGAGCCAGTTGAAGAAACCATATATTTCTTTTGTGTGGCAGTCAGACTTCTGTCTCAGCAGGTGCCTTCTAGGGAAAAAAAGAAAGACTTCTAATGTGAAAGCCCATTTTGGTCAGCAAGAATCAATCACTAAAACATTCAGCAATTTGTTATATCAATATCTTAACATGGAGAATTCTTTGCAGCATACGGAAATTAAATCTAGTCTCTGACAAGTAAATAGAAGGCAGAATCTTTAAAAATATTAGTTGAAAGCCAAATGTAAAAAATCCTGCAGATTTATACAGTGTGATGTCATTCATTTTTCTCTTTATTGTTCTGTTTCTAGAATTTTAATGACATTTGTTTTTTTAAAGGAAAAGACATGCCTAAAGATGTTTGCTTTCAATGATAGCATGTAAATATTCAAATATTTTAGTAGCCATCTTATAGCATACAACCTATAGTGAATGTACTGTTGACTAGGAAAAAAAGAGTTTCTTAGAATGATTTCTGAGTGTTGGCACAGCACGTGAACACATGATTACAGAGGGGATTAGTGGATTAAGGTATAGACAGTTGGTGGCCTTAAGGCTACAGATAAAAGAGCTCCACTTTCTCTCCGTGAAATCACATTTTATTTTTACCCACATACAAACAATGCCAGCTATGTAAACTAATAAAACAGAATTATTTTGAGACCACTATTTTCACTTAAATATGTTCATCATAGAAAACAAAACAATAATAAAAAAACAATAACAATTTCACAGATGCATATATCTGCATGAAATACAAGGTAATATAATTTAACATCACAAATACGTTTGAGACGCTCTGATTTACCCCTGGGGCTGGAGAAAGAATTTTTTTCTATATGTTAAGGTTTGAGCTTAGTTATTTCAAAATACAAACTTATTAGACTATGGTGATGATCAATGCTATCACCAGAAAAATATGTTTATTATTTTTAATAAAAATTAAGTAGATATTATATCAAATGCAATTTTACTTTTTGGAAAACAGAGAAACCTTGTTTGCTGCCTGCTGTTTTTTTTATATATGCAAATCTTTATACATTACAGAAAAACCTAGCTGCCTTCTACAATCCCATAAACGTTTTGCTGTTTTATGAGATGTTTGTAATAAATGTGATTGATGATTTTTTTTCACAATTGCCTATTAGAAATACACTATTTTGTGATTAAATACTTAGAGATAACTCAATTCCAAGTCATGAGATTACGGGCTATGAATTGACATGGATACCAAAATACATGTTTAATCTAGTATTTAAATTTACTTGTATATTTATTTTAGATAGTATTTTTCCTAGTTCACAGAGATTTTGCATTTCAATCAATTGCAAACCTACCTAAAAAAATAGTGTGGCTTGGGGCAGGGAAATAGCTTTAAGCTGCGCACACATATAGTCACAAGGGTGAATAGCTATAATTATATTGGAGTGCATCCAAGAAATCAGCTATTCTGTTTACACTTACTGCCTCTTCAAATTTATGTGCACCTCAAGCAAACATACTGTAAATTGATTTTAATACTAAAAATTGTTGACCTTGGTATCATAGTTTATTGACTATTTTTCATGTTGTTATCTTCCAAAAATTTAAAATTTAAATAATAATAGTTTATTATAATTTCAAACTGTAGCTTTCCTCTTTAAGAGTCAAAAAGCCCATTGACTTACTGTGGTAAAAGTCAACTCATGAAAACATAAAAATGAAGTCTTGTTCTAAAATCCTTTAAAATTAGAATGCTCTCCTGCAGACTACATTTAGAATGGACTGCTGAGGAGGTCTGTGGAGTTAGCCTGGAAGCAGAGTTGAGCCCCTGCCTAAGCATCCACTATAGGTTGGACTTATAAGAGAATGGATAAAGACAAAATTTGAACTATTCTTGTTTTAGGTGATGGAAGAAGAAATGTCATATTTATCCAGGTATTTGCCAAAGTCCAATTTTACCATTTAGGCCTATGAAGCATTTCAAAGATTTTTTTTTCTCCCTTTAATTTACCTTGAAAGAGAGACATTGTTCTCTCTTTCCATGTTTAAGCCCAACAACAACTTCTGAATTTTCCTTTGGGTTATACTCTTTTGAATTTCATACTTTTAGCATAACAAAGCAGGCCTAAAAATGTCTTCTATCTTAGGTTTGTGATCTGACCCAGAAACCAAACTGGAAGCCTTAGGAAAGGAACCATGGGGTAAGAAACAAGCCAGATGATGGTTTGGGCAGAAAGACTTCCGTGGCTCATCAAGATTCATCTTTCAACAGGTGTGGACACTGGGTTTGGACACCATAGCCATAATTAGTAATAATTTTTTTTTCCAGTTTAAAAGAATATAACTGATGTATGACATAGTATATGTTTAAGGTATATGATGTGATGACTTGATATACATATATAGGAATGTTTACCACTATAAGGTTAGTTAACACCTCCTCTACCTTACATAATTACCATTTTGTTATTGTCATTGTTATGGTGAGAACATGAAATCTTTACCCTCATCGCAACTTTCACACATACAGTTCAGTATGGAAGTAATAAATTTTACTTCCCCATGGATTCAGCTGTTTTGCATAAATCTTTTTTTTTTCTTTTTTTTTTAAGTTACTGAGCAGGAATGCCAGCAGCAGCAGCAGCAGCAACAGATATTTGCAAAAGATTTCATGTTAAATATCTCTCCATTTCTCATTAAGTAGCAGAAGATTATGCTCTTTGTTTCCATATTTACTAAGAGGATGTCCTTATACAATATCATGGAAGAAGAGCTACCAGTCAGTTAATATGTCCTTCACTCACCATAATCATTTATTCAAGATAATGTAATATTAGGGGTATCTACTTGGCTTGGATTTGAAGACTGTTCAGCCATTAATGAACTGAGTAACTGGGGCAAGTTACTTAACCTCTTTTGGCATCAGTATCTTAATTTGTGATTCAGTAAAATAGTAGAATCTACATTTCAGGATTATTTTAAAGATTAAGGAAGCAAAAATGCATATCTAGAATTTTAAACAATATCTTTTACATATTATGTGCTATATAAGCATTTGCTTTTAATAGTACTAAAATCCATTTATTCAGTCACTCATTTAGTCACTGAATCTATCCACCTTTCTAATGTATTATTAATTCATTCTGGCACTAAGCTAAGCACTGCAGAGGATTCTGTAATGCATATACAGGGTGGCTTATGTCACTGAAGAATCAGTTGTCTGATAGGAGAGTTAATACAAATGCCAATCTATAACACATGATTAAAAGTGGTAGGTACTTAGACAATATTGTGAGCGTTTAGAGGAAGAAAAATAAACTACAATTTATTATGTCATAATGTCAAGCTCTATGCTAGGCACTTACATACATTACCTCATTAATCCAGATCCTAGATGGGATGAAAAAGATTTTATCCCGCAAATGATGATTAATGAGTCAAAAAGAACTGGTTGGTTTTGAATTTAAACAGAAAGGAGAAAATCATTCCATTTTGAGAAGTGTGGATACACTGTAACAGATAGGCCAGTACAGGGAAAAGACAAAACAGCTCTGTTTGGTGAGAACAGAATTTACAAGGAAAGAAATAGTTGCTGTGCCATCACCCAGGGGTTCTAGAATAATGTAAAGGAGACATTCCAGTGTACCAGCAGTGTAAATTAGATTAGTATAATAGAAAATGTGACAGCAAATACCCAAAATAAAATAATACAGATATTTTTATACAATGTGTTTAATTATAAATATTTTCTGCCAAACTAAGTGTTGGGAAGGCAGTTAATAAATTTATCATTTTCATAAAAGTCTGATTTTTAAAAAAGTTTTTGTTTGGTTCTTGTAGGAAGACAATCATCTATGAATATTTCACATTTCTAATTTGAGAATAGTTGAACAAAGAGATATTCCAGATAGTAAAGTTTATACACATCTGTCCTCCAGACATGGTTCAGGGTAGTAAAGATAGAAACATCTCTTCCATATCTCCAGAAAATATTTGCCAATATTACAGAGTGAAGATAACATTCCTCTTTCTCTGGGGGAGAGAGAGTTGAGAAAGTCATTAGCAGCCCCATATATGATCAATTTCTTAATTTTTAAGTTTCCTCTTCTATAATGCTCCCCATTGCATGTGCAAGTACCCTCTGGCCCCTAATACATTTTCCTTCAGGGATTGCAGCTTGGGAAACAAACACAAAATGTTGCTATGGCTGCTGCTTTTGCTTTCAGTAATAAGTGTTTGTCTCTGAACCATAGGTTTTATGTTTTCTGTAGATAAAATATGTTAGCATGCCATACACTTATTTTTATATATATCTCATATATAGAACACATATATAGTATTTGTGTTATGTGTGTATGTATAATATATATATATATATATATATATATATATATATATATATATATATATGAAAGTGACCTATTAGCTTTTAAGTAGGGTACATTTTCAGACTCTTTACAGTTTCTGACCCTAACAGTTCTTGTGACAGAGACTGTGTCACATATTATCTTAATCCATCTCCTTCCCTCCCCAGCACTTAGCTAATCTGTGTTTTCTATCCCTTTCCATAGAGATGTGGCCTTGTAATGAAGTATTACCAGTGGAAGATATAGAAGAAATGGTATACTATTTCTGGGTTAAGAAAGTTAAGAAAGATAAGACAAGTCTTATCTATGCACTTTCTCTTTTCCTTCCTGCAGACTCTGGAAACTTTGTTGAAGATGGAAGCATCTCAAGATGAAAGGGATCCGTGTCCTGACAGTCCCTGTGGCAGATACCATACCCCCTCCGACAACTATATTGGACTGTGGTATGATCAAACACTAAGTGTCAAGCTGCTAAAATCTTCCAATTTTTCGTTATAGAAGTTAATTTCCTTTGACTTTGAAGATTTGATTTTAAAAAATCTCATTGGTCTCCTTTGCAGAATACTAGAGAAAAATTCATTATTCTGTCACCTGGTAAGTAAAGAGAAAGGGCACACATATACTTTACTTTCATGTACCTGTAGGGGCCTGGTTAGCCAGAGGGAGCCGTTTGGTTATAAACTTAGATTGACCCCACCCCTCCCAGAAGAACTTGCTTGCAAACCCCAGATATTGGGGCAGGCCAGGCCGGATGGAGACATCCAATCAGTGGGGCGCGCATATATTTGCTATGGTGAATTAGAATTCAATTGGCCACCCGTATTGCTGACAGAGGGTGACTGTGCAGGTTTCCCTGTATGTTGCAATCTCATTGGCCACCTGTGTGTGGGCAGGGATCAACCACCTCTATAAAGGTTAGTCTGTGAGGCAGGGGAGGAAGTGATAGCCTGGGGGAACGTCAGGCGCAGCATCATGGGGAGCGTGGGGATCGTGGGGATCCTTGGGAGAGGCCTCGCTGGGGAGCAGTGCCACCAGGAGCGTCGTGGTCGGGTAGGGGAATCGTTGTCGGATAAGTGAATTTGTCGGGGTCGGTGTCTTGGTCATTGTCGCCTCTTTGTAAGAGATGGTCCCGACTGGTCGGTTTGATTTTAGATGCTTGGCGCAAAATAAAGCTTTGCTTGACTTTCGCTTTGTGTCAGTCCCATTCCTTTGATCACAGACCCTAACAGTACCAAGTGTACTTTAGGGTAACTGAGTAGTTAATGAAGAAAAATTCCTCTTTTTAGATGTAATTTACTAATGCTAGATTTAGAATATTAAATTATATTAATGAGTTATAGTTAATTTTTTAGAGATATTATAATATATTTAAAAATAGTCCTAATGCAGGCTGTCTGTGTGACTCAGTAGGTTAACCGTCTGTCTTTGGCTCAGGTCATGATCCCAGGGTCCTGGGACTGAGCCCCACATTGGGAAGCAGGGAGTCTGCTTCTCCCTCCCTCTGCTTCTCACCCCCGCTCATGCTATCTTTCTATCAAATCTTTTTTAAAAAATAGTCCTTGTGCTTAGCAATTAATATTGAAATATTCATGGGTGGAAAAAACAACTTCTTTTAGTGAGCTAATTTTTCTATAAACTATAAATAAATATAGAACAAGAATTCTCCAATAGGATGTTAAAGGGCTATATTAAACAAATTTTCTTTCTAAAGGTATATAAAAGCAAAACTGAAGAATTTCTTAAAATGAAATTTAGGAAACCATAACAAATAAGAATTTGAGTTTTAAAAATTAGAGTAAATGCATTGAACATGCAAATGAAAAATGTAGAGAAAGAAGAGCAAATACAAAATGAAGCAGAAGACAGGGATTAATAAAGGTAAAAGAAAAAGTTTTAAAATTAGAAAACAGGTACAATGTAGAACAAATAAATTCAAACTAGCTAGCTGAAGTAACTGAAAAGACAAACTACTTGTTAACCCAAATAAAGATATAAACAGTGAAAAAGAACAATTAAATAAAATTAGAAGAGAAGGCTAATAGCCATGAAAATAGGAAGCTAAAAGAGCAAAAAACCCCCTCAAAACCCATAAGACCCTTGCGTATAAATATATCTAAAAAAAGTTACACATACATACTGTATATGTTATAAACATATATTTGTTTCAGGAATGCAAGGTATTTCAATATTCAGAAATATGTTGTTAAAGAAAATTGTAAATTATCAAAACTTATTAGGGAGAAGAAATTACCTATGAAAAGTTTAGAAAAGCAATTAAAGAGTCTCAATTAAAAAAAATAAAGTTACCAGGGCCGTATGGTATCAGATATGATGGAAATCTCCCCAACTCATTGAATGAAGCCATTATTACCTTTATACTGAAGCTTGAGTAACTAGTAAAAATAAAACAAAACGAAATAAACTCACACTAAAACTATAGACCAGTCTCATTAATGTAGGCACAAAAATTAAATAAATTTCTGGGAAATCAAGACTAAGTATGATAAAAAAAAGTATACATTGCACACATTAGTATTTATATCAGGGAATGCAAAAATCTTTAAATCTTACTCAGCCATAAAAAAGAATGAAATCTTGCCATTTACAACATTGTGGATAGAGCTAGAAAGTTTTATAGTCAATGAATAAGTCAGTCAGAGAAAGACAAATACTATATGATTTCACAAACATATGGAATTTAAGAAACAAAACAACTGAATAAGGAGGGGGAAAAGAGACGCAAACCAAGAAACAGACTTTTAACTATAGAGAACAAACTGATGATTACTGTAGGGAGGTTGGCAGGGTGGGAGAATGGGTTAGATAGGTGATGGGTATTAAGGAAGGCATTTGTAGTGATGAGCAGTGGGTGTTATATGGAAGTGATGAATCACTGAATTCTACACCTGAAACAAATATTACACTGTATGTTAACTAACTGGAATTTAAATAAAAACTTAAAAAGAAATGTATGTGTGGAAGTATAAAAAAAATCTTTATATATCAAGAAACCTTTTAACCTAATCTGTAATATCATTCAATCAATGAAGAAAAACCATATGATCATTATTTATATGTGCTAAAAATTATTTGATAAGCTCAGAGGCTATTGCAAATTCAAATTGCTCATAAAATGGGCAAAAGAGGCCAACTACCAAAATATCATAGAGACCCCTAAAGTCATCAACAGACATCATTGTAAATAATAGAACCTATTTCTACTAAAACCAGGAACAACACACAAATGATTGCTTTCTCCCTTAATGTTCCATATTGTTTAGTGGATTTAGTAAATACACTAAAATATGAAATTAAAATTGTAAATATTTGTATCTAGAAATAAATACCAATGTACATGGATCCTTTATATGTGACAAAGCAGATATTTCAGTTTGGTGTGATACAGATGGTTTATGCTCTAAATTGCAATCATACAACTTACTATCCATCTGGGATGAGAAACAAATCTAGACAGTCTCAAATGTAAATATATAAATAAAATCAGAATTTTAGAAAAAATTTAGAAGACATCAAATGGAACAGGAAATGATTCTCTACCTCTCTGGGTAGCAAAAAAAAAAAATCTAAATTATAGTAATAGAGTCATATCACTTTATGCACTTCATATTGGGAAAATTAAATCAAGATAACACCTGCTGCTCATAGAGATGTAGTATTCTCACACCTTGCTGATAGAAATATGAATTGTTGCAGACCTCTTGAAAAATAAACAGATCTTTGTATTAAGCAATATGACCCTGGAGACTGTATACCAAACAAATTAAAATACACCATAAAAGTATTTTCTTACAAGCATGTCTCTTATAACATTTTTCTGGTAGAAAGTAAAAAAACAAGTGACTGTGCATGAAGGTAGTGGAGAAAGATTGAATAAAAGTTACTATAATAATGGCATGATATTCATACCATGGTGTATCTACCATCTGTGTTATAGAGCATTTAAAAGAAGGCAGTAATTTCCATATTAAATGAGAAAAATATGAAATTGAACAGTGGAAAAAATGTGATCCTATTATTAGAACATACATGACAAATATATATATATTTATTTATTTACATAAAATTTGCCTACCTATAGCCTGTGTATCATCTATCTATCTCTATTATGTACCTATGTAACTTTATTTCATTATATGAATACCACATAAAGTATGAAAATGTACACAGTAGGTTTTTAAAACTGGTTATCTAGACTTTAATTATCTTGGAAAATGAAGGGTAGAAGAGAGGTTAAAGGAACAGAATAAGAATAAGAGTAAGAATGAGGGGGCGAGGGAAGAGGAGATCTGATGTATATGGTGCTTACAAAGATCATGAATCAGTCATTACAATGTTAATAATGATTATCTTGAAGTTATGGGTGTTCAAATGATTTTTACTTCTTTAAATCTGTAGCTTCAGATTTTTTGTAATGTGGATATGTTCTTTTCATAATCAGGAACTCAGTGATTTTATTTATGGGGAAAGGGAAACACAACAATACTTAGCAAAAAATCCTGTTTGAGAAATGTTTATGAACGAAAACTTTATTCTAAGATTAAGAACTGAAACTGAAAGCCCAAAGAACCAGGGGTGGGTAACTCTCTCTGAACAATGACTGGAAGAAAAGTGCCAAGGTCCAGACTCATGGGATAGGTAGCTAGATATTTCCAGGAGAAAGGCACAAGATTATCAGATCTTGATGCCATTATTCTTTACATAACTAAGATCTCATTATTATTAAGCATGCTAAACTTCCCATGTACATCATTCTGTAGTGAAAAAATACACTGCAGGGCACCTGGGTGGCTCAGTGAGTTAAACCTCCAACTCTTGGTTTCAGCTCAGGTCAGTATCTCAGGGTTGTGAGATGGAGTCCTGGCTCAGGCTCAGTAGGGTGTCTGCTTGAAGATTCTCTCTCTGCCCCTCCCCCCACTGACTTGTGTACACACTCTTTCTCAAATAAATATATCTTTAAAAAAAACCTTGCTTGTGTTCACATATACCTACCTTAATGGGAGTTGTCTTTCTCTTTGTATTTCTTTCTGGCATTTTAGTAGTAGTTAAGTGTCTTGTGGTCTAGACCAAAGTGAAATTGAAAAAAATCTGTTTCTTAGACTATCACAGAAAGGAAGTTTAAATTCTGATATGATGTTGAAATCATGAAGATAAATAATGTACTTGAGGGTGCTAGCTGTGCTGTCTCCAGTAATATTTTTACCTCTGAATTCACCTTCCACACTACAACATAACACTGAACTTTGGAGAGGGCTAATTAATGTCTTTAATTACATCTCTAGTCCAGATTTCTCCTTTGAGCTCCGTAAGTCTTTATCCAAAACTTTACATGGCATGTACTCTTGAATACTTCAAACTCCAGTGCACCAAAAACTCAAACAATGACCTCCCAGCCAGTGATCATCTCCCAAGTCTTGGCTTTTTTCTAGGATTCCCACTTTCAGTAAGTAATATTACCAGTTGAACAAGCTGGGAACCTAGGAATTATCCTTAGACACAATTTTTGTCACCCTCCCACACATTCAATTCATTAACAGTTCTTTTGATTTCTTCACTTAAACGTCTCTCTAATTAATCTATTTCTACCCTATCAACTCTTCCAACACAGCATATTCACCGTCTTGGATACTTAATCCTAGTCCCATTCGTTCCGATAATTTTTTTGTTTTCCTACTCCCCACCGCCAAGATTTATACTATGATCTTT
This sequence comes from Lontra canadensis, assembly GCF_010015895.1. Taxonomy (NCBI): domain Eukaryota; kingdom Metazoa; phylum Chordata; class Mammalia; order Carnivora; family Mustelidae; genus Lontra; species Lontra canadensis. The sequence goes on from NW_022631000.1 coordinate 25,903,295, forward strand.
GATTATACATTCTCTGTTTGTGATTTCATGATTTTGAGCTACTACATTTTAAGATTATAAATATAAGGCTCTTTCTTTTAAATAAACATGGGTTATATTTAAGTTTTCTATAAATGTGGTTTGTATAGAGTCTCTATCCTGAAATAGATATGACAGATGAGCAAATGTGATATCATATATAGGAACTATGAAATAATAGGAAATGATATTGAAGAAATATGTGCAAATGAAAAGAAGCCATTTTCATTGGCTTGAAGTTTCCAGGGGAAGTTTTAGATATTAAATATGGCTGCATATTTTGCAAAACCTAGTATGGGGGCTTGCACTTAGTGGGCACTCAGTCATACATAATGAATTGAATGTGTGATTTTAGGAAACCTTTGCAAAAAATTAACATTTACTATACAAGCATTACATGTTGAGCTAACTACTCTTGTCTCTTTTTATATCAGCAAAGGAATGAAATCAAATAAGGACCCTCATATATGAGGACTCTAAATAACACATTGCTATAGCAATACATATTTTCTTCAAGATTAATTTAAATGTGAAAAAATTTGTTCCTACAAAAAATAAGTCAATTTAGACTTAACATATTAACTTGGGACGAAATCAGATCAAATTTACTAGGTTCATTAAGCTTAGGGAATTAAATTTCAGAAATCTGTATTTCTTCCTAATAGATTCCAAGAGTAATATTTAGCAGCCTGTCAAATATGTGCTTATTTATTATGTAAATTGACATTACACATTAGAACAAGCAACTAGTTTTAAATATTTTTTTTCAGACTCACCAAGTGTTTATAATCTAAAATTTTAATAAAGTTGTGCAATACCAAGCATGAGTCCTCTTTAGATTCAACTATACAAAAATCTCAGACTTTCACAGAGTTACTCTAGTACCATTCCTGATTCACCAGCTGTGTCTTGATTGGGTGGATTGCTACTGAATGGTATTACTTACAGTGAAGCTACAAATATTTTTATAATATTGTTTCTTACATAAGAACACACAGTCAGTTTTTCTTTAGTTACCTGGATTTTGTGACAGATGTAATGAATGCAGAGGAAATTACATTTACTGGTATTTTTCCAAGGAATATCTCAATACATATTAAAGCAACTCTGAGATTGCAAGTAATTAAAGTAGCATGCAGATGGAAATTTTATTTATGTTTAAAAAAGAGAGACACAGGTAATAAAGTTACAAAGACTCTCGTGTATGTCATAATAACTAGAGACCACAGTTAGATAATAGGATCCAATCACAACACTCAGATTGTTAGCCCTAGCTCTTTCAGTTCTCACTTCCTTTATAGGTAGCTATGGTCTATACTGTGAAATGCTGAGTATGGGATGACTTTCCTACCTTCAAAAGAAGGAGTTTGACGTTAACTGACATTGTGTCCTTTTCACTAACTTTCTCTGTCTCTTGATTAGGCATTGCCTCTATCTAAAGTAATTAGATTTACTACCTATTAAATATAGACATATTGTCATTTACAACACCTGAGTCAATGCATTTCCAGCAACAATCAATCTGAAGACAATGTAATTTTAAAAACAGTAATAGATTTCATAAAAATTTGGCCAATCAGGCTATGTCATTTGGGACTGTTAAATGCAACTGTAGTTCAAAATAATAAACAAAACTTTTAGTCATTAGTGTTTTCAAGCATATCTATTCTCATCCAAGATTTTGTGGTTCCAGAGAGAATCTAATTATTATTTTTTATTATTTGCTATTTAGGTGAAATCATCAACACAGTGAAGTAAATTGGTGTACAAAGTTTAGAAATGAAATGCCTATGGAATGAAATATAATGACAAATTCTCTCAGTGTTTAAAACATTTAGCCTGGTAAGACGTTATCTTTTCTTGAAATCATTGTTTAGAAATGACTTCCCTTTAGCATGCAATTTAGCATGCGATTAAACATTGTCAGATTTAAAGACAAAGAATGAGACTCAGTGGAAAATGTTCAAATCAGTGGATGTGTGGGTTGTCAATAGTCAACCATGCCTTTTCTTGTGGCTTTGATAGATGCCCTAGATTGCCACAAGATTGGCTATTCCCAACCCTTGGTAGGTACCAAGGAGTGCATGTGTCTCTGTGTGTGTGTCTCTCTATGTGTGTGTGTGTGTGTAGGGAATAGTTTTAAAAACTTGGGATTTCTATGTAGTAAGTCATATTATCTTAGTCAGTGGAAATTTACACAGTAGGAAAAAAAATCAGAATTTAGTTATTACCTAAATTTTTATTCATTTTGGCTTGTTTCTGGCAGTTATCAGAATATTCTAGGACATGCTTTATCTCTGATCTTGGTCGGAAACAGGCATAGGTGCCCTCTTGTGAAACACAGAGTCACCACTGGAACACTCACATTACTTCATATATTTTTTTGGAGATAATGTGGCATAGTGGGAAAAGCACAATGCTGTACTAATGCTGAATTTGGATCCAAGCTCTATCTTTAGTACTGGTGTGGATTTAGATTTGTTACTTATCTCCTTGAATCAAAATTGCCCCCTCTATGACATGGAGATTGGTGATCATTTTCTCCAGTCTTATAGAAGATTTAGTAATAATAAGAATATAATGAAGAATCAATTATTTCCCTGTTATATTTATTACTTAGAAAATAAAGGCCAATTTTTTGTGCGGATCTTGAATGGTAGTCACACTGGTTACAGGAATATTCCTACATATAACCTCCTTCTTCCAGGATATTAAGAATCTTTTCTGACTTGAGCCCAACTGCCACTTTGGATTTCATTTATTATCTCTATCTATATGGGTATGAATATGTATTTGTGTTTAACAACCATCAATCTTTTACTTTTTACTTAACTAGAGAAAAAAAGATACTGCTTCTTTAAATAGTGTAAGACACCTGATCATATATTGATATAACAGTTGAGCCTATCATAGATCTTAATATTAAACTTTGAGAATATTTGCAAATTCAAATATATTTTATATCACTTCAAATACATCTATTAAATCAATTATTCTCAAATATTTTCTTGTTTGGATGAAACATACTATTCTTCCTCCCCTAAAATCACCTCAAAATACTATTTTTGAGGGAAAAATGAGTGACAAAAGCCAGCCAAATCTAGTCCCAGGCATGTGACTTACTCCCAGGAAAGATTAATCTTTTTTGATTTTATTAGAGTTTCGTGGCCCAGTCTTGGAATATGAGAAATTTGATAGCCAAGTAAACTTTTCTTCTCTCTTCCTTAGTATAGAACATGCATCCTCTTCTCTCCAGTGTTTTATGCCACATTTCCTTTAGAAAACCTCATAGGATTTAGGCAGTCTTATAGGGAAAACCTGATGAAACCACTTCCATCAAAATATCCTTCCAACAACCTGCATGTAACCAACATTTTCAGTGTTCTCTCATATTGTAATGAAATATATGTGCTTCCATCCCTACCTCTTCATTGAACCTGCTTTTATTAAGGCAACCAATAACTACCATATTGCTAAACCCAATGGTTATTTCCTTCTATCCTCATGTTATCTGAACTTTCATAATCTTTGACATATTTTCTTCCTTCGATGTCTTTTTTTTTTTTTTTAAGCTGTCCTCCTTTATTCAGTCCCTAAATAAATACTGAAGTATCCTAATGTTCCATCCTGGGAAGTCCTCTTTTTAAATTCATTTTCTTAAGGAAATCTCATATGGTTCTGGGACTTTGAAGTATTATCCATACTCTGATCACTCCAAATATGTAACCCCAACATCAATAAAATTCCTGGCTTCCAGACTTATATATACAACAGTCCATCTGATGTCTTCACTGCGATGTCAGTTGGGCAGCCTAAACCCAGCAAGTCCACAGAAGAACTTTGGATTCAGATTTCTCACCTAATCTTCCTCCTGATAGCTGTTGATGGAACCACATCCACCAATAGTTCATGCAAAATCCCAAGTCAGTGTTCACCTCCCTCTTTCTTTCCCTGTGTACACAACAGTCTAGCAGGACACCAGGTACTGTTGTCTCTAAATATTTCATGATCTTCACCTCTACTTTATATTCCCAATGATATAATCAATTACCCTGTCCTGTGTTTCTGGCTTCCACTCTTTTCCGCCCCCAATTCATTATTTACAGAGCAGTCAGAGTAACATTTTCAAAACATGAAGCAAATCGTAACTGTACTACACATAACACCTTCCAAGTGGTTTCCATTTGCACTTAAAAAATGAAAACCTTTTACTGTGTCTTGCTTTTCTAAGCTCAATTATCCTTTCCTGTCTTATAGATAGGCCAAGCATCTTTTTTGTTGTTACTGTTGTTGTTTCTAGAAAAAGACAAATGAATTCTAATATCAGATCACTTGGCCTGGTGAGTCTCTTTCTAATATTTGCATGACTGATTCATCTCATCACTGAAGATTCAACTCAAAGATCACCTCTTTCCATAGTGAGGATTTCTATGAATATTGACTTAAAATACATTTCCCTACATATAAACATCACTATCTATCACACAGCCTTTGTTTATTTTTTGAGTGGAATTTAGTAACAGCTGAAGTTAAGTTTTTAATTTATTTGCGAGAAATACACTGAGGGATATGGTGGAAGATATGGTCTAAGGAAGGTGTAGGTCTCAACAGAAGGCACCAGTAGCTATTTCATAAATCAGAATTTCTCAGGTAGTCCATAAAGCCCATGAAGAATCAAAATGGCCTTCCTGACAATTCTTTTAGCCCATTTAAGGACACACACACATCCTGACATTTCAGTCAATCAGCTTGTGCAAGGGGGTGAAAAGCAAACAAAACTAAACAAGACTATTCTATTCTCTGTGGTTTTTATTTTGTAAATACTGTCTTTTCATCTTTTAAAATATTTTACTTATTTATTTGAGAGACAGAGAGGCAGAGAGGCAAGCAGAGAGAGGGGGTGGGGGATGCAGGCTCCCCGCTGAGCAGAAAGCCTGATGTTGGGTTCGATTCCTGGACGCTGGGATCATGACCTGAGCCAAAGGCAGAGGCTTTAACCCACTGAGCCACCCAGGTACCCTGAGTCTTTTCATTTGTTAAGAGAAGATCTATAACAAGATTGATCTCCCTCATATACAAGTATCAACCCTAACTAAATGTTTCTGAGTATTCTTCGGCACATTTTTGGAGACGTCCTACCAAAATTTGCATCCCTTAGTCTATTCTCTAGGGCTGACCAAACTACACAGTTTGGCAGTCCTCTGATGAGTCTCATGTATAGTGATCAAACTCTTTGGATCCTATGTATATAATATGGGTCTTGAGCAAGTCTGATTAATTTTTTTTTGACCCAACCATTTTATACCATCTGTTAGAAGCAGTAACCTTGGGAAACTAAATATTGTCCTCTGACCATTAGGTTACTGTCATTAAGAAATCTGGTCTTGTTTGAGACAACTTTCTGCTGTCTGCATTTGCTGACACCTATGAAGACATCAAGAAAGAAAGGTTTGGTGGGAATATTCTCAGACAGCAGTGCAATTCCAGGAAAGCTTTATCATGCTGGAAGCCAGAGTCATCAGTTAGAAGAGTCATGCGTCCAGTAGTAATGGACCAGCACCAATAGCCCTGCTGTGCTCAGACAAGCTGGAAGCAGCCTGTGGGAAGCGTGACCTCTGTAATTGCTGCAGTAGATCCAAAGGAGCACCTAGATGGTAATGAAAAATTCTCAGTCTTCTGGGTTTCTACCTATGGAATTTCTTTTATTGTCTGCTTCCTAATAAAAATTAAGAGCTACTTACTTACTTTTCCTAACGAAACTTAATTTTTTGACCACTTAACAGCTGTTCAGAATTCAAGTATTTCCCATCCTGACCTGGTTAATATTTCCCTGGACACCCCTGATATGTTATTATTTGTTAATATATCTAGGAGTAGACTTGCTGGGTCAAAAAATGTATATGTTTAGCTCTCATAGATAATGTTAAATAGTTTTCTTAAGTAGTTTAACCAATTTGCACTCTCATCAGCAATGTATGAAATTTCCATTTTAACCCACATCTTTTTTTTAAAGATTTTATTTATTTATTTATTTATTTATTCTACAGAGAGAGAGATCACAAGTAGGCAGAGAGAAAGAGAGGAGGAAGCAGGCTTACTGCTGAGCAGAGAGCCCAATGCAGGGCTCAATCCCAGGACCCTGGGATCATGACCTGGGCTGAAGGCAAAGGTTTTAACCCACTGAGCCACTCAGGTGCCCCTTATCCCACATCTTTAACAACACCTGGTGCATTCTGTCTTTGAAACACAAGGTATTCTAGAAGATAAGCAAAGATATTTCATTGGCCTTTTAACAATTGTCCATTTCCCTACTATTTTGAGAATCTTTAATTCAGTTGTCATTCCTATTGATTTGTATGAATTCTCTCTATATATTTCAGAAATGACTTCTTTGTTAAATATATGTATTGAGAATATCCTTCATTCCTTTTTTTTTAAATAAAAACTTTTTTTTAGAGAAGTTTTAGATTCACAGTAAAGTTGAGGGGAAGGTACAAAGATCTCCTATATACTCCCTATTCCCACATATGTACAGCCTCTGCCATTATCAATATTCCCCCCCAGAGCAGAACATTTGTTACAATTGATATACCTACACTGACACATCATAATTACCCAAAGTTCATAGTTTACATCATTGTTCACTCTTAGTGCTATAAATTCTGCGGGTCTGAACAAAAGTATAATGACATGTTTCCATCACTAAAGCATCATAGTGAGTTATTTTCACTGCCCTAAAAAAATCTTCTGTATACCACCTATTTATTTCTTCCTCCCCCCGATTCTAGGAAACCACTGATTTTTAAAAAGTTTTCATGGTTTTGCCTTTTTAAGAATATCATATAGTTGAAATCATATAGTAAGTAACCTTTTCAGATTGTTTCTTTTCATTTAGTGATATGTATTTCAGTTTCTTCCATGTTTTATCATGAATTGATTGCTAATTTCTTTTTAATGTTTAATAATATTCCATAGTCTGAATGTATCACACTTTATCCATTGCCTACTGAAAGACATCTCGGTTGCTTCCAAGTTTTGGCAATTATGAATAAAGCTGCTATAAACATCCACATACAGATTTTAGTAAGTTTTCAACTCCTTTGGGTAAATATCAAGAAGTATGATTGCTGGATTATGCACTAAGTGTATATTTAGTTTTAGAAGAAAACTGCCAAACCATCTTCCAAAGTGGCTGTGCTATTTTGCATTTCCACCAACAACGAATAAGAGCTCTCATTGCCCCCTAACCTCACAGGCATTTGGTGCTGTCAGTGTTCTGGATTTTGGCCATTCTAATGGCTATACAGTGATATCTCATTGTTTTAATTTGCATTTCACTAGTGACATATGATATAGGGTATCTTTTCATATACTTATTTGCTATTTGTATATCTTCTGTGGTGAGATTTTAAAAATTAGATTGTTTTCTTATTATTGAGTTTTAAGAGTTCTTTATATATTTTGGATAACAGTGCTTTATCAGATGTGTTTTTGGCAAATATTTTCTCCCAGTCTGTGGCTTGTCTTGTTCTGTTCACATTGTCTTTCACAGAGTAGAAGTTTTTCACTTTTTTTTTTCTTTTTAAGTATTTACTGATATTAAATACTTACTGATATATTGAGAGAGAGAGAGAGAGAGAGCATGAGTGGGAGAGGGAGAGAGAATCTGAAGTAGACACCCATGCTGAGCCTGGAGCCTGATGCAGGGCTCAGTCTCATGACCCTGAGATCAAGACTTGAGCCAAGACCAACAGCTGGACCCTTAACCAACTGCCCCACTCAGACATTCCCAGAAATTTTAGGTTTTAATGAAGTCCAATTTATCAAGTATTTCTTTCATGGATTTTGTTTTTAGTGTTATATATGCAAAGCCATCACCATCCCCAGGATCATCTAGTTTTTCTCCTGTGTTATTTTCTAGGAGTTTTATAGTTTTGTGTTTTATATTAGGTCTATGATCCATTTTGAGTTAATTTTTTGAAGGGTGTAAGGTCTTTGTCTAGATTCATTTTTTTCCTTGTGTCTATTTGTTGCCATTTGTTGAAAAGAATATTCTCGCTTAATTGTAATTTTTTTCTCCTTTGTCAAAGAACAGTTGAATATTAATGTGGGTCAATTTCTGGGCCCTTGATTCTGATTAATTCATCTATTTTTGTATTTTTTGCCAGTACCAAGTTATCTTGATTACTATAGTCTTATTGTAAGTCTTGAAGTTGAGCAGTATCAGTCCTCCAACTTTGTTCTTCTCCTTTAATATTGTTTTAGCTATTCCAGGTCTTTGCTTTTACATATAAACTTTTTGTCTCTATCCACAAAGTAATGTGCTGGATTTTAATTGGGATTGCACTGAATATACAGATAAGTTAGGAAGAACTGACATCTTGACAACATCAAGTCTTCCTATCCATAAACATGGAGAAAATCACCATTTATTTAGATCTTCTTGGATTTTGGTCATCAGATTTTTGTAGTTTTCCTCATATAGATTTTGTACCTATTTTTAAGGTTTATGTCTATTTCATTTCTGGGGGTGCTAATGTAAATGGTATTATTTTAAATTTCAAATTCTACTTATTCATTGCCAGTATGCAGGAAAGTGATTTGTATGTTAACCTTATATTCTGTAACCCTGGTATAATAACTGATTAGTTTCAAGAATTTTTTTGGTCAGTTTTTTCAGATTTTCTACTTAGATAATGATGTCACCTGTAAACAGAAACAGTTTTATTTCTTGTTTCTCAATCTGTACACCTTTTATTTCCTTTTGTTGTCTTATTGCATTAGCTAGACCGTTCAGTATGTTGGAAAGAAGTGGTAAAAGGGGACAACCTTACCTTGTTCCTCATCTTGTAGAAAAATCTTGAGTTTCTCATCATTAAGAATGTTTGAATGAAAAAAAAAAAGAATGTTTGTATGTTAGCTATAGGATTTTATAGATATTCTCTATCAAATTGGGGAAATTCCCCTCTATTCCTAATATACTGATAATTTTTATTATTAATGGGTATAAGAATTTTGTCAAATGCTCTTCCTGCATTTACTGATATGATCATGCAATTTTTCTTTTTTAGCTTGTTGATGTAATGGATTATAATGATTGATTTTTTAAATGTTGGGATGTCTTTGAATACTTAGGATAAATTCCACTTAGTGATGGTGTATAATTCTTTTATACATTGTTGGGCTCAATTTGCTAACATTTTGTTGAGGATTTTAGCATCTGTGTTCACAAGAAATTGGCCTATAGTTTTTTCTTGTAATGTCTTTGTCTGGTTTTGTTATTGCAGTAATAATGATGGCCTCATCAATGAGTTAGGAATATTACCTTTACTTTTACTTTCATTATTGCTTCCTAACATAATTCTGTTCAATTTTTGAGTGCAAAAGGATTTTGTATATTCATATCTTCTTGTTCATTTGACTTGTTAGGTTATTATTAAGAGGTATCCTTCTTTATCTTTAATAAACAAGGTCAATATCTGACTTTAAAGTTTACTTTGATATTATAGTAACTACATTTGTAGGTATGTTTGTGTGAAAATAGGTACATCTTTGGATCTGTTGTGTTTTGGGGGGCACCTCTTTAATTTTAAACTTTTTTGTTTCATTATATTTAGTGTGTCTCTTGTAATAGCATATAGTTTTTTTTTAAAGCTCAATCTGACAATCTTAGGCTTTTACTTGGAGAGTTTACAATTAATGTAATTAGATACATAGTTGAGCCCAATTATATCTACTGTACGATGATTTTTTGTTTGACTTATATGTTCAATTTCTTTTTTTGCTTGCCTTCTTCAGAATTAATGAAATATACATATATTATAATTTCATTTTTTACCTTCTATTAAATTATCAGTTACATATCATCTTTCCCCTCTTTTTGTAGTTATCTGTCCTAAGTTACAGAACATGGCCTTGTCTCATGAGCATATAAAACAAATTAGTATTTTTACTATTTCCTGATAGTGCTAGAGTTTAACCATCTTTTACCACATTTTCTTCTCTTCCTATCTTTTGTGTTATTGTGTCATACATGTTTATTATATAGTTTTTCACACCAGACCTTTATCTTTTAGTGCTTTGTAGTGTCAGAATTTGGGAAATATATTTAAATGGAGACTGATCCCTACTCTTCCTTCCATGAAATGTCTTTATTTTCTTTATTTTTTTTAAAGACTTATTTATTTATTTGAGAGAGAGAGAGAGAGGGTGAGTGATGGTAGGGCAGAGGGAAAGAATCCCAAGCAGACTCCCTCTGAGCATGGAGCTGGTTGTGGGGCTCAGTGTGGGGCTCTATCTCACAACCCAGACACCATGACCAGAGCCGAAATCAGGAGTCAACCACCCAACTGACTGAACCACTCAGGCACTCTGAAATGTCTTTATTCTTTTGTAAATGTTGTAGGCTTTTGTTGTGACTTTGCCCATGATAAAGTCATTAAATGACTCATGGAGAACATCTGTCTTGTGCCAAGTTTCCAATTTATCACACTAGTGCTTTGAAATTATAAGTGCTTTGCTGTTTTTTTTTATTCCCTTTTAGATTATTTTGCTACATCACAAAACATTCCCACTAGAAATTTAATTCCTAGATTAATTAAAAGGCCTACAGAATCAGAGAACCTCTGAGTGTAGACAGCTACCCAAGAACCTATTGATAATATGGACATTGGGGAGGGTATGTGCTATGGTGAGTGCTGTGAAATGTGTAAGCCTGATGATTCACAGACCTGTATCTCTGGGGCAAATAATGCATTATATGTTAATAAAAATAATTTTAAAAAAGAACTTTTTGATAAACAAGATGACATCAATGCCAAATAGTTACTTACCTTTTTCCCAAGACCTTCAGATCAAGCTCCTTGTTCAGAATACTGTAACTTGTTCATATATTTTCTCTCACCTCTGGATATAATCTTTTTTTTGTAATAAACAGTTTAAATGACTAACCTGGTCCCTTTTGGCCTACGTTTGGGTGAATATGAAATAGTCTATTGGTTTTCAAGATGTGTGTAATTATCCTTACAATTCTTGCCACCTTCTACTGTTTAATATCTAGATGCTTTGATGTTATTACACAGTTATTACACCCTGACAAACATCTAGCTGATATTACTTCAAAATGAAGACAAAGTCTCATAGCACAGTCCTTTTTGGAGTTGAGGTTGAAGAAAGTAGTTGCAAAATAGTCCTATTGTGGGAAATGGTATAAATCTAGGCTGAATAAAGCAGAAGCATGTAAGGAAGCAAATAACAACCATCACACTGAGAAGAGGACATTATTTCTAACTCACAGGCAAAACTGCGAGGTTTATTAGGAAACTCATCAATATCTACAAGTGGATTTCCTGTTAATTTAGCTTCTTCAAAGGCAAACTGTCCTTCTCAACAGCTTTCAGTCAATCAGCATATCCAGGAAAGAAAAAGACTATGGAATATAGTATATAGAGTATCTGTAGATTTAGCTTTTATAAACACTTTTTTTTTGTTTGGGAGACAATTTTTATATGATTAATCTTCTTCAGATATGAGTACATAAATATTGGTCATGTTCTAACTAATGTCTTAAAATTATTCTTTGAAATTTATTTAATTTTTAGCCTTTCTTTATAGAATATAAACTGAGAGAACAGGAAACAAAACTGTCTTGTTGACTGTCTTACCACTAGCGTGCATCATTCCTAATACATGATACATGCTCAGTAAATTTTTGTCAAATAAATAAATGAAGATATGAATTAATAAGGAATATGATCCCAGAAATCTCACTTAAATTTTTCTGATATGAACAATCAGACAGAGAATTGACTTGGTATTTTGTAATTGCTTTTCCACTCATGAAAACCATATATTTTATTATCCACAGACAGGAAATTTCAGTTTTTAAAGATTTTCAAATCCAAACTTTTCAGCACTCATATGAATATCATTTTCTCTACTGTACCTTCAGGAGTTAACTTACCAAAAATTAATTTAAAGACAGTTTAAAGAGACACATAGCTGGCTCAGTCGGTAGAGCATGGGACTCTTGATCTCAGAGTTGTGAGATTGAGCCCCACATTAAGATTACTTAAAAATAAAATCTTAGGAAAAAAGAAAATTTACATATAATAATATTTAATTATAAGCAATATTTAATTATAAGTACATTCCTAATGACTGATTATTGTAGTTCCTGACAATGTTAGATGCTAATGTGAGTGTTATATTTTTATTGGTAAAAACTAACCACCACTTCCCCACTCCACCATGAGTCCTCAGTTACTCAAGGGCCAAAACTTGCCCTTTTCCCCCAAAAAGAATAATTCATGAAATCAAGTGCCCCAAATTTGGATATAACAAATATTTAATAGAAGTTTGTTTTTATAATTATTATAATTATTATGATTCTATTTTAATAAGGAAATATGTAGACCCGGAATATATTGGATGTTCTAACACAAAATTAGTAAAAGCCATATTTATGCATCTATATAATAGAGTTGATTGATAGAATTGCTTGAACATAACTAGTTCAGGAAAGAAAATCTGTTAATTGGTAACTTTTTAAACATAAATGCTTGCAGTTGAAGAATTGAAACCACTGTGTACTGGGGTAAAGCCTGAATGTCAGACCTGAAAGAGTTCTAGTATTCCTTAATGGAAATATACAACAATCAATATATAAACACAGCATCAGGAAGAGAACAAAAGAAACCCAAATCCTCTAGGTTGGGCTGAGTAGAGATTATACTCCTACTTCTAATTTAATGCTGATGAGATTTAGAATAAAAAGTCATTGAAATAGGCTGGCATGGCTTCTGGGTTTTTTTTTTTAATGTGTTGTGGAAAAAATAGTTCTGAAACAATATAAATTCACATTAACAATTTAATTAAACTCTGCAATGCATTCCCCAGTCTTATGCAGCTAAGAGATTTAGACTTCATGCAGAGGATGATCTATTAATGTAAGTCTAGGTTTACAGACCTATGTGAAAATTATTAATCGCCAACTCATTTTTTCCCATGTGTTTGTAGCTGTTAACTAGAAAAATATACATATGAAGCCAGAATCAAATATATCTCACATTTCTTGTTTTGTATAATTTTTCTTTAATTAAGAAAATTCTAGTGGATATATTCATGATAACATTCTCAGGTTTTAAATTAATGTCCTCACAATCAACATTTATCATAACAGTTTCCACGTGAATGATAGTCTAACCCTTATACAACCTTCATACTTTTTTTATTAATAAGAGACCAGAATATCTTTCTCCTTATAAAAATCTTTATCTGGCCTATGTTGGTCACAAAATATCTCCTCCTTTTTCTCTTTAGTTCATGTTTCATAAAAAAATTTTGAATTTATAGAATGAAAATAATTAAATGTGTAGGGATGAAATTTTGGGGTAGACTGGCTCTATGAAAAGCTATTCAGGAAATAGTAAGTGATGCAGTTTGGCATATGAAAAGTGTCCACTCATTTTCATTCCTGTGGAAATTCATAATACCTGTGATAACAGACCAACTAACAGAATCCTACTTCTTTGTGCAAATAATAGCTGAAGCCAGGAGTTTAGGTGCAGTTGATACCACTGGGGTATTGCATGGACCATTCTGACCACTCTCAGGGATTTCTACACTGATATTACATTAAATAGCCACTTGATAATTTTTATTGACTATGAATCTGATGTCTTTTTTAAGGCAATGTACTTTTGGGGCATACAGTGTAGTAATGTGTCGCTAATGCATGAGGATACAATATGCTTGAGCAAACACTCACTTTACCAGATAAATTATGAGCAGAATCTCTGCAGAGTCCAGGCAGTGTTTAGAATTCTCTAAAAGTGGTCTGCCCATAAGAAACTGACCCACAAATGAATCCCTTGCTTGGAATTAGGTTGATGGCTTAAATAACTAGATGAATGATGGTGCCAGTTACTGAAGTAAGAAAATAAGATGACAAGATTTGAAGAATAATATTGTGAGTAAATTCTTGGACTTGTAATATTTGTAGTGCATTTGAGACTTTCTTGAGATGTAAAGGAGGGAAGTGAATACATGTGCCTGACACCCAGGGATGAGATGTATATTGAAGATAACACTTTGGCTGTAGTATAGAACATATTTGAAGTCATGGACACTGTTAAAATGTTAAAGAGAAAGAGCAAAGGGAGAACTGAAGAATTCCATCATTTAAAGAATCATTAAAGACATGTAAGGAGACATGTAAGGAGACAAGAACATGTAAGGAGACAGAAAAAGCCACCATAGAGGTGTAGAGAAAACAAGGAGTATATGGAGACACAAAAAATAAGAACAGAGAGTGTTTCAAGCAGAAAAGAGGAATTAATTGTGTATAATGATGCTGAGAGTTCAAACAAGAAAAATAATGAACTGTGTCCATTGAATATAAAACAACAGTCTTAGCTAAGATTATTTCAGTAGATTGTAGGAGTAGAAGCTTTTGCTACGGGCAAAAGCCTTAGCTTTTGCTAAGGGCATTGAGCAGTCAAAGCTGAGGACACTGAGGCAATAAATATAAGGAAAATCTAAAGGGTTTTTGCTAGAGATGTTTTGAGTTGGGCCTGGAGTAGTATGAGGATTTAATGCGTAATTTTTAAACTTGGGATCTTAAGCAGTAAATGCAGACAAGTAGTGTCCATATGAGAGGAAGGATTTTTAGTACACTCAAGAGACAGGTTGTCATAAGTGTATGTTTCCTTTAAAAAGCAAAAGAGGTTGGAATAAAGAAGAAATAGAGAAATTGCTTTCTAGACAATAAATCTTTGTACTTTAGTAGTGAGAGAAGAAAATTCAGATGCATACAGAGCAGTAGTTCTCAAGTTTTCCTGCAACATTTTCCCTCCTAAATAATTATAAAATCCAGGTAAAAATGAACAAGACCTAAACTAAAAAAAGTAATCTGGGAGTATAGGAGAGGGAATAGACTACTGAGAGAGTAATAGATAGAATTTGATGCTCAAGTAAATGAGAGTTGGAAATATTAAACAAACAGGAAGAGTTTATTTTGGCAAAATAAACTGTACTCTGGCCTGGATGACCCTAAGTCTTCAAATAGACACTGATGTTTAAACTCAGTGGTATGCAATGCAAGGTCATTTGTAAAATGCTCCCCCTTATCCTCCTTTATGCCTAGATTCTATGCTCCAGTTAGTTATACAGATGCTTTTGTTATCCCTTGGATATACCATGCTTTGTCATGGTTTATCGTCATCTTTTAAATTACCTATGATTCCTCACCCTTATTCAATAAGAGTTTGCTCTCACATTCTAGTAGCCAATTACCTCTAGTACTTTATTTTTAATTGTTCTAATTTCTTATAAGATGCATTTATGATTTCTTTTTTCTTCCATTCCTGCTTGTAGATATGCTCTCCTAATTTATTCACTTTGGGCATCTATCCGCAGCACTTAACAGAAAATAGCCACTCAATAAAATTGTTTCTTAAACAAGTGAATAAATAGATGAAGTCTAGATCCATAGATACTGTAAAAAGCACAGTTTCATACCATTTTTAAGGAAGGGCAAAGTCCTTCATCTTGTTTAAATCAAAATCCTCAACAGACAAGTGAAAAATGGAAGGTAAAGTAGATGAAATACATTCATTAAGTCATACAGTAAATTTGTGATAAAGCAAGAAAACAAACTCTGTTCTCCTGCTTTCTAGGTTGATTCTTAAACTAGGATATCATACTATGCTTTATGTACCTTCCTTCACTGCAGTTAACAACCAATTGAAATACCTTTTCTTATACTATCAGGTTCTTGGATATTCCTAGAAGAATAGTATATCTCTGAGGATGCTTTCGATCTCCGAGCCCAGTCCAAGTTTAGCAAGAAACTTTTGCCTTATTGACAGACAGAAAACAATTTTCCTGGATGTAGTTGTGTTTATACTTATATTCCAAGTGCCCAGAAAATACAATTCTATTCATGATATTACTACTCTTTATTGAGCTTTTGCTACATGCTAAGCATTAGAATTACCCCTTTAAATAGATCTCATTCATGTACTCTGCAATAGGCTGTCCATGAAAAGCAGATAGAAATTTATTTTGTTGCAGCTATTTGATTTTTGTAGTAGAACAAACTTCATGTTAGAATCAATCCCGCTAATTTGGAGATACTAATTCTACCTATTTCATTTTGGTCCACAATGAAATTAATCTGGACATAGGCAAACAAAGGACTGGCTATTGATACAGGCTGATAAATGATTTCTAGCATCCATCAACATAGATTTTAAACAAAAATTTATTGACTCTTGAATCAGTCAGTGTTCTTTAGTTTAAATCAACAGAATCTAACTCTAGTCATTTAAGAAAAAAATAATGTTATTGTAGGGTTTGTTGTTTTTCATAGAAGAAAAGAAGTCAAAGAAGAATGTCTCTAAAAGGTTAGCAACCATGATGACTTCAGGTGTGGGAAGGTGGGGTGATGGGGTGGTAATAATTGGCTCCTGAGTCAATTGTCACTGGAATAAATCATGTCCAGCCATTCTCTATCCTAGAATCACTTTGCTCATTATTCTTATTCCTAGGAGAAACCATCGTTTTGGCATAGTTTGAGCTACATGCTCCAAAGGAGGACAAGGCTCTTCAATTGATAGTCTCAACAGCCCTCCTTGAAATAAGATACCAATAACTCCTCAGAGTAAATATTGAGCAGCTGTTATCACACCAAGGGATATGGATGTTGGCCAGGCACAAACAACTGTGGTGATAATGATACTGATAATGACATTTCTTGTTAAACTTTCACAGTAACAGGTAACCATTCCTCCTGATAACGGAACCCCATTTATTTGGTTTATTAAGGAAAAGAAAGTCTTTATTAAAGAGTTCACTCATTCTATCCAAATACTTTGGGCAGTCAACCAGTATCTTCTAATAATTACTTAACCTCTTATTACAGAGATATGTTAAACCTTGGGTTCACAAGCAATTCATACATTGTGTGTGTTAGGAGGAACAAATGTTCAACAAAGATGACACCAAAGTGAGGAAATTTCAAATTCCCCAAAGATAATGTTATTACATTATCTATAATCTGTAATTACAGACAAATGGAAAGTATTCTATAAAGTAACATCATGGGCAAGTGGTAGAAAATATTCATTGCTGTGGACAAAAAAATTTTTAGAAAATAAGTAGCTAAAGTTTTCAAGAGAAGAAAAATCAAATAGTTATGATTTAGAAACAAATAGGCTAGGTTTAATTGTAGGAGCCGTAGAGTTAGACCACCTGGGCCTGAAACCCACATCTACCCAGTTCCATCATTTTGCCTTCTGGTAGGTTAATGAGTTTCTCCATGTCTTCATTTATAAAACAAAACAACTTCCTTTACACAGATTTTTGAGGATTAAAAGATACTATATGTAGAACATTTTTTAGAAGAGAACTTATCACAGAACTTAAATGAGAATTTTTATCTATATTTTAAACATCTGACGTAAGTTTACCAAAGTCAGTACTGCTTCTGATCTGACAGCATGGTTAGCATAATATACATACTCTACTACAGAAAGTGATCTCTGACTGAATAGGACACATTTTCAACTCTCACAACCCAGTGTCCAGTAGGTTTTCATGAATCTTAATCTCTTTCTCTCTCTCTCAATTCTCTATTTCTGTCTCCATCTATCTCTTTGTAAAGCTGACACATAATGACTACATATCTAAAACTTTATCATTAAAAGTCCAATATTCATGTTGCTTTGATGTTTCTGTAGGCATTTCTCTTTCATTTTCAAGGAAATAAGTAGGAAATTAGAACGACTGTAACATTAAACTTCACTTAGAAAGTCATGTTTACGGCACTCATTAAGTCAATATTCTGAAACTTTAAAAGGCATTTTCCAAAAAAGCTTTTCTTACTTTATACCTGGCAATTCTCACTTTTTTTTTTCCAGTTCTCACTTCTGAACATATACGTTCATATATCTATAAGGCTTTCTTTCTATGGTTCAGCCTTTCCCATTCATCCCAGCCCCAATACTCTCTGAATAGCCCCTTTCTACCTGGTCTCACAATATTAGGCACTTTTTACTTATCTTTTAATAGGCCCTATTACATTGTTTTGTAACAAGTTTTACAGACCTTTCTCCTCTGCTGGACCAAACTTCTTGGAGATTTGTATCATGACTTACTCACTTTCTTATATCAGGTCCTCGCATTAAGCCTGGCACATGGTAGAAACTCAACCAAGGTTTGTTACATTAACCCATAAATGAAAACTTTGGCAAAATAAGCAGCATTTTGAGACCAAGTCCCTACTCTATTTTCAACCAGGAACTGTGGAGGCAGTGTTTATTCTTCATTCTTCCAGTCTTTCTTTGCTCCTTGAATTACATTCCTACTTTTGGAATAACACTGTACCTTTCAAAGCAATGTATCTCATTCTTCGTTAAAGGAATTGGCTCAGGTTCTGTGAAAATTTCATTGCCCTATATAAATGTTTTAGGGACTTAGAAACAAAAAGATCCAGGCCTATGAAAAGTGTAATGAGTCCCAGTATAGTCATTTGTGATGGGGATTTAACTGCTTTGTTTGTGAGCTTCAGCTAAGGAAACAGATTACCTTCATCATGTGTTAATACCCCAGAGTCGATCTAAACTCTGCTCCACTATGGAAAGGCATCCTGGGGATGCTAGCAAACACTTTAAAGCTTAATCCTGTAAACCTGTCAGCTGGGGAAAAAAAAAAAATATTGGCTGTGCCAAACTTCCACTCAACACTCTCTTTCCTTATACAGGACTTAAAACTAGTCAATAAATCATCACGGATGCATTTCAAAATGAAATCCCATTTCCATAATAAACAAAATACTTGCATAGATAATATTGCCTACCCAATGTCTGAGAATCTAGGGAATAGCTGAGATATAATTAAAGAAAATATTTTTAAAAGCTGCATCTCCTTAGATTAAATTGTTCTAAATTTAATTGTTCTAAATTATTACCAATGTCAGAACATTAATTAATTAATGTTACTTTATCACTAAAACTTTCAGCGTATTTTTGTTTCCCATAAATTTTCATTTTGCTTTTTTTGAAATCTGTCACTGTTAACTGGCGTTATTCCTCTATACTCTTCAAAAATTGTGAGAGCTTTATTTAAATATTTTATAAATATCTTTCTCCTCCTCTCTTCTACCACCAACACATAATACTAATACATTATAAAGACAGTAATCAGTGTATATTAAGAATTAAAGAAAATGCATATAATTTTCAAATGTAAAATATAAACCAATTTTTAAAAAAGATTTTATTCATTTATTTGACAGACAGAGATCACAAGTAGGCAGAGAGGCAGGCAGAGAGAGGAAGGGAAGCAGGCTCCCCACTAAGCAGAGAGCCCAACGTGGAGCTCGATCCCTAGGACCCTGGGATCATGACCCAAGCCGAAGGCAGAGGCTTTAACCCACTGAGCCACCCAGATACCCCTAAGCCAAATATTAACTGTGAATGAAAACATTAAAAATTTTCTTTCATATTTATTCAACAAATGTTTCCTAAAAGATTTTCCTTGAACCAAAGCAATTTAATCTTCTTTTTCATATTATTCTCAGTGGTTATAAACCTAATTAGCTTTACATGCTTCACATTCATTTGCATTTGAAATAAATTTAATCTTTTTTTTTTACTTTTAAAAATTTATTTATTTGAGACAGAGAGAGAGAGGGAGACAGAGCACAAAGAAAGGCAGAGGGAAAAGCAGATACCCTGCTGAGCAGGGAGCCAGATGCAGGACTTGATCCCAGGACCCTGAGTTCATGACCTGAGCTGAAAGCAGACGCTTAACTGATTGAGCTGCTCAGGGTTCCCTAAATTTAATCTTTTCTTAGCATAATTTTTGAAATCAAAATATAAACTAAAAAGGTGTGTGTTTGATTAGTGGAATAAGGACAATAAAAAGTAATCATAGTGATGTGATGTTAATTGATATCTGGGTGGTTCTATTCATAGTAACAAGTGGAAATGATATCTCTGTGTCCTTTAGTGTTGACCAACATGTTGCCATATAATTTATTATAATGCCAATTAAACTATTAAACTGCTATTTTTTAATAGCATAACTGTACATGAACAGAATACAAAGCCTGCTTTTTCTTTTTCTTTTCTTTTTTTTTTTGAACAGGTAGGTAGCATTTATTTGGCCAAAACTTTCTCATCTTAAATTTTGAAGAAATGAGAAAGTTTTGAGGATTTCTTTTTCCTCAAAAGTCCTGGTTGGAGTCTATTTGCATTTAGATTGATGATTTTCTGAACAAGGTACCCGTAAATCTAAATGCACGTAAAATTTTCTTGTCATAGAAATTGTATAACTATAATAGCATAGAGGGGTATTTTAGATATGGGTGTTGAGAAGGAATCTTGATTTGTCACTTTGTGTGTCAGTATAGCTAGTGGAAACTTAGCTATATCAAATTTATGAATGCTACCTTATGTATGAAAGAGATTTTGCAGAAGTGATTTAGTTAAGGATCTTGAAATAGGAAATTATCCTTGTATTAGTTTGCTAAGGCTGCTGTAATGAAGTACCACAAACTGGGTGGCTGAAACAACAGAAACTTATTGTCTCACAGTTCTGGGGGCTGGAAGTCCAAGATCAAGGTATTGTTGTTTTCCTGCAAGGGCTGTGAGGGAGAATCAGTTCCATGTCTCTCCCCTAGCTTGTTTGCAAGGAAGTCTTAGGTCTTCCTTGACCAATGGAAGTGTCACTCTGATTGCTGGCTTCATCTTTATATGTGTTCTCTCTGTGTGCCTCGTGTCTGTTTCTATATCCAAATTTCTCCTTTCTCTTAGGACCTGAGTCCTAAGAGAAACTAAGTGAGTCCTATCAAGTTAGGACTCACCCTAGTGATCTATCTTTATTAATTACACATGTGGTGGATTGATTTCCAAATAAAGTCACATTCTGAGGTCTTGGTGGTTAGGACTCAACCAATATTTGAATTTGGGGGGCATAATTTAATTCACAACCATCCTGGACAATCCTAACAGGCTTGTTGTAAGTATCATCATAAATGTGCTTAGGAGATGGAGGTAAATTCTGAAGTAGGAAGTGTGTGATGTGATGATGTGAGGAGGAAATCATCGCCTCAAAGAATGCTGGTGGTGTCCAGAACCTAGACTCCCTAGAGTCTCCGGAAGGAAATGCAGCTTTGTCAACACCTTGACTTTTGTCCAGTGAAATTGATTTCAGACTTCTGGCCTCCAGAACTGTAACAGAAAAAAAAAAATGTATTAAGCCATTAAATTTGTTGGCAATTTGTTATGGTAGCAATATGAAACTAATATACTTAATGAATTTTTGTTTAAAATAGTTTATTAATTATTTATAATTAAAAAATTTGTCTTGTTCAGATAAATGGACATTAATGAAGCTATCTTAGGACAACTTTACTTCCTGGGTGATAATATATGGTAAATAGTATTCTTCTCAAAGAAAATGTTTATATTCCTGATATGATTTTTTTCCTGTCTGTTTTTCCCATAATTATATTCACTCTATTCTAATATGAATTTGCTATTTTATAGTTATTTGAAAACCTCCTATACAGAAGCACCATGTTTCTTGGATTTAATGCTCTTCTTTGACATTGTATATTTATTTAATAAAACCAATTGGCCTTGATTAGAGCTTTATATTTATCAAGAAACATGTTGTATTATGTCTATTTCTGTTTACAATTAATCTTAGCCAAAAGGCAAAGAAGTGAACTCTTTCGGTTATTTAAAATATATATCTTTGAAAGAATTTATAATTTAGAAGTGGATATAGATAGAATTATGGGTCCAAGTAACCTGAAAAATAGATTATTTGTATCTATTTTATATCTAAGAGATGTGAGCTTCAGAAACTTTTCTATGTCATCAATGGCACAGTTGATTATTAGTTAGCTATGGAAATTATATAAAAAGACTTCTGCTTTTTAATTTTTTCCATAAGTGCAGTTTCATTCTCTTATAACTGATAATATTTTCTTCCTGTGCCTTCTCTACTATGACTTACTTTAGCAAAAAATATACTAGAATGTCTGCTTTTTGGTATTTTCTTTGAAAGATATCACTTTATTTGTTTATAACTAATAAAAATCTGCCCTCTAGTCATTTCTTGAAATGCCTTATTATAGCAAAATAAAGTAGTGAAAAGATTGTGTTTGGGTTCTAAACAGAAAGATCAGTATTCAGTTTCTTTTTTTTTTTTTTTAAGATTTTATTTATTCATTTGAGAAAGAGAGAGAGTGCATGCACAAGCAGGAGGGACAGGCAGCAGGAGAGGGAGAAGACTCCCCATGGAACAGGGAACCTAACACAGATCTCAATCCCAATTTTTATAGTTTTATCAAAATATAATTAAAATAATAAAATACAAATATTTAAATTGTACAATTTAATAAATTTTGACATAGTACACGTTTGTGAAACCATCAGCATAAAATAAACATATTCAGCAATACCCCCCAAAGTTTCATCATGCCCTCCACTGTCCTTCCTCCTCTTTCTCGCCCCCTCATCACAAAATAAATAATCTAAACCACTAAATAATCTGTTTCCTGTTATTAAAAATTACTTTTCATTTTCTAGAATGTTGTATGAATGGAAACATACAGTATATACTCTTTTTTGTCTCACTTCATAGTGTAATTATTTTGAGATTCATCCATGTTATTGTATCAGTAATCAATTTTTTAAAAAAGATTTTACTTATTAGAGAGAGAGAGAGAGGGAGAGAGAGAGAACACAGGCAGGCAGAGGGGCAGAGGGAGAGGGAGAAGCAGGCTCCCTGCTAATCAAGGAGCCCCAGGTGGGACTGAATCCCAGAACCCCAGGATCATGACCTGAGCCTAAGGCAGATGCTTAACTGACTGAGCCACCCAGGCGCCCTAATCAATTTCTTTTTGTTGTTGAGCATATTCCATTGCACTGATATACCAACAGTTTTTAATCTGTTCATTATTGATGGACATTTGGATTGTTTCCACTTTTTAGCTATTACAGATAAGACTGCTATGAACACTTAAGTACAAATTTTTGAGTGGACATAAGCTTTCATTTCTGCTGGAATAACTAGAAGTGGAGTAGCGGTGTCACATGGTTGGTGTGTGTTTAACTTTTTTTTTTTTTTTAAGATTTTATTTGAGAGAGAGAGAGTGAGTGAATATGAGCAGAGGGGAGAGGCATAGGGAGAGAGAGAAGCAGACTCCTTGCTAAGCAAGGAGCCCCATGAGGGGCTCCATCCCAGGACCCAGAGATCATGACCCAAGCCCGAGCCAGTCAGGTGCCTCGTGTTTAACTTTTTAAGAAACTGCCAAACTGATTTGCGAAGTGATTGTATCATATTCCAACCAGCAGTATATGAGAGCTCCAGGTGTTGAGCACTCGCAAAATTGGGTATGATCAGTGATTGATTTTTTTTTTTTTTTTTTTTTTTTTTTTTGGTGAGAGAGTACGCGAGGGCGCTCATGTGCACTACAGCAGGGAGAGAAGCGGGGGAGAGGGGCAGAAGGAGAAGAGAGAAATTTTTTTTTTTTTTAAGATTTTATTTATTTATTTTAGTGGGGAAGAGCATGCAAATACAAGCAGAGGGTGGGGCTGAGGAAAAGGGAGAAACAGGCTCCCCAGTGAGCTGGGAGCCTATGCGGGCTTTTTGGGATCATGACCTGAGGCGAAAGAAACCGCTTAAATAAGCCACGGAGGCACCAGAACAAAGAGAATCTTAAACAGGCTACACACCCAGCACCAAGCTACTGCAGGGCTCAATCTCAGGACACTGAGATCATGACCTGAGCTGAAATAGAGTCCAGCGCTTAACTGACCGAGCCACCATGTCTCCCTGGTCAGTGATTTTAATTCTACCCATTCTAGTGATTGCGGAATGGTATCTAATTTTGATTTTAATTTACATTTCCCTAATGATTAATAATGCCAAATACCTTCTCATATGCTTATTTTTTTTTCTTCAACATATTATCTTTGGTGAAGTGTCTATTCATGTCTTTTGCCCTTTTTAAAATTAGATTGATTTTCTGATTTCGATTATCAGTAATGCTGACCACATATAACAAGTTAGAAAGTATTCCATCTTCCTTAATTTTTTAGGAGAGTATGTATAATTTTGGTATTTCTTCCTTAAATACTTGGTAGAATTTACCAGTGCACCCAGTTTCTTTTGCAAGAATGTTTTTTTAAATAATAAATTCAAATTGATTCCTGCATACAGTTCAATTCACGTTATCTACTTCTTCTTTGGTGAGCACTAGTACTCTGTGTTTTTCTAGGAATTTAACCATTTCATATCAGCTGTCAAATTTGGCATACTTTTAAAAATAATTTCCACATTGTATTTCAAGTATCTGTAGAATCCCCAGTGATGTTCTCTCATCCATGATATTGATACTTTGTGTTCTTCCCCCTTTTAATCTAGCTAGTCTGGCTAGAAATTTATCAGTTTTATTGAGATTCTCAAACAAGCGACTTTTGATTTTACTTAATTTTCTCTATTGATTTTTGTTTTCTTTCCTTGTTTTGTGGCCTTATACTAATTAATCCTTTCTACTTATTTGAGTTTCATTTCCTCATTCCTCCCCCACCACCTAGTTTTTAAAGGTAGATTATGAGGTTATTGATTTAAGATTTTTTCTTTTGTAGTGAAGATATTTAATCCTATACATTTTTACTTAAATATTATTGTGTTCCTGGAATATAGCTTACTTGGTTATAATGTGTAATCATTTTTATAACTGCTGAATTTTTTTGTTAGTGTTTTATTAAGGATTTGTTGTGTCTATGTTCATAAGGGATATTGATCTATTGTTTTCTTACAGTGTCTTTCAAATTTGGCATCAGGGTAATGTGAGCATCTTAAAATGAGTTGGGAAGAAAATTTTGCGTAGAGTTAGTATTTCTTCCATAAATTTACAAAACAGACTTGAGGGCACAGATATTTGTCTGTGGGAAGATTTTTTCACTCCACACTCAGTTTCATGAACTGATGTGGGGTTATCTAGTTTATGTGTTTCTTGAGTGAACTTTGCCAGATTGTGTCTTTCAGAAAATTTATTTGCATACAACTCTGTATAATATTCTCATATTATCCTTTAATGTCTTTAGAATTTGCAGTGACCCTCCCTTGCTTTTATTCCTGCAAATAGTTAATTTTGTCCTCTCTCCTTTTTTCTTGGTTAGTCTGGCTAGAGATTTATCAATTTTATTGATCTCTTCAAAGAGCCAACTTTGAATTTCATTGAGTTTTCTCCATTTTTCACTTGTTTACTATTTCATTGATTTCTGCTTGTATCTTTAATATTTTTTCTTTTCCTCTTGCTTTGGGCTTAATTTGCCCTTCTTTTTCTAGTTGTGCATGTGTGCTTTAGGAGGAAGCTGAATTCATCGACTTAAGGCCTTTCTTATTTTCCAATATAAACACTGTTCTCTAAATTTCCCTCTAAGCCTGCTTGAGAGAGCTCTCTGGCCTCCGTGGGTGATAGCACACATGTGCTTTCTTCTTCTTTTTAAAAAATTTTTTATTTAAAAAATTTTTTTTCAGTGTTCCAGAATTCATTGTTTATGCACCACATCCAGTGCTCCATGCAATACGCGCCTTTCATAATACCCACCTTTCATAATACCCACCACCAGGTTCACCCAACTTCCCCCCCCCCCCACCCCCTCCAAAACCCCCGATTTTTTTTTTGCGTTCCCAGTCTCTCCTGGTTCATCTCCCCCTCGATTTTCCCCAACTCCCTTCTTCTCTCTATCTCCACATGTGCTTTCTATCAGCGCAGTGGATGATTCCCACCCATGCGGTGCTCAGTCGGGTTTTGGGCTCCCCCCCTCACCGCAGGTGGTTCTGCTTTACTGCTCTCTCAGCAGCAGAGACCTTTGCCCAGGAATGGTGGTGAGAGGGATTGTTGTTTGTTTCCCTGTTCAGGGTGTGGGCAGATGGGCGTTCTTGTTTCCCACTTAAGCGCAGACAGCTTTATTTCTCAGCTTCTTTTCAGCGGTGATTTCCCTCTACGCAAAACAAAGGCGAGAGTCTTGCCTTTCCATCCCAAGGGGTTAGACAGCTTTTGCTTCTATCCCTCCATCAGATTTCAGTAGATCTTTTCCTGAACGCTGGTGGTGAGCATGTTCCTGCTTTTGCCCGCACAGCTGAAGGCTTTTGCTTCCTAAGAGAGCAGGTTCCAAGAAGGGGGCGGTGTCTTTGAGACACATCCCGGAGGTCTCCTGCTCTGCACCAAGAGCACAGGGTTTAGAACCTGGGAAAAGTGATTTGACTGAATGAAGGGCTCTGCTTTTGTCTGCCTCTCCCATGAATTCTAAGTGTCTATTACGGATTTGTGAAATTGTTATTTTTCTTTTTTATTTTCTTATGGTGGCCGCTGCTTCCGCCAGTGCTGTGTAAAAGGTAAAACAGTTTTTGCAATTGTACTTTCTCAGGAACACACACTTTTGGAAGTTCAGTTCATCTGGTTTCCATTTGACTTTAGTTCTCTGACTGGCTTAAAAACGTTATGATTTGGGGGATTACTTGGATTTTTCTGTATGTGTGGCGTTATGTTCTCTTATGGGTTTGTGCATCTAAGCAGAAGTAGGTGATATATTTGGTGCATCTATTAGGAAAAAAAAGTCTGCAAATCAATTTCTAATACGTATTTGGAGAAACTATAAGAAAAACAAATGTAATCTAAATAAACAAAATAAAATAATAAAACAAGAAAAA
Organism: Lontra canadensis; assembly: GCF_010015895.1. NCBI lineage: Eukaryota > Metazoa > Chordata > Mammalia > Carnivora > Mustelidae > Lontra > Lontra canadensis. Next base: position 25,930,055 of record NW_022631000.1, read on the forward strand.
ATAATAAAATAGAAAACGAATGTACCATTGAGATAATCAACCAAGACAAAAGCGGCACTTTTGAAATCACTAAAAAAAAAAAAAAAAAAAAAAAAAAAAAAAGAGTAACCTCTGTTCAGAGAAGGAAAAAATAAAATATGCTAATATCAGAAATGAAAAAGGAAACAGTAGTACAGTTTGCAGGAATTTAAAAAGATAATAAAATTGATATTATGAACAGACACTTGCTACTGAATTTCACAATATAAGTTATACAATTTCCTTTAAAAGGAAAAGTAATCAAAACCAATACAAGAGGAAATAGAAAATCTGAGTAGTCATATATGTACCAAATATATTGGATCCATAATTACAGTCTTCACATATGTATACCTTCCCCTGCATAAAAAAAATAGGTCTAAATGATTTACTTGTGAATTTATGAAACTTTTGTAAAATAGATAATATTAAAGAGAATGGTGAATAAAAAGGGAATTTCCTACCTTGGTTTGTGCATAGTCATAATAACAAAACCTGGTCAAAATTTTAAAAAATCTATAAGCCAGTGACTTTCATGAACAAGGATGTGATGATTCAAAGCAAAACATTATCAAATTCATCAAAGAGTATATAAAAAGATGAGACTTCAGGAATAAGTTGGGGTTATCCAGGAAATCCAAGGTTGGTTTAACATTTTAATATCAGCCAGTGTAATTTCCCACAGTAACAAAATAAGGGATAAAACCATGTAATGTTTTCAATAGATATAGAAATAGAACTTGGTTAAATATAACACATCTTTATGATTAAAAAAAACTTATTTGTAAATTAAGAGTAAGCTTCAAATTACTTTAAAGATATCTATAAAAAGTATAGTATAGGGGTGCCTGGGTGGCTCAGTGGATTAAAGCCTCTGCGTTTGGCTCAGGTCATGATCCCAGAGTCCTGGGATCGAGCGCTGCATCGGGCTCTCTGCTCAATGGGGAGCCTGCTTCCTCCTCCTCTCTCTATGTCTGCTTCTCTGCCTACTTGTGATCTCTGTCTGTCTGTCAAATAAACAAATAAAATCTTAAAAGTATAGTATGTAGCATATTAATTGGTTATAAACATTAAAATTTTTCTTTCAGAAGAGGACAACACTCTTACACTGTTGGCGGGAATGCAAACTGATCAGCCACTCTGGAAAACAGCATGGAGTTTCCTCAAAAAGTTAAAAATAGAACTGCCTTATGACCCAGCAACTGCACTACTAGGTATTATCCAAAGGATATAAACCTAGTGATCTAAAGGGACACATGTTCCCAAATGTTGATAGCAGCAATGTCCACAATAAACAAACTATGGAAAGAGCCCAGCAGTCTGTTGACAGATGAATGGATAATGAAGACGTGGTGTATAAATATATAATGGAATATTATTCAGCCATCAAAAAGAATGAAATCTTGCTATTTGCAATGATGTGGATGGAACTAGAGGGTATTATGCTAAGCGAAATAAGTCAGTCAAGAAAGACAAATATATGATCTCACTTATATGTGGAATTTAAGAAACAAAACAGATGAACATAGGGGAAGAGAAGGAAAAATAACAAGTTGAAAACAGAGGGAGACAAATCATAAGAGACTTTTAACCATTGGAAGCAAACTGAGGGTTTCTGGGGGTTGGGGTCTTGGGATGGTATAACTGGGTGGTGGGCATTAAGGAGGGCACATGATGTAGTGAGCACTAGGTGTTATATGCAACTGATGAATCACTAAATTCATCCTCTGAAACTAATAATACAGTATATGTTAATTACATTGAATTTAAATTAAAAAAAAATTTCCCTCAGAGACTAGCACTAAGGCAAGGACAACCACACTTACCATGTTTATTCGTCATTGTCCTAGATGTTATATCATAGCCATTACAGTAAGCTAGAAGAAAGAAGTAAATCTTAGAATAGAAGAAAAAAGCTATTATTAACATACAGCATGATGTGAAGATTAGAAAAGTTCTAAAAAATATATAAACATAAAACACTATAGTTAGGCAATGAATTTAGCCAAGAAATAAAATCAATTAAAAACCAAACTAGGATATAGAATTTTTTAAAAATGAAACATTGATAATAGTATCAATCAAAATAAGCATGAGAATAAATCTAAGGTAATAAAGAAGTGAAAGACTATGTAGCCTGAATGAACTGGAGATCTCAGTAGTCATTTCTCCTCAAATTATTTTACAGAACTCATAGGTAGATGCAAAGTAATTACAAAGTTTGGTGTCAATTTTATTCATGTACTTCATAACTTCATACTTTCATAAATTTAGTTATGTTACATAATTTTATATATCAAATATTTAATATAACTGGCAAAACATGAAGAATATAATGTACATACATCTCTTAGCAATGACAAAGCATTTTAATATTAAAAAATTAATTTTATAAAATAAATTTATACAAATCAAGAAATAAGTGATGAACAGAACAATATGTCTTAAAATCTTAAGCAGGCATCTTACTGGAAAAATACACAAATGGATTATACACATACAAAAAAAGTTGTCAATCTCACATTTAATTGAAAAGCATACAAAATAAAAAGTTCATGCAAAAACCAATTTTCCCTTAAAAGATTGGCCAAAATTTTATATCTAGTAGTTGTGTCTATAGATACTCCCATTAAATATTGGTAATATTATAAGGTGGTAGAACTTTCTTGATGTAATAGGACAGTGTCTTTCATAATTTAAAAGATAACTATCTTTGATGTAGAAATTTATTAACCAAACTGTTACTCTAACACCTAGAAATGATGTTAAATAATTTGTGAAGTGTCTATTTTTTAATAATAATTTTCAGTATAAGATGGCAGAAGATACAATTCCTTTACATCTATAAAGCCAAGTTAGTATTGTGCTAAATGATGACATAGTGGAAGGTTTCCCACTAAAATTAGAAATAAGTCAAAATCTACCAATTTAACCAAATTAGATACATGTGTACCTAAAAATATCTCATGTGTAAATTTCATATATTTTATGTGGAAATTTATACATATATACAAATCCATGTAGTCACTGAATGGAAATCTATAGCTTGGTTAATATATATCCTGTTCACTTTATGTTAAAGGGCACTAATCACAAATACTAATAACAAAGGGATGCTTGATAAACAACTCTAATGATCTGTTGGTAAACTTTGGTTTTAATGGAGGCCTGTGGACCATGAAAGAGAAAACAAAACATCCCCTAAGAAAGTAAATGCACTAAATATTGACATGAACTAAAACAAAACAAAACAAATAAAGCAACACCCCAACAAATTAACAAACTTAAGAAATACAACTTCTCAATTATATCATATATTATTTATGCAGCCACAATAGAAAATATTTTTCTATTTATTTTATATAAATAATTTTATATTTCTCATTGTATTGAATATACCAGAAGAAATTATATGTGAACACTTTATGCTATTTATTAATTCAGTTCCTCAGCAGAATTCTCTGTCTTGAGTATATATATATAAATGACCATTGCTTGTAGTATCGTGGAAGTATATGCAATTTCTAAAATTATGAGATAGTGAAGAGAAGCCAAAATAAAGAAGAGAAAAATAGCCCTTAAAATTACAGAAAACTTAAGTAACAATTTGCATGATGACACGTTTATTAAGAAATGTCAAATTTTTTTTAAGACTTATTTATTTATTTGAGAGAGAGAGAAAGAGAAAGAAAGCACTCTCATACAGGGGAGGGGCAGAGGGAGAGGAGAGAATCCCAAGCCTCCTCTGCACTGAGTCTGGAGCCCCACTTGGGGCTCCATCTCATGACCTTGAGCTGAAATCAAGAGTCAGATACTTAACTTACTGAGTCCCCCACGTGACCCCAAATATCAAGCTTTTTAACACCATCTCTTGGGAATGATAGAACGACCAAGTGAGACTCCTGGAAATGGAGTAAATAAATGACTGTGAATCCTCTCTAGTTACATCAGGAATTTGCCACATAATTCTCCTAAATTTAGTTTTTTAATTTTCTGAAAGTATGGAATTACTGTTCTTAAAGATGACTTCAATGAACACAGTGATTGCTGCATCAAAATATACACAAATCCTTTTTAAAGAAAATATCTTTAGAGTGTTCAAAATGATATAACTTACTATTGACAAAATCATGAATATACAGAGTAAATGTTTATTGTATAATGATATACTCTTCGTGTATTTGTTTATTGATAATGATTTTATTTTTTAACAGCAGGATATTTAGAGCAGTGTTTGCCTCCTTGATTAAAAACCATTTTTTTTTAAATTGCAGGTCTATTGAGATATAATTGACATAAAACATTATGTAAGTTTAAAGTGTATATTGTGATGATATGATACACTTATATGATGCAAAATGAAGACTACAATAGTGTAGTTAACACCTCACATAATTACCATTTTTTTGTGGAAAGAACATTTAAGACCTATTCTTTTAGAATCTTTCAAGTATGTAATTCAGTATTATCAACTATAGTACATCAGTTATACATTGGATCCCTAGAACTTATCATATAACTTGAACTTTGGGCACTTTGATGGATTTTCCCCCATTTCTTCCTGCCCTTGGCAACCACCATTCTACTCTCTGTTTTCATGAGTTCTTCTTTTTAAGATTCTACTTAAAAAAGATATCATACTGCATTTGTCTTTTTTTGTGTGACCTTTGTCACTTAGCCTAATGCCCTCACGTTCTATCCATCTTGTAAAATGGCAAGATTTCCTCCTGTCTCTTGGCTAAATAATATTCCATTGTGTGGATGTATGTATATACCATATATATTCACAGACACACACATACACCCACATTTTCTTTATCCACTCAACTATAGTTAGGCACTTAGGTTGTTTCCATATTAGGTACTACAAATAATGCTACAAGAATGCAGGAGTGCAGTGATCTCTTTGTGATACTGATTTCATTTCCTTTGTATACATACCTAGAAGTGAAATTAGTAGATCATATTGCAATTCAATTTAAATTTTTAAAGAACTCTCCACACTATTTTTTGTGCTGGCTGTACCAATTTACATTCCTACAAACAGAACATAGAGATTTCCTTTTCTTCACATATTTGTTTGTTATCTCTCTCTCTTTTTGATAAAAGTCATTCTAATAGATGTGGGATTATATATTATTGTGGTTTTGATATTCATTTCCATGGTAATTAGTGACACTGAACATCTTTTCATATACTTGTTGGCCATTTGTCTGTCTTCTTTGGAGAATTTCTTCAGTTTCTTTGCTGATTTTTAACATATTTTTGTTTTTTTAACTATTCAGTAAATATCATATGAATTCTTTATATATTTTGAATATAACCCTTTGTCAAATATATAATTTACAAATATTATCTTCTGTTCATTAGGTTCTCTTTTCATTTTGTTAGTTGTTTCTTCTATGCAGAAGGTTTTTAGTTTGATGTAGTCCATTTATTTATTTTTGCTTTTGTTGCCTGTGCTTTTAGTGTCCTATCCAAAAAATTATTGCGAAGACAATGTCAAAGAGATTTCCTTTTGTTTTTTTTCTAGGAGCTTCAGGTCCTATGTTTAAATCTTTAATCCATTTTGAATTATTTTTTGTGAATGGTATAAGATAGGGGTCCAGTTTCATACTTCTGTATGTGATTACCTAATTTTCTCAACACTATTTATTGAAGAAAGAATCTTTTCTCCATTGAGTATTCTTAGCTCCTTTTATCAAATGTTAGTTGTTCATACATGTGAGGGTTTATTTCTGGGCCCTTGATTCTGTTCCATTGACCTATATATCTATTTAATTTTAACTATTTTATTGTTTTAGATGCTATTGTGATTCTATTTATTTATTTATTTTTCAAACATTTTGTTGTCAGTGTATAGAAATGCAAATGATTTGTGATGTTGATTTTGTATCCTTCAATTCTACTGAATTTATTGATTAGTTCTAACAGTTTTTGGGTGGAATGTTTAGGATTTTTTATATATGATATAGTACCTTGTTCATTAGAGACAACTTTACTTCTTTTCAGTTTGGATGACTTTTATTTCCTTTTCTTGCCTGATTAGTGTGCTTATGATTTTCAGTACATGTTGAATAGTGGTAGGAGTGGTCACCCTTGTTCTTATCTTGATCTTGGAGGAATAACTTTCAACTTTTTACCATTGAGGATGATTTTGGCTGTGGGCTTATTATATATGGTCTTTATTATGTTGAAGTATGTTTCTTCTATATCCAATTTGCTGAGAGTATTTACTATGAAAGGATGTTGGATTTTTGTCAAATACTTTTTCTGTTTCTACTGAAATGATGATGACTTTTTACCTTTTATTCTATTAATGTAATTCTATTACATTTATTGATTTGTATATAATGAACCATCTTTGCATCCCAGGAATGAATCCACTTGATCATGGTGTATAAGCCTTTTAAAATACTATTGAATTTAGTTTGCTAATATTTTTTATAAATTTTTTTGCATGTGTATTAACAAGGGATATTGGCTTATATTTGTTTGTTTTTTAGTGTCTTTATCTAACTTTGGTACCAGGGTAATGTTGACCTTGTAAAGTAAATTTGGAAGTATTCCTTTCAATTTTTGGAAGACTTTGAGGAATTAGTGTTAATTCTTTAAATGTTTGGTAGACTTTACCAGGGAAGCGCTTGGTCTAGGGCTTTTTATCTGTTGAGACATTTTTGGTTATTAATAACAATATTGGTTTGTTCTAGTTCTTCATGATTCAGTCTTGGTGGTTCTGTTTCTAGAAATTTGTGCATTTCTTCTAGGTTATCCAATTTGTTGGCATGTAACTGTTCATAGTAGAACCTTGTAATCCTTTTTTCAACTGCAGTGTCAGTTGTAATGCCTCCTCTTTCATTTCTGATTTTATTTAGTCTTTTTTGTTCTTAGTCAATCAACAAAAAGTTTGTGTTTGTTAATTTTATTTATCTTTTCAAAGAGCTAGCTCTTAATTTCCTTCATTTTTCTACTGTTTTATGGTCTCCATTTATTTCTGCTGTGATCATTGTCATTTCCCTCCTTTTACTAAATTTGGAATTGGTTTGATCTTTTTCTAGTGCTTGAAGGGTTAAGTGAGATTGTTTATTTGAGATCTTTCTTTTTCCTTAATGTAGATGCTTACCACTATAAGCTTCTCTGTAAGAATTGCTTTTGTTGAATTATATAGGTTTTGGTATTATATTTCCATTTTTATTTGTTTCAGTATTTTTTTGGGACTTCCCCTTTGATCTCTTCCTGACCCACTGGTTATTCAGGGCTGTTTTGTTTAATTTCTACGTTTTGTTAATTTTTCAGTTTTCTTCTTGTTATTGATTTCTAGTCTCACACCACTGTGTTCAGAAAAGATACTTGGTATGACTTTAATCTTATTAAATTTATTAAGACTTATTTTGTAACCCATTGTATGATCTATCTCTGAGACTGTTTCTTGTACACTTGAGAAGAGTGTGTATGTTGCTGCTTTTGGATACAATGTTCTGTACATAATGTTAGGTCTATTTGTCCTAAATTATAGTTCAAGTCCAGTGTTTTCTTATTTACTGTCTGGATGATCCATTGTTAGGAGTAGGATATTAAAGGTCCCTACTATTATTGTCAATTTCTTCCTTCAGATCTGTTAGTATTTGCTTAATATATTTAGGTACCCTAATGTTGGATGCATATATATTTATGATTGTTATATTGTCTTGATGAATTGACAACTTTATTGTTATATAATAACCATCTTTGTTTACCATTTCTGTCTTAAAGCCCATTTTTTTTTTTTACATAAATACAGTTAACCCTACTCTCTTTTGGTTTCCACTTGTTGGAACATCTTTTTCCATCACTTTATTTTGAGACTATGAGTGTTCTTAAATCTGAAGTGAGTGTCTTATACACAGCATTTATTTGGATTTCATTTTTTTAATCCACCCAGGTATTCAATAACTTTTGATTGGATAATTTAATTTATTTACATTAGAATAATTGTTTATTGATAAGGACTTATTAACACCATTTTATTAGTTATTCTGGCTGTTTTATATTTCTTTTGTTTCATTCTTTCTCTCTAGCTGTCCTCCTTTGATAATTAATGATTCTTCATAATGGTATGCTTTAATTTTCTTCTCTTTATCTTTTACGTATTTAGTGTATGTTTTTGCCATGTAATTGCTGTGAAATTACATAAACCATTATGTATAAAAAATGGTCTATTTTGGGGCACCTCAGTGGCTCAGTGGATTAAAGCCTCTGCCTTCAGCTCTGGTCATGATCCCAGGGTCCTGGGACCGAGCCCCGCATTGGATTCTCTGCTCAGCAGGGAGTCTTCTTCCTCCTCTCTCTCTGCCTGCCTCTCTGCCTACTTGTGATCTCGGTCTGTCAAATAAATAATTAAATAATCTTTTAAAAAATACGTTCTATTTTAAGCTGATAACTTTGATCACATGAAAAAACTCAGGTTTTAGACCCCCACTTTTATGTTTTTGATGTCGTTTATCTCTTTCATATTGTATATTCATTAGCAAATTATTTTAGCCACAGTTATTTTTAAATCTTTTGTCCCTTAACCTTTATACTACAGTTAGGTGGCTAATACATTACCATATTATGGTATTAGAATATTCTGAATTTGATTGACTATGTACTTACCTCTATCAATGTATTGTATATTTTTATATGTTTTCATGTTAATAATTACCATCCTTTTCAGAAGCTCTTGCAAGGTAGATTTAGTGGGAATGAACTCCCTCAGCATTGTTTGTATGGTTTCCTCTTTTTCTCTCTTTCATTTCTGAAAGACAAGTTTTCCAGATAGAGTATTCTTGGTAGACAGTTTTTTTTTTTTTCTTTCAGTATTTTGATTATATCATATTAACTCTGTACTGGTCTGTAGGAAATCAAATTGTCTAATAGGGGTTCCATTGTACATTATAAATTTCTTGTCCCTGGCTATTTTTAAGGTTTTTTCTTTGAGTTTTTATAGTTTTAATATGATATGTCTTAAGGAAGAGTTCTCTAAGTTGTATTTGCTTGGTGATCTATAAGTTTCATGAACTTAGATCTCTAAATCTCTCCCCATATTTGGGAAGTTCTAGGTCATTATTCCTTTAAATAAGCTTTCTGTCTCCTTTCCCCTCTCTTCTGCTTCTTGGACCCAAATAATCAGCAAAATGTTGCTCTTGCTATAGATTATGTAGGCTTTTTTCATTCTTTCTCATTATTTCTTTATTCTCCTTTTAATAATTCCAAAGATCTTGTCTTCTAATTCATAGAATCTTTCTTCTGCTTGATCCATTCTTCTGTTGATCTCCTTATTGTATTTTTCATTTCATTCACTGTATTCTTCAGCTTCAAAATTTTTGTTTGGTTCTTATTCATCTATGATTTCTACTTCTTAGTTAAAATCTCACTCTGTTCCTGTATCATTTTCCTGATTTTGTTGAATAGTCTTCCTGTATTTTTTTTTGTAGCTCATGGAACTTCCCTGAAATAGTTACTTTGAATCTTTATGGGATAAACTGCAGATATTCATGTTTTTGCAGTTGCTTACTGAAAGAATGTTGTGATCCTTGGTTGTGTCATGTTTCTTTGATTTTTCATGTCCCTTGAAGTCTTGTGTTGCTACTTCTGCATTTGAAGTAGCAGTCACTTCCTCCAGTCTTTACTGACTGACGAGAGAAATGTCTTCTGTCAGCCTTCATAGTTACTCTGTAACATTCATTCTCACATCTTCCTGGGATACACCTGATCCATGTTTCTTGCTCCCTCTTGTGGTAGAATTTTAGAATTTGCATTAACAAAAAACAAAACAATTCTTCAATGCACCCAGCTGGTGCTGAAATATCTCTCTCTCATTTTCCCGAGGGTGGAGCTAAAGCTCAAGTGTGTGGTGTCTTCTTGTCTGGGAGATTAGGGGTCATCTTTTTTCATGTGCCCACCAGCCATTTTCCAAAACTCATTGTTACTGTCACTAGGAATACACTGAAGGCATTAGACTCAAGGTTGAGGTATTTGAGTTGGGCAGAGTGCTGGTGGTGTCGATGGGCTAACTGAAAATTTGCTACTGAAGTGTATCTAGCGATTGCAGGTAGGCTTTTTGATGGAGTCTGTGATACCATGTAGGCTCCATGTCCCTTTAATGCCCTGTGAGAATCTTACCTGCTTCTTTTAGCTTCTTTCTACCCCCAAATTACGGAGCTCATGACTCAGTACTTTGGATGGGACAAGAGAGAAATGGGCTTGGATAGTTTCCTACACAGCTGAGGAGCTGGGCACTCACTCATATGCTCTTACTCTCCCCTTCAGGAGAAATCATTGGCTAAGAAGGTCTCTCTTAGCACCAAGCAATGCTGCCTTGGCAGAGGGGTGATGTAAAGTTGAACTATTTCTTTTGCCCAGTGCATCATAACTTTTATATTTTTGCTGCAATAGTATGCTGAAACTTCTCTGCTAGAAACCTGGGCTTTTACAAAGGCTCTCTCATTTGAGGGTGGTTGTCTAAGACAGTGTTCCCCAGATGCTGCCAGATTGCAGCCAAGAGGGGTTAGAGCCAGGACTGAGGTTGATATACCTAATACTCAATGCAAGGGTAGGCAAGACTCCTCCTGAGTACTTTGGCATATGGCATTAGATCTCATAAGGCACTTATGTCTGTGGATGGATTCCAAATTATTGTTGAAGGAGGATATGAACAAGGGCTATCTTATTTAGCCATTTTGCTGACCTCACTTCTGAAGCCAGTTTTAGTTGGCTAAATATTTGCTGAATATTTACTTTATCTCCACCAGGTTGCCATTCTATGATGGGATAGAGATTAAATAGGTTTATGTGTCACAGAGGCTACAGATTCCAAAGTCGTAACAGAAATAGCATTTATTCTTAATTTCAATACATGATAGAAATGTGGACCCCAAAATGGGTATTTGTAAATGTCTGCAATGCCAGCATTTTTTAAACGATTTTATTCATTTATTTGTCTGAGAGAGAGAGAGAGAGAACGCGCACACAAAAAGGGATAGTGGCAGGCAGAAGGAGAAGCAGGCTCATTCCTGAGCAAGGAGCCCAGTGGAAGACTTGATCCCAGGACCCTGGAATCATGTCCTGAGCTGAAGGCAGACACTTAACCCACTGAGCCACCCATTCTTTGCCAGCGTTTTTTATATGTACAGAATTGGTTGCATATGTATTAAAATATTTGGATCACTTCAAGTAAGAAGGTTTATTATCTTAGGAACCTTTCTCTTTATGCTCATTATAGGAAGGAGTTAACTGTAATATCAGAGATATAGGAAATTAATAAGAAGGCTTTTAAAAGTTAATTCTTGGTGTAGTAAAACCATACCCATCCATACCAGCCAGTTAGTATTACAAACAATAAAATCTATACATATATGCACATTTTCTCGGGTTTACTATGTAAGGTTATTTCTAATGTACATGACAATGGCAGAATACTAGAATAAAGGATATTCAGCTAACTAGGTATCACAAAATTACTCTCAAAATTGTGTCAATTTATACTCACCATAAATATAACAGTTGTCCTTTTCTTACATTTTTGTAAATGTTTGATATTATCCTGTCTCTGCCAATCTGAAAATGCGAAATGATATCTCACTGTTACAATTTGTATTTATTAGATACAAATGAAGTTGAACATCTTTTGTTTTCTCTTGGCACTTTTGGGCGTGTCTCGTATCTCCTGATCAATTTTCTTTAAAAGTTATTACTGAGGTATAACTGACATACAGTGTTGTTAGTTTCAGGAGTACAGCATATTGACTTGACAATTTCATATGATACTCATGCTAACTAATAATTGTTTTCCTCTGGGACTTATTTATTTTATAACCAGAAATCTGTATCTCTTACTCTCCCATCTATTTTACCCGTCCCTCTCCCCCACCTGCCCTCTGGCAACTACCAGTTTGTTCTCTATTTTTTGGTTTGTTTGTGTATTTTGTTTTTAGATTCCACATATAAGTGAAATCATATAGTATTTGTTTTACTCTAACTTATTTCACTTAGCTAAATACTCTCTAGGTCCATCCATCTTTTCACAATTGGCAATATTTCATTTTTTTATGGATGAGTAATATTTTACTATTTATATGTACTACATCTTCTTTATTCATTCATCTATCAATATACACTTGAGTTGTCTCCATATGTTGGGTATTGTAAATAAAGCTATCATGAAGATAGGAGTGGATATATCTTTTTGAGTTAGTGTTTTCATTTTGGGGGTGGATAATTACATTACTGTATCATATGATGTTTCTACTTTAAATTTTTTGAGGCAGCTCCATACTGTTTTCCACAGTGATTGCACTGTTCACATTCTCACCAACAGGGCACAAGGATTTCCTCTTCCTCATGTCTTCACCAACACTTGTTTTTTTGTTTTGTTTTGTTTTCTTTTTATATTTATATATATTGTATTTTATATTAGCCATTCTGACTGATAAGAGATGATGTCTAATTGTGGTTTTGATTTTCATCATTTCCTTGATGATTAATGATATTGAGCATTTTTTCATGTATCTCTTGGGGTTTATATATCTTCTTCAGAAAAATATCTATTCAGCTGTCTGGTTTTCCCAACACCATTTATTGAAAGGACTGTCTTTTCTCCATTGTATATACTTGTTTCCTTTTTTATGGATTAATTGACCATATAGGTGTGAGTTTATTTCTGGGGTCTCTGTCATGTTCCGTTGATCTATATTTCTGTTTTTGTGCCAGTACCATACTGTTTTGGTTACTACAGGTTTCTAGTATAGCTTGTAATCTGGGATTGTGATGTCTCCAGCTTTGCTTTTCTTTCTCAAGATTACATTGGCTATTTGAGGTCTTTTGTGGTTCCATAAAAATTTTAGTGTTATTTGTTCTAGTTCTGTGATAGATGGTATTGGTATTTTGGTAAGGATTGCATTGAATATATAGATTGCTTTAGGTAGTATGGACGTTTAACAATACCAGTTCTTCCAATACACAAGCATGCTATGTTTTCTATTGTTTACGTTGTCTTTAATTTCTTTCATCAATGTCTTATCATTTTAAGAGTATAGGTCTTTCAGCCCTTTGGTTAAATTTATTCTTAGGTATTTTATTCATTTTATGTAATTGTAAATGGGATTATTTTCTTAATTTCACTTTCTGATAGTTCTTATTAGTATATAGAAACAACCAATTACTGTATATTAATTTTGTATCCTTCAATGTTACTGAATTCACTTATTCTAATTGTTTTTTGGTGGGCTTTTAGGTTTTTTTAATAAATGGTGTTGTGTCATCTAGATAGTGACAGTTTTACTTCTTCCTTGCCAACCTGGCTGACTTTTATTTATTTTTTTATTTCATTTTCTTGTCTGATTGCTGTGGCTAGGACTTCTAGTACTATGTTGAATAAAAGTGGTGGACAACCTTGTCTTATTCCTGACTTAGAGAAAATGCTTTCCATTTTTCACTACTGATTATGATGTTATCTATAAATTTTTCACATGTGGCCTTTTGTAAGTTGAGATGTTTCCTCTAAACCCACTTTGTTGAGAATGTTTATTATGGATGGATATTGTATTTTGACAAATGATTTTTCTGCATCTATTCAGATGATCATATAGTTTTTTTAAATTTTTTAAATTAACATATAATGCATTATTTGTTTCGGGGTACAGGTCTGTGATTCATCAGTCTTACACAATTCACAGCACTCACCACAGCACATAGTTTTTATCCTTTCTCTTGTTAATGTGATGTACCACCTTAATTGATTTATAAATATTGAACTACCCTTACATTCCTGGAATAAATCACACTTGATTATGGTGAGTGAAACTTTTAATGTATTGTTGAATTGGGTTAGCTAATATTTTGTTGAGAATTTTTGTGTTTATGTTCATCAGAGATATTGGCCTATAGTTTTCTTTTTCTTTTCTTTTCTTTTCTTTTTTTTTTTTTTTAGTGTCTTTGTCTTGTTTTAGTATCAGGGTAATGCTGACTTCCTAGAATGAAGTTGGAAGTTTTCCCCTGTCTTCTATTTATTTGGAATGGTTTGAGAAAAATAGGTATTAAGTCTTCGTTATTTGTTTTAAAGACTTATTTATTTATTAGAGAGAGAGAGTGTGTAGGGAAAAGGGCAGGTGGAGAAGGACAGAGAATCTTAGGCAGACTCTGAGCTGAGCATCCAGCCTGACATGGGGCTTTATCCCACCACCCTGAGACCAGGACCTGAGCTGAAACCAAGAGGCAGACACTTAATTGACTGTGCCACGCAGGTGTCCCTTAACCGTTCTTTAATATTTGGGAGAATTCACCTGTGATCCATCTGATCCTAGACTTGTTTGTTGGGAAATTTTTGATTATTAATTCAATTTCACTACTAGTAATGGGCCTGTTCAAATTTTTTATCTTTTCCTGATTTGGTTTTGGAATATTGTTTGTTTCTAGGAATTTGCCCATTTCTTCTAAATTTGCCAATTTGTTGGTATATAATTTTTTGTAGTAGTCTCATAATCCTTGGCATTTCACATTCAGTGGTATATGTGGTATAGATTGTTATTTCTTCTTAATTTTTGATTTTATTTGAGTCCTTTTTTTATAAGTCTGGCTAAAAGTTTAAAAATTTTGCTTTTCTTTTAAAAGAACCAGCTCTTGATTTCATTGCTTGGTTTTTTTTTTTTTTTTAATTAATCTCCATTTTATGTGATGTGAGGTTCTGCTGAACCAAGGCAGCCTTTAACCTAGGTGCTTGCAAAGACTTACTTTGCCTGCTGTAGGTACACTGGCATGGTTTGCTCTCCACACTGTTGAGAGGCCCAGCTGGGTACACTATGGATTCATTGGTGGTCAGGACCAGTACTCAATCTGTCTTCAGTTAGGCTGCCAAAAGGCTGCAGGCACACCAAAGGGCAGGGCTTGATCCCTGAACAATTATGTAAGAGATCTGGTTGCAAGAATTGTTAGCACATTTGTGTTTGGTAATATTTCCCCCTTCCCAGGGCAGGTGTCACTTTGGAATGGCATAGGTCCTGGCTGTGTGCGGGGTGTGGCAGGGCAAGAGCTGCCATGTGGGAATGCCTGCTGAGGCAGGCTGGGTGGGTGGGGTGGGTCCACAAGAGAATGTTGGGAAGGAGCACACAGTGCTAGCAAGGTAGATGGAGAGTGTTAGCTCTGGTTCCTGGCTATCTAGGATGGGAGAGGGGAAGAGAAATGGTGTCTTCCAGCATTTTTTTTCCCAGAAAAATCTCCTGCAGATCCCTGCTCCTCCAAAGCATGTTCTAAGATTAATTAATAAATCTTCTTCATGTATATCCAAGGCACTTTTCAAATTGCTGCTTCTGTGCTGTGTCTCCTGCCAAGTTATTTAATATGGTGGCTCTTTAAGGGTAGAATCTTAGTTTCCTGTTGCCCTCAATCTCTTCTGGAATTAACCCTGCTAATTCTTAAAGCTCCTGGAGTTAAGCTCCACTGGTTTTCAAAGCTAGACATTCTGGGAACTGGTCTTTCCAGTGTGGGTGCCCAGGGCTGGGAATGACCAGAGTGGGAGTATGATCTTCTTGCTTTTCCATTTTTATGATGTCCCTCCTATTTGTGGTTAGTAACTCCAGAGGTTTGGTTCCCAACACACATCTCTACCCTTCCTACCTTTCTCAGTGTGGTCTTCTCACTAGGACTAGCTGTGGAAGATCTATTCTGTAAGACTTCAGGTTATTTTCAGGTTTAGTTGCATAGATGTATCTGTTGCCTTGATGTGTCTGTGGGATAATGTGAGCTCAGGATCCTCTTACTCTGTCATCTTCCAAGAGGCTCTCTTGGTTATTTTTCTATTAGGATATTTGTACTTTTATTATTGATTTAGTATAATTCTTTATGAATTGAATTTCTGTAGGAAAATTACATCAACTGTGTTATAAGATCATATGAAGATTTGGAGCATCTATGGAGAAAACATTCTCCTTTTTCACCATAGCAGACACTGTTGGTTGATAACCTGATATTTACTATCTTCTTGTATAGACACTGATATATTATCTACTAGTTGCCTTCTCATTATTTATTCTTTCTTTCTTACTACCAAACTTGATTTAAATAGAAGTGCAAATGAATTCCTCTGAAAAGCTGCTTCCTGATCTCCTTGTAATATGGACAATGATGAGACACAATGCTCCCTAATGAGATAAGAGTTTGCTGTGTAAAATTCTGGAAAAGCTAGAGGGTTTGGACTTAACTGGAATATATGTTTGACGTTCATCTTACTTACCCTTCCTGCCTGCAACATGGCTCAATTATAGGGGATGATAGTGAAGGCACTACTACGACCAGGAGGGTGAAAAACATACCCTGAAGATAGAGGAGATCAAAAGTAAAGGAAATAAAGTGATAAAGGTTTTGTGGAGAAGCTGCATTATTTTCGAGACTGTCAACTTTAACAATTCTTGCTGCAGAAAAGTTTTCTAATGGATTAAAAACCCATTCCATAATGTTGCTGTTACATGTAGCCTAACATAATTCCTAACTGATAAAGGGGCTATAAGAACTTTGATTTTTGTTTGGGACAGCAATAAATTCCTATGCCACCATAAATTACTTCCTAAGAAAATTTTTGACATTTTACATCACATATTCAAATAAGATCTCTTCAGAAGAGAATAATTTACTCTAAAGTATCTTAATATTGATGAAATGTGGGACTGTGTTCCTTCCAGGAAATGTTGCCCATTTTTTGTCGGAGGTGTATTTGGTATATCTGATGGGAGGGGTATACTCAAGGACAAGTCTATACAGGGGGCCAATGTTAGATTAGATCACAGGTGATAACCCAGAGTTGTCAGAGGTGGGGATGTTGCAGAAAAGAAAACGGGTAAAATTCCTGCTTTCTTGAAACTTAGGTTGCAGTTTTGGGAGACAGCCTATAAATAGACCTCTGATAAACATGTAAAATAGGGAATGGTAAATTAAATGAAGAAAAATTGGGCAGAATAAGGGGACTGTGAGTCCAGAGTGTTTGGGGCTTATCAGAGAGGTAGAACTCCCTCCTAGAAAGACTTTCAGTAAGGCTTTCCTGGTAACAGGATGGTTGAACATCTACATGAAGTGAGGAAACAAACCACAGGAGAGCAGTGTGGAAGAAGTGTTCCGGCAGAGAGATTACCAAGTGCAAAGATCCATGGGAATAGTGAGGAGCAAAGGAGGTACAAAGGAGAATGGGAGCAGATGAGAAGGAGAACAAATGGAGATCACTCCATGTTTGCCCTGTTAAAGACCTTTCATTATTTTGAAGCCTACATACATATATTTAAATATAAATACAAGTATATAAGTTTATATATGTATCTAATGTGGCCTATAATATATAAAGTGCATGGCAGGTAGCTTGCCTTTTAAAGGGAAAAGTAAGCATTCAATAAAGATTTTTCTTGTCTGGCATACCAATATTCTTCGAGCTACATGTAAGTCAGCATTTGCAGTATGACAGTGTGAGAGGTTTTTTTGTTTTGTTTTGTTTTTTGTTTGTTTGTTTGTTTGTTTAAAGTGTCTCCTTTCTCTCTGTGAGTTTAAAAGGAATGTATTCCCTGGCCCCTCTTCACTGGGCAGATATGTGAGCTCATGACTTGGTGAGCAGAGTATGGTCATATCACAGCCCCACATCTGTCCTTGATATTCACAATTGGCATGATCACACACAGTGGCTTTGGTAAGAACTCTGCCTTAATCATTTTATTACTAGTCCCTACTATAATTTGAAGTTCTAAAATAATGGACATAGACTGGATTTATAGATGTCTCAAGGTATGATATGAATCTACTTATTTGAAGACTCATCAACTATGTGTCATCATTCTTGCTCTTACTTTTCCTGAGAGTATTTTTAAGAATGATGTGTGAACATCAGCAGAGCGGTCATATAATTTTTTTCCATTCAAGTGTTTTTTTTTTCTTTTCCTCAAGAATGTGAATGAGGTTTTACACATCTTCCTGACTTCTTTGTGAGTGATATAATAAAAGGGGGAAACCAGGTGATAAAGCATTCTTTCTTTTCTCCTGTTTCTTCTCTTTAGTTCCAGAATCTCTTTCTTTTCTTTTTTTTTTTAATATCAGGTAGTTATTAACAGACACTGGTAATAGTTACACTAGCCCCTTCTTGAGACATTATTTAAAATTTAGTGCCACTTTTGAATTATACAAGCATTTTAAACTCAAGGAAGATGTAGAGATTGTAAATTCCCATGATGTGAGGTTCTTCCTTTCACTATGATTAATACTTGTGGCAGGAAGGATGGAATAAAGAATATTGTGCATGCTGGAATTTTACAGTCACTCCCTGTACCCTGGGGGGTGGAAGTTGCAAGGAAGCTCAGATTCCTGTTCTCTTTATATATACATCAATATTTTTTGAAAAAAAAAAAAAAAAGTTCAGTAGGTCCAAGGAAGAGATTACTGAGTCTGCTCGGTCCTGCTGGTGTATACCTGCTGAGATAGGGTAGAGGGTCACACAGCTATCCTTGCCATGCTCCAAGGAGGAGGCCTGCTGTGGCTAAAGTATATGTTCTTATTAAATATATATCATAATGTACCTCTGTTGATATTGCTAAACTTCTACCATAAAAAAGTTGCATATAAACAACACAGCTAAATTAATATTTCCATAGGAACCTAAACATTAAAACTTGCTTAATATAATATTAACCTACGAGATAGTTTTTTTGTGTGTGTGTGTGTTTTCTTTGCCCAGGCACAAGTACACAGTTCATATACAATAGCAATGTTAAGTATTTATAAAATCATGATAAACTACATCAAGAACTTAAAAGTTTTATGCTGTCAGTTGCATTGGCCAAACGTTGGTTTCTCTATTAAGATCAGCATAACCAAAATTTCACAGATTTTTGCCAATTTGTAGGAATGATCTTTATTCCTGTAGAAATATTCAACTTTCTTGGAAAGAGAAACAGTAAGAACAACCTGTTTATATACTGCGTATGTAACAAACCCAGAATGTACATTGTGAACTCTGTTGACTCAAATCTAACTTAGTAAGATTATCTATTTATAGTGGTTTTCGTTGAATGGTTGTTCATAATGTGGGTAAATGAAAGTGAAAGTCTTAAATCTAAAAATTTTTAATGGAATTACTATGTAGCACAAAGTGTGACATTGACTTACTACAGTAAATATTTCTGATTCTAGATTTGAGAAAATATATCCTAATGTAACTGCAAAGCTGTAAGAAACTATAATGCCAGTCATTGATATATAAATTCATATCTAAATTTTAGTTTTTTTAGAGAAAAGTATTGCGACCATAAAAAGTCAAAGTTACCGGTAGCATAATGTGAACGAGTTAATATTATCTCCACATTCTATGCTATTTAGGTCAGTCTTTTAAAAAAGTCCACCATTTACAATGACCATCATTAAGATTAAATCTTCCTTAGAAGATGGGTTGTCCCTCCTTGGCACATTAGCCATTTACTTCTAAGATAAAGCTATTTTATTCCTTGTCATCACTTAGCCATAAAGATTGCAGGCAGGCAGAAGTTAGCAATGGCTGCTTCACAGACCCACAGCAATACTTAGTAACAGATTTTCAAAGCAGTTCAAAGAGTCCAGTTTCCATCTGTGTTTGGTGAAGGGTGCACAAACCTTGAGGCCATCTGAAAACTCAGCTTCATCTCTAACACTTGGAATAACAAAGGTGTTATTTTTCAAAGCTGCATTCTTCCCTCCTGGGGTGGCTGTGCAGATTCAGTTCAGGGAAGGTGGGAAACTTCAGAGCAGGTATTCTCCTTCTAGACTTTGCCTCCTTCAGGGAGTTCCTTTGAGGGTGTCACAATGGTGGCCTCCTGAATATGGGTTATTGCCAATAGAGGCCAAGAGTTAATGAACCTTATAGACAAATCCCTTCTGATTTTCTGAGCAAAATATCTGTATAGAACCAGCATCTCCTTTCTTCCAGACTAGGAGTGCTATTTAATCAGAAGAAAGTAGAGGGTGCTCTCTGCCCACATTACACTGAGGAATGCAGCATGAACATCAACACTCCATCTCATTCAGTTGCATTTCTAAAACCAAGGCTGCAAATTGTTGGGAAAGAGACGGTTGAAAGTCCTTGTCTTTGGTTTGCTAAGAATGAGTGTAAGATTTCAATGAAATCATTTTTTCTACTTTTGTTTAGTATCTCATGTATTAATTATCTGGCATACTTTTTGACATAGTGTCTTTATGAAAGACTATCTAATATAAATTACTAAATACACAATGAGACTATAATGGAAATACAGATATTTGTTGTTTGATATCTCTTTGTGATACATTTCTGTCATTCTCATTAAGATGGAAAAGTCAAAAATAATGTGAGCAGTTCACTCACTCAGATGTGCTTTTTAATTTTTTTGACTTTCTGAATTATTCTGATGTCTTAAAAGCTTATCCAGAATTATATTCTAAATTCCTTTTAGATAATTGATAATTCAAATAATACCATTATTTTTCCATTTATTCCCAATTCCAATCACTATATAGGTAGTTTTATTTGAGAATATATTATCTGAAAAATATGTATCTTTCATAAAAATCACTGATTGATATAACAGAAAGCATGCTTATAAGAACAAAATTTTTATTTTAAATGGTTGATTAAAAAAACACACTTTAGTGTGAGAAAAATGAGATTTAGTGATGGAGGTAATAGAACTTATATGTCATTATATCAAAATTTTCTTATTTTAAAAAATCCTTCCCAAATAAAAAGCCATTATAAATAAAATTTACTTATTTAGTAAATGAAATTTATTTTACTTAGTAAAATTAAATAAATAACAAAAATCCTAAGTAAAAAAAAAAGTACTTCTGACCTTATATTATAATGAAAAAAAATTATTTTCATATGACAAAGCATTCTGTCTGAAGTTGAAAAACAGATTTTCTGTGACCACATTTCAAGAATAATTAAGATAGATAAAAACAAATGTATTAGCATCAAACAGTGAGCCACTTTTGGGGAGGGTAAGGTAAAAAGGATTCAGCAAGACAGTACTGCTTTCAAGTTTCCTGTCATATCCCCGGTCATCCTAAAGGCAGGGTAGAAGCAGTAATAGTCCTAAGCTTGGAATGGCATAGAATAAGACTGGGACATGAACAGAAACAACATGAAAGAGGATATTTGACCAATATACTGCTGCTGCTTTTGCATGTAAAACTTGCTTTCCTGTCTGAGTAATTCTTCATTATCAGTGCCTGTACAGAGAATACTAAAATGGAGTAGGAAACAAGGGCATAAGAGGAAGTCACAAACAGATCATACATAAAAAGTGGCCACAATAACACAGTGCAAGGTAAAGTACGTAAGAGCTGTTGGGATATTGAGTATATAATCATCTTCAATGCAGAACTGTGCCTTCCCCGCTAGCACTCACAGTTTAGTGAGGAAGCAAACATATATTTAAAAAATAGTAGTGTTGGGGCACCTGGGTGGCTCAGTGGGCTGAAGCCTCTGCCTTCAGCTCAGGTCATGATCTCAAGGTCCTGGGATGGAGCCCCGCATGAGGCTCTCTTCTCAGCAGGGAGCCTGCTTCCCTTCCTCTCTCTCTGCCTGCCTCTCTGCCTACTTGTGATCTCTGTCTGTCAAATGATAAATAAAATCTTAAAAAAATAGTAGTGTCGAGTATAGTAATAATAGAAATACCAAGGATGATGCATAGGGTAAGGGCACTGATCGAAAGACATCTGGGGCAACGTAACTATAGAAAATGGATTGTTGTTTGAGACTCTGGTTTTTGAAGTTCAGTTTATGCTAAACTAGTTGATTTGAATATATTGTAATTTACCTATCTCCTAGATCTTTTTTCCTCCCACATGTCTGAATCCTGTTTTCTTAAAACTATGATATCTGCTCATATGCAGTCATTCTTTATGCAGTCATTCTGATTTTAAACACAAAAAGGTGGTGAAGAACTTGCTTTATTGCGGTGCCTGTGTGGCTCAGTCAGTTAGGTGTCTGCTTTTGGCTCAGGGTCCTGGGATGGAGCCCCGTGTTCTCCCTCTCCCTCTGCTGGCCCTCCTATTTGTGCTCTCTTTCTTTATCAAAGGAATAAATAAAAAATCTTTTGAAAAAAGAATTCACTTTATCAATCCTCTTAGATAACCAAAATCTGTAACATTTTACTGGATGTGACTTTGGTGGGGGTACAGGTTATTGCTTATTTTGTCTCTATATGTGAAGCTCCTAGTAAAAAATTATGAATATATTCATGAATGAGCCTATACATCAATTAACATTGGAATTTTAGGGTTGGAATTTTTATTGCCTAATTTCAAAAAGATTCAGAAAAGTAAAGTGATGCCAAGAGAATGAAGCAAAGTGACATCCAAGGTCACAGTGGGAGTTTGGGGAAGTGGTTCACCTAAAACTTCAGGCTCAGAACTCACTGAGATTTAGGGTAATAGGCATGCACAATTTTCTTGGAATGAAGCTTTAACTCAAGGAACATAAGAAAGTTCAGTTGGGAGTTATTTTTGATCTTTGGCACCTTCTATCATGTTATGTAGGCAGTTCACAGGCAAACCCATTCATAAATATGGCCAGTTGATTTTCTTTCATTGATACATTCATCTTCTAATTATGTTTCTCAACCTTTGAGCATTTAGAGATAATGAGAGCATTTTGTTTATCTCGGTGACTCGAGTAGGCTACTGGCATTTTGTAAATGGGAGGCAGAATTGCTGCCTGTCCCCAAATTCTTAGGATATGCCCTGGAAGAATTATTCCACCCTCAAATGCCAATAGCATTTCTCCTAAGAAATCTCTTTAAAAGTCTTTCTCACTTTTCTAGAAGATTTTAATAATTTTTATTTTAGTTGCTCTATTTTTTACATTACAATACATATTTTATATCATAGTTCTATAAACATTATTCCAACATTAAATCTCTTGTATATTTTTTTATAAATCTCCATTTAAAAAATTATTTATTTATTTGACAGAGATCACAAGTAGGCAGAGAGGCGGGCAAAGAGAGAGGAAGGGAAGCAGGCTCCCTGCTGAGCAGAGAGCCCAATGTGGGGTTCCATCCCAGGACCCTGAGATCATGACCTGAGCCGAAGGCAGGGGCTTTAGCCCACTGAGACACCCAGGTACCCCTAAAACTCCATTTTTATGCTTACGAGTTAGTTTTTTTTCCCCAATTGCAAATATACTACAAATTCATAATAGAAGTGTATAAAGAAGAAAATTAAAGGTAAAGGTAATTTTTCCTCCACAGCTGCACATTACTAACTTTTTAAGATTTGTTTATTTTTAGAGAGAGAGGGAAAGTAGAGAGCACATGAACAGGAGGAGGGGCAGAGGGAGAGACTCTTTCAAGCAGACTCCCTGCTGAGTAAGGAGCCTGACACAGGGCTCCATCCCATGACCCATGAGATCATGCCCTCAACCAAAATCAAGAGTCAGTCAGTTATTTAATCAACTGAGACACCCAGGTGTGTCCACACTATTAACATTTTGATATTTCTCTTTTCAGCCTTGTATATCTGTGTATATACGTATTAAAAAATGTCAAATTGCATCTATTGCTTATAATATGTTTTTGTTAACTATAAATCAGGAATATTTTTCTAAGCCACAAGACAGTTTTAACGAAATTATTTTAGATGGCTGCATAGCATTCTATCACATCAATATACATTTTTTCATGTTATAAATAATGTGGAGAAGTATGTCACTGTATCTAAGTCATTGAGCTCACCCTATGTTATATCCTAAGGATAAATTCTAGAAGTACAATTTTTGAGTTAATGGTAATCCTGAATCGTTCTGCTTTCTCCTGGCCTTATACTAATTAAATTCCAGATACTTTTGTTAGTGCACTTGATGTCAGTAACAAACTATGACAAAAATAAAATGATGAACAAATGACAGAAAGACAAAAAAAGAGAGGAGAGGGAGAAAAAAGGAGGTAGGAGGAAAGGAAAGGGAGGGAAAGCAGGCGGGGGTGAGACACAGAGACTGAGAGACAGAGGGCTCTCGTGATATTTCAATATTTATTTTTTCTTTGTAAGAGAGCAATAGAAAAAAGTGTTCTGTTTTTATTTCTATTTGTGTCAATAATCTCTAATTTGTAATGTATATATTTATTTAAGTTAACTCAGGTAGAAAGGAAGTGTATTTTTTTTTAAGATTTATTTATTTATTTGACAGAGATCACAAATAGGCAGAGAGGCAGGCAGAGGGAGAGGGGGAAACAGGCTCCCTGCTAAGTAGAGAGGCTGATACGGAACTCGATCTCAGGACCCTGAGATCATGACCTGAACTGAAAGCAGAGGCTTAACCCAATGAGCCACCAGGTGCCCCGGAAATGGTGTTTAAATGTGTGGAAGAATATCAAGACTAAGAATTGAAAATGAGAATTGGAGATTTCAGGGCTGAGGCCTTTGGGTCAGGCTCATGGACTCCAGGTCCACTCATTCCTTCTGTGGAGGAATCCAACTCAAGACAGATCGAGGAATTTGATACAAGATCAGTTACAGAAGCAGAGTTACTATTGGCTCTTTGACTCATCATCATAAAGCAAAATTCTTGGTGACTGGTTTCTGACTTACTCATTCTTAGTTCTCAGGGACTGAGACATTAAAGATACATACACATAAACACAAATACTGCATAAATAAGTAAATGCATAAGGAAATTGGTGAATATCTTATGTAAGAGGAAGCATTTAGAGACCAGATGTGCACATCTAATACATTAATGATATTTACTGAGCTGTCAAGTTTATTGTATGTAAGAGTAATTGGGTCATTCTTTGAGTCAAAGAAAGACTCTTCTTCATAGCAGTTTTAGAAAATGACCATGAATGCCAACTATAACAATAATGATAGAAAAAGGCAAATTTTTATGTATGGTAACTCCAGATAGTCTTGGAAATAATTCCAACTAGTGCTAGAATCTTATGAATTTATAGTTAGAGAATGAATGACTGTTCTAAAGGGATATTGTGTGGTAAAAAAAGAACACTGGTTTATAAATCTTTACCACTAAATTACTTTGTGACACAGGATTAGTTCTTCACTCTTTTTCTGGATTTAAATTTTCTCAGTACTTAAATAAGCAGATTTTAAAGAAATCCTTCCAATTCTAAAAATCCTACAGATCTACCATTAAAAAATTATCTGTGATAAGAAATGATAACATGTGAACAAGTTGGATTCTCTATTCTTTCTCTTTAAGAACTTTATCCCCTGAAGTTCTTCAAAAAGTGTCTCTACAGGAAGAAACTGAATCTCTGGTAACTAAAGAGTCTAGATTTCTAGTATCATCTAGCTTCCATATGAGGCAATTAAGAGATTACTGAAATACTCTATACTGGGTTCACCTCTTTGTAATTCTTTCTATTGACAGAGACAGGTAAGTCTCATTAAATACCACATGTTGTTCTATATTTTCCAGCATCTGTTGAAGTTGGGTGTGACCATGTGATCATGTTTTGGCAAAAAGGTAGCTAAGTGGAAAGGGTGAGTTACTTCTGTACCTGTTAGACACTGTGTTTCTCCTTGACCTTTCTTTTCCCTGCCAAGGAAACACAGGAGGCCATATTGTGGGGTGGCAAATTTCAGTTTACCATGGGAGTTGGCCTGGATCTCTGTGTCCTCAGAGGGAGAACAATCCCTATTTACCCCCAATGAACTTTGGTTGAGTGACAAAAAAACTAGCTGTGATAAACAACTGAGATTTAATAGTATATTTTATCACAGTGTAATTTAGCTCATCTTTACTCATATATCCTTTATATTATGGTTTTCCTGTCATATCACTCTTTAGAAAATTGATAAATTTATCAAGGTCATAAAATGTATGTAGCTAGGCTTGTATTAAAAATGTTAGTGATTTTTTTTATAGTTGCTTAGTTTTATTCTATTAATTGTACATCTGGGGAAAATGAATAGATAGAAGTTTCTGGGACTTTTACTTAACTCAAAACCTGATTGCTTACTAACCACCCTGAGCACTCAGAAAGTTACAACTGGTTTATGGAATAGGACTTTTTAAAAATATAATGTCATTTTAAGAAAAGAGCAACTCTAGTTAAGTATAAACTTCTCAGATTTTTTTTTTTTTTTGGTTGAAATAGTATCGCAACAGTTTGTTAGGAGGATCTTAGACATGCTGATTTATTAAGAGTATTTTCAGTAGAAAGTGTAAATATTTAAATTCCAACTCAATATTTTCTAATTATATTGTATAATATTAAAAATAGCCCTATGAGATCATTCCAACTGTGTACTTGACATATCTTCACGTGGGTATCTTAAAGTTGAAGTTTTTGGAAATCTACCTCTTCATCTCACCTTTTTCATTTCTTCTGTGCCCAAACTTGTTCTCTTCCTTTAACAGGTAGTAAAAGTATTATTTACAGAGTCTACCTAGCTAGAAATTTCTGAATCTTCCTAAATTCATTTCTTTCCTTTGTTCCATAAATAAAATTGGTCCCAAAGTTCTATTGATCTTACTCCATAATCTCTTGACGAATCCTTTGAGTTAAAGCTGTTAATATTTCTTACTTGGGTTGTGGAAACAAGTCATTTTTTTTCTCCTACTGGATCCATTCTGTGCATTTCTGCCAGGATGTTCACGTCATCACATTTTTTTCTCTGCTTAAAACTCTCCTAGATATTGCCTTTTTTTTAAAAAAAAAAAATTTATTTATTTATTTGACAAACAGAGATCACAAGTAAGCAGAGAGGCAGGCAGAGAGAGAGGAAGGGAAGCAGGCTCCCCTGCTGAGCAGAGAGCCCATGTGGGGCTTGATCCCAGGACCCTGAGATCATGACCTGAGCTGAAGGCAGAGGCTTTAACCCACTGAGCCACCCAGGTGCCCCAGATACTGCCTTTTGGGTAAGGACTCTGTAGTCTTAGAATGATCAATGTCTTATGATCTATGTAGTTAGCCTTTGATTCCTGCCCCTCTTCTCATACTCAGGTGTCAGTCCCACTCCTCCTTGGCTTTGTGCTCATCTGATAATGCATGCTTGATCACACCTCTATGCTTTGTCCCTCTCCTCTGCATAGATAATATTCACTCCTCTGCTTTGCAGAAATTATCCCCTTCCTTCAAGCTTCCTGCTCACTACAACTCTGCTATGTTACCACAAGTTCCTTTTGACACTGTAGGTTCCTTTCTTTTCTAAACTCTCAGGGTATGTTTCCTATACTCCATAATATCTCTTAAATTTTTTTAAAGTTAACTTTTATTATCTACTTTTTAAAATTTTAACTTCTTTTTTATTATAACTTCTGAAAAGGAGGTAATAAATATCAGTCATCCTTACACCCTTCAGACCAATCAATAAGAAGCCTTCTCAAAAGAAAATAAAATGTATTCTGTTATACACATTTTTAATAAATAGGTGTTGCTGGTTGCTATAGCAGGAGATGACAACTAGGAAACTCAGTTGAGGGAGGAGAGATTTACTTTTGGGGATAGGTACTTTCATGTGATTTTGACTAGAAATTGTGATAAGAAAGATTCTGAAAAATCTGTTGGCATTTAAGGATGCAATAGTTAGTGGTTGGGTATATGTTCAAATAATTTCCAATGATACAGAAGTCATGTGGAATTTGAGAATTAACTCAAATATTTTATGCAAAGATACATTGTATACTGCAAAAATATGCAAAAATATACTGCAAAAAACACTTCTTTGGTATTAGTTTCTTGAGCAAGTACAGGAAATCCTGAAGCCATAAACTTCTAACAACCATCAAAATTCAGTGACTTTATTATTCTGTCCATACTGTAATCTCTTTGCTGATTTGGTAAAGGCCCTGATGTCAAATGCATTCTGTCTCTTAATAAGTATTTGTTTGAAGAATTCTTTTTTTTTTTTTTTTAAAGATTTTATTTATTTATTTGACAGATAGAGATCACAAGTAGGCAGAGAGGCAGGCAGAGAGAGAGGAGGAAGCAGGCTCCCTGCTGAGCAGAGAGCCCGATGCGGGGCTCGATCCCAGGACCCTGAGATCATGACCTGAGCCGAAGGCAGAGGCTTTAACCCACTGAGCCACCCAGGCGCCCCTGTTTGAAGAATTCTTGATCATGAGGAAGCAGGGCAGAAAACACGTCCTCTAATTCAAGCCAAGAGCTGATCTGAGAACACAAGTTCAATAACATCATGTTGGAATAGAAAAGGGATACTTTAATTATTTAAACATTTTTAATGAGTACTTTTTTTTGCTATCTGGAAATCACAATTTTTTTATATAAAATTAACCAATGGCATTCAATTTTTAAAAAGAGATAAACCTGCTACTTCAAAGAAAAACACAGCTGACATTTGATAATAATCTTATGTGTAATATGATCCATGCTTGAGGCCAATTTATTACCCACTTTTCTCCAATTTAATTTTAATTCACATTCAGGGGATTTTTACTTAATGCCACCTTTAGTAAATTATTTAATTCTTCTTCTCTACACTAGGCAATTATTTTTGTTCTTTTAATAATACGTTCATTAAAAGAAGTGGAAGAAAAATGGAGAGTCCTTATTGTTTTAATACTTTGTAATTTTAAAGCATGAAGATATTCTTAATTTATGGAATTAAATGTGAAAGGATAGGTAATAACTTTGATGAGATATAATATTAATAGTAATCAAACTTTTTTTTTTAAGATAGGGAGAGAGAGGGGGGAAGGGCAGAGGGAGATGGAGAGACAATCTTAAGAAGGCTCCACGACATCCACTGCTGAGCCAAATAAGGGTTTGATTTCACAACCCTGAGATCATGACCTGAGCCGAAATCAAGAGTTGGATGTTTAACTGAGTCATCCAGATACCCCAATATGAATCTAACTTTTATTTAAAATATTAATTTTTCAAATTTAGTAGGCTTTCTTTTGTTGACAATATGATGATGACTGATGGATTTACAAAAAAAATTCATATAAATAAATCAAATAATCCTTGAAAATTGATGGCACATGTGAAATCATCAGAAGGACGTAGGTGATTATGCTAGCCCAATCCTAATGGGTATTTCAAAGAGCTGAAGTCTAAGCTTATTTCTACTCCTTAAATACAATGAGATCATTTGAATTACATGAGACAGAAAGAAATGACCATGATTTTTCCTGTACAGTTTCTGACAGGGATCTCTCAGAATATTTTGAGAAAATGGTATTAGAAGCTCTGTGAAATCAACACATTTTGAAGAAATTTAAGGTAAAAAATGGAACTTGTTTTATTATTTTTTTAAAATATTTTGTTTATTTATTTGTCAGAGAGAGAGTGTGAGAGAGACACAAGCAGGGGAAGTGGCAGGCGGGGAAGGAATGAGGTTCCTCACTGAGTAAGGAGCCCAACTCCGGACTCAGTCTGAGGACCTTGGGATCATGAGCTGAGCTGAGCTGAAAGCAGTGGCTAAACTGACTGAGCCACACAGGTGTTCCTGGAACTTGTTTTAGATGTGTTATCTGATACAGATATGATGCAGTGACAACAGGTAGTAGTTATATGAAAGTGTAATTGCATATATATGCTCCTTGAAGTCCTAAATCTTAAGTAGATTCTGGAGATTTTATTTTGGATTCTTCTGTTCATTGTTACCTACTCCTGCAAAGACTATGTTGGGTAAAGAAGAGAGGACAAGGAGGTGGGTGGGAACAGATGAGAGGGAAGGAGAAGATGGGAAGTTCCACAGCGTACTTGTTTGCCCTCATGTAATTTCAATGTGATGTCCGGTGTGTCTAACCAAATAATGGAATTTGTTGATAATTTTATATAGTTGGCACTAATCTAGCCCCCATAAAATTTATAAATGGCTTAAAATGACTCTTGTAAAGAAGGTCACACAAATAATACAAATATAAACAACCAAGAAAATGGAGGGACAGTGCTTTTATTTCTATACAAGTTCTTTCAGCTATATGTATGCTGAAACAATGATGGTGATGGAAGGCGAGCAAATACAAGCTTACATCTTTATCAGGACTCTTTGGAACATGGATTTATACCCACTATTATAAACACTGAACCTCATATCTTGCATACATATTATGTTGTATATAATGTGCAATGATACATATATCATTTTCATCTATTACCACCATTAACTACCAAACATAGAAATAAACTAAATTTAGAACCTGACAGTGAAAATTATTTTTTCATAAATATTAAACAATGCTTTTAAAAATCATAAAGCATATATAATTAACTCATAAGAAACAATACAATTAGAGCTCATGCAATATTTATTTAAAAAAAGATTTTTGTGCTGTTAGCAAATAAAATAATACATTAACAATAGATAATAATATATAATATAATTAGTATGTTAATATATTGTACAATATTAATTTATAATAATTGTATGAATATATATAATATTAATATATACTATTATAAATTAATTAAACTCACAGGATAAAAAATTAATATACAGAAATCCGTTATGTTTTTATACACTCATAATGAAGAACAGAGAAATTAAGAAAATAAACCCATGTACGATTGTACCAAAGATAATAAAATACCTAAGAATAAAGTTAACCAAGGAGGTGAAAGACCTGTACTTCAAGAACTATAACACATCGATGAAAGAAATTCAAGATGACACAAACAAATGGAAAGATTTTCCATGCTCATGGCTTGGAAGAACAATTATCACTAAAGTGTCCGAACTACCCAAAGCGAATTTAATACAATCCCTATTAAAATACCAACATTTTTCATAGAACTTGAACAAAAAATTCTAAAATTTGTATAGAACTGCAAAAGATCCTAAATAGCTAAAGCAATCTTGAGAAAGAACAAAGCTAGATGTATTACAATTCCAGATTTCAAGATATACTATAAATTTGTAGCAATCAAAATAGTATGGTATTAGCAACAAAATAGACACATGGATCAATAGAACAAAAAGGAAAGTCCAGAGATAAATCTAAGCTTACATTGTCAATTATTATACAGCAAAGGAGGCAATAATGTACAATGAGGAAAAGACAGTCTCTTCAACAAATGGTTTTGGGAAAACTGAACAGCTACATGCAAAAAAGTGAAAATTTCTTATATCATACATAAAAATACTCAAAATGGATTAAGTACCCAAATGTGAAACCTGAAACCATAAAATTCCTAAAAGAAAACTGGCAGTAATTTCTTTGATGTCTGCTATAGACATTTTTCTGGATAAGTCCCCTTAGGCAAGGGAAACAAAAGCAAAAATAAACCACATCAAAATAAAATCTTTAGCACAGTGAAGGAGACTGTAAACAACATTAAAAGACAACCAACTTAGTGGGAGAAGATATTACCAAATGATGTATCTGACAAGGTGTTAATATTCAAAGAATTTATACAACTGAACACCAAAAAACCAAAAATAATTCAATTAAAAAATATGCATGGAAAAAAATATAGGCATGGGGCATGAATAGACATTTTTTCCAAAGAAAATATGCAGATGGCCAAAAGACAAATGAAAAGATGCTCAACATCACTCATCATCAGGGAAATTTAAATTAAAACTACCACAGGATACCTCTTTACATCTGTCAGAATGGCTAAAAGCAAAAATAAAAGAAACAACAAGTGTTGACGAGGATGTGGATAAAAAGAAAGCCTAGTGCATTGTTCATGGGAATGCAGATTGGTGCAGCTACTGTGGAAAACAGTTTGAAAGTTCTTCAGAAGATTAAAAAAAGAATTACCATCTGATCTAGTAATTGCACTACTGGTATTTACCCAAAGAATACAAAGACACTAATTTGGAAAGACATATGTACCCCTATGTTTACTGTAGCATTACTTAAAATGGCCAAGGTATGGAAGCAGCCCAAGTGTCCTCCTATAGGTGAATGGATGAAGATGTGGTATATA